>NC_141556.1:12268736-12893736 GCF_036417535.1 Chlamydotis macqueenii | reverse complement strand
GCTCTATAATTATTCGATTCAAACTTGTTCCTATGTACCTGGTATAAAAGAGAGAAACACATTTTTATTCATCCAAACCCATTCTTGTCTACAGGCTAGAAGTTGTGCGCAGAGATGAATGCTGTTAGTGGCAATATTGAACTGAAGTCATTGCTCTCAAAAGATCTGACCGAGCAGTTATGTTTTAGACTGGGGTTTATATACACATCGTGCTTTTCCTAGCCATACTTGTCTGCTCTGTTTTCTTATTATAGTGGTGAGGTGAAACGTATAAGCATTCTGCCTTTGTGAGTACTTCACAGAACAAGACAGTAGGATTTTTGCATATCCCACTTTGCTGTCTGCCTACAGTAACAAAAGCACAGGGCAGGGAGAGAGGAAAATTGCTTACGTGCATGCACTTGCTATCATTAAAAAAGTTGAGGAATGGTTTCCTGCAGCAACTAGAACTTGAAAAAAACAAATAAACCACAAATCTGTTTAAAAATCTGCCCTGCAAGCTCACGCTCTTTCTGCAAACTGCTTGTTAGATCCCTGATGAACCCACTGAACAGCTTTTGGATGTTATGTACTGCGGCCCCTCTTTGAGGAAAAGGCAATTGAGGCGACTCTTTACAGCTCATCAGATGGCTGTCTGATTTTCTGTTAAATAGACACAATGCCCGCCCCAGCTTCAGGATGCCACCTCTATGACGCCATCAGCATCTGCATCTGATCTTTTTGAAGCCTGTATGAGTTTTATCACTCAAATTCTCTGCTGAAAGGATCAGCTCTCTCAAGAACAAGAGACGAGAAGGGGGAATAGATTGCCTTCCCAATTTGCCATCAAAACCAACAGGAAATGATTAGCTTCTGACAGCTTTGAACAGTTCAATAACTAGGCTGATTGGTTATTACTGCTGCTATTCCTCCAAAAAGAGCACTTTGCCTCTTGCACCTTTTCCCTTTTCTTTTCTTTCTGTAGTTGAGTAAGCAAGCAAATGAGGAAAATAAGCCTTAAATATGAATGCCTGATTTTCAGCATCAATAGTACTGGTAGCACATATTTATCTACTGCATTGTGTTGGCATTTATTCATTAGAGAGCATTAAGGAACAGAACCGTGCAAGCCCGAGGAATACCAACTCTGCAGGCAGCCAGACGTGTTCATCCATGAGACGGGCAACAGCAATTACAGAGCTGCCCCAGGTGAGGAGTGCTCATTTAATGGAGCTGCCCATGCCCTGTGTGCTGCTTCGCATGGACCTCCAGATATTTGGCATCTCTTCGTCATGCCTGTGCGGCTGGCAGGTGTTGAAACAGAGATGCAATGGCCTTTCTTTCTGTGACCTTTTGGACATCTTGTCCCCCAGCAACTCTTCCCCTTTATTATGTCTGCAAGCCAAGGATAAGCTGTCCATGATATCTCCAAACACCCCTTGTGTTGTCAGCTGGCGTTCAGTGGAAGAACTTCCCCAATATCTCCAGCAGACAGGGAATAGATGTGTGCATGATGGAAAAAATACCAACCAATTTCTGAGGTTTTGCAGCCTCAGGAATGTTTCCTTCACTAAACAGAGTCATATTCTCAGCTGGAGAGCTTACATGAACCCTCAACCACACTGCCTAATGCAAATTTCCTCTAGCCCAGTGCCCTTCCTGCCCGATAGACCTCAATGCCTATGAATAGCTAATGTATTCCACCAAAGCAGCCACAGGAAAATAAATTAAACACTAGCAAGGACTCCAAAGAAAGAAATACAGCCAACAGGGCAGCAATTCAGACCTCAGTCTTCTATTCTCCAGCATTGCATGCTCACCCCTGAGTTTACCTCAGCATCCCATAGTCAACTCATAAAGCTGGGATGGACGGGACTTCTTTCAGCAATCCTTTTTTTCTAAATTTGTATAAAATGTTCTCACTCCTTTTTTTTTTTTTTCCCCTTTCCCTTGCTGTGACATTACTGTAGCATAATTCTGCCATATACAAATCTATATCTTGCTATTTAAAGTTTTCATTTAGGAAAGAACATCTAGAAATATTCACTATTGCTCCATAATCACTATTCACTATTGCTCCATAGTCGCTATTTCATTACAGGTTATGAGAACAGGGTGCCTTTAAAAATCATTTTGCATTTCCCAATCTTGCTGACTTGCTGAGTTTTCCAGCCTGAGATCTGATGAATCAATATTACATTATTATTACTAGCACCTACAAAAACATAATTAGAGTGCTAAATATTATTTCAATGCTTTGAAAATCTCATATCAGTTTCAATCATCTGCCAGCTCATGAGAAGGAGGTGGTGACTTATGGGGAGAGCAGAAAAAGCAGCAAATTTCTCAGAGCAGCTTGGAACGATTCACGGGAGAGCAAAAGTGGGAATTGCAGGGCTCACAAATGATGATCAACAATTTTGCGAGTGAAGTCTTTTGTGCAGCCATGAGATATTGACTTTAGCTATGGAAGTGCTCTGCGTGCGACAGTGGAGAGACTGGATCATGGGCTAAAAATGGTGCGAAGCCCATTGGATGGATCTCGCAGGAAAACTGTAGCAGTAAGCAGTAAGAATAGGCAGTGTAGAGCTTGCTGTGTTCAGAAACTATCTTGGCATTGCTAGATAGGTAGGCTGGACTTGAGGCATACAAAGAAAGTGCGCTGATGGCCCAGTGTGCTTTTGCAGCCGTATCTGTCCAGCCTGCAGAAGCTGAACCCCTCAAGAATTTTCAGAAATAACACTGAAAGATTTTGCAAGGGCTACAGACCTATTTCCTCAGCTGTTTGTCCATTTTGAATGTTTAAATACCTGCAAAAATGCTATCATTTAGTGCTGATTTGAGAGTCACTGCAGTCTGTTGGAGCCACTGTAGCCCATGTGTTGGAGGCAGTGTTTGGTTTGGACATCATCATCTCTGACTTGCACACATGAAACAGCATGCGCTATTTGTGAGTTTAATTTCCCCCACTGTTTCCACATGCCTGCAGATGAGTGGGATGGTGGCCTCCTTTCCACATTGCTGGAAAGGAGATGGTAATCCTTCTTCCCTCGGCTGAATGTAAAGTGACACTGCATGAAAAGCCTCCCCTCTGGCATGAAGCATCCCTCAGTGCATTAAACTAAGAGACTGGCCCTGAACAGGCAGTGTTGACCTTTCTATGGTCTCATACTGTCCTGCCTTTAAGAAACATGCCTCTTCCCCTTTCTCTACCTTTTTTTTTTTCCCTAATCTTTGTTGTTTCTTCCTCCCTAAGCAGCTTTTTACAGATGGGTTCAGGTGTTAAGTGCTACTGTCTGCTCCAGATCCAGCTTCTCCAAGTCAGGCACATGCACTTCAGGCAAAGGTTCAGCTTCCTATAAAGAATGTATACTCCAGGAGAAATGCTGCATCAGGAGTTGTGGATTTCCTCTTTTCTGAAGCTGACGGTTAATACAGAAATGTTAGTTGTTTTGTTTTTTTTTTCCCAGCTAGCTTTGGAGACAAAATGCCTGGGAAGTTTTGGTTTTGGCTCTGGAGCCTGAATCTTCCTAATCCTACACCACAGGTCCTCAATTATGTTGTCAGGCTTAAATGTTAACTTCAGAAAGCAGCAAACTGTGGCAAGGCTTCATGTGGATCCCTGAGTGTGGGACTACTGGATTTAGCAGACTTTATGGAGACGAAAGAAGTACTCTAATCACCAAGACCAGACCAGCGGACTGGAGCTGCCTTGCAGACAGCTGGCTGGAGGGTGGAAATGTTTTCTAGAAGGAGTAGATACAAGAGCCAAGAATTATTCACTATTAATGAAGGTTGAAGGAAATTTCCATACTGGAACCCAGGAATAAGCAACCAGAGACCCCAAAGCCAGCCTGGGAGGTTTTGGCAGCATCACAGACGGAAGGCTGAGTACCTGCCTGTGCCCGCGGGAGCCCAATGCAGGGCAGCATGGCGATCAACAGGAGCTGAGCTCATGCCAGCAGCACTGCTCTGCCGATGAGCCAGCAAGGGCAAGCTTCACAAGCCAGCACACTCAAACGAGGGATTTTTGTGCATATTTGGTTAGTTGCAACACCGAAGCGATACACTGACTTACCTCTGCAGTACAGATGTATTCTAAATTGCCACCCAACTTGAAGCAGTGTCCCTAGAAATGAAGGGACACTCCGGCTCATGACAAACACTTCCAGTAATCCTCTGCTTGCTTCAATTTTGAAATGTCTAGTCTTTGCAATGTTGACTATCACTGTAGTATTTTTATATGGGAAAAAAAATTGTAGGGCTGGCTTGTTTGTTTTTAGGAAAGTTCAGATTTCTGGTCTGTCAGCCTTGCAAGAGTCCCCTTAATAAACTCAAGATGTCATTATGTACACAAGGTTTTTGCACAGGATTGGTAAAAGACAAACAAAACATTTCCAGGGTTCCTCCAAAACTGCTGTTTCTATAGGCTGTAATCATTATTTTAATAGGCATCCTACCAAGTTATTATTTTAAAACAGATCTTTTCCTTCTCTTAACAAATAGGCTCCTGTCAAACACTAATCCAGGCACTTTTGAGAACTGAGATGGTGGCTGGCATTAATGACTAGACACTTCTGACTGCATCCTAGTGCTTTGTTCCTCATAGGATCTTTTCCCAAGCTGTAAAATGCGATGCCAGATTTAGGTTCTAAAGCCAGAAGAATAATGCTAATAGACAGTAAATGGGTGTGAGTTGTCACATACACCAGCATTACAGAGCTAGTGTTACGTCTCAATTAGCAACGGGCTTGAAAATCAGTGGGAACAGACAGCATTTTTCCTGGTTTCTGTTGCAGTTCTTGAGCTGTATGGAAACTAAAAAAAGAGTTTAAGTTTAGTGGCGAGGACAGAAACCTGGGGCTGCAGTGCAGCCGTGTCCCTGACCTGCCTGCTTGGTGTTCTGGATACTTTTATGCCTCAGTTTATCCCCATGCACATGCTGAATCCTAACACCTAGGTACCTCACAAAGGCTAAGCCATGCCTAGTTCCTGATGGGAAAAGCCAGTGCGATTCTCTGGACCACAGATGTCAGGTACATGCAAAGCACAACTGCTTCTGGGTATTGCTAAAATTAACTCATGGTCCAGCTTCTGCTGGGCCTGTTTCCATGTGTAGGAGTATGTAAGCCCTGACACTACAGAAATCAGCTGGAGTTTTAACACTGATTTCCAGTGGGACAGTTGTGATCTGTTTTCCAAAGTATACAACTATCTCATTCATCTGCTGTCTAAGACGATGCAACAGCTACCAGAGGTTACGGCGAAAGTGAAATTAAGTCAACAGTTTACCAGTTCACCCTTGTACAATGCATTGGCAAAGACCCTTAGAAAGGGGAGATGCTCTAATTCACGTGGTGCTGTTCCTTTAGAGTACCTGAAACACATTTTCATACAGTTTACACAGAGAAACTGCTACACATAAAGATGACATAACTTGTTCTATAACTGAATCATCTGATATCATTTTAATATTGGTACAAGACTCAAACTCAGTGAAGCTGCTACACATTGCCTATACACATGTATCCTCTTTTATGCACTTTTAAATACATTGATAAACCCAAAGATAAGCAGAGTAAGCACTAGTGTACATCTTTCATATCTGACATTCTAGCAATATGACCTCAGTATCAGGAGAAATGGTTATATCCATAGAAATAAGGATCGTGAACTAGTGATCTGTGGCTAAGTCGAGCAGTCACTCTGCAGTCTAACAGTCTGGACTTGTCCTCACTTAACCCAATTATAATTAAGCACACTAGAAATAACTGTTCAAATTATTCTTAAGCTTATCCACTTTACAGCTTTGTGTAAAAACTGATACCAACACCAAGTCAAAAAATAGCATTTTTTCAGTTTTTCAGTGTGAAACTGGGAGCTGAACAGACCTCACACACACACAAAATTCTTTTAGCAGAGAAGGCTTCATCTACAACTCAAAATGTCAAAGAAAAGGAGCCCAGAGCCTTTGCTGTATCTTTGTACACTGCCTTTGAGCTGCCTATATTTACAAGACCACTGTAAATATCTAGCGTACTGGTAGCATCAGTCGAGGCTGAGGAATAACACGACATTTGTGTCTGGTGAATGTATGTTGTACCCGAGGCTGGGAGGGAGGTGCCAAACCATTCAACCTGGCTTTACGCAACTGCTTTCATTTACCAGCTCGGGCACATGAATGCACCAGCCATCTCTCAGTACAGCACTGGGCCTGACTTCACTGGAAACCAGGCACTAGCATACGTTTACTTGGTGAGTGGCCAGAACAGGCCCTACAGGATCCTGCTCTGATGCTGCACCCAGTCACAGGGGTATCCCTGCACAGAAATCATAGAATCATAGAATGGTTAGAGTTGGAAGGGACCTTCAAAGGTCATCTAGTCCAACCCCCCTGCAAGGAGCAGGGACATCCCCAACTAGATCAGGTTGCTCAGAGCCTCATCCAGCCTGGCCTTGAACACTTCCAGGGATGGGACTTCCACCACCTCTCTGGGCAACCTGTTCCAGTGTTCTATAACTCGCATTGTAAACAATTTTTTCCTAATATCCAATCTAAATCTACCTCCCCCTATTTTAAAACCATTACCTCTCGTCCTATCACAACAGGCCCTACTGAACAGCCTCTCACCATCTTTCTTGTAGGCCCCCTTGAGGTACTGGAAGACCGCTATCAGGTCTCCCCGGAGCCTCCTCTTCTCCAAGCTGAACAGCCCCAACTCTCTCAGCCTGTCCTCATAGGAAAGGTGCTCCAGCACTCTTGTCATCTTTGTGGCCTTCCTCTGGACCTTCTCCAACTGGTCCATGTCCTTCTTGTGTTGGGGGCTCCAGAACTGGACACAGTACTCCAGGTGGGGTCTCACCAGGGCAGAGTAGAGGGGGAGAATCACCTCCCTCAACCTGCTGGCCACGCTTCTCTTGACGCAGCCCAGGATATGGTAGGCCTTCTGGGCCGCAAGAGCACATTGGCAGCTCATGATGAGCTTCTCATCCATCAGCACTCCCAAGTCCTTCTTCTCAGGGCTGCTCTTGATCCATTCTCCGCTCAGCCTGTATTTGTGCCTGGGATTGCCAGGACCCAGGTGCAGGACCTTGCACTTGGCCTGGTTGAACTTCATGAGGTTGGCACGGGCCCACCTTTCCAGCCCGTCAAGGTCCCTCTGGATGGCATCCCTCCCTTCCAGCGTGTCAACCGCACCATACAGCTTGGTGTCATCGGTGAGCTTGCTGAGGGTGCACTCTGTAATCATCAAACTCCTTGCTGTGCCGAGATGATGCAGAGGCATTGCACGGGTGCAGGGGGAGACCTGCCTAGATACTAGCCCAGTTGTTAGCCAGTGCTGTTCCAGAAGTAGTCCAGCTCTGGACTGGCCCTGGAAAGAGGGTCGCTGGATTCATGCTGCAGTCTAGCTAAGGCAAACCTTGCTGGGGACGATTGGCTCTATAAAGAACCACCTCAGTGTCTCTTTTGCTGTTGCACTGTTAATCCACAGGGCACATAACTCAGCCCTGCCTGAAATTTAACCAGACGTACAAATTAAAAAACCTGGCAGGAAGCATCATTTTCCCACTATTTTATCACATGACATATAATTGATCTTTGCTGAAATTTTTCAACAGATATCAATATCATTATGATGTCACTCCAGCTGGTAAATATATAGTCCATTTAAATGTCCAGCTGGGACATACGCATCCCTCCACTTACCATCCTAAAGACCTGTTCTTTATTGATGTTTGGAAAAACTAAATTACATTTTAGGGGAAAATAAAATGGATACATTTCCCCCAATTTTCTTTGTAACTATCTCTCATTGTATTATCACCTCTTTTTACAACCTATTCGTGTCAGCTTGCACAGCATGAAGAAAGCAAATGAGTACTGCCAATAAAATACACCAGCTTAGCTAGTGTAGTCCTAAATCTTCCTCAGCTTTGAGAGCAGTTCATCTTCTAGCTCATAAGGAAAAGGAAAAATAACTCTTTTCTCATATGAGAGGCCCAAAGTACGTCCTTCCTGTAGAGTGAAAAATCACAAACTCATTGCTGTCTCACTGGTTTCTGACTGTTGGCGTCTGTACTCTTAGGCCACTGAAACATAAAATGATACCTTTGTCCTTGATAAGGTCTCACTACTTTAACACCTCAATAATCAGAGAGAAAACAGAGCATTCGTATGCAACACTACAAGTAACATCAAGTTAGAGATTTGGAGTTTAAAGAGATTGGAAAGTTAGTAAAAGTAGTACTTCACATTTCTATCTATAAGCATAAATACACTTAAAAAAACTCCAACAACCTAAATGAGCATCATTATCCACAGTGTTATTGATTCATAGACAAAGATATGCAATGACTTTATCTAAGGTCACAAAACAAGCTAATTGGAGTCAAAGAAAAAGTGCTAAAGAATTCTTATCCACTAACCCAGCACATGGTTTGAACTCTTTAGATGGTTTGAAAAGCAATCAGTACATTTGAGATACTGAATTTGGTTATTTTGATTTAGATTTTTGAGGGCAGTATCTTGAAAGAAGAAAGATGCTGCAAGGAAATGAACACCCTAGTACAATTCTTTACAAACATATGTTAGGTAATTCCTCACTTTGAATATGAATTCAGATACATCAATTAGATTTAAGTTCTCTTCTGGGTATTTTCAACACACTGAGTTTAGGCATAATTGGATTTTTACCCCTGAAACACTTCATCAAGGCTAAATCAAAGCAAAAATTCCCTTTCAGAAAAATCCTGTAAAATACAAAGAGACTACTTCTGTATTTGAAAAAGATCTGCCAGCTTTATTAAGTTTCCTTCATTTAGAGACTTACTTGTTTTTTCTCTTATCCAATTAATGCATTAAATCACTTTGATGTGTTGCTTTTTAAATACACGGTATCTGCAGTTACATAAAGCACTAGACACATCAGCACCATTTATTCTCCCAAGCTGAGATAACACTGTGCTTATCTGAACAAGAGAGATGATTTTAAGGTGAGTTGATTATTTTCCCAGTGTTTAAACAAACCTTTCATCAGTTTTAGAATTACACTGCTGAAGTTTTTTCTTCCCTATAGAGCAAGAATTTCTGTCATCAAGCAGGATGAGTCAGAGACCCCGAGTAAAAATGGAGAGCAAGTCTTGTAAGATGAGCATATCTGAGAAGTGTAATCCTTCTCTTCCATCTTACATATCTTTTCCAATAATGCAGAAAAAGTTAACGTATGTGAAATCCGAGTGCAACCCTGTTATAAGTAAGCTCTCTTCTCCCTACCCTTGCACACTCAGAAGTGAGTATTTATGGAACTTACTATGCACCTGATAGGAGTGGCAGCATTCTCATGAAAACTGTAGACAAAAATAAGATGTGACTAGAATATTTATCAACAAGCCCTTAAAAATGAGCTAATTAGTATTTATGTAAGACAGCCAGCAAATCTTACCTATGAGAAGATATAATTCTTACTATTGCTAATAAAAATTGGGTCACTTTGGAAAAATGCATATTCATATATTTAATCTCTAGTTTTCAAGCATGTTGCATAGAAGGACTGGCATCGTTATCAATGTATGTATTTAATGGGAAAAAGATCAAAGGCATTAGAGACTTAGGTATGATTATAGACTAGACCACTATCAAAAAGAAACCCAAACAAACTCAGAGCTCAATCCCAGCCCAATCTCCAAGTGCTGTCTTTGCATCTAAAAAGCCAAGTTACAGCTTGCTGAGCCCAACAGAGCACAGCCAAGTCACACCTCTGAGGGAGACAATACAAAGGACTTCTCTCAAAAAAACAACTTTGCCACAAACATTAATCTCTGTGTCTGTATTGCTATATCTGGGATCAGTATAATTCCCAGGTTTAGGTAGATGCACTTATGATAGTGTAACTTATTTGTATGGAAAGCTGGTGAGTTTTATTGCTATACAGAGCCTATGTAAATACAGGATAACTCGGAGTTTTACTGATATAACCACACAGGACATACACACACAGACTCCACAACCCGTCTCTAGCAACCGTGGTTATAAAAACTCAACAATTGGACGCACTGCTCAACCTGTGTGTAGCACCTATTGGGAGCTGCTGTTCCATCCAGGTGGTACAGCTCAGAGAAACTGTTGTATGCCATTGCTAAGGCAACGCGGGATGTGGCTTCCAGGCATGACGCAATCTGATAGTCCAACTGCTCCGTGAATGCCTGTTCTGCCTGGAACTAAAAGCCATGCTGAGAAGGATTAGTACTTTCATTTCTTCAACTGTATGGATGAAGAAAATGAAATGGGAAAAGCTCGGACAGCCTTAATACTTCATGAGAGGCTTTAGCCTTAAGTAAAACCTCTAGCTAAGGTTATATGAACGGTTCAAGCAGGAATATTGGACGTTTCCCAATGAATCTGAAAAAGATGTATCTCTAGAGTTACACAATGTCTGTCATGGGCTATGGGTAAGTCTTTAAGAAAAAAAAAAAAGATTTATATCAAAACCAGCATCCTTTTTAGGCTAATAAAATGTATTCTGACATCTTTTTCTGTCTGTCTGAGATACGCCTTCCTCTTTTGTAAGCTCTTTTGTGCATTCTGTACTTCATGTATTTGCAAAAATAAACTTGCTTTATGAGTAGCTCTCCGCTTGTGTCAGCACTTTCACAGTGTAAACACAGAAAGCTTTACATTAATGTAAATTACAGTTAAAAAAAAAGTGTCTTTTTCAAACTCCCAATATGCCTTTTTTTCATTAACTATATGAATCTTAATTAGAGCAGAATCTCTATGTAAAACAACAATAAGAATGAGCTGAGCCATCCCAGTGACTCCTGTTGCTTCCCACCTTCTTTTTGGATGGAGCCTTGTTTCAGGCGATGTGGTCTTAGAGTTGAGCAATCCAACCCCACTGCCCCATTACGGGCTTGGCAATTGCACAAAGTTAACATAGTGTAAAGCACTAGCCACTGTATCCCTCCCTTGTAATTTCTAAATTACTGAGTTAATCTAGAGATTTTTGTGATTTCAGATTGTTTAGAAATGCCTGTCAACTGCAGGAGCAGTTTCTACTTGTTCCTCCAGTTGCTTATTGACCTTTACAGACTTTGTTTTTACAATAACATTTTCTTTTCAGATTTGATTTCTGTGCTAGCACCATCAGGTTAATGGAAAAAAAAATAATAATATATTTCCTTTAGCAATTACACCGCTTCCTACTATGTCAATCCCTTTGTTATTTTCTAAACAAATGCACAACATTCTTCTTCATTATTTCTCCATTTACCACAAGCTGTGTCACAGGTCCTAACACTTTTCTTGGAGTAATTTACTACTTCTTTCATTTCTGTTAATTTTCAATCAGCACTCATAAATGTAGGTGTACAATCCTTGGATGCCTGTCTTCTGGTTTCTTGTCATTTCATCACGTTTCTTCACTGTGACTTGTTCTGAACCAAAATTAGTAGCTAACTTATTCCTCAGACATCAATGTTGTGAACATTAACACACACAGATCCCCCTTCACACCCACCTTTGCCCGTATAAGATAGTTCAGCTGAACCTGGGTCGTGCAACGTGCTATTGGGAGAACAACTGTGGAGGGCTGGGCACAACCCATTTTACACGATCAGGGCAGAGGCGTAAGCCTCTTTGAGATGCCAAAATGTTGGTCTGCTGGACAGTAAGCTACATGGGATGAAAAGCATGGTACACACTCCTCCTACATTGTTACATGTGTGAGAAGAATTTACACTTCATTTTTCATTTATATCTCTAATGTCAGATATAGAAACCTCCCAGGAATTTCTTGTGGGTGTTTACCAAAACGGCAGCTTTTGCAGAGCTTATCCAGATACACTCTGTTTTGACATTATGTGAAAATGTATTTCTCTTTAAGAATTCTTTGGTCACTGCAGTACTTCTTATATCCCCCAGTCATCTCTTCATAGCTCATACAACATTTCTTGTAGAAAAAGAAAAAAAAAAGGTGTTTAAGGAACACTCTAAATATGGATTTTCACTTTGATTGTCTTCAATGCTGTGGCCATAAAAGCTTGGCAGTAGCTTTTGTATATAAATTCTAAATCACTCACCTCATCAAAGGCCAGAGCACCCAGTTGTCCATACGTGGCCATTTCTTACTTCGCTTGTACCTGATTTTAGCCCGCTCTCCCTTTCACTCTCCCTTTGTCACCTCAAAAACAGCGTCTCAAAGCATTTGGGAACGTGGCTTTTTTGAAGTGACATCTCAGAGTTGAGGGGCACTTGTGAATATAGTTAAAAGTTACCACTTTATCACTGAGTTTAGTCTCTAATTTCTCTGCAGGCGATGCTGTCTGTAAACTGACAAGTGGTTTGAATTCTCCTGGCCAGAAGCGTCTAGAGATGTAATAGCCCAGAGTTACAGCAGCTCTTAGTGACCAAAGTAATGTTATTTTAAAGAACCAGATAAAACAAATATTGAAGAAACAAAAGCTACCTCACTTACATGGCATCGTTTTTTTATGTTATAAAATTTATGACACAAACTGCAATTTTAAGAACAGGTAATATCTTTTTTTTTTGCCACAGGATTGCGTTAGCACAGTACCAAAACTGCTGTTAGAAATCCAGCTTTTTTTTTTCTGCCTGTCTGGATCATTAGCTGGGCAAGTCCCACATTGATGTAAAACACGCTTTTGCAATTAATCTCTCTCCTTTTTTTTAAAAAAAAAAAAAAATCCTGAAAATTACCAATTTGCTTCCTATCTTGTCAGCTCCAGGAGGAGATCAAAGGATGATTGTTAATATGAAGAGCTGGGTGCTCTATAAACAAAAATTCTTACTTCATTGCTGTTTTCCAGTACTCAAGAGACTATTCTAATAGTCTCATGAAACATTAATTTCAGTCGTAAACTACAGACTTTTTGAGATTCCTACAACAAAATGGTGTAGAAGGAATGGCCTGTATACATTTGATAAGAAACTCCTTTAATGAAAGTCTTGATCAACCAAGGTCACAGGAAGAAAAAAATGTAATGTGATCAAAGGGTTGTGACATAACTCCTTTTAAGTTAAAATCATGTGAGACTTAATGAAGAACACAGCAAATATCATCGTTAAAGGGGCTAAACCTAACAAAATGTTGTACATTCAGAACTGAGAGTGCAGTAAATACAACAATCATGTTTACACATGAGGGTTGTTTTACTCATCCATCGGCACTACAGACACAACCAAGAGTTCAGAAGAGCATTTGGCATAATGGCACTCTCACCATCAAACATTTTTAACAGCTTAATAATCTACTATCCTCTCTGGTACATGCCTTGATTCAAGTGCCAAGGACGATACTTGTTTACATTACCAAGTTAGATTTGTTTGATACAAACTGGGTGTGTACATGGGCAATCAAACTTAAACTGACCTCTGCTGTGAACAGAATTGCTAAATTAAATTTACTTTTTAAACACAAATTAGAAATTACTCTCCACTGTATTGACTGGCCTATCTAAATATTACCCATTACTTCATATATTATCACTATGACTTTAAAACAACAAATAAAAAGAAAAAGAATCTAGTAAAGAGAAAACATGATCACGATGCAGCTAGACAGGTGGAAGAGTATAAAGCAGCAAATCTGGCTGCTGGATGAGAGATTATTCTGCAAAGTGCCTGTATTCAGGTCAGTGAAGGTGATATGTCTAGTTAATTGGTGCATAGAGCACAGCGCTGAGATCAATGAAAAGCATTGATAACAGATGAGAACATAGTTGCTGCTCCATGCATTTAATGTAGCAAAACTGATATGCTTGTGCAAGAGATTATATGATACAATTGCCTGTGATTGTAGGGGAACTGAACTCAATGACCCAAAGGTCTCTTCCAGTTCTACACTCCTGAAAAATGATACAGGTATTTTAATTAAAAAGAAGAGGTGTAATCTGTGGTACAGTGTTAGGAATGCGGTCATTTCGATGGGTGGTCACTAATTTGCTTGTCATTAACAGGAAATTGTAAAATAATTTATTTTTTTTGTCCTTAGTATGAAGGTTTGGTCCTTGTTATGCAAAAATAAGCAGAAAACTATAATTTTGTATATGAAACTCTATAAAGTCTCTCTTTGCATTACAGATGGATACGTTCTCTTAAATGTTTTAATACTGCATGGTTTATACTTCTGAAAAATAACCCTTGAACAATCTGCTTTTACGTTATGAATCCTGAATTTCTAGAACAGTAGAAACCATTTGTACAGCCACAGAATACATCAAATGCAGAAGTGCATGTTCACAACCTTTTTAAGGTGGACAATGAATTTATCTTTATAAACGTGTACAAATAATACTAATCAAGATCTGTAGAACCTATTGCATCATAGATAATAATTTAATAGTCATCTTAACAAGGTGAAAAAGGAATTATCTGTGAAGGACTAGAAAAGAAGGAGCAACTCATTATAAATAGCACGTATTATCACTGTAAAAAAAATAAGGATGATGAGAGGATTAGAACTAATGGTCCTAGAAAAAAACTCTTGTGATTATTTCCTGGAATATCCTCTCAGTTTGACACCGCCACCTGGGATGCAGAAGGATAGTGTCTAAGCAAATAAAATTATTCACCTCTCTCATGCATATTCACTCTTAGCCTCTTGCGATGCTGCCTGCACCTATGAGACGTGGTCAGGTCAGCACCTCTGCAACATGCTGGCTGAAACAGTTTGTGAGAGCTGCATCACCAGCTTTCTGACATACAGGCTCCTTCTCACCCTTTTTGCCCTAAGCTCTTACGTGTTGCTATCCTAAACATTCACTTTAATATAAACTCCAACACTGACTCTTCATTAACCACCATGTACAGCTCTCCTCTGATAAACCCAGCAACACCACTCATTATTCCAAACCCAGTCATTATCCCAAACCAATAAAAAAACCTTGCATCATCCTGAAAGTTATTGCATCTCTAACTGTGAAAACTGAGAAAAAATGGTAGCACCAACACAGAGACAACTAGCTCTGCGTGTTTATAATATGCATTTTCATGTTCTGGGAGCCATTTATGAGCACAGAATTCTAAAGTAAAATAAACGGGTGAGTTTTATCTAAAGTAAGTTTTCTACAGTGTAACAGAAGGTTGAAAACGTAATGATTTAACTTAATTTAGTATAATTGCAAAAGGAAGGCGATGCTTAATTCTAATCATCCGGATGAAAGTAAGTGCCAGCACTATGTCAGGAGAAGTTTACAGTGCCAACAAAGTGGAATGAATTCATCCCTCTGCTTGGGAGGAAGAGGTGAACCTGCTCTCTTTCACTGCTAGGATAATACCACCGATTTTGAGTGAGTAACAGGAGATTTACACCACTGTGTCTGAGATCAGAATCTAGCTCGTAATAAAGCTTCAGTGTGTTTCAGGAATGAAGACACTTCTTCTTCAGGGACTTTAAGACAAAGCACATGTTTTAGAGCTTTATTCAGGCAAGTTTCATTCAGGCTCAGTTTCAAAGAACCTGAATGACAAAGTGCTAGGAGGTGACTTTCTATCAAAGAGCACACTGTTATCTCTTATGCTCATATAATAATATGCCACAAAGCAACAGGGATAATGGTCCATTTCTCTCACAGTTTCCTCTCTGCTTTTCCTCATGAGTACGGATGCCAGGTGCAGGCCATGAAGACTGGGTCTTCCCATCTTCACAGGCCCACACTTTTCTCCCTTGGCAGCCCATGGTTCACCACAATGCTGAAAACCTGAAGATCTTTTGCCACAGCAAGCACCATAGCATTGACCTCTCCCCAAACAGCTCTGATGGAGAGGAGCCTGGTGCAACATGCCAGCCCCAGGGTCTCTTCTGGAGAAGTCATGGACGTGGGACATGGGTGTTTGAAAGCAAGAGGGGAATGGCATGAGCACCATGAGCAAGGAGCAGTAGTGCCTGGGGTGGAAGGGAAGGGTCCCACTGCCCTGAGAACATCTTCCACTTGGGGAAGGAAACTTTAACACTGGCTTAAGTCTCCATGTGCAGACCAAAGGACACAATCCAGCTCACAATTATTTTTCTTCTCCTTTTGAAGACATGCTTCTCTCTACCTCTCACTCCCATAAGGCAAAACTGCCCATTTCTGTTAAGGTAGCATCTGGGTGTTAGCCTTCTGTCATTTGAGTTAAAGAGTAACCATAAAGAAGGGCTTATGTGAGACACTAACTGTTCTTGATGTCAAGTCTTCTCACAATGGGGAACTGCTTTTAAATAATTTCTCTGAAGAATAAAATAGAATAGTTTCATGATAATTGTCTTATTTCCATGGAGAAGTGAAGGAAAAGCTGTAGGGCTTATATTCTCTATCATGACAGCTTGAGGACACATAGGAGGATTCCTATTTCTGCTTTCACTCATTTTAATTTGTCTTTCTCAGTTCTCTTACTTTTGTTTTCTTGTTGGCCTCCCAGTTTCTTTATAAATTCTTGGATTTCCTTTCCTTCTTGGAGCTTTACTACAAGCTCTCTGCTCTCAGCTCCTCTCCGTGCTCCTTCTTCCTCTGTGCTGCTCACTCACAGCTTGTTAAATGTGCTCTCTGCCATTGACCTCTCTGGTGCAGCGATAGCTGGTCACAACCCTTTGTAGACAATGGCCAGTTCTCTCTTTCAGTGTGAAGAGTTCAACACAAGACTCAAGGATAGCCATTTGCAGAGAGGGTCAGCAATTCTCAGGAAAAACAGAAGCTGTCTCTTAGAGACAACTGTACTACACCCAAAGACAAAAATAGCATTTGTTCATTTGCATCTATCTATTTTGGTCCAGTCTCCCCTCACACCTTTGGGGAAGGGTGGGAGAACCCTAACAAGGATAAGCAAATAGGCAAACCAAAATCATATGCACACTGGTAAGATGATCTGGTATTTGCAAGGCATTCCTGTAAAAATGAGGGATAAATGCTCTTGTAACAGAAAAGATGACTGGTAAAAGCACTACTATGATCCCAACAGAGGAGGCACATTCTATGTCAAAGAGTCAAACATTTTAAGATACTTTTGTGATAACAGCTTCACAAAAAAAAAAAGGGTTTCTTCAGATTTTTTTCTTTTTTTTTTTATTACAGTACTTTGCATTTGCTGGGCATGACTCATATGCACAAAAATGTGTTTATCACAAATGAAACACATCGTCAGATTTATATGCTGAGGTAGCCAAAACATAAAGCTTTTGACTTCTAAAGTATTTCAGGTCTGATGTGCTTGAAGATATGAGGCTCATCACCAAGGCAGCAGTAAGCTCAGGTGAAGGGATAACAAACCAATTTTCCTCCACAACTGGGTCACCCTGTACTGAGGTGCAGAGGTCTGGTTACATACACACCAGTAAGCACATATCCATAGGACCAACACTGGAAATTGCATTTCTTCTGCATTGTGTGGCCACATAAACATCAATTCATGCTTTAAAAGAAGAATGTCATATCACTTGGAAAACATCATAGTATCTTGGCAACTTATACTGGAAACTGGAAGGTATAAAAACAAAATATTACCCTATACTGCCCAGGTGCATCTACTTTTCCCAGAGTATCCACTACTGACCAGCATGAAAAGCAGGATGTATTTTACCTTGCTGTTACTCCAGCTGGGGAAGCAAATTTCTTTTCAAACATTTACGATAGTTTGACAATAATTCCTGTATTTCATGTTCAGGTGGAGTCTGGGCTGTCTGATCATATATTCTTATCACAGTGGAGAATTCAAATATACTAAGTTTTATACACAGAAGTGATAATCAAACACACAGTACAACAAAAAATAACGTCTGGTAGGAGAGTAAGATGGTGTCTTCCACCTTCACGAGCAACCAAGCCTGAGCTGGTGTGTGTGGTGCACTAACATTTCTAGAAATACTCACAGCCTCACTCACTAGATGAGAGCAGTGACAAACTGAGAACCTGGTTACTTAAGAGCCATGAGAGAGTGTGGAGATACGTAGGACTTTCCTATTTAAATTAAAGTGGAAAGAGGAAATGAACAGGAGGAGAAGATGTTCAAGAGCGTGTCACTGTGCACTGTGCCCCCACCAGAAATGGTCTGCACATTACCTCCTGGAGGTACATAGCAACAAAAACTTTCTTTTTGCTTTTAGGGCAGCTATAGGCAACACAGCATTTGATGTTGTGGACCATTGTGGCTATTGCTGAGTCTTGGCAAAGGAAGCACACTAGTTTCAAGTACTGTAACACTGAACTAGCAGATTACACCAAAGCAGTTAAATTTTCTTGTGCTGTCTCACCTTTTATTTATTTATTTCCTGCTTGTTATCACAACTATGCCATAGAGAGTTTTCTTTGGAACATTCTTCTAAACACAATAAGACAGCATACATTCTTTATCCTAACAGAATAATGTGCGAGGTACCCACCATATCTCACTTGCTCTGAATAACTCTGCAAGAGAACAGAGCGAGATAAAGCTAGGCTAAATTTTTCTAGTCAGAAAGTGGTGAAACTTCACAGAAGGCAATGCTTATGTGGATGAGGCCACAAAAGTAGGAGCTGGAGGAGCTAGAAAACCCAACTTTTGTTTTCTCCTGTGCTACTGAATCATTGTGGGAACTGGGTCCAGGCACTTAAAGATCAATCTGCATACAAATTCAAGAGTAATGAGCGAGTAAGGCAACTTGTTAGGAAGGGCTGTGAGATCCTGACTATCTCTACAGAGACAACTTAAAATTACCTCTGTATAAAAATGGTCATATACTTTCTATGTTTCAGCCTCCCAGTTTATTTTTACACTTCTGAATGAGTGTAAATCTCTTTGACTTTTCAGTAAAAGGAACTACATGAATGTAAAATATTATTTGTGGAAGTGAACAATCACCTCGGAGAATCTGACTTCTTTACACACCAGCAACGTGGTACTATTATACAGGCTCCACCGTTTAAGGGGCAGACAGCATTTACTACTGTAAATTAATGCTATCATTACTTTGTTGGTTCAAAAGCGACAGCAAACGTGCTTATTCAGTTTAGTTTTGAATGCTGAGTAGAGCACATATTTCTCAAAGTAATAGGCAGTAACTTCCATGGACGGGCAACATAATTACAATGTCCTAGCTCCCAATGGCTGAAGGTTGTAAAGGATAATATATAGCACCTGCTGAATCTGCAGAAGGAAAAAAAAAAACAAAACACAATAAAGAGCTCCCTATCGGCACACTCCTTTTTCAGAAGGACTTTCCAATAGGTGTACAGGCAGCTGGTTTAGGATGATTACATCACTGCAGCTGGTTTGACATTGGTATTTGATGGCTGTGATGACAGAAGGGGAGGTGATGGGAATAGACTGTCTCCTCAGTTATTCCAGATTTTAAAATCCAGAATGAGAAAAGCTAGGAAAGTCTGGAGTTATCCCTTGCTTCTGTGTAGCACAGTCCTTTTACTGCTATACAAGGGACACCTACCACCCATCCCATAAAGATTTCTAGGGTGCAGGACTGTAAAAGCAAATGCTACAAAGATGCTCACACTTCCACAAACTCCTCACTTCTGTTTCCCAGAACCTCTTTCTAATGAACAAGAAACACCAAGACAAGAGTGTCTTCTGCCATTCAGGAGCTGCAGAGCTCTGGACACAGAGGCACACGCACTTCCAGTTGCCCCAGTCACAGACAGTGAACAATTATGAACTTACCAAGCTCCTTTATTCCGCCTTCTGCAAACCTCCTCAGATGCTCTAGATTTGCAGAGCACTCCAGAAAGCTGGTGTCATATTTAAGCTTTGCTTTTAGATGTACATGATCCCAACTGTGTAATGGGGAACCTTAATCAGTGAGAAAAGCACTGTTCCTCACTCCTTTTTAGGTTATGTACTAGTTTACAGCATTGTTAAAACACAAAATGCTGGATTGTGTCTGACTACGTAGCATTACAGGGTGATGCCAAGTTACCCTTCAGACTTTCTGTCAAGAAGCTGACTCTGAAAGTGAAAAATCCTTGGACAAAAGGGAACTCTGCCCTGAAGGTCCAGTCCCTAAAGAGGCTCTGCTCACCAACGTTTCACTACAATCACTGTCACCTTGTGGACTCATCATGCCTTCTGCCATCACAGTTCACAGAGATGGGTACAATTGCTCCAACAACTTTGACCAACTTCATGAGCATTCTTGAAGATTTATGCCAGGAACTTGGGAGCAGAGTCAGACAGAGAGCACGTGCAGTCCTGGAGTGCCATGGCTCTGTGCCCCCATCGGTGCGGGTTTCTCAGCAGATGACCAACCTGGGAGTGAAGCAATCCATATCCAATTGGTATGCTTGAATCAATCCAAATCCCAAGAGTTCCTAAATCTTTACTAACTTCCAGCAATCTTTACTTTCTATTATCTAGGACAGGCTTTTATAACTTATGTCATCTCTGTCATCAGAAAAGCACTCTAGCTGCAGTAATTTTTCACACTGTACATCACTGCAATTTATTTATTTGACAGGAAAGGAACGGATAACTGAGAAAGAGAGCTTTTATTGTGATGTGCTCTCTATTGCATGCTTCCCACATCTATGCCCATTTGTATTCCTTCACCTCTGGGTTATGAGCATTTCTGTCAATGGGGATTGTCATGGCTGTAAAGACTTAACTCCTAATACCTCCAGATTAAAGAATTTTTCCCAGGCACTTTTTTTTTGGTTCACATTTTTATAAGGCATAACAGTTAGGGGGTTTAGAGGTTCAGTGATCACCCACTGTCAATCCTATTTGCTTGTTTTCTTTGCCAGGAAGGCGCTAACGTGTATTTAACCTGAGCCCCTCTGCAAGATCAGCTTTCTTTTCTCTATTACATGTTCTCTTATCTCATCTCTAGAGTGAAACTTGGCACCCACTTCCTCAGAGGCAGACCTGAGCCCTACACCTGTAGGACTGTTTATATGATGATATAGGTGTTCAGGATACAGATTCAGATGATCAAAGTGTCCTGACGATGACACCAGCTCTCACTGCTTCCTTCAGCAGTTTAACCATAGGAATATTGGCTAAGTTCTTTGAGGTAGATTTGACTAATGTTGGGATGAAAAATAATTTCCTTTGTGTAGTAGGGAGAGTGATGAAAGTGAGAGTATCTCATTCCATATGCATCTAGATATGCACCTCTGTACAA
Organism: Chlamydotis macqueenii; assembly: GCF_036417535.1. Classification (NCBI taxonomy): domain Eukaryota; kingdom Metazoa; phylum Chordata; class Aves; order Otidiformes; family Otididae; genus Chlamydotis; species Chlamydotis macqueenii. The sequence continues at coordinate 12,872,653 of NC_141556.1, read as the reverse complement.
CGTACTTCCCTAGCACCGAGTTCGGATTTTGCCTGGACCAAAGAAAGGCCAGGTGGCAGAAAGTACATCTCTCTGTCCCAGAACATGGAGCTGGGGCAGGAGGGGAAATTCACAAATGGTTGGCAAGGTAAATTCAAAGAGGATTTACATAAATAAAGAAGTTTGTGGAGAGTCAGGAAAAAAGTATGAGAGGAAAAATCCAAAAACTTAGAAACGTGACAGGGAAAAGACGGTAAGCTCAGGTTAGAAATATCTTGCATCTTTCTAGATGAGAGTGGTTTTCTTTCTTCAGCTGAAAAAGTCAACCTAACCTTCCATATTCAGAGAAAGAGAAAACTTAGCCAGTAATTTTCAGCTAACCCTACCATCGACGTTTCATTTTCTACAAAACAATGGACTGTCGCTAATACTTGGGTATGCTTTGTATATAAACACCAAAGGCCACCAGAAGAATGAACTTCCTTTTTATGCTACAGTGTAATATAGTCACGAGAAGACTGTTATAACAGTGACAAGAGATAGCTCTGTCTCTGAAATTTTTATCTGGTTCTAGAAACAAAGACACATGGGTCTGCAATGTGCTATATAAATGTGGAAAGAATGACAGAGGAAAAGCTGGAATGTTCTTATTTTTTAAAAAAAAGAGATAAAATTATGCTGACCACACTGTTCTTGACTCTATGGGCTACAATCAGGTCTGTTACAGTGATATCATTTACAACAGACTTGACTTAAACGGACTGAATTACAGCCACCAGGAATACTATATGGCCTTTAATGTTCTTAAGCTTATTTTGCAGTGACAGCATCATGGTTTCTGTACAGGCATTTGCTGCTGAAATGGGAAATAGGTGGGCTGTTTGCTGAGTCTGTCAGCTGGAACACTGACAATCGCGACTTGGACGGCTTCAATGTAAATATAATTTTCTCAGACTTCAACACTCCGGGTCTGATTCTTCTTTAATGTTAGTATACATTAATCTGCTTCATTCTTCTTATATTTTATTTACATCACAACAAGAAAACAATCCTGTCCTTTATGTTTAATGATAGAATGTACTTATGTAGCTTGTAGAAAGCGATGGTGAGAAATTTTCAAAACGCCCCCATTTTATTTCTATCTTTGTCTTCCCCTCCCGCTTTACAGAGGTCCAGTGTGTCAGTGATGTGTCGTAGGAAAATGTGTATTTGCAAGCAAAGTCCCTGGGCAGTTTTCATTTTGTAGTGAGAATAAATGTCAAAAGTCTTGCTTAATTTCTTAAATCAGATTTTCACTTTTAAAGCCCACTTTAAACAACGTTGTACTTAACAATGACATAATCGATAGACAATGCTATCAGTTGGAAGTGTGTGTTTCATTTGGGTTAAGTTTCTTCATTTCATTTCTTCTAGAAACTTTTCTGCCTGTGAATCTTCAATCCAGTTTCTCTAAATGTGTCCAGTTAAGTTCTGAAATCTAATTTGTTCCTGTTCAGTATTGGACTCCCATGCATTCCGATTATGTACACACACATCTGGAAATCAGCCTGGTTTGGTTTAGTTTCTCAAATTGCAGCTGCATTCCCTTGTTTTATAACTGGTCAATGTGAATTAGGCATCTGGAATATTTCTGTCACTCAAATCATTTTAACTCAATTTATTTCGAATCTCTCTCATTGACATTTCTGCTTGTCTGATGGTTTGCAAGATGTTTGTTTTCTTTTTCATATTTCCAGAGTGCAATTGTGTCACCTTCTGTGAAGCAAACTGTTTACTACTGTCAAACTATCTACCTGCACAAAAGCAGTAATGGGATCTGCATGCGGTGTTAAAGTTCCATTTTCGCTCCTTTCCAGCAGTAGTGGAATTTTATACCATAACATTAAGCATTTAGGTCTATGAAAATTAATCTAAAACGACTGTAAGAAGTCTGGCAAGTAACATTTGGGATTTTTATAAAAACTACACACAACATGCTTTCTAAGCACCAATTAAAATGTAATGCCTCTTGCAATGAGTAAATGGTATATTTATACCATTTGTTTTCTATGAGGAAAGCTTTTAAAGTTATTCTTTTCTTGCTGAAAATCATATTTGTAACACAGAGAAAGTATTACCTTAAATTGGAGAGAAAGTACAGAGGTTCAGTCAATACACTGATTTTTCAAAAGCATCCACTGGCACTATTAGGCAACCACAAAAATAACACCAGTCACATTTTCTGGAGAGGATCCATACTACTCACAACTTCTCACAGCCATCCTTCTGCCTCCTACTTGCCCTACTTTTGTGCTATGGAGCCACCTTATCTCAGGGAACGCTTACAGAAGCGGTTTCTGCTGGAGTGAATTTCCCTGCCACCCCACGAGTCACCTGGCGCAGGTCACTCCAGAGAAAGACGGGCCCCTTCTCGCTCCCCCGCGCTCACCCCACACACAAAGGCTTCTCCCACCCCTGAGCTGCAACTTCTGCAGAGGAACACTGAAGTAGAGCTGTGGTGTCAGAGTGAATGGCCATTCAATGCGAGGCTCTTTCAAACAAGCACACTTGTAGTATAATTAAAGGAGTGCCTTCCTCCCTCCTCCTCCTCCCCTACTCGGTCCTGTAGTATCTGAATGTGAACTTCTCCCTCGGATAAACAAACACGCGTACCGACAGGTATACTGCTGGCCTTTAAGGAATTTATTCTTGTGATTTTTCCTTTAGGTTTTCAGTTTTACCTATCAGTGGCACTCACTACTGGCTGGCATTTCTTTTTCACCTGTATCGTGGACAGCACATTATCTAAGACACATGTTTTTCAACCTTCTTACCTAATTCCAGCAATACAAGCAGAAGCTGCTTTATTAGCAGTATTTAAACCATTCATTTGCAACAGACATTTGTTTTCAATTTTTTTTTTTTTCGCCAGTAGTAGTATTGGGATGAGGTTCTGATTTCAGGTAAAACAACCACTGCCCACTCCAGCCCCTCAGCTAGTCAAACAGTCAAAGCAAGCACAGCAAAACAAGCCAGTCAGACATTATCAGAGAGAATGGTGATTAGAACAAACAACAATACAGGGGAAAAATGCATGGCTATTCAGAAACCGTCTTTTGGGGACTGAAGCAGAGATATGGAGCCATTTTTCACTAGGTTCACAAGAAAATGTCAGCACACAGATGCTACTGTACTGTCAGATTGCATCTTAATTTGGCCAAAGGGGACCTAGGCAGTCACCCCTCACAGACAAATTTTAAAGGCCCATTACGAATCTGATTTATTGGTTGCTAAGAATCTCCCTGCTATGGTCTGCAGATTTTGCATGACATGGAGCTGAAATCCAGCTACAGATAAATGCATGCTTCTCTATATGATTTAAATCCATCTGAATTCAACATTTCCTGGACATCGGTCAAGCCTCCCCCCTGTCTGCCCACCCCCTTCCCTCCTAATACCTTAAGGCAGTTTACTTCAGAATGAAGCAGAGCATTAACCTGTACAAAATTGCTAATTTATGTATAACTGTCTTGCTGCCATCAAAAAGAAAGAAAAAAAAAGCAAATTCCTTTTGTTCTAAAAAGGCAGGGGAAAATTTTCAGGAACAAAAGAAATGCAAGAGAAATGAGAAATCACTGGGATATGTTTTAGATGCTTAGGCATGCCAGTGGAACAACAACCATTCAAATAAAAATGTTAATTTGCTTCTGTCTTTGAGCCTTTTTAAAAATTCTACTGGCTTTTTCCTCAAAAAAAAATAATCAAAAATCACATTCCTTGCCTTGCCTGAAAAGCCAGAGATCATAAGAGTGAAATGCATTTGGAATTGCTGAAGAAACACCATTCAAACTTGCGCCACTTGAACTGCCCATTGTTACGATTCAGACAATGTACAACAACAATCACAGCTCAACTTCTAACCATGCCTGCCCGCATTGCAAGGAATTCAAAGTCAACAGCTCTTTTTTATTTCCACAAACATCAAAATCAAAGCCTTCATTTGCAGTTTCCCTGGCAAAATCCTAAGAGCATCGACACAGCCATCTGACAATTTCTGAAAGAAGCATGCAGTTCGTCGTAAGGCACGGTGTTTCCTCAGGAACTGTTCTAAACAAAGACAACATCAAAAGCAACACAAGACCCGTGCAAAGCAAGTCCGACTCAGCCCAAGTTTGGATTCAACATCTGGCTGAAGACGGTAGTGCCTCTAATTTTGATTTTGCTTTCTGGGATTAAAACCTATCTAATCTGTTTAACTGACCCCATCTCTGGTCCCAGCTATACTGCTTTACAAATCGAGAAAAAGAGAGAGGGAAAGAAAAAAAAAAAAAAAGGAGAAGAAAGCTAGGCAGAGCGGTATCCCACCTTTCCATGGCTCTCAGCCCGTCTGTCTTCGCATGCTCTGCAAACCACCTGTACCGATCCAGCCCATTCTGGGGGCAGAAGGCACCTTCCCGGCAGATGCAGCCTCAGCCGTGCTTTGATTTTTTTTTTTTTTTTTTTTTTTTGGCGGCACGAATGTCTCGAATCTTCTGCTTAAGCCAGACACAGCACCACAAAACTGCAGCCGAGCTCTTTTGTTTTCCCTCCTCTCTGGGGCTGAAGCCGCCGCGCTCCCGGCGCCCCCGCTCCCGTCCCCACCCCCGGCGGCCGCCAGCCCCCCCGCCCCCGGCAGCCACCACCTACCCCAGCCCCAGCCAGCGCCTGCCGAGATTTGTCAGTAAAAGGGGCAGCTGTAGGTGGCGGTCAGGTGATCTTCCTGCTAAAAGCGGAGAGGATGCTCGGGGATGGAGCGCCTGCATCCTCGGTGGTTTTCAAACTATCCATTTACATTACAAAGCAGGGATGAAAAATACAGCTCTGAGGAGATCGTCAGGCATTCTTCTGCTTTCCAGTGCTCCTCCAGCAATCCGCAAAGGCAGGCACAGTGGAAAGATATGTAATTAAACTTTTCAGTGGTAACAATCACACATAGTTTGTATACCATAACGCTCCTAAACATCTAAAAGTAGGAGCTTATTCCTAAATAAACATAATTATTTTTCGTATTGGAAAATAGATCCTCTGCTGGTTCTTAAGTCCCTTTACAGCTTATTCCCAATCATATTTTTTTTTACAACACAATCTTTAAATATTTACGCTGAAGCCGTTTTTAATATCTCAACAGCAAATGGACCATACCCAAGTGAAAACAATTATTAGTTCTTTATTCACATTACTACAGTGTAATTCAAATTATCTTTGACCTAAGGGCCAATGGATAAACCTGACTTTATGAATTGTAGCTTATCCAATGGCCTCGTTCCCTGGGATTACCCTGATTAAAGCTACCATACTGTGCAGGGCTTTGTATCTTAGACTCTAAAAGACTGAAAGAATGAAACTGTAGCTCCAGATTCCGTGAGAGTCCTTGTTATTGCCAAGTTCTCAGAAACATTCAAATATTTTTGCAAAAGTTAGGTTTACTTGCAAACAGTGTGTTGCAAGTAAATCTTATAAGAAACAAAGACTGTAAGTCTCAATTAAATACTGAAATTGTAATGCGAGTTGTCATTAAAAATTTTCTATCGGGTTTAATGAGATCAGAATTTCACCCAACATATTTCCTTTGCAATCATTATAAAATGTTAGCTAACAGGAAACATTTGCAAAACTAGGCACTAAGGGTAAAGTAGGTATTCATATTTAATCAGTCTTTCTGAGAAACTCTAAATGTATAGATGTAATATATCACCTATTCCAGAAAAAAAAAATCTAAGCCCACCCTCCTATGACTGGATTCTTAAAGACTGACGTTAAAGCCAGAAACCCTACTCATCCATCCATCATCCAGCACAGGCACTTCTAATGCTTCCCAATGTTTCCGACAATAAGCATTTACTCCTCTCATATTAACTGCAGATCTGTCCACAGACCACACTTCAGTCCCTCTGGCACTACACACAGAATGCAAATTTCAACTTTTTGCTTTCCATCCATTTGCTATCACTGTTATGATGTAAGGTGATTCTCTTGATAAGCACATAAAGGAACAACTTGAAAATATTTTAGGATACTGAGGAAAAAAAGCTACATGAGATATCATGGATTATATCATGCACCATACTACTAGGCGATCTCTAAGAGATATGTGCTACCAACTGTCTTTATCTTGCTCTGACTTGCAGAGACTTAAAGGTTTTTAACTCTGACACATCCTTATTAGTGATGCTCTAGTAGGAGTGCTTCACACCATTCCTTTCATAGCCAAAGTTTCTGCCATAGTCCATGAGCTTTCAGCAGAAGCCAATATTGACTCCAAGGGGCTGGTAAATTCCCATAACTGTAATATATGAAGTTCTTTCCCCTCTTCCTAGGGGGAAAAAAAAAAAGGAAAAAAGGAAAAAAAAAAGGAAAAGAATCATTGGCGTTTAGCTTGTGCTAGATTACAGTTTAATGTAATTTTTTACATTTAATTATATGTTCAAAAAATTTCAGAAGTGAGACTCTTGTGATGCTAAGGTAAGCATATTCTTGTAGAAAAGTATTTAATGCTTTGCATGCTTTGCACACTTAACACTTGAACACCTGATCCCACCAATGAAGGCCATAGGAGACAACAGAAGCCAGAAGAACCAGGTAATTCCACCTTGATCATCTAAGTTCCTGGATGTAAGTGGAATTCTGCAGTTTTTTTGGGACTCCTTATTAACTTCTTAGTTATTCTACTAATAATAGTTTTCTCCCTCCATCCTCCTGAAGCAACAACCGTGAAAGAAGAGTAACAACATATATTGGCTAGAATGGGTCAAATAGAAGAGAATCAGCTGAGAAAATAATCTGAACAGGCTAATAGGGACAGCCAAACCTTATTTCTTACTCTAATTACTCAGAACTCATAATACAGAATCGCATACATATTGGTGTTTTCTAATTCAGATATCACCAACCATCTTTTAGAGCCACAAGTCCACATAAAAATTGTTTTTAGTAAACAAATAAGCCTAAACTATCATTGCTGAAAAGGCAAATAGACACTATCATCCCGCCAGCTGCTTATAGTAGCTACAATACTGTGTAAAAGCATGGGGCTGCTAGACAAAATTTCCAACCTAAATTCAACTACTAGCATGCAGTTGTGTCATTCTGTACAGAGTACTCCCATTGAATGTGATGAGTTTCTTGATGAGCAAGAGGATCACCTCTTACGCATAGTTACTAAAACCACCAAAAATGTTCCATTTAGCAAAGCAGAGTACACTGCAGATTTTCAACAATGAAATGCTGTGGTCACCCGCCTGGTGCTAAATACGGTTTATGGCTGTCAAACGATAGTCATTTAAGAAATAAAGCAATGATTTTAGACTTCCCATAAAGCCTCTTAAAATGCTGGGGCTGCCATAGAAATTGACAGGAACAAGACATTCTGAATTTACATGTTGACGCAGTAATAAGTACAGGCTTAATCCACTGGCAGAAACTAGTTGACTATTTTCTATCTAAAGGGTGCATGTATACACACATATAGACATATAGATATATATATGGACATGTATACATAATTAACCAAACCCATATAATAAATACGGATCAAAACCTGTCTCAACCATGTAGATAACAATTATGCTTTGGAAATTGTGTGCAGTACTACTTATCAAAATAAAAATCTGCACAAACTTTACTCAAGTAATCTTTTGAGAGAAATTTGAAAGTTTCCTGTCAAAATCACTATTTTAAAGTGATACTCTTTTAAAAATGAGAGCTTTAATTTAAACAACACCACATACATAATCAAATTATCTAGGCATGACGAAAATAAATTAATGGTCTACTTTGTTACAGAAATAGTTTCAATATTTGCAATGTAATTTCAAAACAGTAAAAACATGCATGCATCAACATTAAGCAACAATATACACCCCTATTTTATTTGTAATACATGTCAGCCTTAAGGCTGGATTTATTCCTGAAAGAAGCCATAGAACTAGGTTGCATTTTTTTTTACAGTTCATTTATATGCAAGTCAAAAAGGAACATGCTTAAAAATGAAAGTATGTCCAATCAGTAGGAAAAAAGGATCTGTCGTGTAAGTGTATTTATGAAGGCTTTTTGAATTTGTGCAGCAAACAGGCATGGATGCTTTCCTTTTCCACTACTCTTCAGATGTAGAATTTGCAAGTTTGTGTCTCAAAAGTAATGCTAAAGGAGATAAACCACTTAACTTCAGATCCTTTACATCAATGTTACTGATGAGTGAAAATATCCAAGTGCATACAAGTTACACGTGCAATTTATACAATGGAGAAAACCACTACAAAATGAGCACTGACAGTATTTTAAGTATCTTGCACCTTCAGAAATACTGTAAGTTATAATCACTAAGGTTAACAATTTGAGATAAATTTAGTTTGGTTTGTGGATGTACCTACAGTCTTTTGTGCTCATAGGAGAAAGAATGCCGGGATGAAAGAGAAAGAAGAAAGGCTGAAGTGGAGATGTGGTCCTATTCCAGTGACATTAGAAATAAGCCATCTGACATGTGGGGGCTGTGACTCGTGCTGGAGATAGCATTTAATTCAGACCTTTCTGTGGAATGAATTAGCCATTATCTTTGACTTTAAAATAGACATAAAGAACTGAGAGATGATGAGCAAGGTTAATACAAATATCCTCTTGAGCCCCTGGTATTTTCTTGTCAAATTATGGAAGCCACAGGAAGAGATTATGGAAACTTTCCCTTCTTCAAAAAAAAAAACAAAAACACATGAAAGATAAAAATAGAAGAAATTACATGCCTTTGAGAGTAAGGAGGAAATTCACTATCCAGTCTGCTAGAATGTCCATGTTGTTTTTTTCCTTATGGGAGTGATACAGGAGTGACATCAGCTCTTGGACACTACTAAAGAAACTGCTTGAGCAAAATGGAAATTGAATGGATAGATACCGTTCAACACTGATGTCAACAGCAGACCTTTATTTGCTGCTTCAGAAGACTGTGCTGCAGGAAATCTCTTAACAATATAAAAATGAAGGGTTGGATTGCGTGTAGCCACTGAGATATCTCATGGCTCTTTTTGCAAAGCAGGAATTCAATACTAATATCCTGACTAGAATCTAGAGCCAGGATAAATGTTTTGCTGACCCAGACTGAAGAGAGAAAGATTTTATTCTTTACTTTGACATATATAAATGTGTATACACATGTGTGTATATGCTTGAGCATTGCTCTGGGTAATTCCTATCAGTCTCAAAAAAGGAAAATAGGATGTATCCCTCAGAGCAACACATTACAGTTTTAAAAAGATATATAAATAACTAACTGCTATATCTAAGCTGTCTTCAGTGCTGCTGTTAATCTCTACATACACATCACATTCCATCAATAAAGTGACAGTCATTCCATTGTACAAAACTTGTCGAGGGTTCAATTCAATCCAATAAAATTCAATTTGTAGATGGTTTCGGGGATGGAATATGTAACTTTCAGTCAGACTCCACAGAAACTCTTGCCAGCTTCTTTGACAACCAATTCTGGGGTGTGTGTTTCAGAGAAGACCAAATGTCTTCATTTAACTCCTAAGCACAGTAGTCTTAATAACTGTCAGAAACAGGTGAGTAGTGATGGGAAAAAACCTCCACATAAAAATGTCTGGTTTATTTTTTGGAGGATATTAATTTAACTTTCTTGGGATAGTTCAACTGTTTCTCCCTGAGATTGTACCAATGCCTTTAAAGGCCCATGATGAGAAGAAGATAATTACAGTCCTCTCCAGACAGTGTGTTCATTAAGCATGCTATTTTGAATAAGTAAGTTTTTAATTGGTTTTCAGTGCTGGTAAGGAGGATGGCCTATGGCAGTATGGCAGTGAGGATCTGCACTCCTACTGCTTTCCCCTGTTGGAATTCAATAAAGTTTAATTGGATTACAATGGGGGTAGCCACAAGATGTCAATTACTGGTACATTCAGAGTGTGGACCTCTTCTTCCAATGGCATGTGATTGACTCACTCTGCACACCTGTCTTATTACAAGACCTCTTCCCCTTCTTCCCAGAGAATAAGTAAGTATTGTACAAAGACACCATACTCTTTATTAAACAGCAGCATAATCACACAACTCTTGTGACGTTGCCTACAAAAATTAAAGCTCTACCTGGTCTGAGTTCACAGCATGTGACCTACTTTATTTAAAGCTAGTTCTGGAATGTCCTCCTGCATCTGTGACTTTGCCCATGTGTTGATAGTCTCCTTTCCTAGAACTGAGAAAAGATACCATTTTATGAACTATGCAAAACTATCCTTTGTCCATGCTTTGTCCAAGGGGAAAAAAAAAAAATAAATTGTTTGCTCATATAAGTAAATAGATAGAATCCTTTAACCTTCCTTAACCAATCTTTCTGACTACTTCCTAGTCCTCTTTTATCTGATTTAAGATCTGAAACCCTAAAGGTACCAAATGCTTTTGTTAAAAGCTCTTAGTATGTTGCAAAACAAATGAACCAAATCCATTAAAACTGGCCAAAAAAATTCCCAATTCTCCTTTAACATAAATGATATGTTGATTAAATACAATTTTAAATAAAAGTTAATATTTTTGTATGTTTGTTCTCTCCTCTGTTAAACAGTCAAATATAACAAGTTTTGATTTGTAAAACTTTTTCATGGAGAAAAATAATTTCCTGACCTGTAAAGGACAACTAAGGTGTAAACTTGAAAAATCACCGTGGTTGTATAAACATTAATAATGACTCAGCTGTGGTTTTGCTCCAATATTATTTCACCCTGATTTAAGAAGAGCTAAATTACATGTTAGCAAACATTCTTTAATCCTGTGTACAATACTTACCCTACCACTAGTAGGAATGAAACAGAAAGAATAAGAATAAATTTGCGGAGGGATAGATGTAATATTCTAAAATAACAAGGATTGAGCCTTCATACACTAGTACTACTGCACTGTGCTTCCAAGTTATGGTATCTCTGCTCATCTGCACGTTTGCTCAGCGCTCACTCGTCCCCACATGTGATACAAACCTCATTTAAAACAGTTCTCAAAATTTTAATTACAAATGCTAATAACAAAATAAAAAACAAATTGTTACGCATGAAATCTATTCAATATATTTCCATTCATCATTATTGTTAAAAATGCTATTTATTTATGTATTTAATGTCATAATAAAATAAAGGAACTTACAAAAGAATGCAAAATTCATTTTGGTATTCTATTTTTATATACTTTATTAATGTACCTTGTTTAAAAATAATTATGTTTATATGGGTATACTATAGTACATTTGCAAAAGAAAATTGAAGTCTTATACTATCTGCAAAAATAGTGCAACTCCACAGTTTGCTAGTTAGAGAATGGTAGCACATTCACTATTGTATCTCTTAGGGTTAGTTGCCAAAGCTTACATTTTTCCACTGAAGCCAACAAACATTTTACTGAGAAGAGACTGATTTTAAATTTCAAATGTCATTGTTCTGGAAAGACTCAACAATTGGAAATTATTACACATTCTTTTCTTTCTTTTATTTTTTTTTCCTCATGGCATATGAAAAGAGGAGGTAAGCATTTTCCACACTATTACTCTTCCACTCCAAAACTCCCAATGTGAAGAACTTGTTGGAACCTCTACAGGCTAGGATTTTAAGTGGAACTTCTGAATTTTTTGTTTGTTTGACTCAGTAGCTCCAACTAACAAAAAGCCAGAATGAAATTGCTAAAAAAAAAAAATTCGTATCTATTTGTAAGCATAGACACTTTATGGATCAGATACTATTTTAATTAATTTACTTTTGTTGTTGTTTTTCTTGCATTTTCAGCATTTTAGCTATGTCTGTTAACATATTCCAGTTAATAAAAATGCAATAGCATTATTATTATTAATAGTATCTATTTTTGTATTCATATGCTGTTTTAAAATCTCTTTGCATATTATGTACATTTTAAAACAGTCTGAAAAATTAGATAACTTATTTCAAATATGCACACAAAAACCTGATAATTTTAATTTTGTATTTAAATCTGTTATTGGATAGTTATGTAAGAGACTGTCAGAATTTTCTGGTACCATTTTTATTTTTTCTTTCTAGAACAGTTTGCCTTAAAACCCCCCTTGTATTCACAGTGTACATAGTAATATTCCATCTAGTCATTAATAGTCAAACACACACACAATGGCACATCTGACATAGGCAGCTGAGTTGGGAATTGAAACCATAATAATTAACAATAGATTTCCTGATCTCACCATGACAAGTAAATGAAACACTCTGCGGTGTGCTTGCCCACTGGAAGAGGGAATTAACTTAGTATGAAAAGCAGAATGGAAGCATATCACTGATTAGATCTAATGCACAAGGAATGCAACAATGGGAAGCTTGTGTCAGCAGAACACATCAAACTCTTTTCTAAATATTGTGCGTGAGCACGCAAAAACACACACAGAGATATTCCCTATAAAACCATAGTGATGTACAAAACAGAATCCAAACTCCAATAAATAAATAAATAAAATTATTGCATAGTTCTCCCTATAAACAATTTAATCTAATATTTAAATTTCTGCAGTAATTTTGGTATCATTCACTCCAGGTTTCCTGTTTCAATTACCCCTCTATTTGCTACGCCTCTGGCCAGACTCCCTGTTCTTCTCTGTTCAGCACCTTGGAGAGCAACAGCCCCCAGCGCAGCCCATCGCTCCGCTACCAGCGACCCTTGGACTCTGGAACAAACATCACTTTGCGCTTTCATTTTACATAAATTATCATCCTCTCTTTTTCTGTCTGTCTCTTACAACTGCTCTATCTTTCCTTTCCTCATCCTCAAATTGTCTTTTTCTTTTATGGTGCATTTACTGTTGTAGCAACTTTCCCATTTGTAAGAAACAAAATGTTCTCCCTTTCGTTCTTCAAACACATTGCATTTTTTTTTTTTAAAAAACTGCCTTATATTTAATGCTGACAATATCATCATGGAACATGGAATAGAAGTATTGTATCAAGCATTACAGCATTGTGTTTTAATATATATTGGAGTCAGATATATCACATTCTTTTACACTGTGTACTGTCCCAAAACTTGCTTTGTAATAACTCTAAATCAGTAATTATTGTTATTAGAGTCATATAAATTATTTCATTGCAGCCATAACAATACAGTTGTACTTACTAATCTTCATTCATGTATTAAACACATTTGAATGCCTCAGATTTTCTTCAAAGCTTGAAAGAAGAGTTAAAGTTTGAAATTTTAACTAAAAACCTGATTCTATTCTAATCTTAGTCAGTTCACTGGAACGGTTCACCTGTACAAAGCCGCATGCTATGTCCTTGCAGGATCTGTACTTAAATGATCTCATTAAGGCTCTGAGTTTAATTACCACTCAGATAGATATAAATCAAGAATGATTCCCAAAAGTCAGTACAGGTTCATTGGGGTAACTCAGTGAATTTTTAAATGTTGGTTTCTTAAGGAAAATTAGGTTTCTGTGATGGATCATGAGAGGGAAGTAAGAAGTGAGGAGGAGACGATGTGGGTATGATATACACACATATATGCATTTACCTGTGAGCCCTTCAGTCTCCTCTAGTAAGCTTGAATACAATGGCCAATTTAAAATTATTTTTATAGTGCAATTGACATCTTCAAGCTATCAAGCTTTTACAAGTTTTGTAAAGATACAAAGAGGTAGGGGAAATAAGGAAAGGCTGAATAAAGAGCTCATTCTGGAGCTCAGTCACAAGATTCATAAGAGACCAGGTTTGTGGATTTGGTAGCATGAAAGTATTCCTTCTTTTTAAAAGCTTGGAGAGTTCTGAAAATATATTTCACATCTCTTTTTTATTACTGTGTCTTTTGTAGGTTTACTCTGCTACATGGAATTTAAAATGCATCTTCAGCCTTCCCATCAGAATAAGAATCAGAAGTAGCCTCTCTTTCTTCACAACAAACAAAACACCCATGCAATGCACTTCAGAAGATTCAGACACACAAAAAAAAATCCTCAAATGAAAACAATGAAACTATTGACATGTTGTGAAGAACTGCTTATACTGAAATGCTGTGAAGAACTGCTTATATTGGCTCCAAGGCACTTTCTACCAGAAATCCACTTCCATCATAGCATTTCTCAATACACAGTAGGAAAACCAGGCATTATAAAGTGGGAGGTCTAAAGGGTAAAGCTCAAATATGTAAAAAAAAAAAGCAACATGTGTCCTGTACACAGGAAGGAGGAAGTTAAAGTTGCATATACATGTACTCACATTCAAACACTATCAACAAATTATAGCCTTAATCTGGATCACTCAGAACTCAATTTGGGCTAGTGTATATGTATCACTACATAACCTGGATGTAGGATGAACAATCCATCTGGCTCCAGTTGGTCCCTGAAGACAAACTTCACAGGTCTGAGGTGGATGTTAGACTCTACAAAGCATGCTGGATTGAAGAAGCAGCACTTTCTTGGGGAGTTCTCACAATGGCACAAAATCATAAGTCCTGTTTCCATATGCAGTGAAAGAGGAAGGCAACCACTCCCATTACAAGGCCAGTAGCTATTTTTATTACTGAGATCCCACGCCTTCAAATTCAAAAGCAGACCAAATAATGTCACTCACTTTATAGGCACTGAGAGTGAATATCACATGGACAGTATGCTACTAATAAATAGTATTTCATCTCTAATGACTCTTGTTTTTTTTTTTTTCCTAGCACAAATAAACACATTTTCTCCATAAGCATTTCTGATTACTTGACTGTGATGGAGAGCAAAACTTATCCATAACCCACCAGAAGTGTTATTTTCAATGAGGATTCTAGAATTAAGCAGCACCACATCCGGCAGAAGAAACTTGACAAGGATTTTAAAGGAAATCTAGGAATTCAGATGTGATCATGTTTAGTTGCAATACAAGATATAAAGACCTTCTGTAAATAACATGCACTACCATACTTTTTCATGTTACAAAATATAACAATAATTATTTATCTGTTTTTCTACTAATCTGAGCTAAACATTATGATTGGTAATGGTAGTGAATGGTATCAGTAAGAAGACCTCCTGTAAAACTACAGAGAGTTAAGACTTCCTAGGATTTCTATCCTGTGCAATGGGAACATTAGAAACAGTTAAAATACAGATGAACAGTTGCAGTTGCTGCATGTAAAACTCAGAAATAATACTAAAAACTCATCTTCAATGATACTTTAGGTGGAAATTTTATCTGATTTACAGTTATGAGTTGGCATCCAAGGCACACAGCTTACAGTTCCTCAGAATGCAGGTAAGTGCAGCTGCTGATTTTCCAGAGTGTCAGGCCTTTATCCAGTTGTCAGACTCAACACCAAGAGCCTAATCTTGCTTTTTCTTCTACTATTTTTTTTTTCTTTATTCTGTGGAACACCTTTGCAAATGAAGAGAAACCCATTTTTGACATACATGTCAAGATTTCTAATATCACAGTTTACCTCACTGCACCTGTTCTCCATGGAAAAGAAAAATTCTCATGAACAAAGGTTACATATACCAAAATTCAGTGCATACTCATTTGACCCTTCCAGTATTGAATACTTGCTTACTTTCTGATATGAAATTTGATAAAATAATTTTTGAGCACTAAGCTTGGAGTATTGTTGCTAAAAACTGTTTATAGCTTAGCAAGCACAAAATACAAAGAGAATATTGTATTTCAAGTCTTTCTGGTTTGCTACTCCACTAAAATATAGTAAAGAAGGACTTTTCACTGTAAGAAAAGAGTAGGACAAGAGTAACTTATCGATGGCTACCCTTAAATGAGAGCTGAAACTTTGGCTAGATCAGAGATCTTGACAGCCGGTCTCATGTTCCCTAAAGGTTTCATAAAGGAAGTTGTGGATTTTTGTCTTGCAAATAAGTCTCATCTGATTCCAGTGACAGCACAGGCAGTAGTTTTCATATATAGAATATTAAGTGTATTTTTAACTGTGAATAAAGATCAACAGTTATTCATCACTACTGGGATGTATTGCAGATGCTACATTGAGCTTTTGACATTCATTTTCTGCTAGTCAATTTTTTTTTGTGTCACAGTAAAATATTCTATTTTACAGATATCTTAGATAAGGAAGGGTTGCTTAATTCATCCGATGATCTTATTGCCAGTGGAATAGTCTATTGAATACTATTGGTATTTCATCACAACAGGAAAAACAGATGATTGAAATGTGGAGAACTCATTTCTTTCAAATCAGGCTACAGTCAGATAAAGTGTATTCTGAACTGAAAACTAAATAATGAATGGCTGGATTGCTTCTGTCCTCTCTTTCAGAAGGTCAAGTAGGATATATTGGGAGGAACTTCTTTCCTATTTAGGGCACAGCTAAAACTGTGATCTATGTGGCTCATTTCATGAGATAAGTATCCCAGAGGAAAGGAAGAGAATCGTCAGAGATGAGTGATGAGCTGGACCATTGCTTCGAGGATTAGTGACTGAAAGTAGTGCAATGATTCCTCTTTGAAAATTATGGATCTGTGTATAGAAGATACACGTCTGTCTCATGATTCTGTGGCCACAATTTTGAAAGAATACGTATATCCTACTGAATTGCAATGGAAAATCCATGAGACAAATCGTTAGAAAAAAAAAAAAGCTCTTCAACTATCTACTAAAAGTATAAAATCATGTTATATAATTCTTGTTCACATCCTGGGCAGCTTCTTTTCAGTTCCTGTTTTCAGAACCCTATTTTCATTCAAATCTGATCATCATGCATACTTCCATTGTAAAATGTATTCATATTAGTAATTTAACCTTAACTCAGCTACATAAGGTCATTTGCATTTGGGGGGCAGAATAGAGAATAAAAGAACCATAACACGATTCAGTAAAAAGGCCTTGCTACTTTAGGACTTGTATATTCTAATCAGTTACACTGTGAATCATTTTTCCCTCATAAAAACAAATTTATATATATCTCTCTATATAAATATATATAACGGGCATAGTCATTCCTTAGGCTTTGTCACAATTTCCAGACACAATTGTCTTGGCATAATTGCCTTTTCTTGTTTTCTTTCCCTGACACTGAAGTCCAACTTTTTTTTCCTTCCGGAGCACTACCAATAGATTAAGAGTTTTGAAAGCCAGCCAAGCTAACACTGGCGGTGGTGACAGTAGATTTTGGTCTTTGGCACACTGAATTTTGCAGTTAGTGAAACTAATTGATGATACAATCTAATGATCTGCAGTCTAGTAGAGTTTCTTATATTAATATCCTCTCTGAAAAGCTAAGAGAAATAAAAACATATTCCTGTCAGAAATACAGGAAATTCTTGTCTGAGGAAATAGTTAAAAAACTGCATACAAAAAAAAAAAGAAAAAACAAAAGCTATCATGTAAGAAAACTGTATCTTTAGATACCCACATCTCAAAACAGAACACTTAAGCCTCAACATCCCAATAGCTGAAGTATGGCTGCCATAAAAAAGAGAAACATTTCCCTAAAAAAAATAAATTCAGATGCTGGGATTACAATCACTATCCCAAAATTAAACAAATATAAAATAAAATAGACATTTTGACCTTGGTTAAGAACTGCACAGCAGAACAGACAACAGAATTAAGCATGCCTGGAAGTCATACAGCTGACATAATTACAGGAGAAAAAAAATAAAAAGAAAAAGGAATAAAAAATGTTCATGTACCATGAAACTTGTGCTTCAGCAAATATGAGATCGATGGATTATATGGCTTTCGAAGGCTTTCATTTACAGTTAAATCCAAACTGAAACACCAGAGCATTAAAGTCAGAAAATTCTGAAGGTTAGCATTTTTTTCAATGAACAAAGTATTAAAAGTACTCCCTAAGTGAGCACTTCTTTTGTTACATAAATCCCTGTTCACTGAACCGATTTCCTGTTAGAAGACTGAACCATGGATTAGGTACATTTGATTTGAAGAATGTCACTAATGAAACAAATCATCAGGAAAGGAAAGAGAATTTTAAAGTGTGCATAGTGCACTGCAGGGTCATAGTGGCGAGGTTTTGTAGAGCAGGGTAGAAACTCAACGGGAAAAAAGGGAAAAATGTGAGTGTATAAAAAGGGATTTATAATGTGGCTTTGGAAAGCTGAACCCTCTGAAAGAGGCACTTGGAACCAAGGTAGTTGATGAAATATAAATGTCAACAACCATTTTAGCTTAATGCAAGCAAAACATTTGCAATACAAAGTTATGAAGAAGCGTGGCTGTAGCTGAAGTCTGTCTGGGTTAATGGAGGCTGTATGTTCTCACAATTCGGATCAAACAATTAGTAGTCAGAGCCCCCGGCTTCCACAACTAATGTTCTCATTAAATTGGTGTAATTTTAAGCAAGTCATGACTGCAATGCCTCAGTTTACCCATTTACAAAACCGGAATGCCATTTAACTGTGCTGCAGGGCTTAATTATGCTCATAAAGTACATGAGATCACTGTAGGAAACATTATATGTATGTGAATTTTTATGAGCATAACATCTGTATCAACAGTTCTTTGAATAATAAGAAATGCCATGAAATCTACAGGATTGCAGGTATAAAGAAGGAGGCATTTTTTTTTCAATCATTGTATAGTAAATTACACATAATTAGAAAAAGTAAAACTGAGATAAAATGGGACAACTTGGTAATTTTGCTGAGAATCCAACACTCATCATCCCAAATATAACAATTTGCAGCCTTAGGACATTTTCCCTATATTTGTCTGGAAGACAGTCAAGGTTATGCACCAAAATCTAAAAGTCCATTGTTCATACCGCTACAAATTACTTTGCTTATCAGTGTGTGGCACAAACACAAACCATGACTGGCTCCTTGTACCTAGGCCAAAAGATAGCTTTAATTATAACATCTGTATTACCATCAGGACAAAATAGTTCAGCAAATTATTTCACCATTTAACACCTTTTATATGTTTCAAAACACTGTTACATATATTCTTCTCTGGAGACAGTCATGCTGAAGGGGTAGGTGCATCTTCAGCACCTTCCTAAAGCATCCTTCTTGCCTTCTTCACATAGTGAGATATTTGTATACATGGTGCCTTTGACTCACTCAACTGTTCCAAGTCAGTTTTTGTGTCTTTTTTGTTTTGGTTTGGTTTTGTTTGGTTTATTTGTGGGTTTTGTGGTTTTTTTTTTTTGTTGGGTTTCTCTTTGTTCTCCTGTTCTTGTTGGAGGAGAAATCTGTGTTTTATTTAGGTTTCAGTCTCACAGACAATATCCTTGCATGGCAGAAATCAGATATAAATCTATATCCTCCTACATTAAGAAATCACGTTCTCCGACAAAAAAAAACCCAATCCTTTGTTAATGCACATTTAAGACTCTCACTAGTATCTCTTACAGAGCATCACTTCAGAAAAATTAAACCTTCTGAAAAGCATAAAATAAAGAATTACAGTACCTGACAGCTCAGTCTAACTCACCACAATTCTACCTCTGCAAAAGCCACTGGGAATATCTGTGACAGCTCATTTCCAAAAGCAGTGCATGACAGGGCAAAGTGGTAAAAAGATATAGTGAGTAAAAGGTGTGTGTGGGGGGGAAGTATTTCTGTGGAGTAAGTTAAGTGCTTTTTCCATTATTCTTTTATATTACCTGCAAAAACAGAATGCAATATATATATGGCAGGCCACTGATAAGCAAGTGTAGAGCTAAGGTTAATTTTATATTTCCTCAGTTTGAATTTAACAGGTCAAGACACTAGTGGTTACCTTATAAAACAGACCAGAGGGAAATTTACAGATCTGTAGGTAACTCGTATATTTTTCAATTCATTTGTTGGACTGCTTTCCATAAACTGTAATTTCATTTTTGTGAGGTTTCTGTGGGTGCTAAAATATAAGAGCACAAACATTTTTATACAAGACTTGAGGTTGATTTAGGTGGCTATAGCTATTGCAAAAATTGAAAGCTGAGATGCTGCTGCAATTAGGCAAGGGGAAGTGTTTTTTTTCCAGTCCTGACCACTTTGCTACAGTGGAAAGGTAATAATCATTCCCATCATTGGATGCTAGAGTTACTAAGCTACTAAGAGAGATGGATTTTTAGTTTTTCTCAAATCTAAACAGTGTCAGTCTCTGTGGGTTACACTATTTCTGAATACAAAAAAAAAAAAAAAAGAAGGCAGATGTTTTACAGATCTATACTTTTGGAAGAATACGTACAGGGTTAACGTTTCCTGACCACTGGCTCCTTGCAGGGGCTTCTTAATGATCAGCAGAGAGCCTGGCTGGTGAAGAAGTGTGCTGAGTTGCTGGTTCTTTGTGAAAGAATGTGCTCAGTCCCTGAACATAGAAGAGTGAAATGCTTATTAGTTAAGTTGTAATTTGACCTGGATGTTATGGAACAGTATAACATATAAATGCTACCTGATTTTTTTTTCCCCTTTGTGTTTATGACTGAAATGCTTAGCTTCTTTTTATGTGATTTTACGTGCCTGCCTCTGGCCACCCCTAAATCATTGCAGTTACATTTTTAATTGTAGCTAAAAAAAAAAAAAAAAAAAAATTGAAAAAAAGAATTGTCAGATATAACACAGACAAAGGTTGCGTGAGAAAGTTCTTGTCAAAATTAAAACTAAATCAGCAAAACGTATAGCATTTAAGCAGCAGACAATTCCTATTTTTATGAAAGCTGTCTAAAAATGCTTCATCCTATAAATTTTTCCTAAAGACAGTACAGAAGTACTGTAGTCTTGAAGGGAGAGATAAAAACCACAAAAAAAATGTGTTGGGGGGAACAGAGCAAAAGATGCATTCTCACTATTGTTGCTTTCTGCTGGCAGATGAAAGGACGTGGCAGACTCAGGAGGAGATAGTTTTTCTGAGAAAAAAGCCAGACAATTTTGAAAATTGGTTTTGTCATAATAACAACTTGCCAAGTGTTAGTCTTTTAGAAAGTCAGCTTCGAGTTCATTTTTCCTGACTTCTGCTGGATTTTGGGGAAAGATTATTTAGAATAAATAACATCCTGCAAATTGAAACACACTATCTGGGCTTTAAACCACATTCAACTTACGACGGAGAACTGCAGATCATTGTGGGCTTCCTGAATTATAGACAAATTTAGATAAGTCTATACATACGCATACAGTTAGAAGAAGTACCTGGTCCACAGGAATTTTAGAAGAAGAAATTAAAGTATTTGACTTTATCTAAAGAGGTCTTCAAGCACAGTACTTAGGTGACTATATTCAGCAAACTGCAAGTTGATTTGAAATGGAAATATATATCTTTAGAGTAAAAGGAATGTGCAGATGGTCTTGGATGACTGAGAAACAAAATGAGTACTAGCACAAAATGAGCACAAACTGTTCATTTTATGAGTTGTCATGGAGAGAATTATGAATGGAAAATACTCTTACACATTAACGAAGGCAGGAGAGCCCTGAAAGCTGCATTTATTCTACTGTAACTGCATTACTCCTGTATGAACAATTTGTTGTCCAGTATTTCTTATTTCAAGTGCTGACAAACTCCCTTGTAAAATTTGATGCAAACACATCAGTTTCCTGAAGAGCAAAACAAAACATTTAGATTGGAAGGAAGAAACAAGCTATTTGAAAAAGTTTGCTCATTCATAGAAAATTACTTCAGCAAAAGTGAACATGTCAAACCTGAGAAAAAGTCAGAAAGGACAGGAGTGCTGCATTTCATTTTCACTTCAAGGCAGGAGACTAAGGCAGAAGCAGAAATCACTGTGTTTCTTTCCATAAACTCAGAGCTGGATAGGTGATGCAGAGTGTGCTAACAAATACAAGCACTGGTAAGAATGACCAGCTGATCATAGTGTGGGAGGTAAGGTTAACCAGCAGCTCGGGTATGATATCAGTATGATATTACTGACCAATGAGAATTCAGTCACTGAGTAAGTTCCTAAAGTTAACATAAAGTAAATTCTTTCATTTAATAGTTTATCTGATAGAAAGAAAGAATGTGAAAGCAATATAATGTATCACATTTCCTAATATATCACTAACAGACTTGCAGTGCCCATGAAGAGGGAAAAGCCAATGCCATCAGTATTGGGAACAGATTTTCAAACGTAAGTGGAAGGAAAATGCCACAGGAAGACAATCTTTGAGGTGCTCTGTTACCCACCCACTGCCACAAAAAGTGAACAATCAATTATCTATTTAAGTACTTAAGTACATAACAGACCATTTTAAATCAAGCACCTTCAGGATCCATTACAAACAGTTGGGAATGATGATGTAAAAATTAATGTAGCAGCTTATGTTTGAGAAGATGCTAAAATTAAGGAAAATTAAAAAATCATTGCATTCCAGTCACTAGGTGAGAGTACCAAAATTGCATTTTTGATGGTCATGTATATTTGAAGATGTTCTTCACCTCCTGCTAAAGCAGCCACTGTGCTGGCAGGACAGTAGAAGCAGAGGTAAAAAAAAAAAGCCTCATTCTCACTTGATGGCTAAAATACACCAGTTGGGAAGCAGCATAATGCTGGTTCCAGAGGCAGTTCCTCCACGTAAGGTGCTTGTACAGATTTTGAGATCAACTCAGTTTAAGGCAAATTCCCTTCACACTGCCACAGTCTACAGTCATAATTTGTTGAGCACATTGATGGATACGCAAAGAAAAACACAGAATCTATTTTAATTAATGATGATCTGATAATGTCATCAATAGTGGTGTGAAAACGCCAGAAACATACACTTTTTCTTTAACAGCATCAGTTTGTTGAAAGGTTTGGTGCTTCAAGACCAGTGTGATATGTAATATAGCGTTACTTCTGAACAAGAAGAAATGCTTGATTTTCTTACTCTTCAAGTATCTCCAGAGGCAGTTTATTTCTTTAGCTAAATTCTAGCAAAGTCACATATATAATAAAATTGACATTCACGGCCAGTGCCTGCCTCTTTCTGCATCATTTTCTTCAGCTATTTTATTGTCCGAAGATTCAGTACTTGTTGAAGTACTGAAGTACTGAAGTCTTCCTCACCCTGTGTGTAAAAGGTTTATTATTTTCAGTGTCTGCATCAAAAGAGAGGTGAGAGATGTTAGATGCATACATGTGCTACACAGACAATACGGGGTGAATTTAATCTCAGTATTTGAAGAACATTTCTTGTTCACAAAAGGAAACGGAAACCTTTTTTTTTTTTGCTGGTTTAGCAGCCCCTCGTTTTAATAGCAAGTAGTCAGCCAGCAATAAATAGTGGATGTTACTGGATAAACCCATCAGGAACTCATATTTATATTTATATTTACAGTAAGTCCCTGTTCTGTAATACGAAAAAATGAAAATTCTTTTTCTTCTGTTTCTAGTTAATGTAAGAAGTTTAAAATAATTACATACTCAAATGCAGAAATGTAATTATTAGTGAGATAACTAACCTATTGATTTTTTAAGGTCTCCCTTATTATATTTCACACAATGAAATTACTTATCTTTTGTGTAAGTTTTTTTTTTGCACTATTTCTTTGTAGGAATTTACATATAATTTCCACTATTTTCTTATAAAGTGCTTTAAAATCTGTTTGCTTAAATTTAGTTCCCAGCCTGTATATGCCACCTTGGATTTGTAGTTTGCTGGGGAAAGGAGGCAGGTGTTTTGGTTTTAATTTGTATTTTAAGTCTACTAACAAGGCTCTCTCACCCGCTATGTGAGCAAGGTCTCTTTAGCTGTTTTTTTTAAGTGTTGAGCTGTAAAACTTTCCACTGACCTTAGCTGTAAGTTCAGATGCTCAATTTGGTTTTAAAATATAGACTTACTGTTTCACAAAAACAAAATTAAGCATTCAGTGCCAGTAGGTGTTTTTGCAAATGTGCTTGGTAGTTCATACCACTACAAAATGAGGAAAGCACGACAGGTTTGCATGGTTCCTCAGAAAGTTCCCCCAGACTGGCTCCTGTCTGGTAGGAGATGACTGCTTGATGAACCAGAAGGGCATCTCAGTTTCCATGCCAATCCACACGGGTGATAATGACTGTGAATTATCTTGTATGATTTTATTTTAAGAGTAATAATTGAGATTAAGGAATTAAGATTTAATTTTTGCCCTAGTATCTTCGTTAACAACTGTAGAAATTGCCCCTTTAAGAAACTTCTACTAGAAAAATAAATGGACAAGGTTTACACACATTATCATTCTTTGTAGAAAAAGCATTACAGTAATAATAGTACATTAAAATATGGTCACTCTATTCATGCTAGGCTTCCAGTTTTTTAAGGGACCTACACCATATAACTCAAGAAAGATCAATTTCCAGACTACAAATGCATGCATGACAGTACTATCTTGGTACTTCAAATTGGGAGGAATATTTCAGGCAGAAATGACTGCACTCCAATCTTAGCATTCTTACAGAATTTACCAGAAGACAATGGCAAAGATACATAAATGCTGGAAATCCATTTCTGCAGCATTCTGAATGCTTATTTTTGGTCATAATTAATTTTGTTCTATGTTCCTTTTCATCCATGTAACACTAACATCATGCCTGAGGTCCCCTCCAAAACAAGGTACTTTTTTTCTCCAGTGTACTTAGTCACTTAAATGTTTTACATTTATGCAAAAGTTTCTAAGTGTCATAATTTGGAATTTGCAATATTTAGTTTCAAAAAAAAGCTGAAAGAAAACATTTCCCTTCCCTCTCTGTAGTTCATCTAAGAGGTTAAAGAAAAAGTTCTCATGGAGTTCGACACATAAGCTGTATTTTTCAGGAAACACAGTATTCATCACAAAAAAAAAAAGTCACCAGTAGCTAAGCCTATTACTATCACTGCCTTAACACTGCCTTATGCTAGGTAGGTACACATGTAAGTGGAAAAGGAAAAAAAAAGATTTTGTGGTGTTGCAGTTTTATTCCTATACTTAGAGAGTTGTGTATTTTTCTTTAAAATATACAAATTTAAAAATACATATTTTAAACACACATATACAAATTTAAAATCACATATTTAAAAACCTGAAATGGCTAAATTACAATGTTCGAAAAACTGTAAGCAAAAGTAACATGTAACCTCTCTGAACTGCTCTCCTCCATCAAAGATTTGTTTCATTTTGTTCACAAAATCCATTGTTTCTGAGAAGTGTTCTAATTAACAGCTTAACTACAGTTATACAATATTTTCCATGTGACTTACTTTTCTCTGGTACAAGACAGATAAGGAAATAAATAGATTTGCTCTCCTAGAATTGCAGTTAACCCTTTTTAAGTCAGTTGATTCATTCCAAAGCAATTAATATACTTAGTACTTTATCCAACAAAAGAAAAACAGAGCAACTTCATTTGAACATTAATAAAGGTTTTCCTTCCAGCTACCACACTAATTAATCACAGAATCAATAACAAAATATTTTTAACCTCATTTGAAACACAATATAGATCTCGTTGCTTTACTTCAAAGAGAATATTTCTCATCTCAGTAAAATTTACAACATATATTCACAAAGTCAATCTAATGGGAACACTTCCAAGCAGTCCTGTTTCCATATGAGAAGTACGACTGCCTAAACTGCTGTTCCTTTCAACATTGTTCTATGGTGTTAAGTGATTTACACAGTGAAAGGTAATCAGTCTATAAATAAATGAAAGATAATTGAGGATATATTTGCAGCAGGAAAAAATCTTGTAATTTGCAGCTGCATAGTTGTGCCTGCATAACTGTCTTGTTCCCAAAATCTTGTTCTTTGATTTGTACCTATATTGAGAGATACCCCTGTTTATGCCAATGTAGAGCAAATTTGCCGAAGAATCAGAAAGGTCTGTGGTTGGAAGGGACCTTTAAAGGTCATCTAGTCCAATCCTCTCTCTTTCTCCATTAATTATGCCAGTTCAATATGCTGATCTGACCCCAAACTGACCAAGGTACTTTTACAAGAATAATTCTGGGCCAGATCTGCTTCCCAAACTTGCTCACAGGTCACACAATTCCCCATGCCAGCACAAAGGTACATGCACTCCTTAAGATATGACTACCCTAATCTTAACCTACCTGATAAATAAGTCCGTTCTGTACCGCACCAGCATGTCCACACAAGTGTGGTATAAATTTCACAGCATCCTGCTAAGCAAGATGCCTTTTTTACTTCGCTATTACCCTGCACATTACAGATTTAACTCGAAGGCTGGACTTTGAGCAGCTTATCACAACCCTTTGAACCAGCAGTCAAACAGTTTTCAGGCCATCTCACTGTCCATTTGTCTAGCCCATACTTTGTCCATGAGGATATTATGGCAGACAGTGTTGAAAGCCTTACTGAAGTCAAGAACAACATCATCTGCACTCCTCTCGTCCACCAACCTAGTTATTTCATTACACAAAGGCATGATCAGGCATGATTTCTCCTTCATAAATCTATGCTGACTATTCCCAATCACCTTGTCCTTAATATATTCAGTAATGGCTTCCAAGATTATGCACTCCATCACCTTCCCAAGGACTGAGGTGAGGCTGCACAGCCTGCAGTTCTCTGCATCCTCTTTGCCCTTCTTGTAGGGAGTAATATTTGCTTTCTTCCAGTCCCAGCAACATTTCCTGACAGCCATAACCTTCCAAATATAACCAGGAGTGGCCTCACAGTGACTAGCCAGCTCCCTCAGCGCTTGTGGGTGCATACCATCAGGTCCCATGGAGTTTTGCATGTCCTATCTTGTCCTATCTATTTAAATGTTCCCTTACCTCATCCTCCTTCACCAAGGGTAGGTCTTCTTTTCTCCAGATTTCCTACAGGTTTCAGGAACCTGGAATTATGGAAGGCCAGTCTTACCAGTAAAGACCAAGGCAAAGAAGGTATCAAGTACCTTTCTTTTCTACATCCTTCATCACCAACTACTCTGCACCATCCAGCAGCAGGAACACATTTTCCCAAGTTGTGTTTTAGCTACTGATGTACCTGTAGAAGCTTTCTTGTTGCTCATGTCCCTCACTAGATTCAACTCTTTAAAATTTCTAAACCTGTTTCTGCATGCTTGGACAGTGTCTTGATACTCTCCCCACATGTCCCTGCTTTCACTGGTAAATACTATGCTTTCAATGCATGTTAAGCTTACTTGCAGAGTTATATTTATGTTTTGTGTGCATGTACACTTTAATTCTATTTAGTAATTTGGAGGTTAGTACATTTTTTTCCTGATGTTGAAAACCCTGCTGTTTTGAAATCCACTCTCTTGGACAGTTATATATTTCTAAAAAATAATAATTGCAAAATTAATCACTCGTTATAATTACCAAGCTAATTCTAACTACAAAGTAAAGTGCCTCATTGCGAAATCATGGTTTTCCTTCATCCAAAATAATCATTTGATTAGACATTCTGTTCCATATTTCCCTAATGATTTTAATTTTTTCCTCTGGAGACTGAACTTTTAGTCTTGTTTTTGAGATGAATGTCATAGCTCATAAAGAATCAACTTACTCCTAGCTTGTCCACAGATACTGATAATAAAATGGGGGAAACATCAAGGATGATTTATTATACCACATGAAGCAGTGAAGAAAAAAAATAACCTTGTCAGTTGTGCTCACTTCTTTTTATTTAAATGAATGTGATAATGTCCTCCATCTCCATCTTTTGCAAAGTATTGTTTATTTTCAGCTGATTTCTCAAAAATACTGCATCATACAAAGGAATGAAATGACACTGCTGAATCTCTGAATGAATTGCAGAGTCGGTAGACTGAATATGCACTGGTGTTTGCAACTTGTTTAACTGATCTTAAAACACCTGCATGCTGTATTTCCAGACACCACTGACAGTCCTCTTTAAGTGCCTTTTAAAATGTGATGTACACTATTAGGAGAAGCTAAATTGTTGGGGATTGATAGGCAATAATGGTATGTGTCAGCACGAGAGATGCAACGCTGTGGGGAGCAGCACACCACAGCACGTCTCCCTCTGTCCGATGCACTGCTTTGGGCACCAACCTCTACTGTGATTCTCTGTGGTTTCCAGACCACATGGGCTCAGGATTTCCACTGACTCCAGTGGGTGCTGACTGCACCCATGCTTTTTCCCACGTGTGTGCAATCTTTCACTGAACTAACCAAGGCTTCACGGGCTCATGGCCTAATTGTTGCACAAAAATGGAGTAGGATCCAGCTCCCTTTCTCACATCTGCAATGTTTCTGTAGGTCTTGGAAGCATTTTTAGATAAGTCAAAACAGCTCCTCAAAACAAGCATTTTTTCCCTTTACTAAATTCAGTCAATGTGAATTAGCAGTGGTTATAAAAATAGTTTCATAATAGATTTACATTTCAAGAACAGAATGCACTTATTTCAGTTCTTACACATCCTAGTAAAAAATGAAATAAAATTTTGGGAAAATAACAGTTTTTCTTTATTTTCTTTCCAGAAAAGTAGATTTCCAGTGACATATGGGACCCATTTCCATTTTTCATAGTTTGCAAGATACTGCAGTGACCTCTAAGACCAAAGCAGAACCACCTCTGCTTAGCAGAAATCTTATCTTTCAGAATCTGAACATGGCCCTTCCCTGTTATGTTATCCACAAATATCAGTCTTGGAAGGCAACTGGTTATGTTAGCCCTTGGAAATTCCCTGATAATGAGAAAAAGATAAATGGTGCAAGGGAGAAAAGGGGATGTCTGAGAGGGTTATAGCTCTGTCTGTTGAAGTGCAGCCGGTGTGGTGTTGCAGATCTCCCGCCATGTAGCATTGTGGCAGCTATGAATGCTGCTCACACTTCTGGGTGAGCTGCATCCCTCCTTTCTCATGCATCTAACAGACTTCTAGAGAATGAATACGAAGAAGGAGCGAAGACTGTAGCCTTTGCCAAGCCTGGAAGCTCTCTTTGCCTGAATTGTCAGTGTAATAGGACATCAAGAGCCTACAATGCAGACAACA
Source organism: Chlamydotis macqueenii (assembly GCF_036417535.1). NCBI lineage: Eukaryota > Metazoa > Chordata > Aves > Otidiformes > Otididae > Chlamydotis > Chlamydotis macqueenii. The sequence goes on along the minus strand of NC_141556.1, from coordinate 12,843,847 downwards.
GGTTATTGTCTGTTTTTAGAGACAAAGTGGCAGAAGCTGCCAGGATGGAGTCCCTTGTGTGCCTGTGCATGTAAGGTGAGAAAAAAAAGGAGCCTGCAAGAGGAGCTTTATTTAGAAGCAGTGTGTATGCTGCTTGCAAGCTTATTGATACTAGGGCCTTTTGTACCAAGAGATTTTAAAAGGAAAATTAATAATTTTTAAAATGAAATTTCTTCTACATTCTCAAGCCTGTCAGAATGGAGACAATGAACTGCACACTTCCCAGTAAAACGCACATGGAATTGTTATGGATTAGGGGAACAATACAAACTCCTCCCAAACAATATAAACGATTAAATAGATACAGGACCAATAGATAATAGATAATTCTGCCCAGCAGAATTTCAGAACAAATTTACAGAGTACATAGATAAATTTCTATCTATCTTTCACATTTCTTAAGTGGTACACTGCAAAGATTTTTCAACTCAACTTTCATGCAGAATTTGCACTGTTTGTATATCAACAACAAAGATGAATACTTCAGAGACTCTGAGATGTGATGAATATGATATTAGACTGGTCAAGGCAAATAGTTCTCAATTAATGAAGCTTCCACAGCAAACAATGGGAAATCAATAGGGAAAATGCTTGCAAGATCAAGATCAATCTCTAGGCTCCAAATCAGATTAAGGAAGATTTGAAGATGCTTTAGGCTCTGAAAAATATAAAAACTCAGAACCCATACTTAAGCACTCATTTTTGAGTACTGGCCCTCATTTTTAAAGTTTTAAATATGAGGACAAAACTGTATTGATGACTTTCATATGAAAAAGAAGAGATAATTAAAAGGAATATGAAGGGATAGATCTCACCTGCTTTACAGTGAGAAACACTTTACTGTGTTCCAATCCAACGGAAATTGATGTCAATTTGCACAATATATGAGGGATTCATTTAATCTAATTTTAGAGACAGAAATGCTACATGTCAAATCTAAGCTAATCACATGGACTCCCTTACAAAAAGAGACAGGAACATCCTCAGGGCAATGTATCCCACTTACCTTTAACACTTATCTTAGAGTAGACTAATTAGCCTCTGGCATCACCTATCTCTTTCTGCTGACGTTAGGAAAGCCTAGGCAGCTGTCTCTCATTTATAGGCTTAGTTGATTATTGCACTTTACTTGTGAAGTACTTTTAATGCACCTCAGGAAGGAAAGATGTCTCCAGATAGTTGACTGAGAAATCTGAAACTTTTTTTTTTTTTTTAATTTATTTGTCCATATGCTTATTTGCAGGGAGTCAGAGAGGAATTTGGTACTCACAAATTCAGTGTGTCCTTAAAATGAGTGCATCACTGAGACTGAAAAGGCATCTTTGATCCTCATACTTACAAAAGCACAACAATGTTCTCATTCTACTTCCGAATTATACACGTGCTTGCAAAGATACACAGAGACACGTGAACTTCAGAAAATGCTTAGCCACTTAACACCCAAGTTTTTCAGACATGAAACCAAGTTTTTCAGACATGAAATCCTGTTAGGTAGTCACATTTTACTGGGTGCTCTACTGCCATCAGTATGGCAGTGCTTTACTGCCATCACAATTGCTTTTGAAGATGTTTAAAAACCTGGACTGTTCAAAAGTCATGGATTGCCCAGTCATCTAAATCCACTGTGTATGTTTATATATCCTCTAGCACCAAAGTAATTGAATGATACATGAAAGTCAACAGTAAGTTCTGACATCACTGGAACTAATAAAACATTATTTCCTGTAGAAGTGTCTTGTGACTGATTGACCTTGGTGTCCGTCTGAAACAGTCATAAATCTGTGCAAATCTAATTATTTAATTAATTTGAGTCCTCTACTTCTGTCACAGTCATTAAAATACACCAAGTTCAAAAGTTTTTAGAGGGAACACGAAGACAGATATACACAAGCAGTGGGGATCTGTGATCCTTGCCTCCTGTGCAAAGGATCCTACAAAGAAAAAACTCTGCCATGCTTGCCTAAACTTTGAGCCATTCAACCTAAAGCTCTAATTGATCATCAGAATTAAAAACAATGAGCATACAGTAAATACATCTGCAACAGGTCTTTTCACCTTCCTTTGCACTCTACCGGTAAAAGTTGTAACAGGAAAGAGTAGAGCTCCAGGCAAATGTCAGGGGATACAAATGGAAATGCAAAGGCAAAAATAAGACCACAGCTGCAGAAGTGGTCTGCTCTGGGATTCCTACAAATAATGACATTAATTACCCCTGTCTGCAGGATATATGTCAATCTATAGTAAGAGAAGAAATTCACCAAAAGGTGAAGAAAGGTAAGTACATGGGTCAACTATATATAGCTCTATATACTTATTGGGGAAAAATATTTTTCAGGTTTTTTTTTTTTTTCACACACAAAGTCAAAAAAGGCTCTTCCAAGTATAAAGACATTTTAAATAACAAATTTTATATTTGTCCTCTTACATCTGCAGAATTACTGTGCTTGCCCATATAAACTGAAGAAAGGCAATGCCAAGTTCAAATGAACTTAGAAGTGGCTGATACAAGGGGTGTATAATTCCTCTGTCAGAACCACTCCTGCGGGAGTATCTCTAAAGAGGGCTTCATTGCAGCGTGTGGGTAACCGAGTACATGAGAAGTGTCCTCACTCAGCTTCCCTGAATAGTGTATTTTCAAGTACTAAAGCTATCTCTGAGATACACAGCATCTTAACTGCATAGCCTTCTCCTCTGCTCATTGAAGACAATGGCAAATCTTTCACCAGCATATCTTAAACAAACACACCTTTTCTCACATTTCTCAGGTCAAGCACTAAGACAAATCACTGGTGATCCATGGAGTATCATTCTGTGTCTTTTTCAAATAGACAAAACAGGTAATATCTAGCCAGAAAAATCCACAAAGTAGGACTGTGTGAGAGTAACTGATGTCAAAGTAATGGACAGTTGCCAAGCTGTATGGAAAAGCTTCTCAGTATCCAATGCATCTATACGTTGTTGTAATTGGGGCCTATAGATCTATCTCAATTGCAACCTCACCTGTAGCAAGCTCATAAAATGTTATACTAATAAGTAAGATGGAATTTTGATAGAAAGGGCACAAGAAGGCAACAAATCTCTGGATGAATGCAGGCATAAAGGACAGGACATAAAATCCAAGGCTTATTAGGATCTCCAGCAAAAAAAAAACCAGAATAAACAACATCAGAAATCTGTGCACTGAAGGAAGGATATCAGAAATTAGGCTTAAGTATGAATAAAACAAATTCTAGTCTCTCTCCATTCCCCTTTTTTTTTTTTTTCCTAAATTTCAAAAGAAAGACATAAGGATTCCTGGGGTAATCCTTTGGCAAAGGCCAGTGAGTATCTCTTGTGGTCTAGAAACTGTGCCCTTTGCTAGTGAGCCTTGATCACTGGAACATCTAGACAAGCACAGCCACAAGGATTTCTGATTTGTATCAGAGCACCAGCAAAATCCTATCCGATATACACAAGATTTTGCTCCATTTTCCCTTCTGTCCTCCTGACTATCTTCTTATTTTTCCTCTCTTTACCCGTCTCTCTCTCAATTTCACAGCAACCCTGAGCCTCACTACACTTCACAGCGCTGGCAAAACGGGCTGCAGCAGCTCCTGCGGAGAAGGAAAGAAACTCGCCTCATGGTGTCTCAAGCCGTGAAATAATAAAAAATAAAGAGAGGTGGTTGTGGAGGACAGATTGCAGTAGTTGTTGACTACAACTGTGGGCACCACATTAGAGTGCCTGTTTGTGACTGTCATAGCCATTTATACTGAAAATAGGTTCTGCTTTTTCCACTATGGTTTGCTTTGACAAATTTGGAAAAATAGCCATTATTCACACTTTTCCACTCAAAATTCAGTGACAGGACTATTCTATTCTGACTTACATTTGTGCATGGGTAAAAAAAAAAGCAATTCTAACCAATGTCTTCAGCCTGAAAAAGATATTTTAATATTTTTGCATGAAATTATTTTGCTTATGCATCCTGATTTTAATTTCAAATTCTTTTTTTTTTCCTTTTATCCTATATAGCTTTGGCATGAGACTAAACTGACTAAGGTCTCCTTAATCAAACTCAGAGACTATTTAAATGTTGAATTTTGTATGTAGTAGGGTCAATTTTTTGGTTGGCATATTTCTATTATCTTGAATGGAGTTATATTACAGATATGGTCAATTTGATCTAAATGAAACATTATTATCACATCATCTTGCTTCTGTATTAAAATAAATTGAAATAAACTCAACCATCAGCTAGGAAGTAGTCAGCATTATACATGTTAAAAATATGCCCCCTCAACTTTCAGGAGTTATTCAGTGCAATGCTCTTTAAAAATAAAATATAGTATGTATTTATACAGCTCCAGTATATCCCTCAATCATCAGACTATTTTTATTTTTTACTAACAGTCATGCAATGACTGATGACTTTCACACTGGCTTGTGGGGTGCAAATGATACCAAAGATAGATGAGTTCAAAAAAGTGCAGAAAGTAAAGGATCAAATTATCTGGTAGCAAATCCCTACTTGGCTCCACGGACTTTGCTGCCAGACAGCTTTGCTGCATACACAGCTTGAAATATAACCCTGTAGAAAATGGGATCAGCATAACTTCAAATTACAGGTGGATGCTGATGGATACCTCTCTTATAATCAGGTAACACCAAAACAGGCTATTATGCCAAAAGTATGCAAAATCACAAATACATGCCCATGAACATATTTCAGAACATTTTGTTTCTCTTCCTTTCTGACTCCAGATGGACAATGCAGAATAAATAGAAACTGGATGGGAAAAAGATGGCCTCATTGTTTAAATGTGAGAGTTAATTAATGGAAAGTGACTACTGATCATTCAAACCTCCAGCTGAAAAGTCTGCACAACTATTTGCAGAAAAGAAAATCTAAATATAATATTACTGCCATATCCTCTGTTATCTCAAATGTTTAGGAGGTTTTTACACTTTTTTTTTTTAATCATATGAGAGCAAGCATGCTTTTGAATAAAAATGACTATAGTTCAAGATAATACCTATTGAAAAAGATGTCTGTGCACTAACACTGAAAGAAACTCAGGTTTAAAAGAGAGATTGAAACCAGCTGGTTTTCCCAATTCATAAAAAGCACAAGTGGAGAATAACTTTGCTAAGTGCTCACAGCAAGATTTGTTTTGGTTGTTTAAGTAAATTAGATTTAAAATATAATTCAGTTTTCCATTTAAAACTCAGGAATACTAACTAAACTAACAACCATTTTTTAGAGATATTTAATTGTACTCCAAATGGTCAAATAATTAAGGACTTAATGTTGTAACACAGTTTATTCTCAACTTGAACCATGAACCTATTATCTGTTTACTCAGAAAGAAAATAGAACAGACAAAAGCACTCCACCAGCTCTGCTTTACATCAGAAAATGCAGTGCTTACATTAGTTTTCTGTCTTAATTACCAACAATATCATTAGCTTTGCAGACTGGGACACTTCTCTTTTATTGCTGCTGTAATTTTATTTGTCAGGCACTGGCTTTCGTTGCAGGATAAACTGCTGTGTATTTTAAAATTTTGCGTTTAGTAATTCACTTCATTGAATCTCTTTCTTTTTCCTACTTACAAAATTAAAAGCAGTTAGACCTTACATGACTGCATGGTGAGACTTTGTGAAGGTCAGTCACAGCTGTGGCGCAGAAGAGTCAGGGGCAGAAACAGTCTGAGAGTGGTGGGTTTTGTCAGGACCGCGACATTTCTCTCAGGTCTACTTTTAGGATACTAACTACGGAGCTCACAAAGAAATATTAAGTAGAGTGCTCCTTTCTATCTCTGTCTGGGAGAAAGTCATAGGGCAAATTATACTGGTATGCTAATTGTCCTCTGGAAATTAAATTGTTCAAATTATATTCTCCCTCTATAATCTAGGAATATAGAAAAACAGAAAAGATGGAAAAAAAAAAAAAAACTAGAGGAGAGTAGTAAGGATGATGGAAACTCTGCAAAGGATGCCAATTCACCTTTACAGCCATCTCCAAAGACAATCTCTGAAGTAGAGTTCTAGGAGAGAGACCCTTTCAAGTCAGTTTGTCTTTTTCGGTAGCTAGAGTCCACGTGCGGACAAACCTTGTTAACATGATTTCCTCCATGTTTCAGTCAGGGATATTTTCTTTAAAATCAGAAGCCAAATCAACTTTGCCTCTATATTCATCATATGGGAAGAAGGCTGCCTATGATGAATAAATCCCATCCATCCACATAAAAAAAAAAAAAGGTACTTTCTTTCAGGATGAGATTTATTCATCTAATTTCTTTAAGCCCTTGAAAAGATTAGCTCCTGTGCTTACAGCTCCACAATGGCACCTCAACCTTGATTGTTTGATAATGACAGCTTTAGCATTCAGTATGTTCATGTTTAATACAAGCAGAGAAAACTGCAGGCAGTTTAGCAACTTATCCTACTGGCTTCAATCTCCTTAAATATATATCTAGATATATAAATCTAAATTCATATATGTGAATACCCAAAGAAAGAAAAAGAGTTATGAATCAAACAATTTCTTAACTCTATCTATTACGTTATGGACATTGCCAAAGCTCAGACCCTAAAAAAAAATCTAATATAGATAGGATACATGTAGTATTTCAAAGCTTACACAGACTGAGAAAAATAAAGAGATAAATAATGCCAACTGAGCTCTTCCTCTACTCAAGCCTCTTTTTTTTTCATACTGGGTAAATGATGCAGCTGCAATGACATCCCCTTTGACTTCTTAGCACCACCTCTCAGACTGAGTTTCAGTCATGGATCAACCCATCCATTTACCACTTGCTCAACCTTGTCATCAGTCTGCTTTGTTTCCTTTTCTGTGTCTCACTCGACACATTTTGTGTCCTTCAGAATAATTCATCTTCTCCATGTCTTTCTGCTCAGTACCTTGTAAGCCCATGATCTATCAGTGTCCGTTACTTCTTTACCACTTCCAACCTCATTTTTGCCCATTTTCTCCTTTAGCAGCTCAGGTTTCTTTGCCTACTTCTCACAACCTTTACTCCAATATCCTCTATTATGACCTTTCTTCCACATTCAAATTCTCTCTCTTGATCTTTCTAAAATTAGAACATTGCTAAAAATCTTGTAGTATTGTGAAACAAGACCACTAACAAAACAAACAAACAAACAAATTTATGCTGGTTTTGTTGCAGGTGGTTGAAGAATTATGTTTGAATATTATGCATGCACGTATTGTAGGGAAGCCTAAAAACTTATCTCCAGCCTTCTTATCCAGCCTATGCAGTTGTTGTCTGAATAAGACATTTAATCATTGAGAAGGACTTTTGCTTTTAGAAAATGTCTAATAAAGCAAGAACACAAAACTGCATAGCCTGAAGGTTGTATTACGTGTAAGCTTGTGCTTTTCCAGGATTACTCATTCCTGTCTGCTATATGAAACGCTGTACTTCAAGTTTTAGTCCACCCTGTAGAGCATCGTATTTGTGCAATGTGAATCAGTCAACCTTCATATCACCATTTGTAACCAAGAATAATACAAAATACAGAATCTGGCACTTGCCATAATTATACCTTTTCCTAAAAAACCAAAAAAATATCTGTTACCCTAAATTGAAAAAAATAAGTTATTAACCACATTGACACAAATGTTTGTTTTTTTTTTTTCCCTTTTCCAACCAACATTGTCATAACTAAATACAATTAATTTGTTTAGGATAAATCTAAATCTTTTGACATTAAGTTTTTATTATCTCAGTGCATTCTGGAGCAGCGTTCTGTTACATGTAAAAAAAAATTTGTATTTGCAAATCCCAGATTTTTAACTTTTACATATGAATCTCAACTTGTATGACTCAAACACAAAATGTGTGTATATACCTGTATGTAAAATAGGTGTATAACTCAGGCTATGAATGAAATGTAATCTTGAGCTCCCCAATGGGTCTTCTCTGATGGCTGCAACATCTCTGCACTAGGGCACATAGAGTAGGTTGTGGAACCACCGAATTTGACATACTAATTCATGTGAAAAGTGGAGGCTCATCTGGCTGCTGTACGGGGTAGGCTGTGCTACAACCTGTGGACACAGTATGTTCTCTTAAGCAGTGCACCTTTGCATAGCAATTTTCTCTTCCGTGAATATGTGCCAGACACAGCTGGTCACCCACACAAGATCAGCCAACCAGCTGCTTCTCACATCTGGGACCATGAAATGCAAAAAAAGGCTACAGTGCTGAACTGTAAAGGCATGAGAAAGAACTTAGTTATGGAACAGTGGGAATCAGCCTTTCACTCAGTGCTTGATGTTTGAATATGCCACTTTCAACTGCATAAGCTGAGCAGCCTCCCATACCATTGCAATTCCTGGTCAGAGCTTCCCAGAAAAACGCAGCAACTAAGTCAGCGGGAGGATTTGTTTCTATCATTAGGCCTCAGTTGTCAGATAAAACAAACAAACAAAAAAATAAAGGCATTGGCTGATGAACGCATGAAGCAATTCCATGCTAAGTCTAAAAGAAAATCCTGATTCCTGGCTAAAACACTGTCCTTTCCTCTCCAAAATACCTGTGTGTAGGGAGCTACTGGTATATTCCGTATATATCAGTACATATATTTATCCTTGGCTGTATTTGGGGTACAGGAAAATACTTTGAGAAGAGTTAGCCAAGTGAAGCAGAATGCTACTACCCTCTTGCTTAGAGGACTCATTACCATTTTATGCTTTCAAGGTAAGCTACCTAGTTAGTGACGTAACATAACAAACAACTAACCAACATGTCAGGATAAGAAAAAATAGCAGACATTATATAAGAATCATGGGAAGTCCAATACATGAAATTTACTCCATCACTCATGCCATCTCATGTACTATCCTCAAACTTAGGCTATTCATCCAATACAAGAGAATTCATCCAACGTATTTCTGATTTCACTGGTCACCTAGTAAGGACAGTTACTGGTCACCTGACCAATGAAGAGCTGATTCAGTGGACCCTGTTTGACAGCCTGGAAGACTTGTATGGCTTAGATGAAATTTAAAGATGCCACAGGAGCCCCCATGGCCCCAAGGAGCATAGGGTTGTAAGGGCCATTGTACAGCTATCTATAGGAATGCACACAAGAAATTTATGACTTGCTTCAGATCTCACTACATGTCTGGCATTAGAGATTAGGAGCTAAGTGCTGCTCTAAATGCTACTGCTGTAAATCCAGGGTGGTCAAGACCATTTGACCTCATATTTCTACACTCTCACTCTTCTCCTTTTGCTGCTTGACAAGCAGTCTATCAAGAAAATGTTGTTTTTCTGGTTTTTTTTTCATAGCAAGCTTTTACTAACTGAATTATACTGGGATTTTTCAGAAGTGGTTTAAAGCAGGTAATCAGCTCCTATCAAAAGATAACACTAGAGGAATGCAGAACTCAGTGTTGCTGGATCCACACAATATTAGTCATTACAAAAAAATACAAGAGAGACATTGTTCTGAGAATAATGAATCTTGACATTTTCCTTTTTTATCCATATATTCTCTTTCCTCCCAGAAATATTGTCTCTTTTTCTGTCTCTAAGCTTCCCTTCATCTTGTGATCAGCATTTTGTCCTTCCAGTGATCACAGCTGTCCAAAACACCGCAAAAGCAGACACAAAAAAGCAACAGAACATGGATGAAAAACAGAATGTTCTCTGTGTCCCAATGTACTTGTTAAGCAGTAGAGATTGCACAGAAGAAAAGTTTATTGTTTCATTTGTTAAATATAACCCAGGGTTGTTTGTGCGTGTTCTCCTTGAAAGCCACAAGCAAGCCAAGAAGGAAGGAAAGAACCCTTCTTTCTTTCAAGCACCCTTCAGAATAAAAAGAACTGCTCCTGCTATTTCTCTAATGAACCGATGACTTCATTATGAAGATCTGGTAATCATGTAGATATTGAAAGGTAGCTACATCTATTTTTATCTTTGTCAGTCTAACGGACCAAAAATGCTTAAAATGTCTATAACCAGTCTAAATGGCTGACACACTCACTACTGGATGTTTGTTCCAAAAGGATAAGTACATACAGCAGAATATGGTATCACACACATATACTTAACTGGTCAAACATAAACTGTCTCGGATATCAGAACAGGTATCACCATACCTACTGGTGCATTTTGCCTGGGTAAATGAGGCTTGCAGCATAGCAGAGTGTATTAGTACAGGCAAAAGGCCATGTTCATATAGGTTTTTTTTTCCCCAGCACTTAAATTAGCACAGCTATTCCTACAGTGAATTGCATTTTGGTACAATCTTCAGAAATTCTAACTTCAGGATTATTTAGGTGTAGCAGAAATACTTGGAAGAATTAGCCTTCCTCCCAAAAAAACCACCACACTATACAGTAGCTTTCATCTTCAGGAAAATGTATGAGCTTGATTTTCTTCCCCTTTACTTTGATTTTATACAGAATTATTTCAGCTGTCATAAGGAATCACATCAATTATCCATCTAATCTGCTGTCACATCTTTGACAGAGGCCACCACCCCACACTTCAAACGAAGGTGAAAGGAACTCTTCAGTTGACAATTATGAAACAATCAGCCCCTAGGCAAAAAAAATGCCATTAGTTAATGGTTTTCCCTAAACTCGGAAATCTATGAGTTTGTATCCCTTCCAAAACCAACATGTTTTATCTGATATGACTATAGGTATTCTTCATAGTCACAAGTATCTCTTGGTGGGTTTTTTTTAATACTTTGAAACTCTGAGTCTCAATTTCACAGACAAATTCAACATTATGCAAAGGAAAGGACAATAGAAAATAATTAAGCACATTGGCATTCAATATTAGTGACTATTTTCAATTCTAGTGACTACTCCCTTTGTTTGGCGTAAAGATGAAAGATACAATAGGGGCTATGATTACGTTACCACTACATCTAATGTATTACATCTTACTATTAAATCTTACTTGTCTTGTATACAAGTTAGCTTCAGACTTCTCAAGCTCTCCTCATGCCTTTCAATGTCTCTTCCACTCCAATTTGTTTTTCTTCCCAAATTCTTTCAACTTCTTTTCTTAAATGAGGTAATTAAAGTTCAGTACATGAAATCTAAACTGATAAGATGATAGTGAATACTCTCCATATTATTTTCTACTTGGTCTTTGATCTCTTTATCATCATTGTCTATTTGAAAGCTCCTGTGCACTGAACAGAGTTATTAAAAAAACTTCCTGAAGCAGTTCCTTGGTCCTCAGCAGGAACACTTCCAATCTCTTTAAGTCCAGTGAGGCATACGGATAGTTCAAATATACATTTTAATATCCTTTATTTTGCATCTGCCATCTTCAAATTTCTTCTGGTATCATGCTAACTACGTAATGAGGGTTTATGAAGTCTCTCAGAAGCTAAGTATGCCTAAACCTTATGATTTAATTTGCAAACTCCTCTACTCTGCTGCTCTTCCCCTTTTCTGGAGAGTTCTTGAAAAACTCTGCTCAAAGAGTATGACAGACATTGTCAAATCAAACAAATGAACTGTCAAATCAAACAAAATCACTGTTTCTATAAGCTCCCGATCCAGAAGCTGTGTGGTTTTGAAATAGGTATATAACCTCAGGCTCAGCTCCTTGTCACCTGGACCACAGCTGACTGGTGGTCAGGATCACGGGCAGAGTAAACAGATGATTGATGGTGTCTACTTATGCAAACATACTCAAATCAGTTTGGTTTTAGTGGTATTATTTCTCATTTACAGTATACCAATGTAAGTATCAATTGTAGAACTTGTATTTTTTTAATAAAAAAAAAATCTATATATTTGTGTCAATCAGATTTCTGTCACAAAATGTTCGTTCAGCTTGAAAGTCCTCATAGAAAGGAGAAACTCAAGGCTCATGAAAATTGCAAGTTAAATGAAAGCAGTAACACACTTCTGGATTTACACTGTGTTTTCCAGGGCTGATCCAAAATTCACTGATGGTGTGAACAGTCTCCCTTTGACTCCTGAGTTTTGCACTAACTTCCAGGCATGTTATATTTCTCTTCTTTAGTCAATATTTTTTTGGAACAATGAACATATATTACTATCTGTAGTTATTTAAAGACAGGTACATTTATGTTTGCTCAGTAGAATATAAGTATTCAGATACATTCTACCACCCTTTAAGACTGACGTTAACTTCAATAACAACCTTTCAATATTAGAAAATCACATTAAGATTACTTAAAGTTAAAATCACAAAAAAGGAGAAAGAAACCATGGAAGACTATCACCTCTGAGTTGTCAGCTCCAGTGTGACTTAGGGTTTGCAAAAAAGTCTCTGATGTAATTCCTAGGCAATAAGGTCTATTGAAATCTAAAGGCAGATAAATTGTAAGAGAAAAGTAAAGGTTGTTTTTTTGTTTTTTTTTTTTTTTCTTGAAAAGACAGCTGGTGCAGACATTCAGAGAGCAGTTAGGAAATACTGAACAAACATTACTTTCTTATAATGTCCAAAATGTATTTTCATTTCCACTTCATTTTGTATGTTTAATACACTATGATTTTTAATCTACTGTTCATGCGTTCTAATCATGTCAGATGTGTGGGCGTCCTGTAATTCTTTATGAATAATAAGGAATGCAAATAGTGCTATCTTCACACTCACAGTTGACTGCACTCTATTGGTTCTCCATCAGCACCTAATTTATCAGCTACTAATTTTCAGAGAGATAATGTTTAATGCTAGAGGAATATTTTTGTGCACATAACATTACATTGCCAAGGCAGAATGCTAGAAGCATCTGACCAATTACATGTGCTCCAAGACAGTCTTATTTGGTGGAGTTAATTTTCTAAATTTCACTCACCTTATTTACTAAGACTGTTTATTAAATGTCAACTGGAACTAATAATGATTTTTGCAATCTCACAAAATATTCAGTTATCTTGCAGTTAATACAGAAATTCCTTCATTGAAGCAATTACATATTGAAGTGTGAATGCCAACAGACCACTGTAAATGAAAATTACAGAAATAAATGCTAAATATAATCTAAAATTATTAACCTATGTATAAAGCTCACAAGAAAACAATTCATAGAACTACTAGCAGCATCATCAAGCTGTTACATGACTGAGATGTATTGCTTATGTTACTATTTTCCATTTCTTCCTTCCCTATGTCACATAGACATTTCTGCGGAGTTAAATTAGAATCTAAGTTTATCTTCTTTGAGAAAATTGATTCAAAACTTTTGAAGCAATAAACAAATGTTTATCTTTGCAGTTTTTTAATTTTTAGAATAGAAGAAGAGTAACACAATTAAATATAAGTTTCATATTGTCAATAAGCTTCCACCTCTGTTCATAAGGATTTTGTCATCCAAATTGTTTCATCTATAAACAGCACTTCCTTATAGAAAATAAATTTTGAAATAACTTAAGGAGTTACACAACCTAATCATTCAGATTGCATTAGCAAGTCTCCGTGTTCACAGATGTAGGCCCTGAGGGAAACTTGATATACAATTCAGGTCCACATTTATTTGTTTGGATGTCATATTCTAAGTCACTACTGTCACTGTATTATATATCTTACTAGAAATTAGCTTTTCAGGTTAGGAAATTTCTGTGCTGCGGTAGCGAACAGCAAAATGGATCTTTAAATCTTACTGAAACTTTAAAATAATGATCACTCTTCAAAGGTCCAGGTATTAACACTTCTGCTGCCACTAACTGCAGTAGCAAAAATGAAAACTAAAATTTGTCCATCCACGAACCATAGAAAGCCTTGTCTAATATTTAGATTCTTTTAAACTGCTGGTAGAGGCATATGCAAACTATTTTAACCTTGACCTTGTATGATCTGAGCCTATCACTGACGTTACAAAAAACGTAATTTTTCATAAAAAAGCATGAAGCTTCTGGAAAGTCATAAATTGCATTGAAATTGTTTTCCCATATACACAGGAAATCTTTTCTGTCAAAAGCAGTGAGGAAAGTTGGGAGCTTTCTGTGTGACCTCAGGAAATTTATGTGACTTATTACATTATCAGATTCACATCTCCACAAAGGCATCCAGATTTACATGTTTTCACAGTATTTTGAGTTCTGCAGGAAAAAAAAAAATCTATAAATATAAGAAAAATATAAAATTAGCCTTATCTGTAAGGATGAAGAAAGTATTGGGAAAAAGTAAAAAACCTTCTGATAATAAGAATGGCTACTAATTTGCTATTTTTGCTACTTTTGTTCTTGTTATAGTTTTGGGTTTTTGTTGTTGTTGTTGTTGTTGGTTTTTTTTTTGGTCCCCACCCCCCCCTCCGGTAGAACAGTAGTTTTTCTGAAACATACTGGAAGAAAATAAGACTGCAGAAATAATTACCAATATGTACAGCATATTATTTAAAGATTCATTCTAGCCTTCTTATGAACAGATAGCAGAAGAAAAATTAATTAAACAGTATTCAGGGAAAACATACAATTCTGTGATGGTATGTGTCTTTCCCATTATTGGACAACATTGTAGGGATGCTTCACACTCTAGTGAAAATTGCTGGCCACTAGTTTGTTTTGACATAAGAATCTTTTATCAAACATATCTTGCTCATCATGCCATCTTTTCCATTATGGTCAAAGAGAGGATGATATTTCCCATACCCTCTTTGATGTCAGTACTCAATTACGCACTTGTCTAAATTCTGTCTGGATGCTGACAATCCGTGGACTGTTAGTCTTGAGGTTTTTGCAAGAATCACACTTTATATAGACCTCATCCCTCATGTAACTGGTCTGCAGAGAAATTATGCAATGTCTATAGTACCTCTTTTCCTAATGAATCCACCCCTAAGCTTTTCCTGAGTAAAGCATGCCATTTCTGTCTAGTCTATAATGGTTTTGTTACATAAACCAAGTCACTGACAAAATTTGATGTCAAATTCTATTCCCTAGGGATTGTTTATAGCCAAATGATCAGAATGACTTTCAATCACTTTTGTCAGGACGAGTGTCTGGCCTCCCTTACAGAGTTATGCTAGGTTCACTACCACTTCTTTATGTTATTACCATTCCAAAAGATTTACTGTTGAGCTTTCTTTCCAAAAAGTATGAACAGCACCGGCATTTTAATTTCATTCTTTGTATCACAAACATAAACAGATATTTTAATATGGGATCACTAAAACCAAATGTATGCTGTTACATATTTCAGTTGATTTCAAATGATACTGCTGGGGCTGTTGGGGCTATTCAGCCTGGAGAAGAGGAGGCTCCGGGGAGACCTGATAGCGGTCTTCCAGTACCTCAAGGGGGCCTACAGGGAAGATGGGGAGAGACTTTTTAGTAGGGCCTGTTGTGACAGGATGAGGGGTAACGGTTTCAAAATAGAAGGACGTAGATTTAGATTAGATATTAGGAAAAAAATTTTTACACTGAGGGTGATGGAACACTGGAACAGGTTGCCCAGAGAGGTGGTGGATGCCCCATCCCTGGAAACATCCAAGGCCAGGTTGGATGGGGCTCTGAGCAGCCTGATCTGGTTGGAGATGTCCCTGCTCCTTGCAGGGGGATTGAACTAGATGACATTTAAAGGTCTCTTCCAACCCAAACTGTTCTATGATTCTGTGATTCTATGATACACTTGCAAATATTTTTAATTCTGTATTTAGTCATGATAAAAAGCCACAAAATTGGGGGGTTTTTGTGACAAACTTCAAGTTGATAGTACTGAAGTGATTTCAAATCAATTTACATAGTTTCTTTTTAATTTGTAACAACCTCTTATGCCAAGGAATACATTATAAAATAGTTAAATTATGAGAAAGACTGAAGAGAGGAGTTTTGGGGGGTATTTTCTGTCTGCATACCTTGTCTGTAGAACACACTAATTACACAGATCAAACTACGGGGCAATAAGTCATTAATCTTTGTAAAAAAGCTATTGTTTACTTCCCACTGAGAAATATGGCTATAATGAAAAGTAAACAGTAAAAACACTGCTGTTACAATTTAATGATGTATATAGATATTTTTTAAAACATAATGGTCTTGGCTTTTCAGCTCCACTTCTTTGTTTACCTGGTTTTGCTTCAGTGGAAGACACTGAATGGATTACTCAAGTATTAGAGACACAAATTCACCACTTCAGGGGTGAGTAGAAATTGTGAATTTCAATGGATCAAGTCTGACTTTATTTGAAGTCCAATTTTTAAGGTATTTTTAAATGTGTACTCAAGCTTCAGTAGCTAAAGGGTCTTTTTCCTTTCTCTTATATATAAAGAGATTTTGTGTAAAATAGATCTTGGACTATTTTAAGGTCCATTTGTTTCTTCTCATAGGTATGTTTTCAGAACACCATTTTAATCTAAAAGCTACTTTAAAAAGTTGTGCCTCCTCCTATGTGAGGAGTGATGGTGATGGAAACCCATGCATACTGGGGATTTTACCTCATTTTCTAAGTGACTGACATATATATTTGGTCATTGTGTTTCTATTAACCATGAACAGCTGATTTAGTTAAAGAAGATTCAGATAAATGGTGCTCAACTAATGGAATTTTCACCTAAGTGAAAACTAGTCAGATGAAGCTGTAAGTGTATAGAGTGGATAATTATGGAAAAAAAAAAAGAAAAAAAAGAAAAAAAGTGCTATACATTTTGCTCTGATCTTTAAGTTATATATAAAGCATCTCAAATTGCCATCTTTAAAGTTACCACAAAAATGGATATGGTATTCCTTAGACTTCTAAAAGGTATGAAATTTGGTTATACAGAAAGATAAATTAATGAGAATTTAGACAGAAGTGGAAGAGTTAGGAGGTCCATAGCAGATCTACCTCAGAAGATATTTTGAGCGAGCAGGTATCAGCCACTTTCTTTTTGCTATCATTTCACATGGGCACGGCTCCATACAGCAACCTCCTGCAGGCAGATCCCCTTGGACACTAACACGGGTAGGTGCTGGTGTTTGGCCAGTGGTTTTGCTCTCCTCCAGTTTGTTCTGTAACTCAGTATGCCATAGAATTTACACTTATTTCAGAGAGATCTCCAAAAACCACAGTTAACACTTTCATCCAGTTCTGATGTTACGCTAACGAGTGGGAGAGTAATTTCACCCAGCTGGCTTTTTAGAAAGCACATGCATGCATGTGCACATGTAAATATAAATGTATGTACATATCTGCACAAACAGCCTGATGGAGTTTCCTTGTCCTTCAAGGAAAATAACTGTGAATTTTGAACACAATTATTCCTACATATGATACAGTATTGCAAGACTTACAGGAGTAGGAATTATACGTCACATGGAATTTTCTGGTCTTTATTGAACAAAAAACTGAGTTATGAATATGCAAGTCTAATGGAATGTACTCATCCATTTTAAAGTGTTTTAAAATTTTTATTCTAAAATGTTGGAATACCTAATGAAAAACTTATGGGAAATAGATGGTTCCTTCCTGTTAGGTTTCACATTAGAGTCCATATTTCTTCACAACCTAATTAATTAGTGATGATAATGAGAAATTACATTTCTTATTGACTCCCAATTCAGTTACTAAATGTTCTTCAGCAGTAATTTTCTGCTTGGAAAATTTACTGCTTTCTGTGTACCTTAGCTAGTGAAAGACACTGAATTTCAGCAAAGAACAGAGTTCATACCCTTTATTGATACTAAGAAATATGGAAATACATAACCTTATATCATATAAGTGGGAATAATTTCTACCCATATTGCAACTGATTTCATTCTAGGAGATAAAAAAATAAGTTTTCATACTCTTCTACACTTAGAAATGTGTAAGTCAGAAAATGGAAAACACTTTCAGACGATATACTTACATATCCTAAGAATGAAGAGTAATTCCTTTAGCACAACTATCTATGGCTGACTCAAAAACTGCTGAAATACAAGGGACAGGCTTCTGATACTTCAAAAGGTTTCGAAGGTTTTTGAACAGGCCCCCTAGTGTCTCATCCACTCTAGTTTGTAACCCCCCAAGCAATAAAACTCCCTCTAGTCTTCTTTAATTAGCTCACACAGTAATTTTGTGAATTATTTCAAATACAGAATCTATTTTACATCCTTGCTGATTTAACAGTTACTTGTATAGAGTTCTCCTACTAGTGCATTTTCAGAAAATTTAATCTTTTTTTTTGAATCAATTCAGAACGCCTTTACTTCCAAATGTAATATCAATTTCCACAATCACAAAGATAGCTCTTTTATAACTTAGGAAATCCTTTGATGTATGTTTGTGTGACTGGGTTATACCAGTAGAGATCTAGACCATTAATATTTCATTTGACTTGTATTCACTGTACGTTAAGGCATCTTGGAAACAGTCTTTTTTTCCTCTTTTTTTTTTTCCAGCAGAGCTAATGGTTTGCAGTAGATGTTTCTAGTGCTTCTATTCAAACCAAACCAAACCAAACCAAATCAAAACCCACCTCATTTGTTGAACACAGTTTGCTGGAGCTGTGATTACTTTTGATATACTGTTGATATACTATTGATATACCATTGCTATTTCCTGGTATGGACTATCGTAATACATTGACAATATACTGTCATTGACATTCTAGCCATGAGACATCATCCAAAACTTGTATTTGCCCATTTGGTCTCCCTACAGTATAATTTGCCTTATCTTTGAATTCATATTTAGAGGTACTGATTAAAACAGTATATTGCAAACATCCTAACCTCCCTAGTGGTTTGCACTTTTGGGAATGGTATCCTACCTATTATATTGAGTCTTATAAATACATCAAATTGTCCAAGAATAATTTATCAGTACAAAATCAGATATGAGAAATTTATTAAATTCTTTTCCTAGGTGCACTACTAAGTATGTTAATCAAAACACTGCAAAGGCATTTTATCATCTGAGACTGATAGGAAGGATAACTCTTTTACGGCCATTCAATGACAAATCACAAATTCAACACCAACTAAACTGAACTGACAGTCTGTACTTTAAAGATGACTAGATTCTTCCTGACTATGAATGACAAATTTTCTCACACAAGTAAGCAGTTATTTCTTTAACATCCATGTTCAAAGCTATTGTTTGGTGTGATGGATAAGAAAAAAAACCACTAGAAAGAGTTCTGCCTCCCACAGTCTCACACCCTTAGTGGACCAATATAAAGGGTGGTTCACAGAGGCACATCTTTTCATGTTTGGTGTATTTAATCCTTCACTCATTTCATGATTTGTGTTAAGATTTTAGACACATGACACCCATCACATGTAATATCCTGCCAAGATTTAGTAAGACTTCTGTGGTGTAGCTGTTGGTGTTCAAAAGTCACGGTTTTCTTATTGCAATATGTGACTTTCAGAGCCACATTTGATTTTCTTAAAAAGCTTAAGCAGGAATTGTGTGTATTCAAGAACAAAAGTATGATTTCATCACACAAAATAAGTTAGAAATCACAGAGATTATGTCCTTCTAGATGTCCTTAAGAAAAATAAATCGTATTTTGAAAATATAGGGGAAAATATTTTTATCCTTTTTGTATCTTATTTTTTAAAACAATGATTTATTTCTTAAGAGTATTAAAAAAAAACCCCAAAGGTAATATGTTGTCTCAAATTGTTATTTGATTTGAACTGATCTAAATGGGTAGAGATTTCATGGCCTTATTGGAATCTTCTCTAAAAGACTGAAGTATTTCTGAAAAAGAATTTTTATCCCTCTTCTCCTTCCTATATGATTGAAATATGATTGAGATAGCTTCTCCATCTTCCAATAGCTCTTGTAATACTTACACATCTATATCATGCAATATACATAAGAATACTTCACCCTGAATTGGAGATTTTTCTATTGACACTTCTTTCCTCATTCACTTAAAAAAAGTCTCTAAGGTTATTCAAACTCCCATTAAGTCTGTAGGAAGCTTGTGGTGATTCAGACAAGATCCTTTCACTTAATGAACACAAGTATCACCTTTTAATTTCTCTTTAGTAAAATACCATCAAAATACCTGATATGAGCTCACTGCTTAGAGAGAAAGAAATCCCAGTTCCTTTCACCATTGAATACAGAAGCTGGAAGATATGTTACACATAATTGATGGTGGTTTACAGAAAAACAATAACTTTTTAGCCACCAAAACTTCTCAGAAAACTTCCTGACTGCCACCTTTTTGACACTACTGACTTTTCCCTGGATGACTGACACAGAGTCCAATGAAAGGCTGGGAAGATACACTCTTAATCAGTGCTCTTAATGAGTGCAGAAAACTGAAGTTGTTCATGTGTTCTTTATTAAAAGATCTCTTATATGAGATGCTCCATTTACATATCTGTTTTAAATACAAGTCAGGTTCAACTTCAGAAAAAAAAATTAAAACAAAAAAGTTAAAAACATGAGTTCAAAACATCTGTAATATCAGGTGTTCTACATGAACTATGACTGCCTTCAGAGTAAAATGGTCAATATGTTGTTGCACTCTTCTCTCATCAGTAACTGTGAATCCTTATTTTTGTGTGTGGATTTTTCTGCATGTGCGTGGGGGTCAGTCTTTTGTTTGCCTGGTCGGTTGGGTTTTTTTTTACTGTCAGGATAGAGAAGCGGCTGCTCCTCATATTCTATCATCATCTAAAACAGAAAAGGGGGAACCTGGCTTGGACAAATTCACAAGCAAATACCACTCTTTAAAAACAGCCTCTCAGTCTTTGATATTTGTTCCTTTTACTGCACCAATTTGTCATTTAGGTTGTGTCAATACACGTGCTCCAATGCCCTGCCTCCACACCACCCACTCATGATTCCTCAGTTACCTTTGGAGATTCCAGTGCATATGGCACAGCATTTTACCCATCCATCTGGGCCTCAACACACCTCATTAAATCTGGTGCTCTGCTTACACTGGGTCTGGTACAAGAGGCCAGCAAGTCCCAGGATACTTGAACATTGGGAACACTTCTCCAAGAAGATGGCTCATCTCATGGCCTAGCCTACTTTGAGAAACTTTAACCTAATTTGGAAAAGGTAAGAGTCAAACTTTGGTGGCAGTATTTTAATAAGGAAGAGAGTGGAGTTTGGGAACCCAAAATAAACATGGTTTGAGAAGCTATGCTCTGCAAAAAAAAAAAACCCCACCATTTGTGAGGATATAGCTAAACATTACGTGACTGCCAATCCACTATTATGGCCTTTTACTGAATGCCATGTAGCTAATAAGTTACCTCTACTGACGCTTGGCTCACAAACCACAATCTCAAAACTACAGCACAGTCACTTGTATTCAGTCAAAATGTTATGATGCTATTTCGTGTCCTTGACAGCTTTAACATCACAATGAGATCATAGAATCACAGAATCATAGAATGGTTAGGGTTGGAAGGGACCTTCAAAGGTCATCTAGTCCAACCCCCCTGCAAGGACCAGGGACATCCCCAACCAGATCAGGTTGCTCAGAGCCTCATCCAGCCTGGCCTTGAACGTTTCCAGGGATGGGGCCTCCACCACCTTTCTGGGCAACCTGTTCCAGTGTTCTATAACTCGCATCGTAAAAATTTTTTTCCTAATTTCCAATCTAAATCTACCCCCCTCTATTTTAAAACCATTACCTCTCGTCCTATCGCAACAGGCCCTACTAAACAGCCTTTCCCCATCTTTCTTGTAGGCCCCCTTGAGGTACTGGAAGACCGCTATCAGGTCTCCCCGGAGCCTCCTCTTCTACAGGCTGAACAGCCCCAACTCTCTCAGCCTGTCCTCATAGGAGAGGTGCTCCAGCCCTTTTATCATCTTCGTGGCCCTCCTCTGGACCTTCTCCAACTGGTCCATGTCCTTCTTGTGTTGGGGGCTCCAGAACTGGACACAGTACTCCAGGTGGGGTCTCACCAGGGCAGAGTAGAGGGGGAGAATCACCTCCCTTGACCTGCTGGCCATGCTTCTCTTGATGCAGCCCAGGATGCAGTTGGCCTTCTGGGCCGCAAGGGCGCATTGCCTGCTCATGTTAAGCTTCTCATCCACCAGCACTCCCAAGTCCTTCTTGAGATATTACAGTAGGTCTGCTAAGAGTGGTTCCTATTTTTAAAGCCCTTGTAGTAAACAGTAAAATTAAATCCTGAAGAAAAGAATAAAAAAAAAAAGCAAACAATCTACTTAGCAGGAATCTGTAATTTTGAAATAGTACAAAATGAGATTAATATCATAAGACAAACTGATGACATGCAAATGACAAAAGTAGGTCTTCAATTTCTGCAGTGAATTACACGCAATTGCATGTATTTGGACCACAACTGTATATGCCCCACAATGCATCTTATTGGCAGTCAGTAACAAGGCCATTTGCCACACAGGAAGATCAAATGGAACTCCAAATATTTACTTAAATTGGGCTGTTGAGAACAAGCATTTCACAACAGCAAGCTACAAACATTCAAAGGAACATAGATAATTGTGTATATTTTACAGAAACACCATATTTTGATCCACGTACAAAAACTCTCCCACATAACACTGGGAAAATGTCCAGAAGATGAGCACAACATCATCTATAGTGTGGTCCTGTGAGAAACACACAACTCAGATACAGATACAAAAGCTCAGGACATCTTCTCAGGAACTGCTAGCTAAGGATGCACCCTGTCATACTCAAAACTAGTCATCAGGTGAAAACAAAGACTAAGCAATCTGTAGTCACTTGTCAAAATAAGCTGCATTCCTATGTGCTGTTCTACATTTCACTTTTTTTTTGTTCTGTTTTTACAGAATTTTTGAAAACATCTAAAGACTTTTTGTTTGTTAAAAAATTCATACCATAAGATATTTTTAACTTTACTATGCTGTTCAGTAGAGCATATAAAATAAGGAAATATAAAGCTTCCACAAAATATTCTTGTACTTTAAAATTAATAAATCAAATTAAGCCTCTTCATAAAATTCTGCTAATTAGCCTTTGAAACATAGACCAGGAAGAGCTCTAGATAACAGTGAGAAAACAAAGGCAGAACAAAGCAGATGATTCTTGAATCACTCCATGTCTGAACTACTAACAGGCAACAACTCATGTTTTCTGAAAAAAAATGAAAACACTATTTGTTGGCAGAAGAGTGTTTTACACTTTGACCCTCTTTCATGTAACAAAGGATGCAACTGATTTGCCATAATTTAGGGGTCTGAAAGTTAAATCTATTACTCTGAGTCAGTCATTGTAGGTTGTCTTCATTGTTGTCAAAGAGAAACAAGCACCTCCAAAAGATAATACATTTAATCCTAAAATAGCTTCTAAAGTAGGCCAAATTATTTATCTTTCAGCTATGCTTATTTATTCCATTTACTGGAAAGGAAGCCTGTGTGACTAGCATGAAATTAGACAATTCACTTTAAGAGGACTGAACTTACATAAAATTAAACTTTTTCAAATGACCTGCCTTTCATTTTAGGATTAGCATGGGAATACATGCAGTTAATATTGTATTTGTTTTTATATCTGTAAGGATTTTTAAACAGTAGTTAAACATTAATGTGACACCTCACTGCACTCCACACAGTAATGTACAGTTTTCTTACTTGGGTTAAATACATTGATTACGTTAATGTTGAGCTGTATGCAAGGTCTATTAAAAGAATTTTTCACTGGATCAAAGTCCATTACTTTCAGTTAAACATTCATTTGCCATCATGTTGTTTATTCACCTAGCTGAAATTTTCCTCATCTCTCAGCAAGGAAAATTTTGTAGGCTCTCCACTAAAAGCTTTAAGAGTGCTCTACAGCCTTTATTTCTCAAGGGTCCACGGGAAGAAGGGATCAAACTCCTTCTAAAGAAAAATCTGTGGTGCACTAATTGAGTCTGGGCTACGGGGTGAATATTATCTTCATAGCATGGCTCTGCAAAAGTGGTCATAAAACCCAAACACATTGACAGATGTCAGGTACCGCAGTTTTCTGTGCTATGTCAGTTTGTTCGATCTTTTTTAAGCTAACATTTCTATATTGATTTTCTCCAAAACTCAAACTCTCTTCATTATTTTTCTCTATCTATCTTTTCCTTCTTTCTGTAATTTCTCCATAAAATTTTTCTTGTTTCTCTTGCATTTAACCATATTTTTTTTTTTCTGGTATTGTCTTCAGACTTTCTGTTTGTTCTCCTTGCCTTGTCTTTTCTAAGAGTGGGTCATTCCCATCATTCTTAACACAGTATATAACCTATTCACCACCCAGACCAACAGCACCAGGCAGAAACCTGTTAAAAGGCATGGTCTTTCATGTCCTAGAGGTTACCTACACTGCCCTCCCCACCTCTCCTCTTCTTCTCTCCTCTTTTTGCAATTAAGCTCATGTCTTGTATTAGCACACTAACTACCCTGTATCTGAGAGTTTTCTACACTGTAACTGTATTTAGTGACTACTTAAGCTGTATTTCAAAAGTCTATTCAGGCACCCATCATCTTCAGTAGAACCCAATGGCAGGGTGTAATTTCTGAAGATTTATTCTGGTGATATTTTCTGCAGCAGCTAGCAGTGTTGTAGGAGCAGAGAAACAGGCCTCGGAAGCATTTATAAGGTTTGGCAGTTTTCAAAGGACAACCGAATACACATTTAAAGCAGCTTCCAACCTTGTGAGCATGGCCAGTCATACAGGATTTTCATCTTTCTCCATTTCCACCCACAATTAAGCTTTCTATGGACAGAATAATTTCTGCAATGAATGGATGTATTTAACTGATTTTCATCCCATGTTCCTGTCTTCCAGGCTGATAGGGTCTCCCGCCTCTCATGTAAAAAATGTAAACCCACTCAGACTGGAAGAAAACGGCACAGGCAGTTGTATTTCAGTTGTTCCAGCTGTATGATGCACTCTGGGTATTCGTGGAGGCAAAACACTTTCTGATGCTCAAAAGTATTTTCATTTATGGTCAAATAAAAAAAAACTGCCTAAGGCAAAAAGTGATTTCATTCAACCTGGCTTTGAAAAGGGCAAAAAACCTTGGTTTTCTAAGGTTTTCTGCAGGAGAAAACAAGCTTTTTTTTTTAAGATTCTGCTGTGCAACATTTGAAGAGGAGATGATGTTTATTGTACTAATCATTTAAGGCTAATTGTATCTTTAAGATGTACAGCACAAGGCTAGATTGACATCTAGATGAAAACATAGATCACTGGTCTCGCAGCAAGACGATTCCTCTGGTGAATGGGTTAAACTGTCGCTGTCAGTGTGAATACAATTAGCACAACTGATATACAAAGAATTGCTCTGTCAGGAAATGTCACTGTCATCGAGCACTGTTCCCAGGCTGCCTTCAATTTTCTGTCTGGCTCAGAAAATTTTAATAACAGGCCAGAATTCAAATGCAAAAATTTAACCAAAGTGCATAGCTCCTCCCCACTTCTATTTCAATTTTCATTTTCTGCTTTGTGCTTCACATGATTTTTTGGTTACCAGAAGACTATTCTTAACTGTCCATTTTCTGGTTTCCTTAACTCCTCCTCTCCAGATATCTACCCAACAGGTCTCAGATTTCTGCTGGCCCTGTGCATGATACTCTGTGCAAAACCTGTGAGTGAGTCCGTACACTTGCAAGGAATATGCAACTAAGTAAATGCTTCAGATTAGCTCTGCAAGGCTGGTGGTCAGGGAATAACATTCTGGGGAGCAAAAGTGCTCTCATGCAACTGGGATGGGCATGGGTCAAGGGGAAGGTAGGAAATGCCTGTTCCTAGAGTCAAACCCTTTTATGACACAACGAAGAAATGCTATTATGATGGTAGGTAAATAACTGCTGGGATAAAGAAACGGGTGATCAATGTGGCCTCTCAGCTTGACTATCTGGGAACGGCCTGTTGGCTGGAACGCTGTTGAGTGACTTCTGGACGGCAATGCCAGAGGACAAGCCATGAGCTTCTCTGAGTCTCTTTCTCCACTAGCCTGCCCTCGCTAAAAAGCATCTTTATCTATACGTGGTACTGTCCTTCATCACTCAGATACTCCAGCAGGCTCAGAAAGGGCTCGACTTGCAGCTTCTTCACTGTTTGCCACCCAGCTGCCCTTGTAGATGGGAAAAGCAATTGCCACCTTTCCTGTCAGCCTCAGGAGGGGCGGTTTGCTGATCTACCTGGGCTGAGAGTGCAGCTGAGCTGCCTGTCAGTCAGGGTGCCAGCCCAGCAGCCTTATCTCTCCTCCTGCCTTGAGGCTGCCTTACATAACCATCGAGAAACCTGAACTTGTCACTTCCCATCTCCTCCTTCTTCCTACCACTGCCAGCAAAGACATTCCTTCCTATGTGACTCAAGCACACACATTTACCAGTGTCTTTAAATCCACTCTGTCATCAGCTTGTTTCTAAATTACAGACTCTGACCCTTCAGCCAGAATCCTGCTTCAGGTACGGA
Source organism: Chlamydotis macqueenii (assembly GCF_036417535.1). NCBI lineage: Eukaryota > Metazoa > Chordata > Aves > Otidiformes > Otididae > Chlamydotis > Chlamydotis macqueenii. Next base: position 12,817,518 of record NC_141556.1, on the reverse strand, counting down.
CTAAATTCCCTCTCTTTAGAGAATAACATCACAGTGCAATGACTAACTCCACTTCAACCCATCTCCTGGTATGCCGAGGCAAGTCAGTGCACAAGCACTTTTAGCTGAAGATAAATTACCTTACTTACATTCAACTTAAGTCATTCTTGTAATAATCAATGGAATTTTTTTAACATTGGCTTCTACAAAAAAAATGTAATGAAAACTAACTTTATTTCAGCACATGTCCCCACATACAGCAGTTCTGAGAACCAGGCCTTTTCTGTCTCCACTTGCCAAAACTCTTCTCTCATCATTCTCATCTATTCAAATCTCTTCAATCTGTCCTTAATTAGGGAGTTTAAAGTTCACTTAGTACTCTCTGTGACCACTAGCTGCTTTTTGTCTGAGAGCCTGTTACGTCCAGTAAACCACACAATGGGCTGAGGCAGTGGCTACTGTAGTGTAATTCCCATTTAATTTAAAAACATGCTGCATAAGCAGAGTCTAAAATTTCAACTTAAATTCACTAAAATATGTATGTCCAAATCTTTTGGCTGTGAAGGTAACACTACACATGTGAACATAATATCTTCCTAGAATTACCAACTTCTTGAAACAAGATGACTTGCAAGCAAACTATGAATCATTCCAAGGAAAAAATAGCTCAAAACTGATACTTACTGTTGCTAACTATGGCACTTACATCATTTTAGTGGAATGATACAACTGATCCTTTATAAGTGGATGTAATGGCAGATAATGGGGCATGACCTAGGAAAAGCAGCTGCCATCAAAATTCTCAGAATATAAGGAATGAGATAACCCTTCTCCCCAGAATAAAAAAAAAAAAAAAAAAAAATTCCCTTTTCTCAAGATAGAATAGAAAATTCATCCTTTCCTCAGCATTAAATGCTTCAGTAACCTCTAGATGTGTGAAATACACATCCTTTAGACCAAAAGTCCCAGCTGTTCACTAATCACTTGCCAATATCTCTTTTTTAAATACAAGGCCATACTGATATGGAAAGTGCTAAAAAGTATAGTATGATGACATATGCATAATATATGTAATTATGTGCTGTAGGCTAATTTTAATGAAATAATTAAGTGCTCACTTCTCTTTTTTTTTTTTCTTTCTATTACCCTTTTTTCTACCTTTCACCAGATCAGTGACATTTGAGCTAAATCAGATGACTAACTATGCTAAACACTAAATGAAATACATCTAAGCCAGTTATTCCTATATAATATTTAATCTAAATATTTTTATTCAGGAAGCATTGTGAAATTTGACTACAAGAAGAGGGTTAAGTTTTCAAATTCAGTCTTCTTGTTCAGATAAAGGACTCCAAAGTAGTTGTCAAGAGAGAAAAGAGCACCAGCACAATTTTTTTTTAAAGTATTTACTTTTCCTCAACTTTGAGTGTAATGTTTTATAAGAAAACCTTCTACTTCTACCCTATTCATGATTCAGTCAGTGACAGGTAAGTAAATTAAGAGTGAAGTCATATGTATAAACTGATTTTCTCAATAAAATTATAGGCCTTGATGTCTTTTCAGCATGGGAGTCCTTGGAGTAAATAAAAAGTGTTAATGTTATTGCCTGAATTAGTTTTGAAACAATGATTCTTACAAACATAGAAGATTAGATACTAAAAGTTAATTGAGTTTATGGAAGTCAAATCTCCAGTTTTCAAATAACTTCACTAATTAACATAATTAATTCTGCATGTTCTGAATGTTGTCTTCTTTTTGTATAATCTATTTTTATGTAGTAAGGTGCCCAAAGGCTTTTGCTAGTGGATTGCTATGAATCAAACCATCTTATTAACACTGTTCTTATTTTGAGGACAATCATCTCAGATCATAGAAAATTTTTCCTTTCATTTTAAAGAAGAATATAATTACTCTATAAATGAATTCTCGATCTGTTTGATAGAATTAGATTTTGCATGTTAATTTTCTTGTAGGTGATTCAAAACCTGCAGATCTGTTTGTTTAAGTGCAACAACCACTCCAGCCTAGGACAAAGAAAATATGATTGCTTTGAATCTCATATATGCAGCTTCCCATGGGAGTGGAATACAGATGAGCTGCAAATGAAACACTCTCATCATCACACTGCCCAAAGCAATTTTCCAGTATGTCCCCTCCCCTCAGGACATATTTTACTCCACCTTTACTATGTTTATAACATGATTTACATGTTAATGAGAAGTGACAGGGACTAAGTAATTAGGAAGCAAGACTGTAGTTTGTTATGCATTTTAAATACTGTACATTGCAATTCGGGAATAGATTTCCAGCCTCTTTCCTCATTTTCTTCTTAATTAGAAAACAGAATCAATTTAGTCTTTGTAACTCCACTATACCTTCCATAGGTAAGCAATAGAAAATAAAAGCATTGTTACAATAAGCATGTTTGGTCAGCACTAGTTCTCTTATATTTGGTCATTCTTATTATATTCTGTTTATTAAGCTTGGACAATGCAGTGAGAGCAACATACAACCTAGAGAAGAAACAGTCCTTTCACTGAGGCTGTGACCATGACTATGCAAAGCAAGAATGGTTTGCCCTGCATGGATTTGCTGCACGGATATGCAGCAGTGTGTCTTATTTGGATAATTTTGTGGATAAGAACTTTGTGTTATGACTGTGGAGAACATCTCCATCATGGGGCTATCAAGGCCCTGCAACAAGGTCTGAAGGCATCTGTGTTTGGACAGAATGGAGTTCTGATGACGTTCAAGGAGCAGAGTGAAGAACCACAGGATTGTCAACAACCCCTGTGTACAGAAAGCAGGGAGTGGGAACTGCCTAAGAGTACAGCCATGTCCATGTGCCAAGCAACCATAGTCTCTTTCACCTCTTCCGTCTCCTTCCACATCCCTCCTCTGCCATGCAGTAAGTTTGCTCTTTCTAACTTTTTCTCACATGGTTCTCTTTGTAAGATTAGGACCTAGGTAATTAATTCTTACCATTTCTATACCAACTGTCTATGGTGCCAAATTAATTAAGTTTCAGAATACACTTCTGAAGTATGAACACATTACCGTCCTAATTATTCAGGTCAGGAAAAAACTCAGAGTAAAAAAGTAACTTGCTTCAAAGTATTCTAATTGAAAAAAAAATATTAATTCTACTTGCAGAAATTCACAGTTCATCATGCCAAATATACATCAAAGTGTAAAGACCTCTGAAACTATCTGTTGAGTTTAAGTTACTATTCTATGCATTTTGCTTTCAAATATTAACTGTTTGCACTATGTCATTTTTAGTAAGATATGCTGAAGTAAATAAATAGGATGCATATTTACTAAGCCTTATTTCATTCCTGAAAATGATTGTATTAGGCACAGAGATAATGCAGGTTTCTTGGTAAAGAAGTGACCGAAATGGAGCATGTAACTACTAGTTATACGGTGATAGGTGTAGTACCCCTTCTCTGAACCCATTCTCTACCAGTGAGTCCTGTTTACCAGTCATGACTGCCTGGTAAGCCCTGTTCATCCCCAAGGACTTCAGCTTTTCAGATGCTTACACAGCACGAAGAAATGTAAGCATTCTCTAGGGACACATTATGCTATGATGGTTATACATGCGAGGTCTTTAACAACCATTACCATGAAAAGGATCTTATTGATACAGGATTTGAGAACTAATCATGCATGTACTACTAAAAAGATTGAAGTCTAAGTAGATTTTACCCAAGCTGAAGTACTAAGAGACTACAATATCTGCAAAATAAAACAAACGATTGTAAAAAGCTTACTTACATTTATGTTTCCAAAGAAATATGTTCACCTATTTATCTCAGTAAGACAACTTATACTGTAGTTATCATCATACATCTGAATGTCCAAACATAAAAATATTTAAAGATGAATATTAATGCTAATCTGAGAGCTACCCAAAGGTAAGCATAACATGACAGTGATTAATTGTTTTTTTTTTTCTTAGCAGTTTTAATGGGAATACAATCCAAATACCTCTGCTTGAGATAATAATCTCCCTCTTGTTTATAAAATACACAAAATAATTAACTAAAAAGGGGACAGCCAAGCTATTTCCAGTTCCGTATTACATTTACCAAATATATATGGATATAGAGAGCCAGAACTTAACAGTGAAGGTAACTGGCTAGTACAGAATTTTCTTGTAATTCTCTCTGAACTCAGCTAGCCAGATAAGCATAAATTGCAGTCTGTCTAGCCATTGAATAAGAGAAGATAAAAGATGAATTATTCCTTTGAACTCATCTTTGACAGGTGAAGTGCTGGGAGTACTTGTGAGACAGTGCTCGTGAGACAGACTTTCTCATCTTACTAAAAAAAAAAAAAAAAAAAAAAAAAAAAAAAAGAGTAAGCCAACTTGACCATCCTTTTACATATTGTATTGCTACTACTGTATTTGAAGGAGTGTAAACATGTGCTAGAAAAATGCCCCTCATTATAATCTGTTTAGTAAATTAGTTTTTTACAAATAAAGAAAGAAGAGTTTGAAATGCAGAGCTTGTAATGGGGCAAAATAAGATAGTTCTGGAAGCTGAAGCCAGTATACTCAACAAAGAAAGGTGGATTTACTCAGCATCAGTGAAGGAGCATTTCTATAAATTAACCCAAGGCCTATGTCTCGTAATTCACTTGACAGTTTATCAGCCCTGAAAATGAATTCAGGCAATTGAGATGAAGGATGGAGGCAGTGGCTTCAAAGCACTACAAGGCAACTCAAAAATATTCCTTAAGCTTAAGCTTTTCATGTTCTAAAGGTTAACAGTCCCCAGTCATGCCTTCCACTGGGTTTTATTTATGTAAAAACCAGCCTGCAAGACAACTCTGGGTGTAGCATGAGAAAGTTAAATACCATGAAAGATAGTTGTTTTCAAATTAAGTTATCTTGTTACGTTTGTCTAAGGGAGGATGAGTTTCTGAGTCTTCAAAGCCACCCTGAGGAACCAGGACTATCAGAAAAATCATACACTGTAGATGAGCTTTTATTACTGTTTGCTAGGCCCTGTCAGTATCTAAACAAGATTATATTTGGAAACATAGAATCATAGAATCTTTAAGGTTGGAAGAGACCTCCAAGATTATCAAGTCCAACCGTCAACCTAACACCACCATGCCTACTAAACCACATCCTGAAGTGCCACATCTACACGTTTTTTGAACGCCTTCAGGGATGGTGACTCCTGTTCCAGTGCCTGACCACTCTTTCAGTAAAGAAGTGTTTCCCAATATCCAACCTAAACCTCCTCTGCTGCAACTTGAGGCAATTTCCTCTTGTCCTATTACAAGTCACTTGGGAGAAGAGACCAATACCCACCTCTCTACAACCTTCTTTCAGGTAGTTGTAGAGAGCAATGAGGTCTTCCCTCAGTCTCCTCTTCTCCAGGCTAAACAATCCCAGTTTCCCCAGCTGCTCCTCATAAGACTTGTTCTCCAAACAAGAACAAGACTTTCAAGAGACACAGTAGATATGAATGTGTCTTCTAATCACTCCTTAATACTAATGAAAGCTGGCATATGGTCATTTAAAATTAGTTAAAAGTATTTTCAAATATTATGCTTAGGCCTGATCCTCTCTGCAGACATTCGTGGTTTTGGAATCAGAGACCACAAACACATCTTTTGCAAACTGAGCAGCTACATACACAAAACTCTTTTGTTGGCAATGTAGTTTTTCATATACAGAAAAACTAAAAAAAAAAAAGAGGATTCTTTAATTCATATCTTGCCAGAATTAAAGGGACAGATCTCACTTTTGTGAGATAAAATTCTGTCAGTAAAAGACAGGTTTACTAACTGTAAGCAAATCTAACAGAATGTTTCTGTTATCTTTTTTTCTTTACATCTCATCAGGCTACAAGAAAGACTGTCCCAAACAGAAAACATAGACTGAATAGCCTGATAAACATAAGAACGACAATAAGCAATGTGACTTTGGTTGATACATAAAAAATTTTAAATATTTAATGTAATGACCTGAATTTTCTCTTCTATTTTTATTTTTATTTCTGGCTATCACGAAGTGGTGATCTTTTTGCATAAGTTTCTACTCTACAGCAAAATTCTGTTTAGAAAATTGCATGATTAGGTTAGTCTTCATTCCTGCTCATAACAGCTTTATAGTATTGCTAAGCCCTATTAAACTGCCGTATGCCGTGCTGAGAGAGTTCATGAAATGATTCCTGGATGTGCTGTGGGTTAAAAGATGCAATACTGCAATCATACGACATCATGAATGTCTCTGCATGGTTCTGTCATTCGAGTCATAAAAGGTACTGCACTTAATTCCTGGCCCAGTAGTTCTGCTCAACTTTGGAGAAGAGTTCCCTGTCTTCATTGCTGTCTGGAAAATTGTACTGGAGGGAGCTGTTGCATGCACCAAAGATGATCACTTGTTGCCTTGGTCTTCCAGCTCCAGTGAGTTCATCAGGAAGAAACTTGGTCTGAGAGTCAGGTTGGACTGAGACCCTGAGAGGGAAGATTCACCTGTCCTGGGCTTGCAAGAACCTGTATTGGAGGACTGGTGGGGCAAGAGAAACCTAAAGAAATCTCAACAAACTAGAATTATGCTTAGACTCACTACTACTTTTTTTTTTTTTTGTTATTGCAGTAAAACGATTTACAGGTTCCTAGATATCTTTTACCTTTCTTCTGAAGGGCAGTAGTAGTATTGACAATACTATTGTAAACTCTTAGCTTTCCATTCAGCTTCAAATGTTATCTAATGTATACAATACAAAGAATGCCAAAGAAACGTCAGGTTTTCTGTGTATTTTAGATAGCTGAAAAAGTTTATGTACCTTAACCTTTTAAAAATGTACCTAGACTTAGTATTGCTGTAACGGGGAGAAGTGTTGAATTCGTTGATTTTAATCAAGGTATCTGTTTTAAACCAACACACCGAAAAGCTCCATGATAACAAAATTGAACTGAACCAACATTGTGAAGCAGCATTTAATATATATGTAATCAGCTTCCTTCTTGTAAAGTTAAACTCCTGGCCAAGGTCCTTGAGCATGCACACCTAATCAGAGAGAAGGATTGAACACTTCTTCAGCTAAATAATAGGCCTGCTGCTTCTAAATTTTTAATCCGGTTAGATTTTCATCATTCTCTGATAATCTCCATAATGTCTTATGATAAAAATTTTGACTATATTTTTCAGACTACATACCCTAAATAAATACTAGTAATTTCACAGTAGACATCAGAGGTTATTGCTTCAGGATGTTTTTCTTCCTGCTGTAAAGACACGTTATGTAAATTATTAGAGAGCATCACAATGGTCCTATTTTCTTTACAAACGAGAAGGAACATATTGAAGTAACACAAAACTGTTGAAGTGATTCACTTACTCTCCTAAAACAGAATAAACAAAATTCAAAGAGACTAATATATATGATATGTCATAAGTGAAAAGAGCAATTTCTCTAACTTTATTAGAAACAAAAATCACATACAATACTTTTCTGGTACTAAAATAGTCTTTATCTTCTCACTTCTTCACAGAAACTACTACTTGTTATTTAGTCATAGATTTTTGTATGGCCCAAGGGAACACTTATGATCAGCTATTCTGACCTCCTCTATAATCTTTTCAACAAATTTTCCATCCTAGGAAATGTGTGCACAGAATTGCACAGAACAGAATATAATTCTTTAAAAAAAAAAATAAAGTTCCTTTCATACCCAAGGTATTTCAAAGCACTTACATAGTAATAAATCAAAAGCCGATCAAGCAAGCAGTTTGCAGAAAGACTCCACCACTGCTCCAACAGACTACCAACCTTTAGTATTCCATTGGAAGTGATTACGAATCTCAGAGACAGAGATGATTCAGAACTTTAAAAAGAAGAAAGGTGGACCTCTTAACCAGCTGTAAAACTTAGCATTCGTTTACCCTCTGACATATTTTAAGGCCTTGCAGAAAACACATTTAATACATATTTTTCCCTAATTTGACTTTTTAAAATAATCCATACTTTTTACAGAAAACTATAAGTTTTATTTCAGTGACTGAAAGGGAAGAAATTTTAATTTTTTAATACAGCAAATAACGTAAGTGCATACCGGGATGACCAAACAGCAATAAAAGAGCAAACATTTTGAAATTTACTTGAAATCAGCTAGACGAAATACTGTGTTTAATCCAGAGAGAATGAAAATGGCGTATCATTGCATTAACAGGAAAGAATATGCAGCATTACTTCTAAAGTACTATGAAATGTTTAGATATGTAATTCAGTGAAAACTTGGCATATTGAAATAAGCCAATGCATTGCATTTGTCACGTAGAACTTTAACATTTGTCTAGTGTGAAAATATTTAAATGCAATGGTTTCTTTATTCTTTATTATTTTATTACTTTTTAACCTTTTATAAGGATATTTTTCTAGTTAAAATAGTAAATATTAATTATGAGATATATATTTTATGGCAAAGTCTCTTACAAACTCTTTACTTGTCTTAATCCAGAAGTATCCCAGATGCCAACCTCTAGCACAGAAGCAAACTTGAACACTTCTACTGGGCTCTCAGGCTCTGTTATGGTGTTTGACTTGGCCCCCATCATCCAGGAATGCAAACAGGACATCAGATCAGCATATGGCTTTACATCATCTCACTTGATGTGTCAGCATTCAGGGGCTTGAGCTTGTCCTGAAAGTCACCCTGTGCATTCTCAGTCCTGTGGAGTAGACACAAGCACACCTGCCTCCATGCTCACTTGGGAACGTCTGAACCAAAGGCAAAGCTCAGTACTTATCTACAGGATAAACCATGATTTTCCCTTCTCTTAAATAAGTGCAAAAGTGTACGGTTGTTTGCCAAAACACCCAGGCACACAGAGAACCACCTGAAAGTTCATCTGATATATTGGAAAAAGCATCTAGAAAATCCTTTATTATTTCTACTACTGATGTAGGCACAGGTAGTGATTAATAAAAGCTGCAGGCTGTAAGAAAATACATTACTTTCACAGGACTATATGATGTATCAACCTGACCTTTTCAATAGCATGGCCCATATAGAATTTCATACAGTAAATCCTGCATCAACTGCATATCTCCTTGACCTAGAGAACATTCATTGGAAAACCATGAAAGGAACCATTTGCTTTGAGATTAAGAAACCCGAACACAGGTGTCCTCACTTAAGCTAGGTATTTTAACTACCATTACATTCAATGGAAATTGATTCAACACAGTAAAATACTCTAGAAAGAGTCTGAACCATCAACTGAACAATCCTCTGCCCTTCTTCTTCAGAGGGAGCTGGAGAGCAATCCACTCTCCTTTGTTTTCCTTTGGATCTGTCTACATTCAGTCCTCAGCTATAGCTTTTGTTATGTCTTTGTCTTTTAAAGTAAAAAGTTTCTGCTCTCAGAAACTACTTTTTCGATAAAGTACCTTTTCCTTAAGTACTTACTTGCATGATCAAGTCAGCTCCTCATTTCTCTTTTGTTATACTACGTATGTTCAGATTATCTGGATTTTGTGGCAGGTTTTCTAGAATTTGGATCAGTTTTACTCTTATTTTCTGAATACATTCCAAATATGCAGGTTTTACTGAACAGAATATATCTTTTATTTCTGTCATGAAACTTCTTTTCTCTTAGACTAGTGAAAACTCAAAATGATGCCTTCCAGGTAACTCTGTCAACTGTCATAGGCTTTTGAAAAAAGGGGAGCGGCATAAAGAGGTACAGTATTTTGTTTCAGTAGCTTACATTAAACTGCTTTTTGTTTTCATATTAAAGGCATGTATTGAGACAGCAAAAGTACACATAAATGGTTAACTTTATGCATATAGCTAATTTCAGTGATTTCACAAGAGCCACTCATGCCCTAACCTTAGCAGGTACACAAACCTAGGGTAAGGACATAGCTTTGAACGACTACAGCAAAATCAAATCAAAACTCAATTGCATTCTCAGCATGATATGTGAGCATTTCATTGCTCACATATATGTTTAGTCTATCTTAAAACCTTCTGGTACTGGAAATTTAGACTAAAAAATGTCAATTAGCTCCATCCATAAGAGACAAGAGGTTTAAATTCCCCAAATAAACACCAGTCAACTACAAACAAGATGGGCTGTTGCTCAGATTGAGTGAACTAGGTCAGACGGGCAATTGCTCTGCTGCAGGTTTCTCACTGCTACTGAAACTTCATCAAGAAACAAGGCAGAATAGAAAGAAAGAGAAAGAAAAAGAAAGAAAGAACAAAAGAGAAAAAGGGGAGCGAAGAGAGGGATTGGGAAAGAGGGGAGGAGAGAGACAAGAGGGACAAGGGGTGGGAGAAGGAAAGAGAGAGGGAAAGAGAAAGATTTTCATTGATAGAATTTAAGCTGTACATTTTGGAAAGTTTCACAGCTTTGAGCTGAAGAATGAAAAATAAAGCCCTCAAATATCTAATGGAATTATTTAGACAGTATGCAATCTGTTCATTTGGCTCAAACACAAAACCACAAAAGGTAATAAAATATAATAGTTGAAGAGGTTACCAAGAGAAAAGCATGAAACAATATTAAATTTAGCAATATTAAATTTTATTAGCCACATTTACAAAAAACATGATTTATAAGATTTGTGCTATTTTGACCTAAGCTGATTTAATCATAGAATCACAGAATCATAGAATCGTTTGAGTTGGAAGGGACCTTAAAGGTCATCCAGTTCCAACCCCCTCTGCCATGGGCAAGGCAATTGGTTCCAGTGATAGGACAAGGGGTAAGGGCTTTAAACTGAAAGAGGGCAGATTTAGATTAGAGATAAGGAAGAAATTCTTTACTGTGAAGGTGGTGAGGCACTGGAACAGGTTGCCCAGAGAAGCTGTGGATGCCCCATCCCTGGAAGTGTTAAAGGCCAGGTTGGATGGTGCTTTGAGTGACCTGGTCTAGCGGAAGGTGCCCCTGTCCACAGCAAAGGGGTTGGACCTAGATGATCTTTAAGGTCCCTTCCAACCCAAACCATTCTACAATTCTATGACTCTATGATTAAATCAAGTTAGGTCAAAATATACAAATCTTATAAATCATGCTTTTGTAAATACGGCTAATATTTCAAAGAAAGCTCTTTTAAGTTCTTTTGGGTTGGTTGATAATATTTTTTTTTTGTTAAAAGAAGAAACATAAAATTCAAGATTGGAAATAATGTTCATGTTCAAATGTTATACTGTGTATCAGTTGCATTTCTGTTCTTTTGCAATTTTCAGTCCAAGACTTGGCAATTGAAAGCTAAAAGGCACAAAGTTATAAAAACTTGCAAATACATATTTCCTTCAAAGCAAAGCATCATTTAATGAAATAAATATCTATGCTATCTCTGCTTAAGATCTGGTGAAGTGTTCTGCCATGAATATTATCACTTTGTAAGTGAAGTCATCAAAAGTAACAGTGCAGCAGCAGTTCAGAAGAGTACATGCCATGTGTATTCTCATTGGCCTAGTTAACACATCTGTTTAATAACCATGTGCTTCTCATTAACTACACATGAACATAGATTTCACTTGGTGACACTTTTGTGACACGAAGTAGGTCAGTCAAAACAGAGATAAACAATTTGTGAAATATTTGCTCTTACTTAATGGAACTAAAGGTATTTTCTATAAGTGTACAAATAAGGACACGCTATTTAGATGCTGAAAAAAAAAAATCCCCCCTAAAATGATGAAAGTCAAAAAATAGAAAGCTGAGAAAAACAGAAAACTTGCATGAATGTCTGCTGGCTCTCAAGAAATGAAGAGAGTTGCTGTGGGCATTTTCATCCTCCTCATCCATCAAATTCACCAAGTATGTCTAATCAGATGTCTCTGCTTTCTGATGGTAGAGTGGCTATACAACGTTTGACTAAATATATGTCATTGAGATGTCCTGACTAGTCTTTTCATCTAAGTTCAACTGAGCCCTTTTGCTTATGGGACTTCTATCATACGGCCACATCAAGTATTGCTATAGTATTATCCTATCGGATCAGTGAGCACAGGCAATAGGACAGCTCTAACGAAGTACATACACACAGTCCTGAAAATTTGGTAGAATTTCTACGTTAATTAATTCAAGGAAAAGGTCAGTTTACATATTCTGTCACATTGCTGTATAAAAGTATGTAATGACTAAAGGCCAGTTCCTTCAATCTTTAAACATACAGCACTTGTGATGTCGTAAATTCCACAGTTTAAAATGTATCTTTCTAGATATTTTTCTATGTTATTTATTTCCTAAGAATCATCTTGTCAGTGGAAATATTGAACAATTTATTATAATTTTCCTCTAAGCACTTATTATTTAAAGTTAATAGGCCTTGCTTTGATAGAAACAGATTTTGTGTTCACTAGGGCACCAGCATAATTCCTGGAGAGTTGAAGGCACAGAATTCTCAGGGACAGAGAAAATAGTGATATCCAGACAAAAATATATATCCCAATATATTTTCTCATTCTATAAATCTATACTTTTGAAAAAGTGCAATATTTCTCCTTTAGTATTTAGAGAAGTTCTTTGAAGAAACATAATTTTTTGTCATAAAATATGTCAACAAGAAAGCACTGGAATTTTCTTAATTTGAAATAATGAAAAAAAAGGTTGGTGACATATTCTCATTCATGAATGGACCCCTATTCCCCAAACAGTAAATTACTCTATGGCATCATTGACAGAAGCTCTGACTGTGTTAGAAAGTATTGATGCATGTTACTGGACAATTTCTAATTAATTTGGTGTATTTCAAACCACTACAGAACAAAGTGACAGATGGAAATGACCCAGCAGTAGGATGGGAAAAAATATGCTTGCACATAAAGCCCCAGCACGGCTGATCAGGAGCGAACACTGCACAATGACTGAGGTACGCAGGGAGGCTTTTGCAGGAGCTGTTTCAGTTTATTTGGATCTAAGTCAGTAATATTAATACCCTAGCCCTATGTTTCTAAATATTCTATTCTTGTATCACCCCAAGCTGTGAAATATTTCTTTTGTTAACAGTGCACAAAGAAGACATTCAGAACAGAGTTATATGTAAAGAACTTTCTAGTAAATGGTGAGAGTAGCAGTTTGAAAACAAAACAAGATTGTGAAAAACAAGTGTTCTAAAATACAGCAAGAAAAGCCTTGATTTTAAATCCACAACAGCTTATAATGTAAACCTGTATTCAGTGTCCTCTCCACAGGTTTTCAAAAAGGGAAAATGTCACTATAAACTGACCTTTTCCTGAAGCATTTGCTAAAACTTTACAAATGTCAAAACAGCAGTTCAAAATGAAGACAGCATCATCAGGATGGAAAACTCCAAGGGTAGTTGTGCATATAATTTAACAAAGGAACTGAAGGCATAAACTCTGGTTTTACTTCCACTTATAAGACCCCTTCAAACTAAGAGTCTTCTAGCTATTTATAGCTGTGAGTAAAATGTAGCAAATTTGTAACAACTTGCAATGTTAAATGCTTTAAAAAAAAAAAAAAAAAAGAGAAAAGCAAACTAGTGAGGTTTAATTGCCACTGCATAATACGCAGCACTAAATAACATGATGAAATTTCAGGACAGTCAGACAATAATACATGTTGTCCAGGTTTTTTTTCCTTTTAAATCTTTTATTGTGAAACCTTTTGCCTTTTGTATCACAGTCAGTATTAATACATTTCTCTGTCACAACAGTAAATGAATCCTCATTCTGTTTTTGAACGGGTATTCACCATGCATCAGGAAGATCTGTCAGTTGAAGTGGAAGGCTGAGAGAAACAAAAAATGAGTATAAGTACTACCTAATTTTTCATCCAATCTTGTTTTCTCAAAATTGCACGACCCTAGGATGATGACTAAGATTACAATTTTCCCGTATTTAACTATCAAAACGTCAGGGAGCTACAATGGAGAGCTATATACCTGTATTTGAACCTAACAAAAATGCCATTGCCTTTGGGATTACTGCGTAACTTCGAAAAATAATTGTCATGAGAGATTCTTACAAATGTCTTTGACTGAATGAATCAAAGAAAAAAACCTCAGTGTTAATCCTAACCTCACTCTTTTGGTTACTTGTCCCTCTCCTGCCTTTCATATTTGCTGGCACATGCATGAGCCTCACCAGACATTACAACCATGTGTTCTTCTGAGTTACTGCAGAAAATAAACCCAGCCAACCTCATTCATGAATGCCTCTAAAATCACTGAAGTTTATCAACTTATGACGCAGGAATTAACAATATGAACGAAAGCCAAGTAACCAGATAGTCAAAGTGACTTAAGTTTGAGGACAGCAGATAGCACAGTAGTTTTGGAATTCTTAACTCTAATATTAGTAAGTACAAGCACAAACATGCAAATGTTTTTGTGCAATGAGTTTGAGGAAGATAATATTTAAGAGCATTTATCCCAATATCGTTCCAAAACCCTTCATTTCCTACAAATATGTAACCAGTAAAGTAAAATACCAAATACCTACAATTACTTTATCAGTACAGATTTTTGAGGACCATTGGAAGTAAAATTAGGTACACACAAGATATCAGTGAAGATTGTGTGACTATGGTGGATGCACAGGCTTAACTGCTGAGTTTCTTCTAATAAATACTTTCTACAAAAAGTTTGTACATCCCATAATTTTCATCATCCAACCTTTCACTTGGGCCTAACACTTTAAACCAAATGACTGACCTGCAGTGAAATTTCATGAAGTTAATAGGTTGAAAATATATCAGAAAAAGCCAAATATGACCTCAAAGTTAATGGAGATCATGAAATAAAATAATTTATTGTTAAGGAAATTTAGAGGGTAGGCTGATAAAATACAGATTGATGGGAACTCATAGATCCTCACAGTACAACATAAAGATATCCAAACTGGTAAATGAATGCATTCTATTAGAAATATATCTTATACAAAAGTGTGAGGCACTGGAAATCTGTAGAGAATCAGATGGAGTTGGGTAATCAAGAAACACACTAGATGTTCTATCCTGTGTGAAGAATTATGCCTGCTGCAGAGCTTTACGGCTGTCTAGAAGCCATTAAAGTGCATTTAGCTGGAAGTGAAACAATATTTTTCAGTGTTCAAATGTGGCAGTTTTGAGTGTGAGACAGAAGACAATTTAGGAACCCCTGAAACACTCCTTGGCATAATAGCAGCGATCCATCCTCCCTAAAGCAGCAGCTGATGTTTTCTTTTTATCAGATGAGCTTTTGTTAAGCTCTGGTTTTGCAATGGGTGGGTTTGCAGGGCTTGAGTCCCAGGGCTTTTTTGAGGCTCACCTGTTCTGCTCACTGCTTTGCTCCCCTTAATTCATGCATTACAAGGCATTTCCTCTGCCTCGTAAACAGAGTGGGAGTTTGTTTCCATAGAAACAACAAAAACCTGGAGCTGTTCCTGTTTCCACTGATGTGAGGCCCCAGTTTGCTTCCTTAGGAAAAGTGTAAGAATCCAACACCCTGCCCTCCATGGAGGGGATGCAAGACCAGTACTGGCACAGATCAAGTCTAATTGTCTCAACTTTTATTTGACTCATAAACTGATCATGCTACTCCTATGTTTTTCAGCATGTAAGCCACAAATTTTTCATTTCATAATTACACTGTTATTACCCCATCATCATTATACAGCTTTTGGCTCCAACTCAGTTTTTAATATCATTGCACTTTATTCAGAACTGGACCTTTTCTCATAATTTCTTTAGCCAAATAATAAAATTATTCAATAATGCCAAAATTCAGCACAAAAAAAAAAAGAAGTATCAAAACAATCAAGTTACCATATTCTATAGGAGCTGACCTAAATAGAAGGAATAGTCATTTTTATATCACAGTTTACTTTTCATTTTCTTTTCCCTTTCTCTGCCTATACTACACATATGAAATGTTAATTTCTGTTTGATGCAGCTACACCAGTATTGCAGCACAGGAAACAGCTAATATTTTAACTCCTTCGAATCCTCAACATTCAGCAGGTTTGACATAGTGATTCCCAAAGACTAACAGACTGATTGAAGTTCTTAATTCAAGTCTCTAATAGGTAGAATACTTAGCAACTAGTAAAACTTTTTTTTTTTTTTTTAATTATCATGTATTTGAACTCCTTTTGTTGGAGCTTCTACCCAAGACCAAAGGTCTGGTTGCTGCCCTGCCCTGTCCCATATGCACTCAACCTGTGTGCATCTTGTTTCATAAAATATACATAAAGTTATTTCTACAGCTCTACAGTAATCTGTTGCATTTATTAGAATCACAGTTCTTCTCAGTGTCTTCATCAACAAATGACCTGTTAAAAACTACAGAGAAAAGAAAGGATATCCTTAAGGGTTTGAGTATGGAATGTTACAGTACAGTTTGCAAATTCTGTATTTTTCTTTGCTTTCCATAAAACAGCTATTTTGGTAATGAACATTAAGCTTATTCTCAAAATTATGGATCACATCTTTCCATGTTAACTATTTCATTGTTTTTAATATCACTCTTCCTTTAGCTTTTATATGTTCTCCTTGCAAGCAATACCAATTCATTTCTACTCACTTCTACTGTAACTTACCTGAATTCGTTATAATGTCTGTCCTGTTGAGACTCGTTTTTCTGGAAGTTTACACTGTTACCCAGCTGAGTGGTTTCATTGACTTCAGAGGGTAAAGAGAGCACTGGTGATTCATAAGTACTCAACACAAACGCCAGGTGCAGAAAATCACTCCACTTATCATTATTTTCTGCCTTGTCCCCTTTCATACTTTCGAAAAAATTCCCAAACTTTTACAAGCTGTCTTTTTTTATGCTCATATGGACAGAGAAAATAAAAAAAAAAGTACAATCTGAGATAAAAAAAAAGCAGATCACATCTCAACAATTCTAAGCCTCAGAATTTGAACTGAGATTCAGAGATAGAAACGGGATGCAGATAAATAATTTTGCTCTTTTTAGGGCTCAAACGAATGAAAAGGATACTTGAATCAAAATCCCTTAGTTGTTTCACATGTTCTTTGAGTCACTGTACAAGACTAGCCTTGACTATGTTGTAAATCTTGGCAAACCAGAGACTTCTCAGAGATATTCCTGGTCACACAATTCATCACCTTGTTTGACTTAAGGGCTCTCATGAAATATAACAAAATCTCCTGTCTCAAGACTTCACCTATCATCTATAGAAACATAAAAAAAAAAAGCTGGCATCACCTTCAGCAGATTCCCTAAGTAGACAGGAGCACGAAAAATGCAAAATCTACCTGCCTATCTGGGTTACATAGCTTCTACTTTCAAACAACACAGCACGAAATAAAACAAAAACTTCTACTCCAGAAAGTAGAAAACACATTGTGTGTTATAGATTCCACGCTCACTGGATGAATTAGGATAATCTTATCAAGAGTGTACAAAGCTCTATTTATTTCAAAATTACATCAGGAATATAGGTCCTGTTGTCAATTACTTAATCACAGTGCTTCAATTAGAGATAAAGAATTGAGCTTGTGACAGCTAAGAAGTGTATAATAAAGAGAATGTAGTTTGAAAGTATATCACGCTGGGTATAACATCTATACACAAATGCTTCCTCAGAGCAACTACTATTCTCAGGAATAATGTGATCAAATCACAAACAACAGCACCACCAATAAAATACCAAAAAAAATAATGGCAAGAGTTTCCTGTTCAATTCTTTCTGTATCTTGGAAATGTCAAATAGTTGGGTTTATTCCAAATATCTGGTTTCTTAGTTGCCTTCATCTGATCTGTCTTAAATGAACTCCTCATGGTTACAAAAGCTCACACCATTTGTCAATGAGACCGTATTAACATTCACTTTTAAGATAATCCTCTAATTTCCACTGACAGTTAATGCAATAAGTATTTCTACAACATAGTTTTAATAAGCAAAGCCTGAAGTGACTAGTGCTTGTGTTGGTGGCCACATCATAAGTGTTGGAAGTTCAGTGGGATGAATTTCACTCTATAATTTATGGCTGTACTGTGACAAGTATTAAGATCAGGAGACAAGAATGTAATCGAGGTCATGGATGGATAGAGTGCTTTAGTGTTTAGGATGCAGACCGAGGAACGAGGAGATAATCAACTTTCCATTTGTCTCTTTTGTGGTCTTGGCCAAGTTATATAATTGTTTTGAGTGAGATTCGGCTTAATTAATCATCTTCTCTGTAGATATTTCAGTTAGTTATCCAGACTCCCTGTGTGGTTAATAGGACGAGATGACTCATGCCCTCAACACCCATTTCTCTCTGAGGGCTACAACAGGAGTCTAGCAACTAGTTCAAAGGTAAAATCTGCATTATGAATGTACAAAGGTAGGAGAGAGGAATCTTGTTCTGTGTTACAGATCTGGCTAGACTAGACACACTGGATATAAAAGTTTCTATTTTATCTGAATTTGAAAGCAAAACTTAAAAGTCACCTCAAAACATTCCAGAAAAGTGGAAAAAAAAAAAAAAGACTTTGAAACATGCCAGACCCACTAACTATTATTTCTCTGAACCATTTCCTAATGGTGAGACTAAGTTCCTAATTGAACAATGGGCCCAACTACATTTTCTTGCTTGAAAAGCTGCTGCAAATTTACACAATAAAAATTGTGAAGGATTCAAATAACATGATAATGGGATCATATAAGTACCTGGGAGAGATGTTGCATACAGTAGTGCCTGTATGATACTGTATGATCTTGTAAAGGTGCTGAATGGCCTCAAAATGCAATGAAATAAACCCCCTGTACTATATCACTATGCTGAGTCTGAACATAATCAAAATTTAAGGTCAGAAATGAAAATTTTAAATCTTTTTATATTCATATTTTTGCTTTCTGTCAAGGCATGAGTGTCCCTATATAATTTGTATATACATGTCTAGAAAATTCACTGTGTATTTATCATCTTTCACCAAGCAAACATTTGAGAGCAAGCAGATTAGCAAGCAGATAAAGTAATAAGTAAATGGAATAACAGCTATTTTTAAAAATGCCCCTTTGACCTTCATGATTCATTGATCAAATGTTGATTTTCTTCTTCCTACTTTATATATATGAAATTTGCACACCTCTTTATCCTGCTTGGTGGAACCAGTTAGCAGAGGTTAAGGATTACTGAATTGTTTCTCATTTGTTATTCAAAAGAATAATCCCATTTCACATGGAAAAAAAAAAAAGACTACACTAACGGTTAAAGACATATACTTAACATCTGCTAGAGCTCTGGAACATCATGATCATGCATTACCCATCATTTGTATTTGCAAGAGTCCTAGACCCACTGATCCATGGGGCCATGGTGATTCTATCAATTTTATTCATTTACGAGTTTGTAGGGAGCAAATATGCATTCCGGATTTTCTACTTGAGCTGGTATGTGGCTCAAGGCATCATAAGCACTACAAAATTATCTTGCAGTTTTAGTGCATCTTACCGGCTCAAATTGTGTAGGGGAGTGTTCACAGAAGGAAGTGAAGATTAAGCATGGCTGGGAATGGATGCCAAATGCCAAGAGCTGCTTCTGAGCTACTGGTTGGAATATTCACTCTAAACTGAGATCAGCAGATCACAGACTAAACTGTTACTTAATCAGGAAATGAATTCAGTCACATTTATCTATCACAATCACAAAAGTTTATATGCCATGCCAGATAAGCACTTGATTTCTATCTCATTTTGGACTTCAGAAAGAGGAGAATTCAGGACCTCCTGTCAGTCATCTTCTGATGCAGAACATCCAATGAATATCACGTTACAAATATAAATGTAGAAAGCAAAACCTCTTCAAGTTTGTAATCATATATTTAATATAAAACGGTAATGTTGATTAATACATTAGATTTAGTCTCTGCTTCAGTGACAAATCAAATTCCTTGCTAAGAGCAGTAGCTTTAAAAGAACCTATTGCATATTTTCCAATAAATTAGATTCAGCCGTCCCACTGTCCGTATCAGTGGCATCAAATGCATATTAGGTATAATGTAATATATTAATTGGTAACACTCCAAACAACTCAAGATAGTAATACTTTTAAAAACACCTCAATATTTTCTTCAAATATAGCATACTCACGTACTGACAAAATTCACTAAGAAAATCTATAATTCCCTAGATCCAACCCTCATGCCGTATATCAGACAAGTAATAACCAAAAGAGAAATCTATTACTTCAGTGTCTGTCCTTTTACATCTGCCCTGTCGCACATGTTGGTCCTGGAAACATAAACACCAACTCTCATTTCAACGTGCAGAATACAAAATGCTCCACATACAGAAGAGACTCTACAAGCTTGCTGAACTGTAAGCAACTATGTGAAATCTTTAATACAAACCCATAAATGAATGCACAAAGCTTCACCTGGCTGCTTATCATTAGTTCCTACTTACATGGAAATGTGCACTAAATAATTTAACAGAGATCAAATTACCTTCCTGTCTTGTTCATGTGGCCCTCTACACATTTCCTTTAATACTGTATGATGTGCCCTGTATTTACTTTAGGAAATTATTACCCATTCCATCACTTAAGAGTAACACAGTAACAATCCAAATCAATTCCTAAATGAGAAATATTTTAGATGCCAGCAGTAGCAGAACATAAGCTGGCAATCTATTAGCACAGACTCACCTTGCACTGTGTATACAGAAAAGTGTTTACCACAAAAAAAAAACAAACTATGCAATTGATGGAAATGCCAACAAAAGGGAAATGTTCTCCAGAAAATGCAAGGGCCACATAAGCAATCTTGTATGATTACAGCACTCCTCCCACAAAGAACAATCTACTTATGAACAATTCATGAAAATAAATCCTTCTACCTTTTCTGGTCTGTTTTTTCCCTGTCCTCCTGCTCACTATATACTGCTTTCCTATCTCTGTCAATACCGATTAGAATTGATAGTGCACAGCATCGTGGAGGAGGCACCGAATTCAATACTAGATGAAGTCCTTTTCTTGCAGAGCAAACCTGCCTATTTGATCAAAAAGACGCAATGGGAATGTTTGATGCTTGTTAATTGTCTCTAGACATAGATCAGAAAACAAAGAGAAAATAAATCAGCAAAAAGTATCCTGAAAAAAACAACAAAAGTAAATACACACAAGACATGGTGTATTAAGGCTCTACAACTATTACCATTTAGCAGTCGTACTTCAGCAGCTAGAAATATCTGTTGACTGTTGCTGTCAAATTATTTAGGTGGATAGATATGCATTTACAGTTTTCTATTTTTGAAACTATTTTTCTAAACAAAGCAAACTATCCTGCTTTGCCGTCCTGCATGACCAGAGAAGAGAAAAACCAACCTGAGACTAATGTGTCATGGCACAAGTTTGCTGAAGAAGGGTCATATTCGGATCATCCACTTTATGCCTAATTTAGACATGTAATACATAAAATGAAATATCAGGCATTAGCAAAATCATTCAGGGAGCCTAAGTGATATTTTTGAGTCTGAGGCCACCCCAGAACTCTGGTGAAGGACTCCAGCCTCACTAAGGCATTTACATCTCCCCCTTGACTGCAGACACATTATAAGGAGCATTTAACACACTTAACACATTTAACACAGGATAGATTGAATAGCAGGATACTGTACAGGAAGCTACTACAAAAGAGTAAGCACAGGGGATTTATGAACAGGTACCAGGCACACAGCCTGGAGCCTCAGAGATATCATCTTGTTATAGTTCAGAATATCAGAGAACTTCATAGGAATGGTTAACAGCATGGTTCTTAATAACCATACCTGCAAATGTCACCTACTTCTGTATCTGGAAATCAACACATATTCTGAGTGCCCATGAAGTAAAGGGTAAACATGAAGTTCACATCTCCTTATTTTTTGGCATATTTAGCTATGGCATCCTCAGGATATCCTGAACTGACCTCTGGAATGCACGGCTTCATTTTCCCCTAGGTTTTGTGCTACATCTAGAATCAGCATTTTAGACTAATTCCTAGGGAAGCACAATCTGCTTCATCCAAACTCAGTAAAAGATTTCAGTAAAGAGAATGATATATACATTCCATATATATTAATTTGGTTAAAATGTTCTTCAAAAGTTATACTCCACTGCAATTACAAAATATTATTAAAAATGACATGGATACCTGCACCTTTTTTTGCCTCTTGGTTCTGCAGATGCTAAAGAACAGCTTTGCACTGACTTGAATGGCATTATAGACCAGACTTTACATAAGTATGTAACCAAAATAAACACAGTTCCCTGGAACTTCCTTTATTAACAACCATTTCTAGATGACCCATAATGATTTCCTTTCAAAAAAAGCTACTACCTAATTATAATGGAAAGGTAAGTTGAGTTTCATCTAAAAAAGACAGTACTGTGTGGCACTTCAGGAAGGAGGAGGATTAGCTAGCTAATACACCAATCCTTCTGCAACTTTAATCCTAGAAATGCATATAAGCAAAGCAGAGGCAACAGGACTGTGCTTCAGTAGGCACGGCCAAGGGACGTGCCAAGTCCACAGTGGATGCTGGGTTAGACTTTTGCTCTGTTGCACAGCTGTGCAGAAAGTCTGAAACGCTGCCACTGGAAATACTGGAGCATGATACATGCAGGGATGTTTGTCCTTTCTATTAGAATAAATACTCCTTAAAACCATATTATTCAATTCATTTTCATGCCAGATCTTCATATTGAACACCCCAACCTATGCATACACATTTTGAAAAAGCTTTAAAATATCTTCAGCAACGTCAGTAGGTTTTACATTTTTTAAATGTTTCTTTATTTTTTATAGAAGCCCAGAAAATACCTCAACGTGTAAAAATAACAAAATGTCTCAATGCAGAGTAGGAGCAGAATTAAGGCTATTTGATGAAGATAGACCCAGGAAGGCTCTTAAGTTCAAGCTGGAACAGAGAAATGTTACATCTATTTCATGCACTTGCTGACTTTCGACAGTTCAGAAGAAATAAGAAACGATTTCTCTAAGAAACCTATTTAGTGATCAACCTACATGGTGACATTTTATCCCTAAGGACAACAAAAAAAAGGAAAGCAGTAAATGATAGAATGATGACTGAGTGAACACATCAAGCCTTAAAAACAATGAATTGTTGATACACCAAGTAAAAGTACATTCAGGTGAGTAAAGGTCAAAAAAAAAAAAAAAAAAAAAAAAGAGTTCCTTACTTTCCAGGACCTTACATAG
Source organism: Chlamydotis macqueenii (assembly GCF_036417535.1). NCBI lineage: Eukaryota > Metazoa > Chordata > Aves > Otidiformes > Otididae > Chlamydotis > Chlamydotis macqueenii. The sequence continues at coordinate 12,794,398 of NC_141556.1, read as the reverse complement.
AAAGGCAGCTTCATACAACCATTTTTTTTTTTTTTTTTTTTTTGTGACTGCTATGTCTTACAGTTGTAAACTGTTACACTCTCCACCAAAGGACAAGTGCCAGTCATTCTAAGAGAGAGTACCATCTGCCATTATGTCACATAATTGTGATATCTTACAAGAATCACAAAATAAATACAAAATTCTATTTTTTTTTATTCTGGACACATTTTGAATAAATGGTCAATGTACATGATCTGTAATACTTATGAACTATTAGAACTGTGACATTGTCATTGGCAATCCATCCCTTAAATTTGGCGGATGTTGTATGTGAATTGTTACCACAGGATACAAGGAAAAGGAAAGGAAAGGAAACAAGCCAACAGATATAAACTCACTAAATAATAAATAGCACAGATGAGATAAGTACTTTGTTTTACACATGATATATGACAGAAATACATTTTACACTTCGTCTTGTGTCTTGTGATGCTACCCTCTCCTGCACTCCCAGGCCACCTGCCATGTACTGTATTAGAGTTCCCTCTACTGGCTGAGTTACTGAGCAGTTCCTTTAAGAACTTGCAAAGTAAAGTAAACTTTTACTTTACCTTTACTCACTCTGTTTACTGACTTGAAGTTCTTACGCTGAAAAATGAAAGCCTTCTCTTGGTAACATATCGAACCAGTAGACCAACCCATACATACACAACAGTTTTCCCTGGTCAATTGTCTTAGAAGGAACGTATTCTTCAGTTCATTAATAATGTAGTGTTCAATACAAGAAGTCTATGCAAACAGGGAACATATTTACTCCACAACAGAAGTTTAGGAAGATTCCATAATGTGAAAGCCTCAGGAAAATGTGAAGATTTGAAATGGAAATAATGTCAATAATGTACAAGTTGTTGATGATAGACACACAGGTTGCATACACACAGACAATTGCTTAATCAACAATTTTGAAAATTATAATGGTTTTAGTCATTGCATAAGAACCCACTGAGGTGAAGTAGGATTCAAAATCTGACTTACTTAAAGAAGAAAGTTTAATTAGGCCTAGTCAAGACCTTTACTGCATTCTAACAAGAAGAATAATTTCTTGGCCATGGCACTTTGCAACTACTGTTTAAAGTTTCAGATCTTCTGTTATCACTCATCTATTTCATCTTTAGTAGCAATTTGACATTTTCAGAACATATTGTGACAATTTTTTTTTTCTGGAACTGAAAATAAAGAGTAAGCCAGATGCCACTCACAAGCTTGGCAGGAGTCATAACTTCCTGAATCACAGTTGATTACACCTGAAGATGGTGGATGAGTTACTAAAATCCTTGGAATTTCACCTGGTACCTGAATGTTCACAGCACAGAAATAGATGAACATGCTTATAATTTTCAAAGGCATATGAGGACCACTCCCACACCAGCAGGAACAGTCCACTTACCAAACCGTGGCAAAGGAAATAATCCTGCTTTGAATATTGGAAAACTGTTCAATGCCAAGCAGTCATAAGGTCCTTTCTAATTTCATTCTGATGCTAACTTATCACACAGCACTAAAAGCACAATAAAGTCCAAACCAGGCTCAACTTCTATTTCATATACCAGTTGAGATCTACTGCCTGGTCTTTGGGAGCTTGAATATCATCGCTTAATTTTAGGGCTTTAGGTACTTTCATGTCCAAATCCTCCACAGGAGGACATTCACACAGTTTGAATGTCAAATATCTATGCGGAGTTGAGGAGGTGAGAAGGAACTGCATACAAATTACAGATCAGCTATGAAACAGTTGCACAGCATCAATGAGGCTGTGCATTTCCCGCAGCCCTAAGGAGGAAAGGATGGATTGCTAGAGTTGCATATATTCAGATTTTGCCTCAGAAGATAAAGTATAAACTGTTTTTTATAGGGTTAAGTTACATGCTGTAACAGATTCCCAAATCCATTTGAATTGTGTGTTCAAACAATGCCAATGTAACACACTATGCTGGTACCTGTAACTGAGTCATTCTTTACTGACTGGTTATATCACAGGTGAGAGAGAGTCCACACCTTAAGAATATCTAATGAAGACATTATGTAGGACTTTGCATTTTTAAGATCTTAAATTTAGTCCTTGTTGATAGCATGGTGGCTCTATACCAAACAGACTATCCAGTGTCATCACATGCATTAAAATAAGGCTGACTGGCCGATGTTATGTGTATGCAGTCCTTCACGAGCTGAGGTGACAGCATGCAGAGACAGCTGGAGTGTTTGAAATATATTATGAAACAGAGGTAAGAAAGGATAAAGCAAAAAGAAAATATGAGGTTGGGATTAGAACAAGTCAGGTCAGACCTCAATTTAGCAAATCCATCTATAAAGCACTTATTCTGCATACAAGGCATTCACTATCGAGATGATGGCACCAAATGATCCAGCTGACTGTAAAGAAAATGAACAGCCCAGAAGAATGGAATGACCTACGTGGTAGCTAAACTTTTGCTTTTCATCTTGAAAATTGAAGTAATCAAGATTTTCTGTAAATTAAAAAAAAACACTAGAGGTATGGAATAACATTGCTTTCCCCTCTTAAACTCATTTGTATTTCAGAAAGTCCCTGAAACACGTTTAAATCTTAACAGAAAAATGTTGTCATTACGAGGTCAGTGTACCTTCTTGCACAATAGAATTCTGCACCCTTGGATTCCTGCTCCTCGTCAATCGTAAATGTAAAAAAATACAAAGTTTTGGCTAAACAAGCAGAAAAAGTGAAAAGACAGACAGGTAGGTAACAGCATCAAACAACTGCCTTTGCTGTGAATCTGCTGACCTGAGCCTCCAATAACATGACAGTAAAAAACAAACAGGTGCTACATGCTTTGTGGTACTAAGGATAACGGTAGGAACTTCATGATACCAAAGCATGCAGAATGAAGGGCAGAAAAAGTTTTACAATGATACTGACGAAAAACAAGAAGTCTGGTTTCTGTTGACCTTAACATTAGTATAGCATGATACGAATTAAACAACCCAAAGTTAATCTTATCTGCTGAATTAATTTTGTTCAGATATGACTGTCCTTCCATGTGGATTTAAATTCACACCGTCCTCTACGGAAACACTTGTTTTAACATTAAAACAAAAATGCCTTATGCCTAATTCATCCTGACGCTTAAGTTCCTCAAACGAAACTGCTGCCTAAAGCTAACGTTTGCTCTACATGATAATGGCAAAAAAAAAGGACTAGAAAAAATGTAAAGAGACACATGCAAGCTGACTTTTCATATATATGTGTTCAGATATATTAGTCTAAACATTTAAGCAGTGGAACATTTGAAACAATTTGGCAGCACCAAACACCTAACTTCATTGCAGTTGCTCCTGACCTGCAGTGGAGAGTCTCAATACATTTGGCATCCCCTATGTACCTTGCCTTTGATGCCAATGACTGTGGGAGAAGAGATTACAGCTGCTTTGAAATCCCTCTCTCTCCTGGTGAATCTATGTTGAACATAACCACAAAGAGTAAAAATAAGTAAATGGAGTTTTTAGTGTTGTATAAGCCATGAATATTTTTAAGATCCATTCAAAACAGGTGGAGATATTTGGCTTTCTGCAGTATCAGCATGTCTTTCCACCTTCTAAATCAAATATAATACTTCACGGTCCTCAAAAAGCTATTCTTTTTTGGTATGCATTTCTAGAGAAACATTATGATGCATGATATACCGGGTTTCAATTAGAGAGAGATGTGCTAATAAAGTACTGTATTATCATTTCATAGAACAACCAGGTTTTGCTAATTTGTTTCACACCAAACTTCCTAGCTTTAATTAGCAAGAGGAAAACCTCCATTCAATCTGATTAAAGTTCCCCAGGTACACTCATGTCCATCTGAGGAGGTTCTTGTGAAGATTATGATAATGAGTAATTACCTTAGGCTAAAAGCTGTTTTTATTCCATTTTCTGCAATGAAGAACTCAAACTGACTCCTCTCAGGAAAGAAAAAAAAGATGATATATTAAACTATATTCAAATTCTGGGTGGATATTAAATTTATCTCTGCATTTTCTCTCTACTGTTTTTTTTTTTAAACTCTTTTTCATGACATAGGCTTATACTCTGTATACGATGGAACCTCTCTCCTGCTTATGATGGTCTCATTGGATGGTCTTCACATACTCTGTAATGGCAGTTTTTTCTTTCCTTTTTTTTTTTCTCTTTTTCTTTTGCAGGCTGCACTTCTTTGATAGGTACTGACATTTTTGACCTAGATCTAAAAGGAAAGAAATTACAACTTCACCCTTAACTGCTTAGGAAATATGAATACATTTCTCAGATGTTAATTGTAGTGGCACTGAGCTCTCATGCCAAGTCAGATGCTTGATTTAAGGTTTCATACAACCAAGTAGTAGTCATAAAAAGCTGCTTTCAGCTGACCTTATTTTTTTTCTCAAAGACTTTTAATCCCTCTCTCCTAAGAACAAGAAGATGAAAGAAGCCCTCATAGAAGTAAGGGTACAGCGAAGGCAGGCTTGCCATCTAACACATCCCACGAAGGAAAGGACAGCCTAGGCAGCACACAGATTGCCTATGCACAGGCTGAAAGATAGATGCATACCATAGCCAGCCCTGATGTCTTGCCTATTCCGACTGGAGATCAACCAGTTCCCTTCTAGGTTATGCTCTTGGGCCTCCTTCCCACAAAAAAAAAACCCTCAAGCTGGGAAAAGGAAGTGTGCTTGCCTGGGCCTTACCCTATTGGGGTATTTTGACAAGACTAGTCCCTACCTAGATTTAGGAAGGCCAAAACTGACACCAGTCCACTGGTCTAGACAAAACTTGGGTGCCACTCATAATCCTATTTTTGTTTTTAAAAGGGAATAATCTCCTTCATCTTCTTGGCAGTGATGGCCAGGCTTCTGGAGAGCATTTAAGAGTATATATTATGTGTGTGTGTGTGTGTGTCTGTGTCTGTGTATCTTTATAACCAAAGAGAAAGGGCAGACAAAAGGTATTATCCAAACCACCCTTCTCATGGACATCCACTTTGGTCTTGCATGCCTTGTTTGGATTAACCTTGTTCCATGATTTCTTATTACCAAAGAAAAATGAATCAGGATTCATCCCTAAGGAAAATATCTAAGAAATGCTTTAAGGAAAAACAAGATCTGTGGACAACATTGCCCTATTCATTTTTAATTATTTTTGCATATCATGTAAATTGAAATTATGCTGGGATGCATAGTATGTGTGAGATGGGATACAGTGGGGAAAGAGTTGGGTGAGAGGAAGTGAGGAGAGAGTTGGTTCTTCAAATTACTTGCTTCCAGAGACTTCAGCTCCTTGAAACTGTAAAATATGTCTAAAGTGGTTAGGGAATCATTAAAGACATACACCTAATCTCCCTCGTTGCAGTGTGCAGCACTATATACATTAGCCTGTTTTTTAAGGAATCTGTTATCCATGGGACACACGGAAACAAATGTCCTACAGACAGATCCACAGTCTCTTTGTACTGGTTCTGCACTTACTTCTGATTTAAAAGGCAAGCTTGTATTTCAATGTTATCAGGTCACTATCAACATCACCTAGCTTTGCACCAGGATAAAAAATGTTCATTATTGAAACTGCTGTTTCTCCAAATGAAAATACCCCCTTGCAGAGTATCCTGTCGTGTTTAGTTTTCTTGAGAGCAGAGAGGTTGCAGAAAAGGCTGCTCTATCCACAAAGGTATCAACAGCCAAACTCTTGTTGATGGTGATGAGTTGTTTGATCACAAATAAGTGCCCATGACAACCTTGCTGCAGGGTTCAGGATGGCTGTGAGACTCAATACTAAAATACTTCCGTGGAAGGGCATTTCTAATGAGTTGTTATTAATACAGAATTTTAATTTTCCTGAGGTCGAATGCTGGTGTATCAGCTTTGATGAAGCTGACATCTGTGGTTATTCTGATTCATTTGGAGTGGACTCATGCCTGTGTTTGCCAAAACCCACAGCTGTTTTACCCAAAGTAAAACCTCCTGTGGAAGACGGGCATTTGCAGGTCCAGTTATTCAGTCAAGTGGAGATGGGCCTTTTCAAAGTCTTTCAGGCAGATCCCTATAAACACAGAAAACCAAGCAGCTATAACGTCACTGACACAGTGAAAGCCAACTTACTGCACAACAAACCTATCCATGGAATCCCGCTTCCTACTCCAAAAAATCTTGTGCTGATTGGTTTTCTTCTGATGTAAAGGCTTCCCATTGCGCGTTGCTAACTTTCATAGAATCATAGAATGGTTAGGGTTGGAAGGGACCTTCAAAGGTCATCTAGTCCAACCCCCCTGCAAGGAGCAGGGACATCCCCAACTAGATCAGGTTGCTCAGAGCCTCATCCAGCCTGGCCTTGAACGTTTCCAGGGATGGGACTTCCACCACCTCTCTGGGCAACCTGTTCCAGTGTTCTATAACTCGCATCGTAAAAAATTTTTTCCTAATTTCCAATCTAAATCTACCTCCCTCTATTTTAAAACCATTACCCCTCATCCTATTGCAACAGGCCCTACTAAACAGCCTTTCCCCATCTTTCTTGTAGGCCCCCTTGAGGTACTGGAAGACCGCTATAAGGTCTCCCCGGAGCCTTCTCTTCTCCAAGCTGAACAGCCCCAACTCTCTCAGCCTGTCCTCACAGGAGAGGTGCTCCAGCCCTTTTATCATCTTTGTGGCCCTCCTCTCGACCTTCTCCAACTGGTCCATGTCCTTCTTGTGTTGGGGGCTCCAGAACTGGACACAGTAGTCCAGGTGGGGTCTCACCAGGGCAGAGTAGAGGGGGAGAATCACCTCCCTCGACCTGCTGGCCATGCTTCTCTTGATGCAGCCCAGGATGCGGTTGGCCTTCTGGGCCGCAAGGGCGCATTGCCTGCTCATGTTAAGCTTCTCATCCACCAGCACTCCCAAGTCCTTCTCCTCAGGGCTGCTCTCAATCCATTCCCTGCCCAGCCTGTATTTGTGCCTGGGATTGCCATGACCCAGGTGCAGGACCTTGCACTTTGCCTGGTTGAACTTCATGAGGTTGGCACGGGCCCACCTCTCCAGCCTATCAAGGTTCCTCTGGATGGCATCCCTCCCTTCCAGCATGTCAACGGCACCACACAACTTGGTGTCGTCGGCGAACTTGCTGAGGGTGCACTCTATCCCACTGTCCATGTCGCTGACAAAGATGTTGAACAGGGCCGGGCCCAGCACGGACCCCTGAGGGACGCCACTCGTGACCGGTCTCCACATGGACATTGAGCCGTTGACCACCACTCTCTGAGTGTGGCCATCCAGCCAACTCCTTATCCACCGAGTGGTCCGTCCATCAAACCCATGTCTCTCTAGTTTAGAGAGAAGGATGTCATGCGGGACAGTGTCAAAAGCTTTGCACAAGTCCAGGTAGATGATGTCAGTTGCTCGTCCCTTGTCCACCAATGCTGTCACCCCATCATAGAAGGCCACCAAATTGGTCAGGCACGATCTGCCCTTGGTGAAGCCATGTTGGCTGTCACCAACCACCTCCTTGCTCTCCATGTGCCTTAGCATGGTTTCCAGGAGAATCTGCTCCATGACCTTGCCAGGCACAGAGGTGAGGCTGAGCGGCCTGTAGTTACCCGGGTCTTCCTTATTCCCCTTTTTAAAAATTGGGGTTATGTTCCCTCTCTTCCAGTCATCGGGGACCTCACCAGACCGCCACGACTTCTCAAATACGATAGCCAGTGGCTTGGCAACTTCATCCACCAGTTCCCTCAGGACCCGCGGATGGATCTCATCAGGTCCCATGGACTTGTGCACCTTTAGGTTCCTCAGATGATCCCGAACCTGCTCTTCAAGGGCGGTTCTTCATCCTCGCAGTCCCTGCTTGCACCTTCTACAGCTTGGGTGGTGGGACAGGAACTCTTGTCGGTGAAGAATGAGGCAAAAATGTCATTGAGAACCTCAGCCTTCTCCATGTCCTGGGTAACCAGGACACCAGTTCCCTTCTGGAGGGGGCCTACATTTTCCCTGGACTTTCTTTTGTCCCCTACGTACCTATAAAAGCTCTTCTTGTTACATTTTATATCCCTGGCCAGATTCAGTTCTGCCAGGGCTTTGGCCTTCCTTACCTTATCCCTGGCCACTCGCGCAGCCTCTTTGTAGTCCTCCCAGGCTACCTGTCCCTGCTTCCACCCTCTATAGGCTTCCTTTTTTACTTTTAGTTGGTCGAGGAGCTCCTTGCTCATCCACGTCGGCCTCCTGGCCTTTTTGCCCGACTTGTTTTTCATCGGGATGCACTTCTGCTGAGCTTGGAGGAGGTGCTCCTTGAATATAGACCAACTTTCCTGGGCCCCTCTTCCCTCCAGGGCCGCCTCCCATGGCACTTGGCCCATCAGGTCCCTGAAGAGGTCGAAGTCCGCCTTCCTGAAGTCTAGGGCAGAGAGCTTGCCATGTAGTTTCCTTGCTGCCCCATGGATCTTGAACTCCACCATGTCATGGTCGCTGCAGCCAAGGCTGTCCTTTAGTTTCACATCCCCCATCAGCCCCTCCCTGTTGGTGAGCACAAGGTCGAGCATGGCACCCCTCCTTGTCGGCTCCTCTATCGCCTGCAGGAGGAAGTTGTCGTCCACGCATTCCAGGAACCTCCTGGACTGCCTGTGCCCTGCCGTGTCGTCTCTCCAACAGATGTCAGGGTGGTTGAAGTCCCCCATGAGAACCAGGGCCTGTGACCGTGAGGCTGCTCCTATCTGCCTATAGAGCACTTCATCTGCTCTGTCCTCCTGGCCAGGCGGCCTGTAACAGACCCCCACCGTAACGGACCCTGTCCGTCCCCATCCTCTAATCGTGACCCATAAGCTCTCTGTCAGCTCCTCCTCCATCCCCAGGTGGAGCTCCACACACTCCAGACGGTTGCTGACGTAGAGAGGGCACAAGCACATGTTCTTTCCAAATAAGAATAATCCACTGAAAGTTCTGCACAGTCAGATAAAACAATTTATTTGAAAGAAACAAATATTTCCCACCTAAGATAGTGAAGAACAGGGAAGAGAAAAGATTTGAGTAAAAACATTATATCAAAGGCACTATAACCCAAAGAACTAAGCAAGAAGCCCAACTTTGTTCTCTGATGTGACCTTCACTGCCTGCTGGTATCCGACGACAACAAAACAGCATCTCTTTCTTGAGAAAAAGAATTGGTGATTTCCACAGCAATAGACTTCTTGCAGTCAAGCTGTGAGGAACTGCAAGGTATCTAGCAGCTTCCTGGCTTCCAGGAAGGGCTCCTCTCCAGCAGGAGGAGCCACTTGGAGCTGCTGAATTTTAAGAGTCTTTAAAGGAATTTCATTTCTAAATACTTTATCTTTATTGAGGTAAAGTGGTTCCCTGGACAGAGAATGATGGTAGTTTAGGCAAGTCAGTTCCCTTCAACTCACTGGAGGTAATTAGACATCTATTGAGATAAACTGTCTACCTGCCATGTAAGATGGACTGGGAACCTCATTAAAACATTTCTTGTAAAATAAGTAGTCTAATTATAACCATTGAATGAAGACAATAGGAAAAAAACAAAAACAATGACTCGGGTAATTACCCAGAGATATCTCATAATCTCCTTGCACCTGTAGTTTTTAGCTCTTTGGATTAGGGATTTTTACTGTACAGATCATGCACATGTACAGAAAAAAAAACAAAACCAAGCCAACAGCCCAGCTTGTTCTATCGTGTCACAATCTTGACTGAAATATAGCTTTAGCAGATAGGTTTTGGTTTGTTTTCTGGTTTTTTTTTTGGTTTTTTTTTTTTGTTTTTTTTTTTGGGGGGGTTGAGGGTTGTTGGGTTTTGGTTTTTTTTTTTTGCGGTGTTTTTTTTCTGTTGTTTGTTTGGGTTTTTTTTTTCAAATTTGGGCTTCTTTTTTTTTTTTCACTTTTTTTACAGGAATACTGAACATCTCCTTAGGTCTTATCAATCTTCTAAAAAGGGCCAGTAGGCAAAGTTGTTCTGGATGCAAGAGAAGAGATGGAGAAGAGCAGAAAGCCTTAGCTACCCCAAATATACCATTAGTGGTTATTAGATGGCATGCTAAGCAAGTTCACGTCCTCCATAAACTTAATGGGTCAGGTAGCAAATTGGCTTTGAGTGCAGCTTGGGCTATGCAGGTTGCTTTGAACTAAAATTTCTGTGATTCAGTAGTCTCAGTTGGCCTTTCAAATAGCCAACATATTACCTTGTACAGGAAAACAAGTAGACATCACTGAGAAATTTTTAGGGTATTTAATTAAATACAAACACAGTGAAAAGCAAAAGGAGGGAAATAATGACTGTATTAAGTACTCTGAAGACACAGTATCACACACAACTATTTTTTACCAAATAACTTTTAAAACTATACAAAAAATAACATTGCTTTTTACTCTTTTGCATTGATAAAGATAAAATGACAAGCCATCTTTATGAACGAACTATCAGAAGGTACCATGGTAGTCATGGAGCAATGTTTTCTGCAAGAAACGAGAAGTTCTAAGGGTGTCCAGACATAGCAGACCAATCGGATATGCAAAAAACTTAATTAAAATTAGCGATAATTCCTTAGGCTATTTCCTCTTAAGTAAATATTCTGCATCTTTGAAATTCCTACATGATCCACTCTGACAGTTTTGGAAGGGTTGTTCTTTTTAACAGATTGCAGGCTAACCCCAAAATAAACATGTAATAAAAGAACATTTTTAATGGAACAGTTCATTTCATCTTCTAGTGTAGCCTATTAAAAACTCATTCAGTTTAAAACCAAATGAAAGGACATTATTGAAGTATTCGCTTTAGGAATTAAGTTTTTCCATTAATTTTTCTTTCAAGAAAACCTCTGTAGGTATTCCATTGGCTTTAATGTTGATACAAACCTGATATTTTTTCCAATTGCTCACAAGTTTTATTCTTCTCTCTACCACTTTTTTTTTCCCTACATTACTTTATGTAATTACGGTAGTATTTGATCTGATGTTTTCTTAGAGATGCTAGGCACTAGCCTGCGTAAATTATATTACTATTTGGATACAAAAAGCCTGAGATGTGCAAACTGTCTGCTGGCATCAGTATTCTGTCATGTTTCATTTAGAAAAGGTCAAGGCACTGCTATTCACTTTAACTACGGAGGAACCATTCATCTCACATCTCTCTAGCTAAGACTGACCACGGTAATCAAGGGCTGATTACCTTCAGCATTTGAAATGATTTCACTTAAGAGATATTTAAAAAGCGAAAATATAAAAAGCATGACATTCCACAATTCCATACTCCAGAAATTTCTAGAAAACAGTGGCTTTATCCACAATTTTAATAAAAATAACATTGGAGCAAATGTTGTTTATATGCCTTGCTTTTAGATTTTGTTATGTAGGCTGTTTAGGAATTACTAAGAAAAGGAAGAGACAGTTGCCACACATGTAATTGCACCTCTGAACAGGGCTTTCTCAGAGACAGCTGAAAACAAAATTCAGGCTGTTAAAACCTCTCTAGAAATGTTACATGCACACACAAAAAAAAAAAAAGAAAAAAAGCTATGTACTCTCTGAGGGGTATCATGCCTTTCTGTGGTAAAAAAGCATCTAAAATTGCATGAGTACAACTGAAGAGGACACAGACATTGCAACCTCTCTTTGTGGTAGCGCTGAGGGCAGAGCAAAGAGTGGACAAGTGTATTTTTGGAAAGAATCCCTACCCAGTACACCACAGAGTGCCCATATCCACTGCTCCTGATTATCTTCTCCCCTGATAAAATCACTGCTACTGTGACCCTGTTTCCCCTAAATGCAGCTTCATGCTATTTTTGATGAAGGGGAAGATTCAGTTTAGTAATTAGTATACTTCTTGGTATTACTTGTGAGTTGAGGAGGACAAAAAGAACCAAAAAGCCTTGAAAAAATGATTAAATGCCATGCCTCAATATTGGAAATATGTGAAATTACAACAAAAGACTTCACGATACATTTTTGTTCAAGTAGACTGTAAGTTTGCAGAAATGCAAGGAAAAAAAAAAACTGATGTCAACATGTCAGAAAACAAGACATTTTAACATCTCAAAATTGTCAACCATTTTGTTCAACAGTTTTCTAAGGGCAGCAACTGAAAATGATAAATGACTTAGTACAGCTATTCTTACAGCCAATTTAACTTCTCTTAAATTAAAAGAAAGTAAATAGACCCCTCACCTAAAACAGTGTCTTTCTTTCCAGAAGGGTGTGTTTCTGTTCTTGCCATCCTGACCATTTGTTTAGGAGCTTGCTCACTTGTGACATTTCTATCACTATGATTAACTAAACTCTAGAGTTGAGTTCTCATTTCTAGCAACAGTTTTAATTCTTCCCCCATTTCCTTGACATTTCTATTTTTAAAAATTAGGTGACAGAAAGGAAGTTTTGTTTGTGATTCATCATAAAGAGAAGTTAATTATTTTATGGATACTATTCCTCACACTCAATTATTGTTATTTAATGGGCCAAGGCCCATTTTTATTAGGACTAAATCATTCTTCTTACAGTGTATTCTAGACATCAAGTGTTCTAAGTTACTTAAGGCATCACACACATACGCCGTTCACTACACGCATCGCAGGAATGCTTATTTCACCATGATCTTCTAGTGTATCCATTTTAGCTCACCTGCTTTCTCTCAAGTCTACGCAACATACTAATGGAAAGCCAAGAAAAGATGTACTATTATATTACAAGGACTGGGAGAACTGTTTAACATGCAGTTATCTCAGATGATGCCATCATCACACTTCTAAATTCCTTTCTCTCTCAAGTAGATTAACTTAAATTCACATTTGTCTTTTTTTTCTTCAGCATTTACCTATACTCTCATTGCTTTTACTGAAAATGCATCAAACTGTCCTGCTGCCCATTCACTTTATTTTTCACTTTTCTGGTGACGGGATTATCTTCCTTACACGTGAAGTAGGCATCTTTCTCTGATCTGGAAGAGTCATAGTTGCTGTCAAAATCCAGCTCCTCACTCAAACAAGCCCCATAACCTTGCCAATTTCCTCTGCCAGGAGCTCTGTTCCAATTCAGTTAAAGCTCAGAGAAGAAAGGAGAATACTATTTTTCCTGCAATTACTTTCAAGGTCAGTAATGGGGTCATCAGTAATTAAGTTCTAGAACATTTCTGACCATTTCTGTTTTTATTAAATGAGGGACATCCTTCTGCTTCGAGGTGAGTTACATGTTCTTAGATATTAAAAACCACAAGACTAATACACACTACTTCTAAACTAGGTGGAAATCAGCAAGTTTTGCTTTTAGAATGAGAGTTGCTGCTTACTGGCTTTCATCCTTCCAGTGTCCTGAAAAGAAGATGACGGGGTAGCATATATTTTATGTCTGTTTGATGGGTAAATTTTAATTAAAGTTGAAATTAAAAAAAAAATATAGTAGACTATAATAGGAGAGAGAACTAATTCAAATAATACAAAATTGCAACCTATTTTAAATTTTTTAATTCCTTTTTTTTGCTATAAACACTTTGTTTATAGAATAAACCAATTAATACTTAACCATCACTTAAATCATGGCAATATCTGACCATCTGGTCATTATTCGTGTGCTCTGAACTTCATGACATAAACTATGTTTACATATTTAGTTAGCTGGTAATATCTACTTCATCTATTTTTTTTTTTTTTGTACAGAAATGAAAAATAAAACAGAATAGTACTACAATGTAGTTATATTTCTGAAACTCAAGCCACTCTTGCTGATTCACATTAGGCATCTCACATTTTTGGCACTTCTTAATGTTAGTCCAGAATAATTAATCTCATTATATTGACAAACCTATAAAATGAAGCACCCATAAATAATTTAATTTAAAGAAAAAATAATTATTCTTTCCAAATATGAAATTAAAAATAATCTTGTAATCGAAGGAATGAAAAATCTTTTCAGTTTCCTTGAATAGCTAGTTCAACAAAGAGAAGTACAGAGGAACAGCCTCATGCACCAATATATTTTGGCCGACACCCAGACAGAAAGCAGCTTGGCAGAAAAGGATCTGGAAGTCCTGGTGCACATCAAGTGGAAGATATGCAACATGCCCTTGCAACAAAGAAGGTGAATAGCTTCCTAGGCTGCATTAGACAAAGTATTGCCACCAGGTCTTGAGAGGTGATCCTTCCCCACTACTCAGCACTGGTGAGGCCACATCTGGAGTACTGTGCCCAGTTCTGGGCTTCCAGTACAAGAGAGACATGGAGATACTGGAGAGATTCCATTGAAGGGTCATTAAGATGATGAAGGAACTGGAGCCTCTCTTTTTAGGAAAGGCTGAGAGAGCTGGGACTGTTCAGCCTGCAGAAGAGAATGCTCAGGAGGATCTCATCAGTGTCTATAAATACCTGAAGGGAGAGTGCAGAGAAGACACAGCCAGGCTCCTTCCATTGGTGCTCAGAGACAGGACCAGAGGCAACAGGGACAAACTGAAACACAGGAGGTTCCCTCTGAACTTAAGGAAACATCTATTTATTCTGAAAGTGACAGAGCACTTGCATAGGCTGCTCAGAGAGGTTGTGGAGTTTCTATCTTTGGAGACACTCAAAAGCCATCTGGACATGGTTTTGGGCAATTGGTTCTAGATGGCCCCACTTGAGCAGGGAAGCTGGACCAGACGACCTCCACAGGTGACTTCCAACCTTAGCTATTCTGTGATTCTGAAATTCCTGACTGCAAGTAAAGATGAATTTCTTATTTTCTCTGATTTGTACATTTTCAGTAGCAAACTGCCCTCATTGTTAGGAGGTAGCATTTTATTTCCAATATGAATATTTCAAATTTTTATTTCCAGCATTTGAATCTTGAACTATTTTTTTTTCACAGACAAAAAGTTACTCAGGGTTCTCTCCAGGAAAAGAGAAAATGAATTAGTGCTATTATCAATTCTGAAACGTTCATGTAATAAATCTGTTCCCTAACTGTGTTCACTGGCATACAGATGCCAGCCACCACACTGAACAGATGAATGACCAATCATCTTTCTTCCTTGGAAACGGTGAAAACTACTGAGAAAAGTGAATGTGGTAAAGTTTTTTTCAAAGAGATTATTTTGAAATTACCCCTAAATTGAAATCACAAGCAGAAGTAATTTGAGATTTCTTCAGTTGTGCTATAAAAGATTCCAAACAGGGGTAATTTGACATCTTTCAGGTTCAGAGATCTAAACAATGGGCCTCCCTGTGAGGTGGCACTTTCCACACACTGTATGAAGACTGGGGGTAACAATGGAGTACTTCTTCCCTTGCTACTATTACACTGCACCTTGTCAAGCACTTATCTCTGACAGATGCTCAAAGCAGAAAGATCACACCCTTCCATACTCCTAGTATGGAGGTTATGATGAAAAACAAAATATAAAATACACAGAGACAACACAGACAATATGACACCAGGTTTTAATGTACTCACGAACATTTTTTTTAGCTGGCTCTAACTCACATTTTTTAAGGCTCGCCAAAATATTGTTGAATTAAAAGCATTCTCAATAGATTCCTTTGCCATGACAACAGCTTGGAGGAGGTTTCAGAACAATTTTATGATACAATTTTTGTGCTGTGCCATATTATTGTCATGCAATTGTGGAGTTTGCTGGAAGAAAAATATTAAAGTGCCGGCATCTTTATGGAATAACGTGTGGCAATAATCATTGCTAGGGTTTGTGTCGGTCTTTGCTGCATGCTGGGAGTGACCTTGATTCTGCTCTGTAGTCTTTGATTTCACTCACATCATGGCCTGTGAGCCAACAGTAAAAAGTTCATAGCAGACCCAATTGCCTAAAGGCCTTCAAAAACAAATGTGTTCCTCCATAGAAAACAACACTGCATTTAAATGCAAATTCACCAAAAAAGTCCCAAAATCATGGAACTTCTTACCTTTGAAAAGTTTCAACAATTTTCATATGTGGCAACACAGAAGCAATTGGACCATTGCATTTGTTTTCTGTATTTGGAAGGACAAATGTTACATATGTTCGTCCTATCCCTCATTTTTAGCAAGTTCTTGAAGAAGTCACATAAACTTACTTGCAGCAAACTCCACGGGCATCCTGCCTCACACTCATGCAAGAGGAAGGGGTGTTCTACACACAGCAGGAAGTGATCTAAAGCTTGATGACCCAGTCTTTGGGCTTTTTGTGTGCTTAGTAATTACATGATCCAGTTCAGGCCAGGACAGCATTTTTAACCATTGGAAATATTAGGAAAAGTAAGCAGAGTTTGTTGTTGTTGAAGCAAGATAAAGCTCTGTTTTCTTTTTATCTGCTCTGAAGTCTTCTGCACCTGCACATTTGACAAATGGATGAGATGTCAGGTAATTTACTCCCTAGTCTAAGAGAAGCTTTGCATACTACTTAAACTTTTTTTTTTTACTACTGACTCTGCCCAGTGATCTAGATTAATGGGATATCACCATGTTTGACAGTCATGGAAAAATGATGTTCTAAGATTTTTTATTATGAGCATATTTCATCAATATTTTATTTGTGACTCACAGCAAACTAATTCTGAGTTACAGTATGTGCTCTTTTAAAATTATCAGAAATACTATGAAGCTGTCAAGCTTCAGTCGCTTGATTTGAGGGAAATGTTAAGTCATTATTTTAACTGTACTGTCAGTATAGAACTCTTCTTGTTATATGGGACCAAAAAAAAAAAAAAAAGAAAAATTTAATCAGACTGCAAGAGTCCATAAACTACAATATCAAGAGTTTAGAACTGCATGTTTAGAAATAGCAGCATCTGCTGTGCCATATACAGTTTTTAAGACTTCATATGAAAAATGTGCAAACTATATGTACATTCCTGGCTTGCATCCAAAATAAAAAAAAATGATGAACGACATATATCAAATCCAAAGGGTTGGAAAACCATGCAGAAATCAGTTCTGGTCCTCTTGAAGACTAGAGTTCAAATACTGAAACGCCAAAGATTCTCTTGTCCACTAAGGTTCAGTTTCCAAATTTGTTCAGATCACCTAGCATCCGGCCCATTCCCTACACAGCACCTGTCTCCAGTTAATATAGGAGAATAAGGGGGCATCTGTGGGAATCCTTGGGAAAATAGCCTGGGTAGCCAAGGTTGTTAAGAATATCTAAGTAGGAATTTTCCAAAAATTACATTAAGAAGGAAGATGACAATTAGCTAGATTAAACAGTAATGGGGAGTTACAAGGAGACTTTCAAAACAAGGAAGGCATCAGCTTTAGAGAAGTGTAAATGAAGCATAGAAATTCAAAACACTGGGAAGAGACCTGGGAGTGGGGACAGCAGCAGAGAAAACTGAGTTTGTCCCTGTCAGCAGTTGCCCATGGCATCACAAACTGCCTTCCTATGTTGTGCAATGGTGAACCTGCAACCCTCTAGAGAAGTGACAGTGTGGGGCACAGCACCTGGGGACCCACACCATGGTGTGCCTAGGACCTCATGGTGGTGGTCACTGGTTGATCCTGTACAGTTCGCCGATTGCCAGAAAATTGTATGCTGCTAATAAATGAATAAATTGTTTTGATCCTGACTTGGTTTCCCACAGGAAAAACTTGATCACAAACTGACCAAGTTTTCCCTGTGACAGGCATGTATGGAATCCCATCTGCCCATCTTAGTCATCTCAACTTTGCCTCAATTTTAAGCACTTAGTGAATAATTTTTCCTGAGTAACTTAACGAGCTATGTAGTGAACAGAAAGAGGCAGGTGCCTTTAAAGGTTTTCCCATTTACTTCAGGTGCAGGTGCTCAAGTGGATATGATTTTCCTCTGGGGGCCTTCAAGACAGGCACAACTTACCTTTTTCTATATGTAGTACCTTTGCCTTACGTCTCAACTGGGTACTCATACGGCTGAGATTCAAGTTAGGTATGTGTGAATCCATCCTGGGTTTTCACCTAAGGTTAGGTGAGACGAATGAAGGTGTCCGTGTAGAGAACTATAATATCTAAAATACCTCTAATCCTACAATGATATCCAGCTGGAATTTACCCAATATCTTCAACAGCTATTGACTTCAGTGCAATAGATGTCTTGAATTTGAAATAAAGGCTTTATTTTTGAGACATTTATTTCCTGTGAGCAACTGAGAAGACATCAAAAAAAGGCATTGACAAATATAAAAACTGTAGTTTGCTGACGAACATCTTCATAGACAAAGACAAGTGCGTTACAGTTGATGCAGTGCCTGCTCTCTCACCTGTTACATTTCAGTCTGTAGATCAGAATTTCACAAGAATGTTGTTAAGTCTCCAGACACTGGAGATCTTTCTCAGAAAATCTGACAGGCCCTTAATTATACATGTGCTGGAGGACATGGGTACAACACCAATTTTGTTTCCTTGGTTACTAACTCATGTAATCATAATGTATATATTCTACCACACCATTATTATGACATGCCAAAGAAAGCATGTCATTACTCAAGCTGGCAAATACTTAGTAAAAAACAGCTGTACATGACTTTAGATTATTTAAATTATATCAAGCGTTCTCCTTTCATTTGACTTAAAGAAAATGGCAGCAGTAAGTCAGATGCATATGAACTAAATTAGGATTATATTCATTATATTTTGGGCAGTGCTATCTGTAAGCAGTTGCATACAGTGGTATTTCAGGAGCATTGGTAAGTGTCAATGTGTTGTTATGAGTACTGTACGAACACAAAAAATATTCAGTTGGCCAGAAGTAGCTTGATAGATCCTTGACCTCTTCACTAAGAAAGGAAAAAATGTCTCATAGTCGCAACAAAAATATTTGCAAACTCAAGCTTTCATTATCATACAATAAAATATTTCACTTAACTCAGCTTTCTCCCTGTTTATTTCTACCTTTTGTAGGTAGAAATGTTTTCTGAGGTCCAGAATGAATGTCTGCAAAGAGGACACCTCAGAAAAGTCAGACTTAAAGGGAAAGTTTACCTTGAATTTTATAGCTTTGTAACTTTATCACATTTTGGGAGCTATGAAGAAATGTAAAAGAGGTAAGGGCACAAGTATGATCTACAGAATTTGAACGGATGTGTGTCAGAGCAGCCGAACTCCATTAATTCCTACTGTAGGCAGAGTTTCACCTTCCATGTGAGATACAATTACAACACCACTACTGATGACAGAGCTTTCACATTTTTTACACCTCCTTTGAGGCTGGGGGAAGTGATGATGAGTCGCTCACCTGCTGAGAAGTCAGCCACAAAATAGCTGCACTGCTCTCTGGCTGTATCTGCTAGTGCTGAACGCAGTTCAGTATTTGTTCTTTTTTTCTTTTTTCTTTTTTTTTTTTTAATGGCTTCTGTTCATTTTCCAAAGGTTTTCCTTTATCTGTCTTTGGAATTAACTTAGAATTAGTTGAAGATCACTTACATACTTATAAAATATATAAAAGATTTTCTATAAAATGTTAGATGTAAAAATCACTACAAGTGAGGCACCACTGGGATCCCAGTGTTGCAGGGTTTCTTTTGTCTGTCCAAACTCATCTTAGAGAAAAATGTCCTGAAGAAGAATGAATTGTAATGCAGTTTCCTTCATACATACTTCAAAGTGAATTAAGCCTTCTTGATAATGTGGTGGATAAAAGATTTTAACTTTTGAAAAAACTGTATTTGTCAAAGGGCTTTTTGACAGCCAAAGAATTTAAAATACCTGCTGAAGGAAAAGTTGAAAAATTTACCAGGCAAAAGTGAAATTAGTACCATGAATGCAAGGGGTCAATTAACAGAATAGTGACACTAGTAAGGAATTAATGCCCTCTAACTTTATGTACCTAGACATCTGTGTCTAAGACACATATTTAGCCTATGTATATAGTTGGTGAAAACAAATGAGCATTTTTTTTTCACAGGTACATGTTAAAATAGATCAAATACATTGTTTAGAATACATTCAGAAGTAAACCAAAATAACATCACCACTGTACAGTGATGCAGCCTTGCAGTCTTATTGCGTAAAAGCAGACCAAGGCAACATATGTGGTCTTATCACAACTTAGTGGAATGTGACCAAAAAATATTTCGGTACTGAAGGAAGCAGCATTTACTGATAGATTTGGAATCCCGAAATGATGTTCTTGGGAAAAGGCCTGGTAGTTTCTGATATTTAAAGCTAAAGACAGTAAGACAGGCTCTGAACATGACATCCATGCCAAGTTCAAAACTGGTAATAAATAAATTCCACATATATTAGCACTTATATAGAAGAGAGATTCTTGGAAGGAAATCTGTTCATTATACATTTGTAGTCATCTTAGTTATGTGAGCTGGAACAAAATTTTCATTACCTAAACTTGCACTAGGGGGAGAATATAACAAGTTTTAGCTCTGCCTGCAGACTGAATCCTCTTAAAAGTGATGAAGGGATGACTTAGGGCTCCTCCATGAATGAGGGAAGGTCTGTGAGGGAGATGGAGAAGAGCATAAGGGAAATATGAAGATAACTGTATGTACCTTCTGGCTTGGAAAGTAAGAAGGGAAATTACACTTCTCTGTCTGTGCATAAATGTAAATCTGCAACTGTCATTGCCATTGACGGGTGGTAACAGAGACAATTAGTCTGGAAATTCCTCCCTAACTCATTGAGTAGATTTCTGAATCTATAGGAAAAACACACATCATTTAAAGCCCATTAAAAGGTTTCCTGCATAGCTTTTAAAGTATTTTTGAATGTTTTCCTTTGAAAGACTTCCTTAAAAGAATATATCATTTTTATTATTGAGAATGTTCTGTAATCATTGAGTAATTTCCAAGTCTCAAGTCAGACAAACACATAATAAGTCAGTCAATAAGAAAGTTAAAATGAGGATAAAAGCATAAATAGAGGCAGCATTGCTAATTTTCTAGACTGATTTTCCTAGTAAAAATCCATGATGCAAAAATACTTTTAAAATTCAAAGACACAGAAATTCAGCAGAATGGTTTAATGTCCACAACAGAAATTCACAAGCAATGCTGCCACTCTCTCATGAGAGAGAATGTAAAATTTCCTGTGAATAGATTCTGCAATCAAGCCCCTTTCTTGGTGGGTCTGCTTTTTTTTTGCACTTAGGGACGAGGTTAGCAACCACTTTGTGCCAACAGAAAGTCTTCCCAAAAGTACTAATGACAAATTAGTGGTTTTGATAGCAGAAGCGTATATAAATATGATCAAAACTGTAACCAATATAGAAAGGATTGTTTTATAAATATAATAAACACAGCTTTAGATTTTCAATAACCAGAAACAGAGTTATAGGGATGGAAATGAACAAGTTTCACTAGTCACCATTCCCTATACTCAAGAAAATGAATTATATTTGATTACATATACTCCAAGCATGATTTCTGCTTAAAGACCTAAATGGCCTTAAACTTCTAAGTCACCCTATCAGCAGCTCCTAAAGAAAACCACTACTTTAAATTGCGTTGAGACTTTTTCATCTGAAAACCCTAGGAGTAAATATCTAACTCAATAGAGTTAGATATCTAACTCAATCGGTCTTGGGAGTGCTGGTGGACAAGAAGCTCAACATGAGCCAGCAATGCGCCCTTGCGGCCCAGAAAGCCAACCGCATCCTGGGCTGCATCAAGAGGAGCATGGCCAGCAGGTCGAGAGAGGTGATTCTCCCCCTCTACTCTGCCCTGGTGAGACCCCACCTGGAGTACTGTGTCCAGTTCTGGAGCCCCCAACATAAGAAGGACATGGACCAGTTGGAGAAGGTCCAGAGGAGGGCCACAAAGATGATAAAAGGGCTGGAGCACCTTTCCTATGAGGACAGGCTGAGAGAGTTGGGGCTGTTCAGCTTGGAGAAGAGAAGGCTCCGGGGAGACCTTATAGCGGTCTTCCAGTACCTCAAGGGGGCCTACAAGAAAGATGGGGAAAGGCTGTTCAGTAGGGCCTGTTGTGATAGGATGAGGGGTAATGGTTTTAAAATAGAGGGGGGTAGATTTAGACTAGATATTAGGAAAAAAAAATTTTGCAATGCGAGTTGTAGAACACTGGCACAGGTTGCCCAGAGAGGTGGTGGGTGCCCCATCCCTGCAAACGTTCAAGGCCAGGTTGGACGGGGCTCTGAGCAACCTGATCTAATCAGGGATGTCCCTGCTCCTTGAAGGGGGTTGGACTAGATGATCTTGGAAGGTCCCTTCCAATCCTAACCATTCTATGATTCTATTATAATATTATCAATGAAATATTCTTTATTTTTCTTATGTTCTAAGCAAAAAGGTTTCTATTCAAAACAACAAAAGCTTCATGATTTAAATATGAAGGCACTTACCTTCTTCTGTATCTGTACATATCTATATTTGTATATCCATATCTGTATTTTCCTTTTTCAGCAATGACGATATTTGTGCAAACAATCTTTTGAAGGTCTGAGCATACTTATGCTATTTATTAGATGACTGCAGCTACATTCCTTTTACCGTACATCATTGGTTTTAACAGATGGATGTTTGAAGCTACTTCTATGTTGCAAAATGCCTCTTTCCTCCAGGAGACTTGTTGCATTGGGTGGATGACCATCTGCACTTCTATACCGATGAGACAACATTAAATAGTAGAAGTGTTGTGTTTTATCTGCTTTGTAGAGGTCATTTCTCATAAGAAGTTATTTAATTAACAATTAGGTTGTACAGTTATGATCTAAATTAATTGCCACACACTCTCTAGAGGGAGTGGGAAGAGAACAGGATAAACAAAATTTCTCCTGTGGTATCAGGGAAGGTTTAACTTAATCACTCTTTTTTTTTTTTCTTGGTAGAAAACTCTGCTATACAAACTTCCCTTCAATTTCGGATTGACACATTTCTATCTTCATCTCTAAAGGTTCTTCTTCACTAGAAAAAGTTCATATGGGTAAGAAAAGGTGTTTGTGCTTACGAATACTCCATCATTCTGCAACATGCCCTCCACTCCATTCAGTAGATTTGTTATATTTTTTAGTTTACTTAAGATACTTTTAAATCAACAACTGCCTTTAAATAACTGCTTGCATGGCACTTCGTACATGGAGATCCTTTACGCTATGATTAAATAAACAAATTAATAAAATCTAATAGATAGAAAAATAAAAATGTCACCATGGTCTGAAATGAATTAAAAAGTGAAACGAAAGAAATAAAGTAAATGTCATTGTAACACTTTTTAACTTTAAGAAGTTGCCTCACCTGGAAGGTGTTCATTATAATAATTTTTCTTCTAGCTTTCCTCTAGCTTCAGTGAAGGCAAAGTCACATTTACTCTTTTACTTCTCACTAATGAACAACACACTGATTATCCTAACCTGAAGAGGTACCTGTTTGTAATAGAAGCTGTGAAAACATAAAAGTACATACATCTGTCTATTGCTTCCTCTATTTCTCACTTATACCACACTTACACACACAACAAAATTTACAGTAGTGACTACATTTAGAATAACTGACCATAATTCTGTGTACATATCATCACAGCATACAAACAGCCAACTCCAAGAGCAACTTGCACTTCTGACATTATAATAGTGGCTTTATATCATGCATTGACATCAGCAGTGTTTTGTTGTCTGGTATGAACTGATGACAATCACAAAACTGTAAATTAGATTTGAAGAAAAGCTTTTTTTTTTTTTTTTTTTTAAGAAGGGCTGAGATATCTATAATTCTATAATTCAAGTTCCATCTTTATAGGGTTAAAATATCAATGGAATGATCTATATCCAGGTGTAAACAAAATAATGACATAGTTCCTTTCTTTAAGTATTTCTTACACAAAGAGGTGCATTTTAGTAATTAAATTCAGTAACCCATTATTTCACTGGGACTTAAGCATATACTGAAATGTTTTGCTAATCTGGACTAAACCTTAAACTTCCATCACAAACAATCTCAGCCCTGTGCCATAAAATTGAAGACAAGTGGCTGTATCACATATGGAATAGGAATGAATAGCTAGAAAGAAATTCCATCTATCATTGAGTTCAGTCTACAGTCACAGGGAAAACACAAAGTAGCCTCTTTCACAAACTTAAAACGAGTTTCTTTTTACTCCCTTAAAACCAAACCCCATTTTCAAAAGTGCCATTAATTTCCAATCTCAATGGATTCATATTCAGTTTGTATCCATTTCTTTAACCTCTTCTATCTTTTTTTTTTTTCTTTTTTTTTTTCCACTTTGGTATTCATTCCTGAATCTCTCTATACAGGGTGAATAAAGTTCCTCTTATATATCGATCTTTACTTTGCTAAAGTAATTAAGCTAAGTTATTTCAGTAAGACAGGCACTTTACTCTGCTGAACAGCTTCGTGTGTCTTCTGAGCGCTTCTTCCAATTTACATCTTTCTTGAACACACACATGCAAAACAG
This sequence comes from Chlamydotis macqueenii, assembly GCF_036417535.1. NCBI lineage: Eukaryota > Metazoa > Chordata > Aves > Otidiformes > Otididae > Chlamydotis > Chlamydotis macqueenii. Next base: position 12,770,082 of record NC_141556.1, on the reverse strand, counting down.
TACAAAGAATTTCAGATGAGGTCTCGTCAATCTCCTACCTAGCAGCTTTACACCTTCCTATCTCTCTATACCAAACATGACAATGAATTACAGACAGATTAATTCTATAGTGCACTTCCTCATCTGATAAAATCAATAATTCCATCAAAGAGCTATCAGATTAGTTTGACATTTTAAACTCTTTACAAAATTCTTGTATTTTATCTCATTTTCCATTCATCTCTTTGACTTTGCTTTGTCAACACTTCAAAGTTATTTTAAGTTTTGCTTTCTACAGAGTTGAACAAATAAATACATTGTTTCCTGAAACATATTTTTCTCTTAAAATTAGCTTTATTTGCTATTTGTAGTACTACTTATGATGTTATAAATACACTAAACATCCTTGATGTCAGACTTGTAATTTCATATTTAAATTCTTCAGATATTTTGATACGTAACAAATGGCTTGCTTTCTAAAAAACAAAACCCCAAACCCCACAAAATTACACACTTTCTCATTAGTTATTCTTCTTCCACATCTATGTTCTGAATGATCCTCACTGAACATTTTTTTAGTCTGGAGCATAGCTAATTCTTACCTCCCCCAGTCTAATGAAACACTTGTATTCTTTCCTTATTTCATCCCTATTTATGTGGTAAATATATATATATATATATATACTATTTTGTTCAGTTCTCTGGAAGGTCTAATTCATCTTTATTCTTCTCAACCTTACTTTCCAACCTCAAGAACAGAGCGTACTTTCTAGACTGATAAATGTCTTCTCTCTTCCTTGTAGACTCTTCACTTACTCCTAGTATTTTTTTAAGGTAGTTAAAGATTAAATCTTTCTCTGATTTTCTTTTGCTTTTGCCTGGAAGAAAATTCTGTATTGCTTTACATTTTCATCTTACAGAAGATCCAACTCCCTGGCTAGGAAATTTCCCAAATTTCCCAAACTGATTTAATATAGCTCCTTATTTCTCCAGAAAGAATATATTCAAATAAAATCTGTAAATAATAAAAGTATACACTTTAATATGTGAACATATAAGTACTTGTTTTCGTGCTTATTTGTCAAAGCATCCTTATAACTGGTTTTGCTTTCTTCATATTCAACTGAGTCATACATTAGTTATCTTTTATTATCAAAGGATAAAATAAACTGGAAAAAATGAAAGGCAAACTTTCTTTGTGGAAGTGAACGGCATTTTTCTTACCTCATTGACCAAAACACTGAGTGCTTACAATCAAACATTCTGATTTATTTTTCTTTTTATCTTTTTTTCACCATCCTTACATAAAAATTTTCAAAATCAATTAACTTATACAGGCTTACAATACCTTCTCCTCCAAGACTAATTATTCATGACATAAGGATACCATGAATTTGAAGATATTGCCCACAGAAGGCATGTTTTAGCATTTTTCTCAATAAATGTTCTCCCTCTTGAAAGGTGTAAAATCATTCATTTATTAAACATAACCATGAAAAACCCCCCATGTTCTTAGACCAAAAAGAACAAAAATCCAAGTCCTCCCATAGTAGTATGAAGTCTTAAAAATTTAGGCTTTAACAAAAACACCCTGCTCAAGGATTCCAGTGCTTATGTATTGTGACTTATACTAAATCACACAGAGAGGAACTATTACAGAAAGAGGGCGGAAACAAAACCTAAAAGGACTGCATGTAGTAATATGTCATTATTTGAAATCTACCTGGGGATTATTTTTTTTTCTGGTCTGAGTCATCTTTCAGAGTTTGATTTTGACAATACTAACTAAATACACTTAACTTGATAGCATGTTCCAATTTACATTACACTTGGTGATACGAAACCATGTTATGAATCTTCATTAATCTGCCATCACAAGAAACCTTATAAAGACTATTATTTCTCTTGTTTCATGTATGAATAAAACGAATTTGCAGCAAAAGTTCAGTGACCTTCTTAAGGTCACACAGGAAGCAAAAGACATACTGAAATGAAGCAAATACTTTTCTTCAACCTAATTAACTTTCACCTCTAACAGCAGGTTCACTTTAATTACTTAGAGCACATAGGGCCAGATCCAGCATAAAATCCTGTGAAGTCTGGTCAAGTTCATCTTTCATTTTGAGCATCTGGGACCAGCATATCTCAATCTGCTCCTGTTTTAACTATCTTTCTTGCAAGTAAATTGATGTTTGCATTTTGTCAATAACAGAAATCTTCTGATTTATGATCACTTATTCAAACACGTTTAAATTAATTTGTATTAAACATGTTTAAATCATTTCACTATTAATTAATTTGCATACCTTTGGTAAACTTGAGTCACAAATGCACATAAAAATACCTTTCCAAAAACAATTTTCTATTGCGCCTTCTGACATGTCACTAACAGGAAACTGTTCTGGCTCCTGTTTATCATTTGTGAAAGTGTGATTAAAAATTAGTTCTTGAAAAAAACTCCTCTATAATTAACCAAGAAACTATTCATGTATACACTCTTATTTTGCTCAGATGCTAAAATACTGAGGCAAGAATAGTAGAGGCACACAGAATAAGACCAAAGGTGAATGCAAAGTAATCAATAAGATTCAACACTGATTTTATTGCAAATATTCAGCTAATCTAGAAAGCCTTAACACTCTGCAGATAAAATAAACTAAATATAGGCTTTTTCTCTGTAGCAGCAGTGTGTAATCAACACCTCCCTTACTGCAGGTGTCTGTTAAAAACAATACGCTGCTTTCTGAAGAGTTCTTAATTTCCCTCCCAGTTCCATGTCCTGAGATCTTGTCTGTACACCTTTTTGAAGCCACATAGCACAGTTCTTCTTTCCTAACCTTAACCAGGGACTCACCTTGTCAGTTCTTGTGGACCTTTTCATTCACTTCTGTAAAACAGGTTAAAGCTCTTTCTTACACACATTTAAGTTCTCCAGACACAACAGATGACTGTCTTTCACTATCTCAATTTCTGAAACCTGGCTAGAAGTTAAATCTTTTTTTTTTTCCTCCACTCAGTCAATAACTTAGTAACAACTGACCCTTTTCTATCTGCCCTAACTGAAAACACCGTATTCAATACCTGCTTCCAAATTCTAAAAACTAATATGGACATTTTCATCAGCTCACTTATTCTAATACTTGATATTTCAATTCCAGTTCTCCTCTCTCCTTTTTAGTCAAGGATCTAAACATCAATGACAGATAAATACCTTCTAGCATATTGCTATAGAACTTTTTGCTGAATTAATCTTTGTCATTGTCAAGCCTCACAAATGGAGTGCCATCAATTCAGATATATGTTTTAGTGGGATATCACCAAGGAACATCGCCTTTGCTCCCATTCCACTCTCTCCTGCAGGCTTTGGAGTCATTCCTGATTCCACACAAAAGGCATATGAAAGCAGGACATGTCTGAGGACGTCTGCCTGTAGGATAGTTCATGCACATTTCTTGGTGAGGAACACTGTGCAGTACTGCTGTGCGGAGAAAACTCCTTGAAAGCTCAGTTCACACTGCCATTTAGACAAAAACATTTCTTATTTTCAACAGCGTATCATTGCAATGCATTTCTGAGCTTCCCCAGCACTCAAAATGCATTTCAAGTGCTTCCAATTTTACCAGAAACCCTGGAGAAATGTTTGAGATTAAAAGAGCAGAACCTACTTTAACTGACAGCAGAAAATATTACTGGTAGTTCTTTTCCTTCACCACAGCTCCACTGTATTTTTCTAAAGAATGCTACCGCCTTCCCCAGCTGATACACGAATGCCTGCTTGGCACAAAGATCATGAACTAGTTCTCTCACATTTTATTAATTATTTTGTGGCTCACATAAGCTTTATGCAGCTACTGTAAATAAATAACATAATCTCAGCTTTACGAACCCTGGGCTAGACATGCTGTAAGCAAGCTTCTGCTTTTTAGAATCTTTCTTTATCTCTGTTTTGTGGATCACTCCAGACTGTTAGTGGCAACTGCCATCACGTATGTTAGCATTGTTCTTTCCTTCAATAATGTCAGAATTATTGCATAAAACTAATAACAGATTTGGGAAAAAAAGTGTAAATCTATGTGCAGAAAGTCTCCCTAATAAGGTCAACTAAAGTTTTTCTTTTAATATTTTAAGTGGTACTGGGTTTTCTACTAAGAAATTGTTTCAGAGTTCACATTTACTGAGAGCTGTAGTTACTTTACATCAAAACAAGCTCGGAAGTTTTTTTTTTTCCCCAGAGTAATGTTTAGTGTTGCCAGCACTATAAGCAGGAAGACAGTAAGATAAACATCTAAATTTATTTTTTTTCCCTAAAAATGTTGTTTCCTCCAAGAAAAAAAAATAAAGAAAGAAAAAAAAGAATTGTGTTATGACTATCTCTACTCTGTAAGTTATAACAGAAAAACATTATTACACTTGTAAACCATAGCACTCAAAAATCAGAAAATGTCACAGTTTAGCAGTTTTTAAAATTCACCTCCTTTCGGATTTCTATTATAATGCAATATTTAACGATTCTGTCACACAGTATTTTCCCCACAGGTTTGCCACTAAAATCAGTCTTGTGAAAACTACACCCTAATTTTTCCCTTTGCCTTATAGAACCTCATGCTCGCCTCCTCTATCTACCCTCCTGCCATCTCCAAATCCATGATCACACGGCCCCAAAGCCTCGTCTCACCTTCCTCTGATTCTTAGTTCTCATACAAAATCAACATAAACCAGTGCAAACGTATGCAAGCTCAACCCACTTTCAGTTTGGGTAGGAACCTGGAGAACAATGCTAGTACGTCTGGATCAGGGCTGAACTACAACACCATCCCTCGCACACCAACTGTGGCAGGTATTACCTCTGGCTGAGGCCTCTGCTAGTGCTGCAACCTCCCAGACCACCCCATTCAATCGCAGCCAGCCAGTCCTTCCAGAGGAAGCTCACGTTTATCCGTGTGCCATGCACTGTTTTGGCAGTTGCTGTCTCTCAACAAGGCTTCTCATTTTCCTACAATCCTTACCATGAATTGGTCCAGGCTGGGGATGTCTGTCACCTTCTCTGCTCTTTCTGTTTTGAAGTCTTTGTCCTGTATCTGCCCTACCCTTCTGATTGTTCAATGCCATCTTCCCTCTTCCCCCTGTTTGCTCATTGCTGTCATCTACAGCCAAGCCACAGATCAATTCTATTAGCCACCTTCCTGGACTGCCCCTCTCACTTCTCTTTTCTGTGCTTCTCAACTGTCATGTTTGTCCCGCTGAATGCAACAGCCCTGCTGCAACACATTTTCTACCTCTCACGTCCTTTTTAATCTCAAAGGTATAATTCACTTTTCCACTTACCAAAAAGTGGTTTACACAGCTTCTGACTTTCCACGGTAGATTTAAACTAGATGTAAGGAAGAAATTTTTTACACTGAGGGTGGTGGAACACTGGCACACATTGCCTAGAGAGGTGGTCAATGCCCCATCCCTGGAAACATTCAAGGCCAGGTTGGATGGGGCTCTGAGCAACCTGATCTGGTTGGAGATGTCCCTGGTCACTGCAGAGGGGTTGGACTAGATGACCTTTAAAGGTCCCTTCCACCCCAAACTGTTCTGTGATTCTATGAACATCTACTGTTCTCTTCTTTCTTTCAAGGAAATGAATACTATTTGCCTATGCGAACAGTCCTAGCCCATTGTCTTGCTGCTCCACCTCTGTTCACAGAGGCACATGTGGACTAAAATAGTCCCAAACAAAATCACATTTATGAAAATAAGACCATACAGAATTGCAGTTTTTCACCCCACCTTTAATTGAGATTGGCGTACCTGGGTTGAGCAGTGAAGACTGCACAAATTTTGTAAAAGGAAGCCTAGGTAGATCCTCAATTACAACTGCATTCAGGCATGTGATTGCTTATAATAGTGTTTAAGCTACAACGTGACATTTATTTTCAGAGGTAAGATTAAAGAAAAAAAAATGCAGAGAAGTGACAGAAATGACCTTGGCAAAGGTATCCCTTCCCAGGCAGCAATTATGACAATCAGCACTTCACTGTGCTGGAAAATTAACCTCCAAAAGCAACTACTTTCAAAAACATAAAAATAAATTAATACAATTTTCTTAATTTGAACTGGAAGGTGAGTGGTTTTGTTTTTGTTTTACTATGGAACTGACAGTAACCACATATAATTTAAAGAAAACAATAAAACTCCTGCTTTTCACATTTGAGGCTTTTACAGGTGGGGAGAGTGAGAGAGAGACTGCCTAGTCTGGTCCGGATCAGGGCTGAACTACGACACCTGGCTATCATAGTAAGGTTAAAGCCTGAGACAGTGTTAGTCTCCAAAACTTGCCAACAGTAATTAAGATTGACATCAGCTGAGAATTGGTTGCTGGATATTTTCAGAATCATGGAAACTCTTAAGAATACTAACTTTAAAAAATCATTATACAGAACAAGTTCCAAAAGACAATGAGAAGCATTCTACCTGCAGACCTAATTCAGCTACTAAATCATTAAAGTGCAGCTTTTGACACACTTGAAGTCCCCTGTTCCACCAAAGTCCTTGTGAGTACCAGACTTCAGAGTTTGATCTCACAGGATGCTGTGTGTGGCTCACCAAGGATGTATGGATCCCTTCACACCTGCAATCCACGTAGGCATTGGATTCTCTCATGTATGTATAGGTATGAATACAATAACTGCAGGCAGTACAAATATTTACATAGATGCCAACACCACTGGATAAATAGAAAATGTAGCCTTTCTAGAAAGAAATAGAATTGTGAAGCATTATGCTTTAGTTGTCATGCACCAAATTTCATTTGAATAATAAAATAAAGGAAAAAAAATAAAACAGATGAAATTGAAAAAAAAAATTAAGACTTTAAGAAGTCATTTAATTAGTTGCCAACTCTTTTTCTTTGCATTTATGTAAAATAGGCTGTTTCCTCAAATCACCAAACAACTATAAGAACAATTATTTTTTACTTTTATGGCATTTCTCATCTGAAGCATCTTGCAGAATCCTACCCCATTGTTCAAGTGTGCTCTATGAACAATACACAACAGCAGCATTACATCTGATCAACAGCACTATTGTAGCACTACTGTATCCATGGATAGAGTGACACACAGAGAATGAAATCCTTGCCTCTGTGGATGGGAAACATGCTCAAATTCTTAGCAGAGTGATACTGGTGCTTGTGCTGCCTGCAGAGAATGAACACACAAGTTATGCTCGTGGATTTCTGGCCTTGATGAGTGAACCCATGTAGTTAGAGTAGACTCTGATTATCGACACACATATACAATTCTGCATTCCTTACGCTATCGTAGAACTCATTTGTGGAGCTAGAGAATGACAGGAAAGTGACGTTGAACTCTCTTTACTGCTAGTCCCTCCCATGCTGTAGGATAGTGTTTGCCTCTGCTCAAGTTTTTTAGTGACATAGAAAGATGAGTAGTATATGGCCCAGATTTAACAAAGCAGCTGGCCAGAATAATGAATCTAACCAAGGCCAATGAGAATATCACCCAATCTCTGACTTCCAATTGTTTAGATAATCCTATACAGAACAAGAAAAAACCCCACATGTGTGCTAAGGGACATATTTTAAAAGCACTATGGTTGCTTTGATATAATAGCTGAACAATATTTGCCAAGATGATGTGATATTCTTCAGCTCTCAGAAGTGAGAATTGGGCTATATCATTCTGAATCAGTTTTCTCATCTCAAACTTGGCAGCACATGTCATTGGAAAATAAGCTTGGAAGTACACTTCTGTGAGAGATTCATGGAGCCGTGGAGACAAAGCTAATGGAACATTTAGCTATGTCATATGTTTTCATAAGTGGAGATGAAGGGAAAGAAATCGTTTCCCATCAGTCTGCAGGGTCACTATTTTCTATTCTAATCTGTATGTGGTTTTTCTACCACAGACACAGCCATCACCTTGAAGTGGGTAGGAATGCATGTTGCTGCCACTGGCCACCTCACACCGGCCAAGGAACTTGCTCTTTAAGTGTTCCCCCATTTTCTGTGGTCTGTCTTTGGGATGTGAAAGGAGAGTTGGGGTATGAAGGAAGACTACAGAACCATACGGGGTACTGTATGGAGACACATTTCTGTCTGCCACACGTTGCAGCTCTGCACAATACTGGCTGAATGGGGACAGCACAGAGCTCATGGGGAACAGAGCAGCTCTGTACCATAATATGCACACATGGCATGAACCAAACCACAGGCCAGGGCTGGAGCACCTTTCCTGTGAGGACAGGCTGAGAGAGCTGGGGCTGTTCAGCCTGGAGAAGAGAAGGCTCCGGGGAGACCTGATAGCGGTCTTCCAGTACCTCAAGGGGGCCTACAAGAAAGATGGGGAGACGCTGTTCAGTAGGGCCTGTTGTGATAGGATGAGGGGTAATGGTTTTAAAATAGAGGGAGGTAGATTTAGATTAGATATTAGGAAAAATTTTTTTACAATGAGGGCTGTAGAACACTGGAACAGGTTGCCCAGAGAGGTGGTGGGTGCCCTGGAAACGTTCAAGGTCAGGCTGGACAGGGCTCTGAGCAACCTGATCTGGTTGGAGGTGTCCCTGCTCCTTGCAGGGGTGTTGGACCAGATGACCTTTGAAGGTCCCTTCCAACCCTAACCATTCTATGATTCTACGATTCCTCTCTCTCTAGAAAATTTCCCTTTTCTCCTCCTCCTCTGTTGCTATGGCACTAAACTACAAGGAGTTTCTATAAGCATATAGTTAACACCTAAAATGGAGTACCTAACAAGATATTTTCAACCTCGTGCCATGATCCTGCACCAGAACTGGAGTGGACTGGAAGAATGCAGTGCTGGAGCACTGCAGAGCCTCCTGTGTGTGACTTTTGCAATAATCAGGTTGACAGTCTAGTTTCTATAATTACTCATGGTTTTCTTATTTCTGTATAACTCTTACACCTTTATTAATCATTCTGGCCAGCAGCGTGAAGTGCTTTGTGCATTGAGTTTAATGGATTTGATGACATCGATCTGTTTAAGCTTTAACTTTGAAGGATTGTTAGTGTTGTGCAGATCACATCTTTATAGGTGCTACAGGGAATCACATAATGAAAGAAAATTAAGCTGCTATAAACATCAACCGTGTTGTCTGGGGAAGGAGTGCATTATTTTACAAGTTGCAGAAAGTTAAGGCCTGTAGTAATTCAACAGAATTCTAGCAGGGACACAGAGAACTAAATTAATTCTCACTTCAATTCAATGAAAGTTCATGATGATATTTCACTTGAGCAGTAAAAACTATGCTCCAAGTTATGACTGTGCCTCTATACATTTCCTATGTAACTTTGCTTATGTTCTTACCAGTAAGTTAAAATCACCCCTCAAGCAATAGTTTTATTTTTTCAGTGCCTAAGCCAGGCTAAGGTGGTAGAGTTTTTCCTCATTTTAAGATCAACCACAGCAGAATTGGAGAGACAAATAGAAATCACTTCAGAAAATGCTTCATGAAATGAAACACAAAATGTTCTGCCTTTTTTTTTTTTAAATGCATGTACAGCATACCCTGAATTTAAGGTGATCATTGGTCTAAAAGAATGGTCTGTTTTCAGATTATTAAAAAACTACAGGATTGTAGAAAATTCTCAATGTATCACACAATTATATATAAATGTATCTTCAGAAGTTACCCATGTGTTCCCTCCACGACCCAAACAGCTTCACAGACAACTGCCACATGGTCTAACCAGGTGTTGTGTACCCCGAGACCTGGGAGGCTACTCGAGTTGCTCCATGGGAGGATGAGGTGCATTTTTTGCTCTGAATTTACTGTCTCCCCAAATCATTTTCCTCTTAAAATTCAACTTTTTTTCTAGTCTTTGGTAACTGCTCATGAGCACAGACATTTCCAAAGCAGAACAAAAGACCAGTTGCTGTACTTTAAATTGCAGTCCATGCCATAACAATGAGTGTCCTTAACAATGACAGCAATGCTGTGAGGCTCAGGAGGCACTTGCCCAAGTCCAGAAGACTTCTGCCTTTCCACAAGAGCACGATCTGGCCTCTGGCCATAACGCATTTAAACACACGCCCTCAGCAACCCCTCCATGTTTCCAAACTCAGTGAATAATACCATAGAAGGTTGCAGTGACAAATGGGCTGTAAGGAATTTATATGAGGAGTTTCACTTTTTAAAAATGAAAGTGATATATGTGGTACATAAATGTTTTATGTCTTTTTACTGAGCTTTACCCATGACCTTGACAGGCAACTCTATAAAGGTTGCTCCTCCAGTACAAAACATTGCAACCTTATTTCTAGAATTTCCATTAGAATCTTCAAATTTTGAAGTCATTATTAGGTTCACTTGACCTAAAGTTACCAAAAGAAGATCTATCACTGCCATGGTGTTATTGAAATGTTGGTATATGTGCACACTACTCACTGCATGAAACCCTTATTGAAAAATGGCAATGTCACTTCCAAGGTCTGTACTGAGCTAAAGGACAAAGCTGCACTTCAGCTTCCCCCATGATGTGTCTGCATTTTAGGCCACTCCACTGTCTGACGGACAAAAAAATATTGGGCACAAGAAGCAAAGACATTTGTTTTTATAACAAACCCTTCTAGTTTCTTTTTTGTAGAAAAGAGAACTTAAATCTCTCTTTTTTAAAAAACAAACCTTTAATCTTTATTCAGAATTCCCTTTTACGATGCTAATGGAGGATTACACAAGAACTAACATTTTCTTATGTTTATTATTGTTGCTCAAGTCTTCCACATTTAATAAAAGAGGGACAAAGAGACAGTATAATTGCATCTTGCGGAAGCCTTCTCTTTTCTTTTAGACCTTACTGCTTTTTCAGAACTTTTAAAAGAATTTCAATAAAATAGGAACTACTTAACAGAAAAAAATTCTTTAAATCATAGAGCTTGAATATTTTCCTTAACTTAGTAGGCAAAAAAAAAGCTCTTAGAAACACAGTGTCTCAAAGACTTCATCAAATATTTTTTTTTGAAAAAAAATGGAAGCTAGTAGAAGCATGAAGCATGGTCACCACTGAATCCCTCAGATATCCCGGCCTTTCCTCCACTTCTTTTCCCCAGTTCAGAATGAACAGCTCTGATTCAGACCAGAAATAATCTTGCATCTTACTCAGAAGTGTCTGAAAAGCAAAAATCTCTACAAAAGCCAACCAGACATATCAGAGTTGGGAGATGCAAATTGAGGATAATGACAGGAAAGAACAGGAGTGATTAAATGCTCTCTTTTTGTGAAGATTATGAAAGGAAGGATTTTCTCCAAAATTCATCGCTCTTTTCCAGGACACGGCATTATAAAATACAAAACCACAATGACAACTATTCTCTGACAGCTTTAAGATCCAGATTACTAAATTGTTTCTGGCTCTAATTACCATGTTTCTGAGTCAGTACAATTTTAATTTTGTGTTTAAATAGTGTAGAGTTGGTGCCCAAATCTTGATACAAGTAGAGACGCATTTGCATTGCAGATAAAAGTGACTGATGATCCCATGGCAAGTTTTGAAGCACTGTAGGAAATTATCATTATTTTTGAAGCACACAAAGATAAACTAAAAATGTGATAATACATATTATAGCTAACCTCATTCTACATGATGCACACAGGAAAAACTTGCCCCAAAGCCTTCTGTAATCGATGAAGAACTCTACACTATTTCACATATTCCTTGAATGAAACCATGAATAGTAGAATGACTCACTACTCAGCTGTACATTTCATCATCTCCTCACAAGACTTAAAAGGAAAGAAGAGAAAGATTAAACCAGTCTGATTTTTATACTATCCGTGAGAAGGCAGCTGCAGTAATTATCTAGAGCACATAAACCTTGAGGTATATTTGGGCAAGAATCTTGCTTATTATATGGACTAGACTTACAAAGTTCCATCACCTAAGCATCAGCTTTAGTGCAAGACACCTTCTCAGACCTTCGTAAAACCTACAGCCTCAAGTTATAAGCTTCCTTTCCCTGCCCAGTTGCTGGAGGCTTGGAGTCATACACCAAACCAGCACCTTACTGACTGGGGATTCAGCCAGGGTTTAGCAATACAAAGTCAATAACATGGGGTGTTTCTCTCTTCTTTACAACAACAATGTTTTCAAGCAAAAGCAAGGACTTTACCATGCTTTGTATGGCACCCAATTTGTTTTCATGCAAACATCTAGAAAACATACTCCTTGGGCAACCTGAATGTTTGCCTTAATAGAATCAATCCTGACACGTGCTAGGACATTCACATGACTGCCCAGGTGTTTCACACGACTGTTGTAGGTGTTTAAATACTTCTACCAATGAAAACTTAAGCAACTAAGAATTTTATCTCTCCACTAAGTTAGATGGCAAAAGAAAATGGATTTTAAAGACCACAGATCTTTTAAAGACCACAAGAACCAAAAGTCTACGTAAACCTACCCGTGTCTGTCTGTGTTTCTAACCCTGAGGTACTTTACATTGCTATGGAAATATAAAGTAACCGGAGTATGAGTAAGAATGATGACTTTAGGCACCTGTGGCAGTTGTCAACATACAAGCAACTCCCTCCTATTTCATTGTGTTCAGACACATGAAAACTTGGCACTGTAAGCTGTATATACTACCAAGATGTTGGTTTAGGTGCAACAATACTAGTTTCTTCACAGCAGTGTTCTGGCAGTGTTGGCCACTAAGTGAATTTAATGTGCTAACTATGACAACATTGAAGAATTTTAATGCTTTTAAACTATTTTTAATCTACACTAGGAGCTCTCAAATTCCAGTAGTGTATTAGCATCATCTTATGTAATCAAAGACTGTCCTTTTTTTGCCTATAGTTAAAAGATATTTTTTATTCTTTTATTTTAATCTAAAAAATGTAATCACAAGCCATATTATTCTAACTTATTCTGATAAGATAGATAACACTGCAAGATGAAATTAACATGCAAAATATAATCGCTTGCTTTACACTTCTGAAATCATACAAAGCTAATTATAACAAGAAGATAAGAATGATTAGGTACTGATGTTGACAATATATAGGTACGTGGGTTTAATGGGAATTATAATATGTGCACTCCACAGACCTTGTATTACCAAGTACATTCCAATTAGTGTAAGAATAATTATTTGCCAAAAGCTGTAAAACAACTATACAAGCCTCAGTCCACTCATAATGCTTTAGATTACTTGCACTCACACACACGGAACGATTTTGAGATTTTTTGCAAATAAATTGTTTGTATTCAGATGTGAAAAATAGAAACAAATGAAGCAGCTGGGCCTCCTCAACTGCAATTGAGCAAGCATGGAGTGACCAGGAGGACCTGCACAATGATTGCAGACTCAGGGGCTTTGCACCAAGTTGCACTAACTTTTGGGGCTTTGCACCGACTTTGAAGAACTTGGGGCTTTGCACTAATTTGTGCTAAATTTTATATATTACAACTATTAACTGAGAATGTCAACAACTGTATAATAGCACTGTACGGGATGTGTTCCTGATATCCTATTTTTCCCAGTCACTCCCTCTGGCAAGGCTAAAGAGGAAAAGCCTTTTTATTATATAAGACTGCACAGAACAGCAACAGAGATATTTACAGAGGATTGCACGGATAGAATGAAAAGGCAATAGCCCAGCTCTTCACTGCATGTAGTATCCAAAAACAGTGAAGGGAAGAGAGCTGCTTCACCAGCAATGCAAGCCCAGCCAGGAAACATAGGCAGCACTGACAACCTTCAACAAGCAAACAGAATCTGCACATGCTCAGAATCACTCAACGTTTGATATATTTTAGTGGAAAACAATACAGAATAGGCCACTTCTAAAGGAACAAGAGATATTTTTAAATTTTTTTTTTTTTTTTTTTTTTTTGGCAGATGCTGCTACTACTACCAGGAAATCTTGTGTCAAGACAGCTTCTGAAAGGAAATATTGACAAATCAATACTTTAAATGGCACCATAGTTTACATTTTCCAATGAATTAAAGGTCATTAAATGACAGGCTATTCTCTGCAGTCTAACAGCTTTTCAATGAGTACATTTCACAATGTACTTCCCACTTAAATGATATCTCCTGTGAAACGAGTGAACCATAGCAGGACAGAGCTCTACTGCGTGATTCCTGACATCCTGCAATCAACCTTTCCAGGAAGTGCTCCACAACTTCTTCTGCAGAGAAAATACAAAAGGATTATACTTTTGCAAGAAGTGGTAGGGTGTTTTTGATTTAAAGCTTGAAAAAAAAAAAAAAAAAAAGAAGACATTTCTGAGTTTCTCTAAGATTAATAAAGGCTAAAAGACAGGTCAAACATCTAGTCAAGTCAGTACCAATATGAGTTGAAGACTCGTATCAGTAACAATGTGTTGAAAAACAAAACTTATCAGTCAATCAAAAACAAAAACAGGAATTGGAAAATACAGATGACTTGAAATGAGTGATAGTGTGCATTTTGTCATTACCAAAAGGCCACTAGAATGCATGTAGAGACTGCACCATCAGCAGTCTAGAGTGAATCTCATTCTTTCCTACATATAAAGTGATCCACTAATTTTGTGAACACTGTGAAAATATCTTACCGACATATCACATATATTACTAATTATTTTCCACAAAAATACAAAGGAAATGCATTGATAAAATAATGACACATGTAATTTATTATTATAAAACTTAATACTAAAAAAAAAAATCTAATCTCCAACTGGAAAGCACATTATTTTCTAGAGCCTTTTATATGTGTCCATACCAGCCTTTTAAAATTTGAAGACAAGAATTTTAAAGCTGAAATTATAACACTGTTCTGCATTTAAATCCAGATTGCTGCTTTCATTTGAAATACAATCTGTAACTTCTGCATTATTATATTTTTTAAAACCAAAATATATTTCTGCCATCTCCACAGCAAGAACACTTCCCAATTCAGAATCATTGAAATAAATTTGACAGAACTACTTGAATAATCTGTATTAGATTGATAGCTAGTCAAGAGGTTGATGTGTTAATAACAGTAATAAATCGGAAAAAGAAAAGTACTTTGGGTGGAATAAAAACCTGGAGATACAGGAGAAATATAAAGTTGTGACAAACTGTCATGGGACAAAAAACAGGACAGCGGTACCCTCAGGATAAAGGGAAATAAAAAGCAAAGTACTTGCAGAAAAGAGTTTTCCTCCTAACAGTTTTTCACCAGTATATTACAAATCAGTCTCACTCTTACTGTTGAAACCAAAGCTTTATTCAATCTTCAGATGTTAAAAAGCAACTCTTTAATCTTCATTCTATATTTTTTTTTTCCTCAAAACGATTTATTCTAACCAGGGTACTTTTGAATCTAAAACATGCTGCCACTAGAGGCACTAGTCCATTGACCTTGGCACACTGCTCACAAAAGGTCTGAAATTCTTTCTTTTTTCATAAGACCTAGAAAACATGAGGGCTACTTTGCTTTCTCTAAAGGCAGAGGCATGACAACAATCAGAAAGCTTGAAAAAAGCTTTAAAGTAGTGTCAGTTGTATAATCTCATTAATGCAATGTAGTCATGGCCTTTTTTAAAGGAAGGAAGCAGTGGCATAGAGCACAGTGTCCGAACAAACGAGCGACAACCTCAGCTCCAGTTGGTGTGAGAAGACTACTGAACTACAGGCACACATCAGAGCCATAAGCGTGAACAAACTGATTATTTGGTGAACCCAAACTTGGCCAACTGCTTAACAATTCACATAAATTGCTTGATATGCACTAGACAATCTATTCAGAAGGAAGTCCATCCTCACTGCCAGTGATTTTGTTTCATTATGATTGTAGACGAAAGCCCCAAAAGAGAAAAACAAAAGAAGCACATCCTGCCAAAATCTATATTAGACCTTTTTGTTCAATGATGCAAATATAGATTTAGTAGCTTAACTTGGGCATCCAATTCTGAATATCGATTCTTTTACACAACTCTTACTCCTTTTCTTTCATTGCTATTGTTCTGAATTTCTAAGAGCAGCTGTTCATGCTCCATGTTCACTATTCAGTTGTTCTTCAGATGAAAATCATCAAGTAAAGATTATCCCCTGTCTCTGACAGTTTATCTTCTACAGACTGAAAGAACACAGAGAAAATGACCAAAACAAAACAAAACCAGCTTTAAATTATACTAAGAAAGATAATAAATCCAAAGGTCATCAAAGACATTAAAAGTTCCAAAATGAAGAAGCTTTTGAGGCAACTTTGATCTAAGCAGTTCTAATGTTCTCAGGTGAATTTCGTTATCTAATGTTTTATCACAAAACTTGTACAATCTGGCATGTGCTTCTGCCTTTATGTAAAGTATCTCAGCTTCCTTCAAGGAAAAAAAAAAAAAAAACCACCACAATTTTTTTACCTATCTGACTGCAAATGGAGGATAAATTTATCTATAGGAGATATTTTAAAATATTTTAATATCAAGCAGACAATTCAAAAAGATCATGTAAAAATGGTTTAGAAATCATAGGAATGTTTGCATTCAATAATGCTGTAAGTTTTGTTAATCATATTTGTATTTCTCATAATTTCAAAGACAGTTTTGTTATTTCAAGAAAAAGGTCAATAGTACATCCAAGACCTTCAGGCTGGAAAAGCCTACTGTCATAGGGAGATATAGTCTCTACCCAAACTTCAAGCTGCTTCAGGCAAGTCAAGAACTATGACTTGTACTTGTAAAAGAAGTTAATTGTGGCCTATTCTATTATTTGCTGTTCTAGTTCTGCAGAGACAGGTACTTTATCAGATTTATACTATAGCCCTCCTAGTTTCCTGCTAGTTCTCAAGTAATCAATAAGATTAGTGCTATCACCAAAATTCATTTAAAACTGTCACTATCCTTTATCCTTCTGGTATCATGTGAATTCAAGAACTCACTTTGCAACACCAGAAAGCCTCCTCAAAGTTAAAAGAAAAAAGAATCAGTTTTTGGGAGCAACTGGCACAAATATTGTCACTAAAGTTCTTATCCAACATTATGCATTTGTTATATCACATATAAATAATTACAGACAGTCTCTGCCTGCCAGAGACATCAGTCTTTAAATCACATGCTGGTTAACATCACTTAAGGAAGGGAAAACTGTTTTAAAAAGGTCAGGTCTGCAATTTCAGAACTTTTTCTGGCTTTTTTTGGCATGCAATAATTTCTAGTGACTTTAGTGGTATTATATCAACTCTCCAGTTAGCAGTGCACCAGATTACCTGATATACAAATAATTTATATTGGCACTACAGTATTAAAAAAAAAAGTACTTATTTTGAAAATGGGACAGAAAAGCATGGTGTTTAAGGGAGCAGAAAGCAGAGAATGGAGTGGAAAGAATGGGCGTGGGGGACAGAATGAGCCGTCTCACTGTCTCACAGATGAGATCTGGGTTGAAGGATCTCAGAGAAACACAAGCTGTTGGAACTATACAGCCAATGAAATCATCCTAATGTCTTCCTACTTTTTTTTTTTACAGGACATTCAAGATGTAGTATCGTAAGTGGTACACAACTACTGCTCTTTATTTTATTACACTCATACCACATCAGACACATTCCCATTCCCCTTCTTGAACAGTATTTATTTTCTTTGGGTACCTGTTACGTCAAGGTGAATATTTAAAACAGATGTATTTGTCACTGAATGGCTGAGAATTTATGTCCTCAATATATAGAGCTGAGGAATTTCTGAGAAAAGGAGACAGAAGTTATGTGTCTTTTCTCTCTCATGAGTAACAAACAGTACAATATTTTCTATCATCAGGCTTGCTATTTGTAGACAAAGTTTGGGCATCTGTTTACCCTAGATCTTGAGATAAAATGGTAATTCACTTTGATAACTAAAAAAAAAAAAAAAAAGACAGAATTGTGTTTTGCTTGGTTTTCTCTCCTTCCCATCAACAGCAATGCAGTGCCTGCAGCCCGAATGCACTCAGCCTGAGCAAGGCCTCGTGCCCACTGACTGAGAGGCAGCGCAGTGCCTTTCTCACCCTGTACAGAAACAGACAAAAAAAACCCCATAAAAATCACATGGAAAAGTCAATACAAAGATGCATAACCAGACACGCCCAGCATCTTCAGAGAAACAGGTAAGCATACCATGTGCATTTCCAGGAGGTAACTGGGAATACCACATGTAGCAGCAGAAAAGAAAGCAAGGTCCATGGGCACCAGTTTAACCACCACTCCGCCTCATGCAAGTCAACTCTGGCACTGCCTGTGTTACGGGTTTATTTGTGAACCATTCTTTGCCTCTTCTATTTAGGCTGTCAGTTATTTGAAGAAGAGACCTCCCCATCATCTTCTGGTACATGTGGCAGTGCTACATATAGCATAGTGGGGTCCACATCTCACATAATTATCTGATTTGGTTTAGTTTTGCTCAAGATACAAAAAAGACTGAAAAAGCTTGCCAATGACTCTGCTTTCAACACACCTTGGACGTGTGCTCCATTAGATACACAACATTTCCCTAGAGCTCTGCATTGCTCTATTCTGAGACATCAAAGTCCAGTCTAAGAAATAACTAGTTTCTGAAAGAATGAAACAGTCATTAAAGTTAGGTACTGTTATCTTCCATGATGTGGACATTTCTTGGTGGTACGGTCTGCTAAGCACAGGTTATTTTATTCTAAGAACAGTTCCATGTGATGTCAAACTGGTAGATCCTTTAACTGACAATATGCAGATTTTCTAATTTATTTATTTTAAGAACAATGTTTTGCACTGAATTTCCACTCTTGAAAGACACTTTTGAGCCTGAATAAACTTAAAAGAAAAATACACGAAATCACTGATAAGTCTGTTGCACACATTTCCCCTTGAATGCTCTTGGAAATATACTTTTTAGCAGAGGAACAAAGTATTTCAGAAATAAAATTTTAAAGGCTTCATGTTTTTCCAAATATAGAGTGAAATATATCTGATATCCTTACTCAGAACAACAGAACTACACACACAGAACTTCTGAGTGGGGTGTATCTTCACCCAACACATATTTCTTGTCCACTTGACTTCTGCCACTCTTGTCTCACCTTTAAATTCAGGAACCTCAGATGAAAACCTGAGTACGTAATTGGGATTTCTTTCAGTATTTACTCAATATTGTCCCTCCCTTGTCATAATGACTAATATAAAAGGTTTTAGCATTAGTACAAACTACTGTTCTATGAGAAAACCTGGTAGCTCCAGTCCTACAAAGAAGGGGTAGGAGAGGAAAGGCTCATCATAACTCATTATATACACACAGCTAGAAGTGCCTTACTTCTTCTGATTGGTACCCATGAAGAAGACTATGAATGACTATGGTCTCGTAATGCAATACACCTCTCTTCCAGAGTGAAAGACCCTGATTGTTTTGGAGATGGAGATTTCTCCAGGGCTGAAAGTGTGGAGTGAATTCTGGTGAGGCTGGGTGTCCTCACCACCCTGCAGCAATTTCTGCTTCAAGTAGAAACACACGCTATTGACTTCAGTATCTCACTTACCTTTGCCACATATGAGAGACAAAAGCAGGTCCAAATAAAATAAAATTAAATAAATCACTGCACACACTTTCTCTTCTGGGAAGAGGACTAGACAATAAACAGAAGCATTTTTAATATATAAGACGTCAACAGTTCATAGATAATACTGCAGCATGTAGGTTAAATATATTTATATATAGATCAGATTATAGTAGAATAGAACATAACTATGTCTGAAAATGAAGGTCTTATTTGAAGACACACAAAATGACTCAAGAATCTAATTATATAGACACCTAACACAGAGCCATCATAACCTTCCTCATCCCCATTATTATTTTTTTTTTAATTTCTATTTCACATTATCACTACCAACATGTGGCCAGTGAAGGATGCACTTTTGGGCTACATCCTCCGGTGGTGTAAATCAGTGCAGTGGGATAGAGGAATTCACCTGAGCTACTGTCGATCTGAGGTTATCTGTCAGAGAATATCAATGAGAATCTCTTCAAATTAATAGATTATTTTTTACTTCGTGAATTAGCTTGTCATTCTTTTAACTTTTTCCAGTGCTGTTTAATCACAGTATCTTCCACTATCATTTCATATTCCCTGTCAGCGAAGGAAGCATACAGACTATTTTCAACCACAGCTCCACTATTTTGCCAGCTCTTAAAGAAAAGGAATTTGCAATTGCTTGGAAGAAAATATCAAAGGAGACAGGTCTGACCATAACTGTCACTATCAAAACTTCTTTCCTGTCATGTACTCTCCCCAAAGCTTTATTCTTCCAATGACACAAAGTTAGAGCTATCTGCTCTCGCACTAGCGAGCACTGGGAAGCTGCTTGCCCACATGGCAACTGGAAGTTTGCCGACAGCACTACCAAGCGCAAGGTGCAGCTTGGCTAACTTGTTGTCTGCCTACAGCGTTCACAGTCCTAGATGTGTTTCTTGGCCTTTCTCCAGATCCCCGGAGTTGGATAGAGAGTGCTAGATACTGCTTACCGTGTTTAGTAACTACTACTTCTTACTATGTCTATTTTTCTGTATTGTAGAACAACCTCAATAGTTAGTGCTCCTGAATAACTTCAGGAACAAGTTTAGGGTATGAAAACTATGCTAAAAACCCACACAACAGAAAAAGGGGAAGAAAATGCATGAGACAAATGTCAGCCAGGTCTTCTGAACTTGGAGACCTGTGAACCTTTCTTCCTGCCAAAACTGCATTTTGTAATTTTTTGTTTTCCTCTGAGATGCTCAGCATATTTCTCATCCATGCTACTTTTGGTTTCCCAACACCTGAATCCTAGTCCTCGTCCTCGCATTAAAACACAACTTGTGCCCTGACAGAAGACCACTGCCCAGACCTCCTTCTAAAGAGCACATATTTTCCTTTATATTATTTGCAAAACTCTATCTTGTTAAAAGTTTCAGTTTCTTGACCTTGTCTGTTGAAAGCTTTACTGCTTTTCTAACTCAGCTTCAAATTAACAGAACTTTTTCTTCATTTTCTTGTTTATGTATCAGTTTCATTGCCATTGTCACACAGCTCTGGGGACAGAGTTGGTTAACAGCTGCATCCCAACTGCTTCAAATACATTCACACGTTCTGCCCTGGGATATATGCGTGTAATACCTGTTGACAATGCAGTGAAAATCAATTTCACGTGGCAGTGAGAAGTGCAACCACTTATGGAAGGCAGCATTTGACTTTTAGGGGTTACATGGTTATTTGTAAATTGGTAGGAAGTGGCACTATATCATCAAAAACAGAGAAATGCAAGGATCACAAACCCAACCAATCCATCCGGTCCAGAGGGGCCACAGTTTCCGAAGGCAGAATTGATCCATTATCCTCATGTCATGCTCTTCTGGCCCATCCATCCTTTGGTGCACACAAAGATGTACACCTGTATAACGTACAATTCAAATTCTTACCCAATACATACTGGCTTACCTGTTCTAAGTACATTTGGCTTACCCTGATTTAAAACAGGAATGGATTTAGTTCTCTGCTTCCTAGTTTCACAGAGAATACTCATTTCACGTATGTGAAGGATGTCTTAGGCTGACCTGGAAGGCTGAGAACCCAGTGGTCACGCCCACTGCAGCGCTAGGGCCGGTGCTGTCAGTCTGAACAGAAGGCAAAGAACAGTAAATGCTCAAGGTCAAGGACTCTCTTATAAAGACTCTCGTGGTTTCACTGGCAATTATACCTTTATAACTGAAGAAAGTTTGTAGGGGCATTTTTAAAGTGAAAGGTTGACTCCTATTTTTCAGACTTTTTTTTCTCTTTATGCTACAATCTTGTAATTGGAAATAAAGGCTACGTTGCATGTAGTTGGCTTTCTCTCTCTATTTTTCTGCATGAAAATTTGATCAAATTGAGTGCTGCTACCAGTTGTAAAGTACACTGTTTGGATGGCTAAAAAAAAATAAATGCACAGAGCAGAAAATTTTGGCTATCAGCACCTTTGAAAAATAAGTTCATGATTCAAAAAACAATTAAGTTATATGAAAAAAAAATAAAACAGTTGAGAACATTTTCCCTCCTAAATATGAATGCTGGAGATAGAATAAAATAGCATTAAAAAAGATTCACCTCAATTATGATTAAGGGGAAATCTGGGTTGCAATCAATGTGATGGTGTCCTTTTTACTTCCCTGATTGTGCAAACTTCTTAGCTAACCACACATCACCCTGTCTGCATTTTTAAATTTCTTTATTTTCAAGTAGACACATTTCAGGAGGGCTACTTCCATAGGATTTTCAAGAAAATGTTAAAGAAAATACGCCAGTCAGCCACTATTTTTTTTCCTATTTTTTTCTACCACCACTATTGAAGAGAGTCTTCCACTCCATCCAAGAACACGCCTGCTTACCCAGCAATTCAGCAGCTGCCAACCGCAGCACTATGCTATTTTTTAAAATCTGGTTCTTGCTTTGCTAAAGCCGCTCAACATAGAATAATAGATATATAGATATTCTATCAATAATAGAATAATGACCTAAGAATCTAACCACATCAAATGACACAGAAGATAGATAAGTCACAGCAGAAAGGAAAGGTTCCAAATAATAAGTATAATCCTATGCTAATGACCCCCTGAACATCCTAAAAAGTGGGATTTAATCTCAAAACATCTTTGTACTCGTATTTGCACTTCAGCTGTGATGTTTCTCAGCACCTTCAGACAAACCTAATTCATCATAAATCTTACATAAATGTAATGGTTTTGATTTCCTGCACACAGGTAATATTTTTTTTTTAATGTTTTTCTCCATCTTCCTTTATAATCAGGGATGAATGGAACTCCTGAAATGAGGACTTTATATTTATTTATCTTCAGCTTTCAAAAGAAAAGGGAAATGCTTGAGCATCTTTATTTGGCGGAGCTTTTCAAAGCTCCATTCTTTAATCTAATGAAAGAAAAAAAAAACATACAGCAGCATTCAAAACAACACAACTTTCAAAGAGCGTCCACTCATTACCATATGAATAGCACAGTCACTTACCCTGTACACCTTCCTCTGCCTATCATTCCAGTGTCAAGCCTCCAAGTTCAATGGTGCACTCTTTTTTTTTTTTTTTTCCAAAACCAGAATCTGATTTTTTGTCTACAAAGCAATTATTTCATGATGGAAGAATAATGGAATTTTAATCAATTTTAAATGATATATGGTCTGTCAGCCAAGTAGATCTGTTCTGAAAGGCACGGCCCTGGCAGTCGGACATTCTGCTTAATTTAATGTCCGCTGCAGAAACAGGTGAATAATGTCAATAGTTACAAAAATTATTTTACAGATTTCAGAATATTTCAGATATAGATACCACTGACTTATGTGACAACCGAATGCAAGACAATACAAACTTTCATTGCCATGCCTGCTGTATGTAAACAACAATTTTTCCTTGTTTTTATGTTTCCTCTGTTGCTCTACTGCATTCTAAACCCCACAGTATTATTATGTAAGGTATAATACAGTGAAATACGAGGCAGATCAAACTCTCTCTGTTGGACATCAATTTAACCAGCCCAGAAAACAGCTTTTTTTTTTTTCCTTTAAATTTGTGCTTCCTAAAGCTGCAGAAGAAAAAGATCATTATTCTAGACACACAGCTTATGAGAACTACAACTTTGAAAACACCATGCATTTTCAGAAATTAATTCAGCATTAGACAGTTCAGTTCCTCAGCGATAACGTGGAAGACATGAACCAAGCCACTAATTTATTTACAGGAAGCCTGTTTCATCCACAGCCCACATCTTCACGCCCTGCAAATGGCCTTAGCAGCATTAATTCAGACAGACTGTTGCGACTAAGAAAACAGATTTGTTCATCTCCACCCTACTCACATGGCACTGTGCGGAGGTAGAGATTGTCTCTTATGATCTGCTGGAGCTCATGGTCTACTGAACCTTTCTGGAACCGTAAATTGAGGTAGTGACGAAGGTCCTTATCAACAATGCCTCCTGTCAAGGAGAAGACAAATGAAAGCATGATTTAAAAACTTATTGCTTTGACGAAAACAATGAATCACTTG
Organism: Chlamydotis macqueenii; assembly: GCF_036417535.1. Lineage (NCBI taxonomy): Eukaryota > Metazoa > Chordata > Aves > Otidiformes > Otididae > Chlamydotis > Chlamydotis macqueenii. The sequence continues at coordinate 12,746,100 of NC_141556.1, read as the reverse complement.
TAAAGTCTCAGTGGCTCATTTTCCTTCATATTTCTGTCACGATGGATAAGAGAAGCATAAAGAGCTTTTTGGTTAAGACATGCTGTTGATATAATATTATTTAGTATTGATAACTGCAAAGGTTAAAACCAGTTAATAATGACTAACTGGCTGAATCTGTACAGTTCAGAAAATTCATACAGGATTACAGACAGAGGTGTCTTTTTTTTTCTGCACAAAACTGGAACATTTTTATTATATAACTACCTCCATAATATCTAAATAAAATATCATTAAGTATTACATTCCTCATGACCTTGTACTAATTTCCCATCGCTTATTAAAAGAAAAACTCTTGGTTCAAAATGTCTCTGTAATGTTCAGTGTTTTCAGTCCAAGTGTAACCATACTAAAATGTTGTACTTAATGATCATATAAACATAATCTTCTGTATTACTTATTTCTAATAGGACTCAGATCTGAAAAATATACTATAAGAAACAAGGGTACATATTTTATTTCCACCACTGAAAAGAGTCATTGGTAATATATTATCTCAGCATAACACTGCAAATGTGAAAAAAAAATTGAGTTTAAAAAAATCTGTATTTGCCACTTTTACTATAACTTTAGGAAAAAACAAAGTATTGTTCAGCCAGTGACTGGTGTATTATGTTCCACTATTTAAAGCTTTTCTATAAATCTAAACCAATGTGATTAATAAACATTTCCCGATACAGTTCATCTCAATTTCTTTTAACCTACAGTATGGATCACGCTCATAATTATGGGGAAAAAGTCAACAAATAACTGCATTTCTCCCTTCTCTGAAATTCTGACATAAGAAAAGTATAGAAAATCATTACTACACTGAGTTCTGACATGCATTCCCAAGACGAAAAATTGCAAGCAAATAGATCCCTAACTTGTTGCTTCATACATTCAACCTTAAAACATATTTTGAGATGGCATTTGCTATTGAACCCTCTGCCAAAAGTCTTATTGACTTGGACTACGTAACGATTTCCCTATAAAAAGGAACAAATAACATTCCTACCTAATTTTTTGAAAGTTCCTGCAGATCACAATTGTCTATAAATTAAAACGTATTTCTCCTTACAGCTATTCCTATTTATCTGCCAATTTTAAGTCCATAATCTTACCATTGCTGTTCTTTGTCAATAACTTCAAATCTTTTGTTCCAAGTTTATAAAAAGCTTATAAATAATTTCTCTCATCTTTAGCTAAAGGCAAGAAAACACAGCAGACTTTCATAACCAAAAGAAGGAGAAAAAAAAAAAGAGCCTCAACTCATAACAGACACAAAGAAATACCTGTGTGCCCAGTTCCCAGAGCCTGAGAACTCCCATACAGATCTCTGTTCCTCCAGGATCCCAGCTGAGCCACTCAGACTACTGCTTTGGCACCACTAATCCCATTTCTAGCAATGGGCTCTGCTTGCAGACCAGACCATCCTTCCTCCTGCTAATTTCTTAGGAGATTTCGGTGGAGGCAAGGGCAAGAGGAGGCTGCAGAGAAACACGCTGCTCTTGATCAGAATCAGCTGTCCTCACTGATCGGCTGCAGAGAGTAAAGGTCCTGCAGCTCCTGCTCTTCTCGCTCTAATATACAGAACATGCCCAGTGATGCAGATGCTTTCTGGCAGCCTGAGAAAATGCCAGCTCCAGAACAACAGCTGTAGCCTGCCCACTGACATAAACCTGAATCATTCAACTTATGACATAAGTAAGTTTAGGAACCTACACAGATTTCTGACCCTCAAAGTGCATTTTTTATTTACAACCTTTTTCTTCAAACAGACATTTACTTCACCGTGTGTAAACAAATGCACTAAAACCTCCTAAGGACTTCATAAAAAGAGTCACCTGATATCTTTGGCAAATGGCATATTCCAGACTGGACTACAAAAATGTGTATTTACAAGAGGAGACATCTACAGCCATTGTTACATACAGTTTCAAAAGCAAAGGTCTGTAACAGAAATAAAACTTGTACATGGTGCAGACGAAAAAAAACTTACCAGCTTCCAAGCACAAGGGAAGCATGATTTTTTTCTTAATTTCTGCTTATATACTGTAACATCAGCAAAGTCTATTTTAAAGAGCAGCCAGATGAACTACAGACAGCACGTATACAACTGACAAATTTCCTTCTTTGAAAGACATTCTGTTTTCTGACCTAACTGACATTTTTCAAGTCTTTGGGCATAAGTTACTTTTTTTTTTTTTTTTAATCTGGTATAACAATGGATTTTACACCCTGGAAAGTGTAAAAAATAAAATAGTTCGAGAGTCCTGAAGAGCAGATGCAATATTTTAAATTCAATCTTCCAATTGTCATTCTTCTGCTTTTCTCCTCTAAAAAGCTTTGGTGTTTTACCTGACGCTTGTGAAAAACTTACTGGACTCCAGATGTGCTTTCCAGGTATTTACAATACCTGAGCTTTGGAGCGGCCTCATCCTTTTACAGTGCAAGCAGAACAAAATCTTGAGTGTGCTAAAATGGGGCCATAAGACCTTTTCCAAGAAACTACAGTGATTTGCAAGGATGTGAAACAGCCTTGATTTAGCAGCAGTGTTACAGACTATATAAATCAAGACTCACATGAGCAACAATAATAGGACTATGTCCTCCAAAAGGCTGAAATAAGAGACAGAAAATATGACATCTGTTTTACTTTGGAGGGAAAAAAAGAAACTTAGAGACATTGTCAGTAAGTTCATAAAAAAAGAAGCAATCAGTGAGAACTTGTTTCTACAGGCAGTAGCAATACTCCACCATTTAGTGGTCCCATCCAACCCAGTTAGACAAATGACTGACTTGGTTTCTATAAAATTCAACTGTCCTTTATTTTATCTTTTTGCAGTACGTTGAAAACATTGAGATGTTGAAAAATTCCTGACATGAACTTAACCCCATAGTTTTCTATTATTCCCAGCTGGCCCACTGGAGAGGACCTCGGAAGGATGCTCAGGGGCCGCTGCTGCTTGTTGCACCGTACCACCAACCTCACTGCAGCTGCACAGCGCCTCATGAGGAGCAGCCCAGAGAGAAGGAGCTCATGAAGACCACATCCTACTCACCGTGCATGACACTGAGAGAAAGAGCTGTTGTGGGACAGAAGTGTTACACAGCACAAGCTTTAGAAACCCAGCCCAGAGATCATAATTAAAAATGTTCCTTGGCCGCTGCCACGGGAGGAGGCTGACAACTGTGTAACAGAGCATGCACTGGCTTGCAGCCATGCAGGGCTTTTTTTTTTCTTTTTCCTGGCTTGAGGCCTATACTCTGTTTCAGTTTCATTTCACTTCAATGAATCCCATTGCTTTGCTAGCTGGGAAATATAGGACGTGAATAAATACATCGAATAATGATCTCTTGCATCATGTATGCCTGCTTTAGGTACAGCTACCAATCATGATGTCAAACTCACAACCATGACTGAATTTGATTCCACAGATTATAAAATTAGATACACTTGGCTGAACTAAAAAAATGCTCTGCTTGTATGTTTTACTTATGAATTTAATGACTAAAGTATATCTTTTCACAGTGTTTTATTTGTCAGGCTTCCTTCTCTTCTCAAAATCTAGTAGCAAAGCCCAATCAGAAAAGAAATACAATAAAGAACACGCATATAAAAGGGTATTGAACAGCTTGTAGCTCATTAAAAGATTCAAAACTGAAAAAGATAATTGCCATTTCTGAGAAAATGATGGGGATAAAGGTTTACAATTTTCTCTAGCCCTAAAGATTGTAAATGGATTTTTTGTAACTTCCTATTTGGTAACCCACCGATGCTGCACCTGGAGTCTACTCCTGTATTTTATTTTTCAGTGAAGAGCTACCTGCAAAATACAAACATCCCTCGTCTTGTTCCCACAATGTTAGCTCTAAATAATTTATTTCTTACTCTTAACACAATTTTTATGGCTATAACTTCTCAACAAATATTTTTGAGTATTCATCTATTTTCTCATCTTGCATCATAACATTTCAATGAATTGACTTCCAAAAACCTGGTGCAGTACAATAAGATCATAAACTTTTAGTATATACCTCCCCTCTTCTACTGCTCTACTTGCATTAATCTGTGCCTCCCCTTGTTTTCAGCAAACTCCCATTTCTAACTGAAATAAAAGACAAATATTTGGCAAAATCAAATGCCTTGGCTGAACAGGCTTTCACCAGCTTTGGCAGGACTCTTCTACTGGACAGTCTCACCCCAAATACTTACTCAGGTGCCACCTGGAGCTTTATATTACTACTATGGTATGCCTCCATAGATGTCTGACAACAGATCAAGTTTCTTCTGCACCTTTTCTGTAGAAGACATGCAATTTGGTGCATACCAGACTAACTTCTCTTTTATCATCAACAGATGATCTAACCAACCTTTCAATCACCGGCCTAAATTATGGCCTGACTTCTTTAAATCAGATATCAGGAATATCTGATTTATTAGTTCTTTTCTGTGCTGATGAGATAAAAAAAGTCTTTTACCCATGAAAGTGGCTGCAAGAATATTTTTTGTGACTCTCTTTGGGATCTACTAAGAAAATCAGTGGCCATGAGGAATAAAAAGTTGCATATATGGTTTAATTGCTGATTTCTGAATATTTTTTGAAATGGTCCAGTAAGAATTCAGAATACCTGGAATTATCATATACAACCCCTCTCAGTTATCCCCATCAGTTCAGTGACATCACTCCCACCTACCTATAAAAATTTCTGTTTTATTTTTCATTCTGCCACCTAACTTGAGGTGACCTATAATTCCCCTCCTCCAGTCCTGTTCTCCAGACCCACACAGCTCTAGGCTGGTATATGAACAAAAACCAGCAACGCAAGCTTAAGCTGCAGTGAGGGACTGGCTCTACCTATCTGCAAGAGAGCCCATATCAGCCAGGGCTCCAAAACTCTCCTGCTGACTTACATATCTCACTGTGAAATCCCTAAAGCAACTGAAAATATTTTCAATGTTAAAAAATATTAACTGCCACATCCCTTCTTCTCTCAAAGTTTCTTCCCCCAGATGGTCCTTTCATGAGAACAGCAATCTTCACCTCTCCTGAGGGCTCCCCCTAACCCATGGACCATAACAAAGTCTGTGAACAAAGAGGTAAAATACGTCCACTAGACTTTCTTCCCCCCCCCCCCCCAGTCTAGTAATATATTGTAATAATTTTTTCTAAAAATCTTTAAGATATATAAAAAAATCATTAAAGAGGAATTGATGATTACCATTACTTGTATGAATGGCAACCATTTGTAGTACAAACAATACTTTTAAAAAAAGTAAGTATGTTTTATCTTAGTAGTTGATTAATGAAGATACAATGCATTTAACATTTCAGAACCAGTATGAGATTATTTGTTTCAATAGTTTCTTTAACTGGAAAGAGTAACAAAAAAAAATTACTTCTAAGAAAGAATATGAAAATTCCAAGTAATATCAAAACTCTCGGTTGGATTTCATAAGGATCCATTATTAAAATACAGCCTACAGCTAAGCTTATTATTTAAAGGAAATTATTCTCAACATACCTATCTTGTGCTCAGAGGAGTATAAAGATGAATGTTGGCATTTCACTAATCATGGTATATTAAGCATATTCAACCCTGGAATTTCCTTCAGGTTTCCATATAAAATATTTAATCATTATAACAGTAGACTAAAAACAGTACAACAAAACTTTAGTAAATTATAAGAAGCATGTATTACATTCCAGTCATCAACTGAAGATCACACTTTTTATTTTTAAAGCCTTGCTATCTCCAGATTAAACTCTGTGGGTCTTCTTTAAACTTCTGCCTACCTTCCACCACTACCTTCAGCCAAGTCTGCTATCAGACTTATCTGCAAAGTCTCAAACCATCAGGGTTGAGTGATCATCACTGTGGAATGTGTGGTAAGATAAAGTGTGATAGAGAACCAAGAGGGAATTTTGGAAGAAAATTGGGCTTCTCAGGAAAAAAATAATTTCTTTCATACTTGAGACTACTCCCAGAAATTCAGTTCATGACCCTTTACTGAGATCTAAACAAATCTCAAGAGTAAAGGCTCTGTTTGTAGGTGCCTCCGGTATACCGTGGATTTTACTGCTTAAATTTAATGATTGCTACTGAGATATTTAGAACATTGTTGGAACATATTAGAACATTGTTCCTACAAGACTTACTACAATGGAAATTATTACCTTTACAGATGTTTTTGACAAACACTAAACTGTAAGGGATTATACATTTACTTACCAAGTGAGAATGTCAAAAATGACACAGCCTACACAGTCATATAGAGCCCAGCAATATTTGCTAGGACAGACCTCTCCTCGTGAAATTTGAAGGTGTTTACAGAACTCTTACTTCAAACACAACCTGGCATTTAGATGCCATGACTCATCGAAATCTCCTTTTATTTGGACAAAGGGTATCACAACAGAGCTTGAAACTCGTTAAGGCCAATGTTTGTTATGTGACCTAACTCCTAGATACAGCTCCTAAAAAAAAACCAATAGCAAGGTCCCGACTGACTTCAACGAGAACAGTTGGAAAAGGGAAATAAAACATCTTATTGGTGTTCTTCTCAAGACAAAACCTCTTCAAAAATTGATGGCACATAAAGCTGAAAACTCACTGAATAAGCCTAACCAGAGATCGACTGTAGCATACTAAAAACATTTGAACAGAACTAATAAGGCTGGTTTTAGCTTCAGAAAAACATGTATATTGCTATTTGGCCTGGATATATTGCTAGGAAGCTGTTTTGAATTCTAGGAAAATCCACATTAGCCACCAAAGTCCAATAGACAAGTTAACCAAGGGAAAAAAAAAGCCATAAAGATGTAAGAATTTTATGCTTTAATTAAACTATAGCAGAATTTTTTTATGCATATAATTGGAAAAAAATAATACGTCTCTATGTGTGCTGTGTACTGAAATGCTTATTAGAAAAACCAGACAAATTGACTTCTCTGGAAAAGCTCAAATGCAGCACTAATCTCTGACACACAGTAATGGTGATAATGTGGGTACAAATCACACCTCATTGCGTCAGTTTAGTTCTCTGTGCTGTAAGGGTGAGTCACCTAACACTGAAACCCTGTAACTCCTCTTGGGGTCATCTGGTGGAGCAGAACTTTAATGCCCAGAACACCTGGAAGAAGGGCATGTTCAGATGCTATTCCTCTGGAACCAACCACATACATCTTACTTGTACCCAACACCATCACTGCTCTCCACATCCAGAGCCTCTGTAGCCCTCTCTGTGCTCCCCTCTGGGCTTCCTCCTCCTAAAAGCCTGTGTTGAGAGCTACACACACAGATTGTCGGTCTTCAAGAAGAAGCTGTTACAAGTTTTATTACCCAAGTAAAAGTAGAACTTAAAAGAATATGTTAAAAATTGTCTTACTTCAGACAAATATTCTCCTGTCCTTGCTCTGCAATGCTTAAAATCATCTCCTCTGGAGAGTGGACAGCAATTGCTCCTCACCTTTATTCGAAAAGCTACTGTTCTGTTTAACACTTTTTTTTTTTTCATGAATACAGCAATACGGCTGTTCATCTAGGGACACAAATGTTCTTTTCCTCTAATACTCTTTTAGTTTTATCTTCTTTGTGGAAGACAACTGTGATGGAACTTTGAGGTTTGACATGTATTTGAATAAAATATGAATGACTGGATTGGAATAGGGCATAGTTTTACCAGACTTGAATTATTTGAAGGGTATTCTACTTAAATCATAGCTGCATAATTTTAATTGCTTGAGACAGAGACTTATTTTCCTTACTTCTGGAAATAATACTGCCATATTAATAGGCTGTGAATTGTGTGCTGACATTTTGTAAAAAGAGAAAGATTAATCTGGGTAAAAAAAATCCCAGTAATACACAATTTATGAGGGAAGAAATACTCTACCATTGTGTGAGTTCTAATAATAGTTACAAAATGTGATTTAGGTTGGTATCTGAATCATGGCAGCCCACTTTTTTGAAGTCTTTGCAGCATCAGTCTGAACCCATAATGCACTGTAAAAAATCACTACTGTAATACATTACTTCCTGGCTTTCTAATAGCTTATTGAATAAATAGCAGAACATCATTTTGCAGACTTTATACTCCTGAAATTTACCAGGTGCAAACTCAACTTGCAATAGATAAACTAAACTTGAAAAGGAGTTCACAAAATTATTGCTAATATCTGAGATTGAATTGCATATATATTATCAAATGTATATCCTTCACACAAAAATCTATTTTCCTGAATCAAGTGTTGTGGCATTCCTATCAAGTCAAAGTAAGAGTAAAATATGGAGAAAAATTAAAACAGGAGGTACTTTACAGCTATTTTTCAATAATGGGAAACTAAGACAACACAAAACATGCAAATAAACCTGAGGTCAACGAGGTGTCCACCAGCTTTATACACAACACGATACTCAGCACAATTAAGTGACATGGTCCTCTCCGGTTCATATTTGTGGGATGTTCCTTTCAGCTCAAAGTCCACAGTGATACCATCTTGCAGCTATCACACAAGCTAACCAAGGTTCTACCCAGCCAGTAACTGCACAGAAAACTTCTCAGCACAGGAAACCAAAATCAAAGTCATGTTGGAAATTGAGCAAGTGATGCTCTTCTTTCTAAGCCAAGTGTGGGTGAGTGCGTCTGCATGTTGAGGCCACAGGACCAGTGGATACATTATTTGGTCCTTGTAGGATAGGGTTGAAGTGGTGACACATGCTATACACTAAAAATCTGCATTTCAGTCAAGATGGAAGAGCAGAGGAAGTCTGTGAAGCATTTGGGATTCTCTGGAATGAAAGTTACAGTACTAATTGAACAACTTATAATTAGACCTAAAAATAAATACATCAAGAAATAACTAAACTGGCAGCGTACATAATATTTAGAGCTTTACAAGAAGACTACAGTGTTAATCCACTGAAAGCGTAGCAGATTTATTTCCAAGGCTATATATTATTCAGGTTTTCATTTTGCACTGTCTTGGGAATTAGAGCCTTTAACCAAAAACTTTTCTTTCCTTGCCTGGGGTGGGGGTCCACTCTCCTTAAAGCATTGAAGATGGTTAAATATTATATACTGTCAGAAAAAAAAAAAATCTAGTAAAATTATATAAAAAGTTGGGAAAAGTACACAATTTGACTATAAAACTGATTTATTTAAAAAGCTAGATATAGCTAGAAAGATCTGTAACAAAATAAGCATTTACCATTTAAAATGACTGGAGAAAAAAGCATAAGTAATCCTATTTTCTTTTTTGGAGACATGTAAATCCTCATCATTCACTGTGCAGTCTAATAAAGTGATTAATAATCTTACAAGAATAATTAATAATTAATAATTAATGCTAATAATTAAAAGACTGGTATAAAGAATAAATTTGAGTTTGGGAAAGAAATGTGAAGGTCTAAGTAAACCAAGAGGTTTGCTTGGTTTAGACATAAGGCTGAAAAAAGCACTAATTTGTCAGTGAAGCATCTTTGATCGCGACAAACTTATTAGCTACTCTAGCACAACAGCATGACAGACAGTATCTGTTACCTTAACATAAAACCCATTCAGAGTATTTTCTGGCACAATCCATCACACTAAGCAAGTTTTGAAGATGTACAGTAAGAGTACAATCAAAGTGTAAATTTTGGTAAAAGATTGAGTCATACCTCAATACGAAAAATCAAAACGAAGTTGGCACTGTGCAGCGCCATGCATTGGGTTTGCCACACATTGTCTCTACAATAACCTTTAACATTTTGCCCTAGTTATGCATTGATTAAATCCAGCAATATTTGTCATAGCATCACGGAGCTACAGGTGCCAGGACATTTCAGATCAGAGGAACTATTGCTTTGGGTCAAGCTCCGGTCCGTTACGCTTAGTAGCCTGTCTCTGGCAAGCGTTTTGCCAAGGCAAAGGAAGAACCAAAGTTCCTGTCACAGACCCAGGTGCTCTCCTACATCATCTCTAACTCTGCCTCTGAATCACTCTCACTCAGGATACGATTTCTACAGTCCCTCTATTTTCCACATATAAAAAGGAAAATCTTCTCACTTGTTTCAGAGACAAGCTGGCAGGATGAAATACAAGCAAACAAATAACTCAACATCAAATACAACAGAAAGATTCATAGATGACCAAGCAAATTATTTCTATTTACTTCCTGCTGACAGTGCTTTCTATGCACCGACAATACCTTCTTCACTTCTCAACGGGGATACAGACCGCATGAACGCGTGTCTCTATCAGTCAACAGCAGCAGATCCCCAGTACGTAAAGACAAGGTAATTTCAAATTAGCTTGTCCTCAAAAAAGGCACAAAAATAGGTTTGATTTTTTTAAATTAACAAATGAAAGTCTTTGTAATGTCACTTCATAAGCACTTCCAAATTACTGCATGTTGCTAAGCCCAGCCAATAAAGCGGTGACTTTGGGCAACCAACAGTGCCTTTTGTGAAGTATGGTACTTCAGCATAAAAGGCAGCACTCGGTTTGGGAGCAGCGAACCAGCTGCTGAGTGCACGAAGAAGCTGTTAGATTCCTGGGCGGTCTCAGTTGGTTTGCTGAGTCCCCTTGTGCTGATTTAATTAGCAGTGCTGGAAAATGTAAATGACCGAAAGAGACACTGTGCGTTGTGCACAATTACATTGTGCAAAATATGTGTGCTTACATAATGTGTTTCAACAAGGAAAGGCAATGTTCCTGCTCCCAGGAGCCCCAGGCAGGCAGATGGTGGGTACTCCAGCAGGATCATGCACTTTGCCGGCAGAGAAGTGATGCCCTCGACCTCAGGGGAAGGGACTGCTGCTGCACTTCTGTAATACCCTGGTTTGCTGATCCACAGAACAAAACACAGGATTACAGCTGGGCTAAAATTGCTCACTCTGCATCCCCAGAAGCAGGAAGGTGTCACAACAGGGGACAAAAAGGAGATGACAGAGTTCTAGGTTCACTTTTTTACCCTTCAGGCACATTGTCCTCGTGGCTATGATCTACTGGCCTGAAATCAATACTGTCTGGAGTTCAGAAGAATGCTTAGTTGTTTCATACAGAATTTATTACATTTTCACAGTTGTTACTTAATTAAAAGAGAAAACTAGTGGGCTAAAATCATGGGACAATAAAGAACTTGGCAAGCCACTGAGGTGTGGATTAACAGCTCCACATTCCCAGCTTTAGCTGTGCATGTTCAGGTCAATATCAGTGTGCATATGGTACAAAGCCATAAAAGTCCCTCAGACACAAATATTGTCAAGGAGGATGTGCCCGTAGCTTCAGCTGCCTTTCCCTGTTGAGATTCTGATGCACATATCATGAAATAGTAGATCTGTACTTTCTCAATGCCATTTCCTTTTTCTAGTGCTATAGACTCAACATACCATAAGTAAGCTTTACACCATATAAAAAATGCCAGCAGTCAATTTACCTATTTTCCTTTTTTTTTTTTTTTTTCTCCACAGCTTGACAGTACTAAACTAGCATGTGGAGATAATAGAGACATTTATGCTTTTAAATCAGGAAGCTTTGCAATAAAAAAAAAAGGAAATTAAAATGATAAATGGCCAGATTCTTAGATCCTTATGCTGCTATGGTAAAGAAAAACTGTTCATCTCATGGATTCTCTTCCACATGCATGAAAACTGAAAGGAAACAGAAGAACTTCAGCAGTCAGCTTTAATTGTTTTACCTCTATCCATTTTGAAACACTACTGTGAGGCCTTCTGGGACACAGTGGTGGACTTGGGCCTCATATGCAGAACAATGCTAGTGTGCAAGTCGGATTGTTCACTCATCCTATAGTAATAAGCTCAAATAACGCTTATGTCAGAGTGGGTCTGCATTCACATTTTGGGGTATAAGGTGTCAGAGCAGAGGAAACAGTCACATCCAGAGGGTTACATCTAGGGACTCTGGAAGTCTCTCTGTTGCTTTAGGAGGACAGACAAAGAAGGATGATAACACAGGAAGAAGCAATGAGTTTTGTATGCATATTTCATTCAATAAACAAACCATATAATTCACTGCACTTTAGGAAGAAGCTTTTTTGTTTCAGGAGTCCCTCCAGACTAAAATGCGTTAAGCGTTCCATTTGAATGTTGAGGGTGCTTTCTGAAGGCTTCATGAGCTGCTGAGCGATCCCCCAAAACTCTAAGTTAGTTTACAAGTCAGAAGAACTGAAAAATTGCATTGGACTTACTCTGTTTGAAGTTTGCAGAAACTGCATGTGTATCTGAAAAGATGATGTGGCTTGGGGATCAATATTAACAGACACCATGTCCTACCTATTGACCTTTCATATATTAGCAGTTCTGATAAGGAGCTAGTTATGTTTCCTCTTCTTCCTTTTGCTCTTCAACCTTTCCCTGCTTCTCAATATCTTTCTTTTAATCTTGAATCCTGGTTTCCTTCTACACTTTCCTTCTACCCTTTTCTTCCCCTGTTACACTCTCATCTTGCCTTTCCCATCTCTCCTCTCTTTTTTTGATGCTCTCAATACCTGTTTACTATCTAGTGTGATAACCAAAGTCTGCCATCAGACCGTGAGTACTGGAGTAAGCACCAGATGTGCCAGTCACACTGAGTTGGCACCAGAGGAAGAGATACCTGAAGGGCCAAAGCTCTTATGTCCTAAACAAGCAAGCATGTACAAGTATTAGATGGGTCTGTATACATCTCCTTGAATATAATGCAGCTATATCCTTATAGCTGTTTCATGCAACAGTTGTCAGAGCTAAGGAAATACCTTATACAACAGGAAAAATCAAGATTTGTCTATATCAGTATAGTACAGGCAGACCAGCCAAAAGACTTTGACTATAATACTGAGAACAAAAAAAAAAAATGCTTTTGCTTGCAATTAAAAAACATATGAATGAAATATCAGTTAGAGTGCCTGATAAAAATAAAATATTTTTGCAGAAATATCTAAAGCAAGCTGCAACAGTGTTGGCATGTCAGTTTAACTCCAAACCCAGATTCAGAACTAGCTTTCTGCATCAAAATAGTGAACTCCTGAGAGGGAATATTTAGAGCTGAGGAACTCTCTTGTTTTAACTGAGAATGTGACGGAAGTGCAAATCACTTTTGGCCCAGAAAAAAAAAACCAAAAAAACAATCTCAAGAATTTTATGAATGTGTAATGTTGGTTGGAGCTTGGAGCAAATAATCAGAAAGACTGGCTGGCTGTTTCAAGACAAACTTCAGTTGAAGCTACGATCTTATGCATGAGGTGAATTCAGAGGTATCCCACAAGGGCATCTGATTTTTTGTGTTTTAATTAAACAAATAGAGTCGACACATTTCAAATAAAATTGAGTAGACTAGTTTCTACTGTACTGCAGTCTGCAGACATCTTTCTAATCAGCAAAAGACCAAATACACCAGGAAAAAAGGATCTGCTTTTTCTTCTTAAGGAACACATAAAAGATGTACTAATTCACCAGTTGTCAAGGAAGACCTGGCAGATGTCTTAATTCAGAAAGAGAATAGCCAATGTATGGCATTAACAGCTATTTCAAGGATAAAGGGAATGCTGTACATCAAGGAAAACCAGGAGGAAAGCTAACATCTGAGGATAATGCCAGGATTGTAGTACCTCCTAAAAATTATGAACTATTATTGTGTGCTTTTGCGAATGGTTAGAAAGAGGATATATCTATATTAGCAACAGACAGCAATGTTCAGCAGACTGGCAGAGTGAATGGTTGAGGACCTAACATCCAGACTGTACGTGCTTTATGGGCGTTACCTAGCACTTGTTCCAGTGTAATCCCATGGACTGAGGGACCACTCATAGCTGGTCACTTTCTGGTTTATCCTTAGCCAAAAGGAACCCCGTCTGCATCCCGTGAGACTGATCTGAAGGATGAACTAAAATGCAACAAAGTAGGGACCATCAGGACATTTACTTCAGAAGAACATTCCTGATCTGAACTGAAACGTGAATGCATATGCATCCACACTTGCTTTCTTGCCCATTGCCATACGTACACTGCACTCTGAAGAAAAAACTTTGCAATGATCCTTGCTTCTGTTCTACAGGCAACATATAAAGGTTATCTGTTACCCTAACAACTACCTGAAGAGATACTTGATACTACTGCTACTTTTGGTTTTATTATTATTATTACTCATGCATGCATAAATTTGTGCCCAAAATAGAACATCACAAGGGGAAAAATGATGTGTTTTGGGATAGCAGCCAACTACCACATCACAAAGAAGAAAAATGTTACTGAAAAATGCTGGATATTACAAATAATTTATTCAGAGTTTCAGATTCAAAGTAGCCAGGCTGCCAAGGGCTATTGAAACAATGATTGGTTTAGAAAAATGTCACTGAGCAATTTGTATGTCTTTAAACATGGAACTGAGCATGAGACAGACTTAGTATTACTTTCTTTTTAATTTTATGTTTTAAGGCAAATTACATATTCTGAATTTCTGCACCACAAATGTGAGCAATTTAAAATCACTGCACAGAGAAGCCAGATCTATCATTTGATGGCTGCAGATTTGGAAAGATCAAACACCACTCCAAACATAAGCAAAGGCATGCAGCTATATTTTAAGATTACATGTACTAATGCTTGATGTTCAAAGTCAGAAAAAAAAAAAAAAGATCATTTAGTCTGACCTCCCACATGCTGCAGGACATGCTATTTCAGCCAGTGACCCCTGTATCAAGCCTATTAATTTATGTTGCTACCGCACTTTCCAGAAAGGTCTACAGGCTTGAAGGTGAGAAAAGACGGAGACCCTCCCCTCTTTCCTTGGTAGTTTCGTTAGTCTTGCTCTTTTAAGCATTAATTTTCATTTGAATGTCTGTGACTTCCATTCTCAGTTGTTGGTTAGAGTATCTCTCTCTCCTTGCAACAATGAACTACCTGAAACAGCTCCATGAAAAAAAAAAAAAAAAAGTGTTCCTTGTAAACGAAACCACTTTCTTTCTCTTTTTTTTCTTTTTTTTTTTCCCCGTGTTACTGTTGAGCTGAACAAAGCAAGGTACTGAATTTCTCTGATTTTTACATCTCTTGGATGTTTTTCACTGCAGCTGATTTCTAATTTCATAGAATCATACAATCATAGAATGGTTAGGGTTGGAAGGGACCTTCAAAGGTCATCTAGTCCAACCCCCCTGCAAGGAGCAGGGACATCCCCAACCAGATCAGGTTGCTCAGAGCCTCATCCAGCCTGGCCTTGAACGTTTCCAGGGATGGGGCTTCCACCACCTCTCTGGGCAACCTTTTCCAGTGTTCTACAACTTGCATTGTAAAAAATTTTTTTCCTAATATCCAATCTAATTCTACCCCCCTCTATTTTAAAACCATTACCCCTCGTCCTATCGCAACAGGCCCTACTAAACAGCCTCTCCTGTCTACATCACATCCAAAGAAAAGAGAGCAGAGCTGCGACAGACTCCGCACTGACTCACCAAGAGCCACAGAGCACCCGTGATTGTACCGCCACTGAAATTGCAGGGAATTTAGTGTCTCCTTACAGGAAACAACTGAAATGAACTCCCAGCATTCCTGGAAAGCCCTCTGTTTTTTGACGTTGCCTACAGAACACTGCCTATTTGAGTGCACTTCAATATCAGAGCAAGAAAGCTTTAAATGGTAACACTCTTCCAACTGGTGGTCACAGGACTCAGAAAAAGAGAAGATACAAGGCAACTATTTAGTGAAAACGTTGAAAAATTACAATACAAGATAGGAAATATTTTATTAATACCATCAACCACACTGTTCAACAGCACAGGTGACCAGTAAGAAATATGCTCTAAGGAGCTATTTGAAAAGAGAAAGGTATTTACTGTCATTTCAAAGTCAAGCACTAAGATAGGAGGTGGATGTTTATATATTTTTCTAATCTGGGCCTAGAGAACTTAAGGATCACAACATAAAAATGAAGAAGAAAAGCTGGAGTAAGACAAAATAAACAGAAAAATATTTGAAAGAAGGAAGAATACAGTCTTAAACATTATTTCCTCTATGAAAACTGGACTTGCATGTTTCTGCACAAATATCTCTAAAAAAGCTAGTTTCCATCTACTCATATATTTCCATAATTTTCACCTACTTTCCTAAAGTTTATAGGTACTGATATTCCTAAATGGTGAAGTTGTTTGTGATGCAAAACAAACTTTTTATTTTACAGCACAAAGGTACTATGGTAGAATCACATTTCTTGTTATGACTGAAAAAGTATTTTCTTAAATCTTATAAATCTAGGAAAATAAAAACCAGCAATTTTATGAGAAAATAGGTGGCTTGGGGTGTGCTAATCACTGAGATTCCTGATCCCTTGATTTCTTTTCTTGTAGATATTTGCAAAATTTAAAATCTTACAATCATAGAATGGTTAGGGTTGGAAGGGACCTTCAAAGGTCATCTAGTCCCACCCCCCTGCAAGGAGCAGGGACATCCCTGACTAGGTCAGGTTGCTCAGAGCCTCATCCAGCCTGGCCTTGAATGTTTCCAGGGATGGGGCATCCACCACCACCACCTCTCTAAGCAACCTGTTCCAGTGTTCTACAACCCTCATTGTAAAACATTTTTTCCTAATATCTAATCTAAATCTACCTCCCTCTATTTTAAAACCATTACCCCTCATTCTATCACAACAGGCCCTACTGAACAGTCTCTCCCTATCTTTCTTCTAGGCCCCCTTAAGGTACTGGAAGGCCACTACATAAAATGAGTATAAAAATTTTTAAAATCTTACTCACTTTTAATTGTACATATAATGGGAAGGCCAACAGAAAATCAAGTCCTTCCAATTTTTAACAATTCTGCTGTTACTAGCCATATGTAACAATAGAGAGAGATCTGAGGCCACAAAAGAAAATATGTGATAAATATGTGACATTATACAATATTAAGTGATAAACTGTAAGCAATCATATCATTATGGAATACCAGAACATACATGTGCACAAGGGACAGCGTTAACACTATCCATTCAACCTTAACTGGCATTTTACTGCTTCTGAAGGCTTAATTGTCAAACATTAACATTCTTCTTACACTCTAGGGATGTACTTCATACCAGCCTTTTTGCTAAGGCAAATGTTATTGTAGCTAGGTGGGGATTTTTTTTTGTCCCCAAAACACTCTGTAGATAATTCAATAGCTGCTAAGCTTATAAAGGAAAATATGTACCGTTGATTAGTAGAACAAAATTAGGAAATTATTCTAATGAACACGAGGTATATATTGAAATTTCCAAACTCCTTTTGACACACCACAGAAGATAGGACACCACTCTGCTTAGCAAGATTATATTAGACATTCTAGTTAACAAATGATTCTTCTAAGTAAAGTATAATTTAATTTTCATATGTTTTCTGCAGATCTAACTCCTCCCAAAAATGATGATATAGCTGTCAGTGTCCACAGAAGCAGATCATTGATTATCCAACATGATAATTCTTAGTTTTTGATCAATTTCTCTCAGCCTACAGTAACAACAAGCTTTCTCTGCTTTTCCTAGATCATGCTCTAAATTATGCCATATGCCTATAATGATGGGTATGGTACATCAATCACACTTTTTCCATAACCAAGAACTTTTTTTTTCTTCTAGGAGACACAGGAGCTCTGGCATCTTTCTTCATCTGAAAGACTCCTGACTTGGTCAACTAAAGCACCACTTTTCTGGATTGCTCCAGAAAGACTGCTGGACAAGTAAAATTTATGATACCCTGGTGTGGGCAGATTTTTCCTATATTTATGTTTTTTATCTTGTTTTTAAACACTGCAGTTAAAAGTTTTTATCACTCAAGGCTTTAAGATACATTATTTCAGCACCCAGAAGTCTCACTGCTTTCAAAACAAAATGATTTTGCCTTGGTCTCCATAAACAGGTACTTCCTAGCTGGTACATTAATTTTCCTAAACCAGACAAGACACAAAACGCTCTTTGCTGCAAATGCAGTAAATTTTCTGCATTTTAAAGAAAGGCATTTGGGCTGGTCCTTTCTCCAGGAAATAAAAACTGCCATTCCCTTAAAAAAAAAAGCTTATAAGAGAGAGAGGCTTTTTGAGCCTCTTTGTCAATTGGGAATTTTTGTTTGTTTCCAGTGCTGGTATAGTTGAGAAAGGAAGTATGAAATTTCATTTGCAGTTGTTTTATTTTAAAATCTTAAGAAGGAATGCAGTAAATATGCCCTATTTGCTTTAAATATTTAAAAATATTACAGGTTTTGTTTAAAAGCAATCTAACTTTGGATTGTAAATGGTATTATTATTCAGTAACTGTCTTCTATTTATTACAATAACATATATTACTTCAAAAATTACTTTGGAAGGTGCTTTTCTTTACATCCTTTACAACATATTTTCATTAAAGGACACAGAACATCAGTGAAATGTGTAACCAGCTTCTTAAAAACAGGATTGCACATATTGTGGTGCTGTAGCTGGTGTTGGGCTTTGAAAACAATTGTTTAAACAGGGATTCCTGGAACAGAGCTGGATTTGGTACAGACACCGTATCCACCGCTGCTGAGTGCTTTAGAAGAGATGTACTGAAAATAAATGGAACTTCCCTTACCTCACAGTAGTATGAATTATTTTTCTCTGCAAGAATGAACAGCTAACAAGTGATAAAAGCCTGCAAAAAGACCAATATAGCTTTTTATTCGATATTAAGACTACCTTAAAAATGTTAGATGTACCAGAAAGCTGAAGTATCCAGTGGAGTATGTATGCTTTTAAAACAAAATCTTGTTCTCTTACCCGTGTATATTAGCTGGACAAAAAAAAACTACTTGCATTTTATGTGCTGAAGGTCAATTAGAACAATGCTGTCCTCCTGTCCGTTGAATGAAATCCGTTTAAGTACGCACCTCCTGGGCTGTCTAATAAGTTCCTGCTGAGGTGCTATCTGAGAAGATCATTCACCAGCCTCTGCATTTGAAACCACCATTTAAAAGCAATTTGTAAAACCAGCATGTTTATGAAGTTGCATTCTGGACCATGCAACTGCTAAATTTACTGTGTTTGGAAATTCTAATTGTATACATATCTACAAAAAATGGGTAAGATCAAATTTCACAGATAATCTGCTGCTCTGCATCATAACCTGTGATTTGCACATCAACATCTCGGCAGCGAAATATCTCAATGGTGTTTTCACACCAGTAGGTTTCAGCCGCAGCATGCTATACCTTAATAAAAAGAAAATTGTGTTGTTACAGAAAGACTTTCAAAAATGTTTTGATGAGTCTCAGAAAAGTCTTGGGGATTTCTTGCAATAGGATTTCTACCATACCACAAAAATACAATCTTTGGTTTTCTTTATGGCAAAGGTTTTGCAATGTCATAGATTCAACTGTATAAAAGTAGAAGTCTTAGGCTGTTAGCCCCTATTCTCATCAATCGGTTTGCTTCTCCCCATACTCATTTCTTCTAACATAAGACAGCATCGTAGCTCTTACACTGCATAATCCTGAATAAAAATACCACATTTATAAAACAGGTGAATGACAGTTACAGAGAAAAGGCATTATATCACTAAATCAAATTATTTTTATTCTACTTGTTATCCATTTGGTTTTGTCCTCACTTTCTATACTTCTCATCTCCCATTTCTGTATTAATAGTAAAAAACCCCAGAACTCGACTGTGCCTCTGTTATCTGTGAGGGTATAAATTTCAAATTCCTCTCAAAATCCCTTCAGGGCAGTTACAGAGCTGAAGGCACATATTTTTTGATGCAAAAGAAGATACCTGTGTCTAATCTTCTGAAGTTACAAACTCCAAACAGGCCATGGAGGCAGAGAGATGGCCGATGCCTGGCTGCTGTCCGTGGCCACAGGCCATCACCTGGGCTATTCGCAATTCTTACAGAGGTCCTTATTCCTCATCCTTTTTTCACTGTCATACACTACTTGCTTTCATTCTCCTTCAGCTTTTAATTTCTTAAAGGCCTCACTGATGTTGTTTTGAATTGTCAGAGAATTAATGCCACAGATATTGGAAAAGGAAAATTAAAATTGAAAATAAACCACTGAAGCTGAGGGATTTGTAATTTTTGCAGCCCTCTCCCATGAAGCCATCTTCCATGCTTCACTTCCTGGGGATAAATAAATGGTAACATAGGACAAATATGATTCATCTTTAGCTGTTTGAAGTCTGAAGTAGTCATCTGGTCTCCCTCTACAGCTAATACAGTGAGAGGGGTACCCTCATCCAATATTGAAATAGATGTCTTGAGATGAGAGAATCACTGTTTTGGACAGTCTGTTTCTTCCCAATGTCAACAGCAGGGCTGAAATTTGTACGCCTAACTTTACACACTTAAACTGAGAGGAGACATCCTGCCCAGCAGCTCTGCGGTGCACAAGGAGCACAAGGAGATGGAAGCTCCATGCAGCTGTGGCAGCACAAAGCTGTGCTCACATTTGCGAGCCCTCCTTCCCAGCAAGGTTGATTTGCTGGAGCCCAGCATGGTCCTGCGACAGTGGTGCATTCCTTCCACTGCCTGGGCTAGGCTGACCACAGCTACGCAGGGTGCATTACAAGGCCTGGCTGTAGACATGCCTTTAGACAGGGTAAAAGAGAAGTGGGATCAGTAAAGAGAAAGAAAAAAATGATTTTATCCTCAGCTAACACGGGAAAATGCGACACTAGCATTTAGAAACCAAAGTGTCTCATAAGACTGCCCATAATGAAATTTTTGTTCTCCCCACTTCCGAACTTTCTACCAGCAGCAGCCTCAATGCATTTCCCCCTGCCCTAAACATTTTGGCATAATTCCTAGCTAGATTTCATGATGGGACAGTTAGTTTCCCAGCCAAACTATCAACCAAAACTGTGCCAAAATATCCATCAATCTTCATTTTAAATGTATTTTTAGAATACCATATGGGAAGTGAACACACTGTTAAAGTTTCTCTTGTATTCTACTGAGAATATTACTTTGATTCCTTACCTGACTTAGGACACAACAGTGACGAAGTGACATAGAAACTGGGACCTTTTAACGAACTCTTTTCAGGTATCTATTGAAATGTTAAGTGCTTACACCACATTATATAGCAGTGTGACCAAAATCAGAATTTGATTCTAAATCTGTATGGATTAGTCTTTCAAAAGGCTTAACTGAAAAAACTGAAAGCAAAAATGCATTGCTGTCAACAGAAGTGCTATTTTCCAGAGAACACTGGGAACATTCAATAAAGCAGACATATGGATACACCTTATCCTATCAAAAAATAATGTTAAAAATTGTCTCCAGAGTAAAGACCCAAGGGTCACTTGAGAATCCATTAGAAGCTATTTTGGAGGGGTGGAAAGTGATATATTAAAAGAAATAAAATATTCATGAGTTCTAGTAAGTCATCTTTCCAGTTCCTTAACTTCTAGCCTCTTCTGCAAACCTTAAACCCTGTTATTTTTCTACAGATGTTCTGGCAGAAAAAAAAAATGACTTTCAAATTGAGGTGTTCTGCACTGCAACTATTAGCTGGTAACATTTTTTAAAAATGTTTCTGTAGTGACCCATGTATGACTCAACTATCATGCTTTGTCTTTTACTGCAAAACTATTTTTGCAGTGTGCTTCTGGCAGGAGTATGGCAATTCAGATGACACAGTACAAGTTAATATTACAAACTTCAGTTCATGGTCTGTTGGACTGGGAAGCCCTATTCAGATTACTGTACATATCAGCACAGAGAAAATAACTTGTTGAAGGCTTACAGAAATCTCTGGTTGATTTGTTGCTTTTTCCTTTCTGAATAGTCCAACACTCAGAACAGCCATATCCTCGGATTTGAAGCATTTATGGCCACATTATATGACCTGTCCAGTGCTTTAACTACATTATAATCACAGAATCACAGAATAGTTAGGGTTGGAAGAGATCTTTAAAGGTCCTTTCTTTCATTGTATACTTTCCATGTGAAACATTTAAACCGAATGCCTTTGCAAAAAATCTTAATTTCTGAAGCACAAGCACAAAACCCTGACAATTGAAAGATCTTCCATAAATTGCCAAAAAAAAGGAGTGACTACTTGCAAAGAATTTCCAAGCCAGAAAGAAGAACGTGAGACTGTGCATTACTGCATAAAACAGATCAGTTCCACATCTGACTGACTCATGCTGCCATCACTTGGCCTTTCTCCTAGTGTTCCTCTTCTTAACTGGTGCTACCAGAAGAAGAACCTATATATCGCACACTGTATCTCATGCTATTGAAGAAATACGGTAAACTGTGTACATGTCCTTATTCACTTTGTAATTGCATTTTATGGGCTTTGAGCTCAATTTGAAAAAAAAAAGATTTAACATACTTCAGTGCGGTGTACTTTAGGTACAAAAAAAAAAAAAAAGAGAAAACCCAAGTTCCCAAAGCAAAGCAGCACCCTCAGCCCATGTGGTTCAAGGTTTTAAAATTTCTCAGGCAGATACATTTGGTTCACAACCAGTGTTGCTATGGCTGAGCATAAAGGGCCTAAAATCCTAACCAAACTGCACCTGGATCTAGAAACCACAGGAGAATAAAAATCCCTTGCTCAGGTCTAGCTAATACACTCATATATCTTTCACATTTTAGGGATTAAAAAAATGACTGCTTGAAGTAGTTCTCCCTTCTTATACTTCAAGGAGACAATTTGATTGCCCAACTGTCTTCAGATTCCCCTTTCTGGATTAGGGGTCTAAAATGTGAAGACTACTGTTCCTAATCTGCAAGCACTTAAATTCTTTAATGAACCTAATTCTAAAGAGGTTTTGCTCTTGCAAAAGGAAGACAGACTTACTGAAAATTTTTCAGTAACTTCTGATGTTGCATCTGTAAGTCTTTCTACTTCAACTACCTATTTATGAATAACTCCTCTTTCTCCCTCTGTTCCCAACACATTTCTGACAGGGTAATTTTATTCCAGTGTTCCATTTCCACAATGAACTGCCTCCCAACACAAAACAACAGACATTCCTCACCATCATCCTATCATCAATAAAAAGCAGCAACATTTCTAGTTCTGTTGCTTATTCAAATTTCTATCAATCATTTTTCCTGGAAGGAAGATCCACTTGATACCATTCCTCACTTCTCCCAGATGATGTTCTGCTGTCAACATTTTATTTTCAAAAATTTGTGCAGAACTGGAAAGGTCTCATTTGAATTCTAGCACAAAGAGCCATGAACTCACACAACAGGCTGCCTGCATCCAGGACAGCCACTTCAGCCACTCTTTGTCAAAAATAATTCTGCTTAAGTCAACGGAACTGCACAGATGCTGCACACGTAGGTAATAAGAATTGGCAAAGATGGCTAATGCCTAAGGGTCTGTACCTTTTGAAAAGAAAAACTCAGATAGGTACTGTGGGTTAGTCCCAAATTGGTAACATAACTGGGCAACATAGCAGGAAGCCCACAAGAGGAAGATATTTTCCCAGACATTGTCACAGGAAAACAAGTCAGTATTGACTCTAGCAATTTTCTAAGATTTAAGAAACTTTCTGTGAATTTTCTCGGTAACAGTAAGTAGTGCAGAAGCAGATAACTTTCAACCTGTGATTTTCAATCACCATATGGGTTCCCATCTAAAAGTAGGAATTGGTCATTTTTTAATTCTGAATCAGATATTTTTAATGACAATGCTGAAACACGTATGAAAGATTGATCTAGGCATTTTTTTTTATCATTTAGAATAAATTTTCTAACTAAAATGCAAACAAAATTACCTATTTGCAACAATAATAGAATAAAAATATTCATTCATCTTGTGCATTAATAAAACTGTACCTAAAGGGAGCATGTAGAATTAAAAGCCAGGTGGTACTAAAATGCAATTAAGAAACCATAATTATACATTAAACAGAGACACAAAGATAAGGGTTAGCTTAGTATCTCAGCTGTGGAATAGCCACTGAGGGTAAATGAACTGAATATAGACTCCCCCTTACAACACATTGAAGCCGCCGTCTTTTGTAGAGGTATGTAATTACTGAGGATCTAAGCAGCTGCTCCAAAAAGCTGAAAAGCTGATATTGGCTAAGCAGCTTATTCACAGTTCTGGATGGCAGTCCCCTAGCTTTTCTGAAGAGACAGTTTCAGTTTTATCTGTACATCTGAGTCAAAAGATTTCTGAGGTGGGTATAAGAGCCAATTCTAAAAATTGTTTAATAATAATAAATATTAATAATAAATAAGCTAATGAATTGGAATCAGTTTGGATGCTGCAAAGACCAACTCATTTCTCCCTTCTTCACCAGCCACCACCAAGGCCCTCACCACTCACCATAGGGCACTGGCTGCCCCGTGTGCCCTGCACGGGCACAAAGCCTACGACAGAAAAGGAGAATTTGCGCAAGAGGAGCTTTGACCCACAGGAGCAGCTCTTTGCTGTGTCCTAGAAACAAACTGGACTTGCATCCAGATCTTTGCTGGGAACAACCACATTTAAATGGTGAAGTAACAGTTATTCCACATGCCACCAATTGCAGTTGCAGTGCAAAATGGTGGTTTCAGTCTATTTTAATAATTCTCTGCTGTGGTTTTTTTTTTGTTGCTTTTTTGTTTGTTTGTTTGTTTTTTTCCTAATTTATTGACTTCGTTTTAGGAACCATAAGAACAGTAAAATCTTGAATGAACATAGCTAAGCTATTTTGAAGTTCCAAGAGACAGTTTAGAGAGGTATACTTCGCCTGGGGAAAAAAAAATATACTCACTTTGAAGGGTTTAACCACCAGTACAGATACATTTCTGTTAGTGATGAGTCCACCCAAACTGAGACATGTTCGTGTGTTCATGTACATGAATAAACTCTCATAATTCCCAATAAGAATATTTATGCTTTCTATATTATACATGTTCTTAAGCTACTTGCTTGCCTAAGGATCTGGTAACTTCCTCTTTACCCATAGTTTTATTTAGAAAACAGTGGTGTCTCCCACCAAGACAGAAGTTCAGGTAAGACTAAAACACTACTGTGGGAACTAATGTTATAATAAAACAGAACAGCACCTTATTTTTTTCTCTGTTTTGTAAATAAAGTTTTGACCTAAATCTCAAAAGTCCAATGCAAAATAATTATTTGTAGTTTAACAAGCCCGCTAACACAAATGACAAATTCGATTTGACAACTGGATATTCTCATGGCGTGCTGTTGACTCCTGTGTCCTCTAACCTGAGTCACAGGCCACCATTTTGTCATTGTTCTTTAGACAGAAAAAACAAATAGTTGCACATGGCAAATGTTCAGGTCGATAATACAGGTAACTATATATAATATAACTATATATAATATATGTAACTATACATACATTATTTAGAGTTAGGTTCAATCAGCTTCATATTTTCTAAATTTCCATTGGAATAAAATATGTTTAATGTGAAAGAATCATTTTTCTCCAGTGCAGAAGAGGGACCCTTACAAAGTACTTTTTCCAGAAGGCAATAAAGCTTAACATAGTTAAAACCCACTGAACAGCCAATGGTGTCTCTCAGTATGGCTCAGTAAGTTATACGGTCTGTGTTAGGAATACTAAAATGCTTGCCCTAATAGGTCCCAAAGCAGTAAGAAAAATTGCCTTTTTACTGTACAGCTTCATAACACTGGCTAGAAAAATACGATGGTTCAGCGATAGTTCGTTGTAAACTACCATTACAAAGATCTGTGCAGCCTGAAATTAATGCCAACTGATGAGGACCATGCAAAGTGAGATGCTTGAGCTCCAGGAGCATAAAGGCCTGCACGTGCTGTGTGCTGAGGTTGTGTGTCAGGATCAGGGAGCCTCACATTGAGGGCAGACCCACCAGTGTGCACAGAGGTGGGCATGCAGCTTTCCCACCTGAGCAGCTTGACATGTCGAGACACACCATTCAGCTCGTCTGCTGAGAGCTACCTGTGGGTTGGGCTTGGCCCTTGGCCATTTACCAGGACACCGGCAAAGATGCTCTCTTGGGACAAAGTACATTTCATGGCCGATTTAACAAGAATTAAATAAGTTTATACATTCAGACATTACAATTGATCCACAATGAGCATTCAAAGTAAGAAATGCATTCATCTCCCTCACACCTCCACATCCTCATCTTTAGTTTATTTTTTTTATTCACATAATTACAGCTACTTCTGACAAAACCAGAAAATCACAGAAGATTACAAATTACAAATGCTTCTAGGCAGAACCAATTTCTTTGTTTTATATAGAAACAATAAAGAAGCTCCACCAAGGCACTCTATAGAGTGATTTTTTTTCTTATTTTGTATATATTATTGCAGCTCATCTTTAACAAAATAAATAAACAAATAAAAGAATATGTTTCAGAAATCAACTAATAGGGTTGCTTTTGAGGTCCATTTAGGCCAAGGCACTCCTGGCTGTAGCTAAGCTAGATGCTTCAAAGAAAAGTACAAGAATAACAGCATAGATAATATGAGTTTACCTAACTTTACATCTGCCAAAATTGCATGGTTCCATGCTAAGCAGTAATCACACATTTCACACATGAAGTATGATAGGTTGCAATTCCTTTTGAAAATACATTAAAAAAATAGCAGGACAATTCTGCATTTTTAACCAAAAAGAAGCCATTTAATTTAAAAAAAAATATAGATTAAAATGTACATTATTCAATTACTGATAAATCTGAAAGTTATAGCTTCTTCTTCAGTGTTACCCTTGATCCTATCTGGTTCCTTTACTGTTGTTTGGTTCATTACACCCATAAATGAAAGCAGCTCATTTAACACTTCTGTGACAATAGCACACACGTTTTCATTATGATAAATATTGACATTAAAAAATTCAGTGGTAATGTCTGCCTATTAAACCACACTCATTCATATGGCAAACTGGCTAATAAAAAAAAGAACAGTGACAGCGTTTAAAACCGACGGGCTACTTCATTAGTCCATTCATTCAGATTAAATGAAAGTCAAAAACCAGCAAGAAGTAATGAGTAAGGAATTGTTTCCAGTGTCTGACCAAATCCTGGTGTTGGGTAGGTGGTTCCTACTCATTCCCTGTTTGACTCTGTAGCCTCAATCACTGTTCGTCGGCTGCTTGTTCTCAGGCGTACATGATCTCATTGTTTCTTTACAGGGCACATATGGATTGTTTAAAATGAAAAGTTCTATATAATTATAAGGTCTTACAGTCAAGCATATTCTAGACTAAATCCAGTAAAATTATGCTATCGTTTGGTCAAGGTGCCTTGGAAGTGCCTCAGTTTATTTTTGGTTTGGGGTTGTTTTTTTTTCAAGATATAGCATCAGCACCATCCTATAGAATATAGTGTCCTCTTTTATTTACGTTGAGGGTAGACTGTATCCCTGAGAGATGAACCAGACCTCACACAGGCAGCATACTAAGTAATGAGAAGAATATAAGGAAGGAGCAGACACTGAGCTCTTCTGCTCCTTGAAAAAGTAATTTGCACATATGTATATTCTATTTCCATTTATTTTAATAACCTTCAGACTTTCAGCTGATTGAAATGCTTCCCTGTGCTGACAGAAGGTATGTCCTCCGTGGCTCAAGAGGTTTGGGCATACAGGAATAAGGCTGGAAAAGTTCAGTGCAATTCAGCAATAAAAGAAGGAAAGAACACACAGATTTTTCCCTTTTCCCACTGACAATCCACAGTACTGGGTCAGGCTGGTGGTATGGACAATGCTGAGAAGGGCTGAATGCCACAGAAACCAGGATTTGCAACAGATAATGCTGCATGGAAAATTACACAAGGTTAGGAAGAGGAATTCCAAACCTTGGACTCCAATCTGTACTCTGCAATGTACAGGGACCTCCTTTGTGCACAGAGGCACCTGGCCCAGCCTTTGCAGTTACGCGCGAGCCCTGTCCTTCAGAAGCCATGCAGAAATGAATACCCTCCTTCAAAACACAGATGAAGGAAATGGCGACGGTTGTTCCAGTGGTGGTACTTTGCCTTTCAGTTTATAAGAAATGTGCTCAGAAATGTGCTAGGAGACCTGTGTTCAAGGCGGTTCAGACACATCCGGGCTCAGCCCAGCTAACACGCTATGCCAAGCACAAGCCCATAGGTTATTCCAGAGGGGGTTGTAGGCAACTTCAGATCGTTCCTGCTTTCCCTGTTGCATAAATATTTGCGGAGTAAAAGACAGATTCAGCACAAGGCTTGGTTTTAGGGCATCGATCTGTGATGGTAGTTCTGGCTCCAGTTCTTGCTGTACCTTTTCATTCAGCATTTCCTGACACCAGAACTCATGTGTTCCTCAGCAGTATGGCTAATTAACTAGGAGAATCACATTATTTTTCTCTTTAATGTTAACATTCATTAATGTTCTTTCTTTTTAGCTAGTGGATCTTAATTGTTTAGGCCAAGTGGAGCAACCCTTATAAAAGGAATTTAGAGTAAATCCCTCATCACAGAATTGCTGATGGCCTAATTATTCTCCTACACAGAAAACAGAGAGATTTACTTATGAGGTAGTTATACAAACTTCCCTTACAGTAAATGGGGAGAAATGAGCATTTTTAGACATGAGTCATCTCATCCTAAAGCAGCTGTTTAGTATATGCCACACAAACTGCACTCTACAAATGCCTGCAGGTATCTAAAATTAGGTGAACCAAATCACACTGTAATTATTGTAAATTGCCTCTCCAGTCAACAAAAGAAATAGGCAACTTCAGCAGGCAAACCAGTTAAGATCTGAATTTCAATCTGGAATTGTCCCCCTCTGTTTCCACTGACATCATGGGGAGCTAACGCACTTCGGAAACAACTGTCGGGTGCGATCAAACAAGCTATGCTCCAAGGGCAGGGAGCCTCAAAAGTCAAGTATTCTCTCTAGGCCTGTCTAAGTAGACGATAGACGGACCTTAACTGTTTACCTCCTTTCCCAGTGTAGTCCCCAGCAGGTGCGCAAGGGTGAAATGGCAACCTTAAAATGAAATAAGTTGAAAGTTTCATTTTTCTTTTTTTCTTTTCTTCTTTTCTAGAGAACCACAATATCCTAGCATTATTTCCTATTACAATACAGTGCACATAAGGCATTTTACAATGCAAATTAGAAACAAAATACACACTGATCCCACTGCTGAAGAACTTTAACATCAAAAGTAATAGTCTTCAAAATACTCATGACCATTGCTACATTTCAACTGGATTATCTTGAGTTACTAAATTGAAAAAAAAAAAAAAAGCTCATTTCTAACGGGATCCTTTGGAATTGTCAGGCTCCAGGACAGCAAGACGAATTCCTTGGAGATGAACCAGGAAGACTGAAACTAAAATTATCCAACTGAACAGATTTATTTTTATGAACAGGGTATGCAAAACTGTAGATACTGAAAACTGCTCACAGATTGACAGTTTTGGTTTGGACACAGCCGTCAGCCACTGATTGATCTGAGCTTATTAAAAACAGAAGGAAATTCAAAGCTGTTTCTACATAAATTTCTAGTTGGCTCTGTATCTTGTTCCTAACAGCAACAGATGCTTCAGAAGAAGGTGCAAGAATCCCATATCATACATATGTGCAGTAATCGACTCTCTGCATTTGATCAATATCTATTTCTAACAGTGGAGATCAGTATAAGCCTTGAGGTGTACATGTTCACAGCCCTTTAAAAAATGTTGAAATTAATTATGATTAAATATTCTGAAGATCAATACATATTTCTTTCACATTATTAGGTCCTGAATTCCAACATATATTTATTATTAATTACCTTTCTAAAAAAAAAAATCACTCTCAGTCTTTTCTACACTTCTTTTATATGATAGTGTCTTCCTAAAAGTCCCTGATCTTTTACACTGCTTTTCTGTGAAACCCCTCTTATTTAGTTATACTGCTTTTGAGAGGAGGTGATCAGTACTGAGTCAATTTTCTTCAGATTATTAACCACTGCCTTCCTTACTTGATCTAATTTTGTTTGGTTTGCAATCAGCTGCCAGTCATGCCAAGGTCTTCACTTACCTATGAACAGCATCATTTTGGGGTGGATTTGGGGTAGCTGCTTTAAAACTGCGTAAAGTGTATTAAGTGTGTAAGTATTTCAGAAGCAGACCTAGTCAAAGATACTGTAACTCACTCTTTGTTTAAAAAAATAAGAGAGAAATAAAGAAAACAGTGTTTAGTTTGTATTTTTCCATTGCTTTTCTAACTATATCTTTTTAATATATTTATTATTACCAACACTTTTTGCTTTTGTGAAGAGGCATGCTAATTGTTTCATTATCAAATTACATATTCCAAACATATTTCCAATAATGTGATTGTGGCAACATAACTATAAGTTTGTTTAACAATTTGCTTTACTTTTAAAGAAATAGTTCTTTTTTAAATAACAAAGTTATTTCTGAGCGGTAAAGAAAGTGGATTGTTTTGCTGTCATTTGCTTCAATATTTTTTCTATTTAAAAATTTAATTATCTTATCTTCATTACTACAGAAAAATAAGTGAAATATTTTCTTGCTGCATTTCTTAATTAGCAAGGACATGAAATATTGCTTATCACAGTTACAGTGTTTTGTCTTGCTCAGTAAATTTTTTCATCACTCATATTCAGTACAAATTGTCTGAGCATGGCCATAAAAACTTTTAATAGTACACTTTGGGGAATCAGAACTGCTTTATTATTTGAACTGCTATGATCACAGATATTAAGACAAATTCACCATGTGGGTTTTTAACAGAAGATTTTGGCTGTTCCTGTAGCTCAGCTCAGCTCCATTATTTTGATATTTTATATTGTTCACATATGTTTAAATTGAGTTTATGTAGGTTTCAGGACATGGTTTAGTAAGCATGGTGGTGTTAGGTTGATGGTTGGACCTCATGATCTTGGAGGTCTCTTCTAACCTTAAGATTCTATGATTTTGCATACTTAGAAACATGGCTGTGAAAAAGCAAAGCTAACATATCTGATATTAAAGATTACTGCAAAAATCTATAAAGAAATCACTGTACAACAAACTACCTGGATACCATATGATGAAATTTTTGTCCTTTAAGAACAACTGGCTTTACCCTGAGGTTTGCTGGATTGGATCTGCTTTGTCCGGATAATTGTAAATGTATTTTGCCCTTTCTCAGTGCTTTGGCAATTTGGTCAGTAACAACCCACACATCCTCTTGAGTCGGTGCTAATAACAAGGTTACGTCTGTAAACAAAGAGGATCTATCAACCCGCAAGTATCCCTACCGACCTTTGTTGAACCCTGTCGAAAAGCCTTCCGGTTGTGTAGCAGCCTAACCAGCCCTTGCTGCTTTTGTCCCAAGGCTCTTGCTGCACTGTCCAAGCAGCATTACAATGAAGAGCGGCACAACTGCACATCTATTTCCAAATTCAAAGAGGTTAAGATTCAAATAGCAGAACTGTTATGTTTATTGTTCAGACCCAACAATTTCCTATATACCACAGCCTTCCCACACCTGAACAAGAGACTGCACAGCCTGACCTACCCACCACCCTGAGCCCTGGGTAGGAGGTGGTCCTGATAAAGTACTGTATTTTAAACTAGATGCAGTGCCTTGCAATAGCAAGAATATAAATTCTTTGAAGATTTTATATATGATTGATGAGGTAGAACAATAACTCAGCAAACAGTTTGCCTTCCTATTTGCATCTCTATATTGGGATTAAGAGTTAAAGGATTTTTCTCTCAAAACAGTCTTGTATCTTTCCTTTTCACTATCCTGCAGCACCTCTGGTTTAAAAAAAAATCTTTCTATTATCTCTCTCCCAGCCTTACTATTGTACAGTCATCTGTGCAGCACAACTTTTCATGGGTGTCTTTGGAAGAGTTAAAGTTTGTTTTTTTTATTTCATTGTTAATGTTTTTTTTTTTCAAAAGTAACTGCCTAATATTGCTGTGGAACAGGAAATAAACTCTCTTTTAGACAGAGGATGAAAAAAGATGGGTAACAGTTGTAAGGTCTGCAAGTGTCATAGTGAGTAACATGACGAACAAAACTAATGTGATCTTGAAAAGAAGGAGCTGTGAGTGGCAATATTTGGCTCATAGCTTTTTATTTCTTCAGTATGAACACAAAATATTAAAAGTATATTTAATAACATAAAATAAAACAGAAATTCCTTTATCTGATTGAAGTGGGGTTTCTTGGTTTTGCCCTTCTGGTAAGTGACTGGTGACTTACAACCCAGTTAAAATAGAACAAATCCTTTGCTATTTTACCCTCCAATAATACATATTTTCCAATTTTCATTGAGGCACTCTTACATCCTTCCTGCTGCTGGCATATCTCCTACATTAAAGATACCAAACTCCTTGTTTTCGGCCTTTGAAACCTTTTGCACAGAACAGAAACGTCAGACTCTGAGAAGCACTAACAATGTGCAGCAGGTATGTTTTGAAGGACAAACAATATTACAGAGGGGAAAGATTTTGAAAGGTCTACTATTTGGAGGGTTTTCTTTCGTAGTGTCTGTTCAGCATATTACAGAAAACACTGGCGGCTCTTGTCTAGGTGTGAAGGCAGAAGGCACCACATCCTACAAGGACACTGCCAGGGCCTGTTAGTGGCATCCCGGGAGCACTCGCAGTGACACTGGGCTCACCGCGCCCTCAGATGACATTGCCAGAAAGGAACATATTTCTGAGGCTCAGCACGGCTGATTGTGAAATCTTGGCAAGCTGAACTCAGCAGGGATTTTAACACCAGCTGAATGGATCTGAGATTTTTACCTTACAGTTTTTGGTTATTCTTAGTTATATTTAAAGTATTTATGATATAATATATGATGAATATATATGAATATAAGTTTTTAAATTTTAAACGCAGTAGTGCTATATTACACATATAAAAAAACTATAAGTAAAACACAGTGTGCCTAAGAAACTGCTTTTATTTTTATCCATTTTAATCTACAATGAAACTAACAGCCTACCTAATAAAAATTGTTTGCATATTTGTAAAATTGGTACATAGCTTCTAAACAGAAAGCCATCTACTAATTGTTGCAATACTGTTATTGCTGCTGCTATCACTTAGATTAAAGGAATTCCAAATGCCAAAAGACAGTCCTCAAAGAACAGGAAACCTGACATTTGCTTTTTCATAAAGCTTCTATAAAGCATGCTTTGGAATCAGGAAAGTAATTTTATTATAAATCTAGTACCTGAGGTCTCTGAATGTATTTCCTACTGGACGTCACCTCCTAAACTACTGAGAATTGAAGGATATGTCATATGCAATTTGGAAGTAATTTCTTACAAATATATAATAAAGTCTAGAATTTGACCTAAAACCTCAATGCAATACTCATTTAGGCATTCAGAGAACACCTGTTTTCCAGACCAATACCTTGGCTGATACTTACCTACAGAAATAAATGCAATGAAAATATGAAAAAAAAAATCATTCCCAGCCATCTCCAAAAAGTGCATAAAATTTAAATGATATAGAAATACAGCTAATGTTTTATAGATGAATGCAGATAAACACAAACCAGGGAATATTTATTCAGACTTCAGTATTCTATTGACTAAGGAAAAAGATCCTGCTCTGGTTCAAAGGTGAATCCATGACTCGCTTTTCATGTTTTTTCCTACTGGAATATTTTAGCAGTCTCTATAGCTGAAGACCACAGAAGCATCAAACATGTTTACATGTAGGGCACTGCCAAATAGCAGCTACAATTGATCTATTCAAATACTTTCCTGTCCAAAACATAGTGATGGGTAAATAAATACGCAGCTTAAGATAACACCCTATCTTCCATACTAGGCAGCAGTTACTTGAGGGCAATTTGTGCAGCACCGTCAGAATGCTTATTCATTTTCGGAACCTCGCTGGATGACCTGAACATCAAGTGCACTTAACAGTCAGACATCGCTGCTTTCTGAAATAATAATAATAATAATAATTCAGAGATGTTCAGGTTTTGCTTGTGACCACTGTCTTAGAAGAGCTCAAAGTTCACTTGCCTATAAACCAGAATCCCCTTGTCATTTTTTATAGATTTTACTGACAACAGGAAAGTTCAAATGGCTAAGAGCAAGGCAAGAAACAGATTCCATAAGACAGCTTTAAATGTTAGTCAAGTATAAGAGATTGCTTATGTACTTTAAGAACTGATTGCTGCCCCTTCCATGAAAACAGTTTTTCACTAAATCACAGCATAACCAGAGAAACAACAATTGTAGCTGTATAGTTACTCTTCTAAGGTGACTAAAGCCTTATTTATATAAATGTGCAGGTTTTAAATCAGTTGTGCTGGATGATCAAAAAGAAAACATAACCTGTTAGATTAGTTTTTCATTTTACACAGCTGTTTGACAAGCTGTAAAGTAACAGACTTTACTTCATTACGTTGTACTCGGCACATCAAATACTGGAATATTGCCCTGCTGCTTTGTACCATGAATTGAGATGTGTTACAGCAATGACAAACAGGTCCTTAATCACTTCTTTGGATAGAATGCTTACACGTTTCAGTAAATGAACTTTCACATTTTCCCATTTATTATTACTTCTAAGTTCTACGTAATTACCATGGCATTTATCAGTGCCAACCAATTTCGTTTGTTTTATAGGTGACTTCTCTCAGTGTTTTTCCTATAAAGGTGCTGGGTGGAGCTGGATAGCCCTGTCCCTCTGCCATGCCAGACAGCACTCTTGTCTCTGCTAGCAAGCTTTTAATCTCAACAATAATAAGTTATGCAAGAGAAGTCAGACATTTTTACTTCTGTGGCAACTAATATATCAGACGGGCTGAACACCAACCGCAAGAATGTGAATAAAATTGCTCCGCAGAAAGCCTGGTCCATAGCAGTTAACAGCAAAGAACCCTGTCCTAGGTTTTCTACACAAAAAATATTAAAGATTCCCCCCTGCATTGCAGGATCCTTAGGGCAAAAGACTGTTAAATTAACACAGCTCCAATCCTAAAGTGTATGAGACCTCTTCAGGGGTTTTAAAGAGAAATAACGCACAAAGCTTTCGAAGAGATTGAATGTGGGAGGGAGGAGCTATTTCTGCACTACATGGGACTTTCCCATGGCAAGTGACTCCCATCCCACTTTGGCGCTGGTGAGGCTACAGATGGAGCCCTGGAATACGTCCTGGACAGACATCCGCATACTGGAGCAAGTCCAGCCAGGGACACCCAGGTGATCTGAAAGCTGGAGCATACAGCGGGTGCATCAAGAACAGCGACAAAGCACGGTGCATTTGACATTTATCTCCTTCCCTCCTGACAGTATATAACATTATTAGCTACTTGGAAGGTGCATTTCCCTGCACATCATTTTGATGCTATTTTAACACCATTTACTTTTAAAATATGACTAATAATGTATCATTTCTTTGCCACACTTCCTTCTCTTTGTGGATTATCCAGTAGAAGTTTTGTTTTCTGGCACACTGTGAGATACTGAAGTATTCATTATTATCCACAATTTTCAGAGAAGAAAGTTCAAGTTTAAGTGACTTGCTCAGGGGCAGTGAAGAAGCTGTTAGAGAGTGAGGGGCAGAACACAGATCTTGTTATTTTAACCCATAGCCAGTCTTCTATCATAAAAAAATGGTCCTGCTGCATTGAACTAAGACTTCACACTAACAGGACACCGATTTTTTCTAAAAATAATAATGTTCTGTTGTGCTTGTAGCAAGAACTAACCAATTCATAACAAAGAACAGAGAGACTATTAAACCCACAGAGTAAAAAGAACATAATCACAGAGGAAACTCTTTGTTTTTAATGACTTTCCATGGAGATTATATAGGGCATCAGAGCTGACCTCCCTTGGTGGCAGGGAATGACACAGGAAAGATTTTGAAAGAAATGGGTCCAGTCTGTTTGATCTACTCAGACCATTTACTTCGAAGTTCCAGAGCACACCTAAATAGATTATCCATTACTTACAATATAAAGATTAATTGAAATAAAGAGTTTAATGCCTGTTTACATCAGACTTCAAACTCAAGAGTGATGGGTAGAGAGACTGTGAATAACGGTCTAACAATCACAGAAAAATCAAACTTTACCCACTGCTTGAAGGGGATACACCCCATAACCCTTCTGTGTAAATGTAAAAATATGACAAACAAAATAAAATGGTCTTTAAAAAATAAATTTGAGCATTCTAGTCCAAAGGATAAGGCACTACACCATTACCTGTAGCAAGAGATGAAGAATTTAATTGATACTTGGGAACTGGGCTATTTCTTCCAAAAGGCAACATTCTTGTGCTTTGCTGCTGCTGACGTCATGTCAGGCCAATTATTATATTTATCAAATCACGCTTTTTGTACAATACTGTATATATCAGCATGAGATACAGAGAAAAAAAATGGGAGTTCTGCTCTTCTACAATAAGAAAAACTATTAATACTGGAAATTATAAAACGTGATTTTGGTGATCCTCCTAACTCATCTGAATAAAGGTAGTGGGAAGAACAGAAAGAGACAGAAAAAAGCTAATGCAGTTTCTACCGTGTAATGTTGTTCCTCTTATTTGAAACCATTTTCAGATTCATTTCCTTTCTGTGATAACCAGTAAGAGCAGTAAGTGGTGAAGATACTCACTTTGCCCAAGGGATCCATTAAGAAATGTTATAACATTATACCAAGTGACTGAAGATACTCACTGTCAAGGTATCTTTTTTTTTCTTCACAGAGTTATTGACTGCTGCTTTCACACTGTTGTGCTACAGAAGGATAAGACTTAAAGCAAACACCTTTGAAAACCAGCACAGCAGATGCAATATTCTCCAATCTTTTTAAATTCCATCCTGAATCTTTATCTTCTTATAAGCCTCCTTAAATACAGCAAAAGACAGGGGACTTCAATGGAAGATAAGAGAGTTTAAGATATTGGAAAGAGAACTAGAAACATCAAGATTCAAATATCAAAGACTGTGTAAACCACTCCAATCTCTATGTGATTGAAGATGTAGCCAAATGATCGAATAAGGTCAAGTCACAGTGGTGAATAAAGTCACCTCAGAGCAGTAAAGGAAGTATCACCAGTTGCAAGGACTCTCCTGCTTTTCCAGTTAAGGATGATGAAGCAAATTAACATAACCTCATGACTGAACAGGCTAAAAATACATCCATTGTTCTGCAGCTGCTCAGCATTAAATTGTTATACAACTGTAACTCATTTGCTTTCAAACATCAATCCTCATTCTTAGTTGCCATCACCAATCTTTTCCTACCTTAGGTGCCCAGACTACAAGGTCTTCTGGGAAGAACTATCTCCTACCATACACTTTTGCAATGCCTGGGAAAATGTGGTGTCTGGTTACTTTACGGAATTTTAGCTGCTAGTGAAATAAAAAAAGAAATTAAAGAAAAAAAAAAAGTAGAATACTGCTTCGTATTTACCAATATTTTTCCTGCCTGCATTTTTCATACATATTCTGTTGTGTTTTCATGGGGTGGCAAAAAAACTGTATCTCAAAGATAGCTTTCCTGTTTGCAAATATTACTCTTGGATTCATATTTTCTGGTTAGTCCATAAAAGCAAACATCTATTTTGCACAGAACTCATCCCTATCCATCATTTGTATAGGTGCAAGTGGCAGCATTCAGACACAAAAAATAACTCTAATGCATTTGTATCTGTAGCTTTGGTGAATTCTGCATTCATGGCACACCTTTGCTATAATTCATTGCTTAGTAAAACACTTTGAGCTACAGTACATGAAAAACACTAAATAATCCGTAACAGAGTACAAACTGAACAATCTTATATTTATAGATTAATGTTTCTTCCAGCTGAATAACTGTCTTATGGAACTATCTGTGCTCCTGTGCAGTGGCTGTGTTTAGATTGTGTGGATTAAAAACAGGGGGGAAAGGTTAATATGGCAACATTTTGCTTCGTAACTTTTTACCTGCACTCTACACATCCTCAACTGGGAAATAACGCATGAATTTTAAAAGCCCTTAATTTCACTGATCCTATGCTAGAACTAGTTTTAATTTGATGTTGTTTTTTCTTCAACTACTTAACATTTCCTTAGCTTGTTTATTACAATATTTTTAGATCTGATTATTCTTATTATCTCAAGAGAGGCCCTGTAGGTTTGCCTACACAGTGAAACAAACTGCAAGGTTCAAAGCAAGTCTGGGCTAGGACAGCCTGTGAGGGACAGAGGTGAGCAGCACGTTCACTCCTGCCATCCCTATGAGAAGCTCAGGCAGTTTTATGAAAACTCACAACTACATGAATGCCAAGTGCTGAAAGAAACACTGACCCAAACTGAAATTGGATAAAATGTCAGATGTAGGAAGGAAATAATTCTACCACTTTTGCCTCTTAAGCATCAACAGAATTGAGACCACCCGCTTTGCTGTTTTACTCTTCAGTATCAAAGAAACATTAAATCCAAACTAACAATGACCTTGCAAATCGTTACACCCTGCAACAGGCTGCCCTTCCACAAGAAAGGCTGATGGCAGGGAGGGCTGAACAGTTTCTGGGTTTTGAGGTGGGGTAGTCCAAGATGTTCTCCATCCAGTACAAAAGTGGAATAGTCAACACTCTCCAAAAAAAACCCAACTCCCCCCAGTTCCATTGGGGGAAGCAGGAAGAATGTGTCCCAGGGTTAAAGCAAGGAGATGCACAATGAGACACATTCTACAAACCAGCTCCTGTTTGAGGGCCACATCTATTTCTTTGAAGTCTTTTATATTATATATATGCCCACAAATGTGCAAAAGGATTGCTGTTCTAATCACAACACAAGTTGTCACCCAAGAATATCAAGAACAATTTAATAAACATTGCTCAGCAGCCTGAAATTATCAATGGAATCACAGAGGCAAAATGCAGGCCAACATATACCACACAGTTCCTAATACCAGCAGTGATTTCAGGCTTTGTTATTAACTCAAATTAAATTTAAAATGGGTATTGTCTCTCCAATTTCCAAATAACAAAATATTTGGATTTTTCTACTAAGTTCCAAATGCACTGAACAGGCAGATGCAACCTGCGTTATTATTCTCTCCCACTGCAGTACCAGCAACCGTGGCAAGTGAGAGGAGTACAGCATTATGCTATGTGCGTCAGAAAAAGGCTCAGCTCTGAAAAGCTTAAAACCATCACAAAACTGCAAGAGAGACAGCAAATAAGGTAACATGAGCAACACAGAGCCTTGGGATTAAAAGAAGCGTCTGTCCAAAGATGTGACCACAGGACAGTACTACTTCTGACATTTGCAGGCAATGCACTGACTACTCAGCTGAGTCTTCTCTTTTTACATTATTCAGTAATGTAAGTTCCCTATTGAATGTCCGTTAGCAACTGCTTTCACTTTTAGTCATAAGGAATTTTCACTGAGAATGACTTACAGGGATGCAGAAAATTCATTTCCGTTCAGACCTTTTACTCAGATGCTGATGCTCTAAGTACCTATGAATGAATGATTTTAATGTATTTGTGCTAGAGGGATTTAAAGGCATTTACCAAGATCT
Source organism: Chlamydotis macqueenii (assembly GCF_036417535.1). Taxonomy (NCBI): domain Eukaryota; kingdom Metazoa; phylum Chordata; class Aves; order Otidiformes; family Otididae; genus Chlamydotis; species Chlamydotis macqueenii. Next base: position 12,706,683 of record NC_141556.1, on the reverse strand, counting down.
GCATTTGTCCTATACACATTGCACTACAAGTGGAAATGATCTGTGGTAGCATTCAGATTCAGAACCTCGTGGCTTAACAGTTTTATGTTACTGAGAACTTTGCCTTTGGCTGTCCGAGCTTAAAAATCAATTCACTATTTTAAACTTTATGCTGCTGATGTCAGTTTTTATTGTTGAACTCAACAAACTAAAACCTTCAGAGAACAAGATCATGAAAAATTGCTTCCCATTTACCACAATTTAAAGCAAAAGGTGACCAGAGTGTTCAGTTTATCTTTGCACTTGTACAGACTAATTTATTGTAAGGATCTTGTCACTGCAGGATCTCAACTTATGATGAGCAGAACCACATCTGAATCTCCAGATAAAAGGTTTGGCTTTCACATGCTTTGTTTGTATCCTTTTCCACTTTAACAAACTCCTAATACCTCTCTCTATTTTCAGTTTTGCAACTGAGTTTTATAGATCAATTCCTGCTCTCATCTACACTTACTACTGAAGTTAGTGCTTTATAGTGATATAATCAAGATCAGATTTTACTCCAATGCCTATGAAGCTGTTTCCTTAAACAAAAAATATTGTACTTCTGCGTCTATGGTTCTAGAATAATTCTAGGCAACATCTTGATACTGGATCTGATTTTCTTAATGTCTCACTCTCCTTTGCATCTCAGAACCAAGATACAGATTGCACATACCTGCCTGGAATGTTAAACATGTAATGAAAAATCATTCATCTCTACCTAGGATCCACTGCCTCCTTTTCCACAGTTCTTCAACAGAGGGGATGACTTGGCTGCATCCCCGAGTGATATAAATAAGCAAGAAAATGAAGTTTTCCCTCCTTTTCCAGATGCCAGGCTCATGCTGCTCCCCTCAGAGCCTATCACACATCACCACTTCTCCACATGCACTCAGCCAAGCCATGGCTGCAGCTCCGCACACGAACCCCTCCAAGCCATACACAGGGTTTTCCCATTTGCCTAGGCCTTCTCCAAGCAGTCCGACTGCCTTCTCTGATGTTCATGCTACCAGACAATCCAAGGGCACATTATCACTGTTTTGGTGTGAGAGGACTGAGAACATTTTTGCTAATTGACAGCGTTTTCACCATTTGCTGACAATTGGCAGACTAGATCAGGCCTGAAGCCTGCGATGATGAAAAGGCCTGGCTTATGCTTTTCAGTCTTCATGGTAATAAACTGAAATGACTATGCATTATAAACAGAGATTTGGTCTAATCCTTTCCATTACTCCTTTTTTATTTAAGTTTCCCTCCACAGGGAGGCTTTTAATTTGTTTCCTTCCATTAGCAAACTTATCTCTTCCCCCCCCGCCCCGTACCTTTATTTATGCAGCAGATGATTTCATGTTTATCTAAACATTTTCTGTCATTCTAAATTGATTGCCTCGATGACTGCACCATTTGTTGTCTGAAATTAAAGCTCTGAAAATGTCAGTGTATAAGCTACAATGTCTTAGCTTTACTTATATTAGCCCATAGAGTCTCTCCTGAGATGCTTGTTTTCTTAAATGTGTTTGAATGGAACTATAAAACAAGCCTCCTGCAAGAACTGGCAGGTCAGCAAATGTTTATTGCTTCAGCAGGAGCAATCACACAGTATCACAGAATCTGTCAGATGGACAGTGTTAATTCTTTGGTGTTTGGCTGGTAATTACAGAGAAGGGGAAAATGCCTCTTAACCTAGAGGGAGAAATGGAAAGGGCAGTAACTACAACCGTTGACACACTGTAATAGCAACTCACTGGCACCCTGAACAAGCTGGCGGTGAGATTAGAGTTCCCAAAGTCAATACTTGCCAGCAGTTATTGAAGCGTGTGTTGTGAGATCTGTGGAAAGTTAGAATAAGGAGTAGCTGCATTCATTCAGATACCATGGCTCTATTTATTGAGTTGCACAAAACCCTCTTTCCCTCTGTGCAGCTCTGCAGTAGGAATGGTTCTGCAATGTTGATCTAGAGGAAGTGGCTTTGCACTCAATAACAGGACTTTTTGATTGACAAATTCTTCTGTTTCTACCACAGTTCCTAAGCTGGCGAGGGGAGGCAAGAGCAGCCATTCTTCTGCAGATGGGGAAGTGCTTCACCCGTTTGATGACAGGTTTTTTCCAGGAGACATTTTCAGATTGTCTCAACCAACTTCTCTTCTCCTTTCAGGCGAAAAGCTTAGAAAGATGAACCTAATTTCTACTATCCAATTGTTTCAATTTACAACAGCAGGAGACACACTTGTGGGAATGCCATCAGCAATACCAGTGCTTGGGCTGGTGGGACAGCTTCGGGGCAAGCCAAAGCCAAAAGGGTGGGCTCTGGTTGGGACCACGGCACACACACAGAGCCGACTCAGTGGCCACTTCTATTCTCAGTGTAAAACCGTTATGTGTATTGGAAAAACACAAGGGTTTTTTTTCTTATTTTTCTAAATAATGACCCTTTTCCTCCCCACTCCCAGGAACTACATTACCAGGAAGTTTATTCATGTCTTGAAGAGCTTTAAAGACACTGTTATTTGATAAGGTGCATTTAAAGCACATCTGATTATAATCTGTAGCAAAGTGAGAAGCTAATAGAAATCTGTCATATAATTGTAGTGTCACATACAATTAATTGCTTCAATCACAATGCTACTGATTTCGTGTTAGTGCTGGAAAGTTTATTTTAAACTAGTATGACAGCAAATGTTGCTTTATTACTACCAGCTGTTATGGTAACTTTTGAACTGTGCTTAAAATAAAACTGGAAATGAAATATTCCTGTTTTCTGTTCCGACATATTCCTGAAATTGGTTAAACCATAAAAGAAATGGATGGTTGATATTGTGATTAAGTACTGGAGAAAACCAGGAAGAAGGATAGGAAAGGAGGAATGTCACCTTCTGAGTAGCCTTGGATAGTTTACTTAGGTAAGAATTCTCAGCACATACTAGAGTCAGATTTTTTTTAAATCCTCCCTTTTTGAGATTTACATAGCAAGATTTTTTAGATAAATTCAGTAGTAGGGATGCTTGATCTTCAGTCTCCCAATAGAAACAGCTGGCCTAACAAAGGCATAAGAAGCTTTACATCTCTAAGCCCCTGACCGAGTTAGGCAATGATCACAGACTTACCATATGGCTGATGTTAAAAAGAAATATTGAGTAGTTACTGGTTCAGTGATCACCACTTATCCTGTGCTCTGACTGAGACAAGAATTTTGTGGAGAAAACCAGGGTTTGAGGGGCACTGAGGAAGAAAGGAGGAGTAAATTGTAAGCAATTTTCTATATTAAAAAAACCCAAAAGTTAAAAATGGAAAGAAAAATTCTTACAGTCCTATTCTGGGACATGACCCAGACCAAGATGGCCATGTAGAAAGAGTAGCGGCTGGCAATAAGAGGACATTCTTTCTAGCTGGACTTACGACCTGGAGAGGAACAAAATAGGGCCAATTTCAGGCAGAGGCAAAATAACTAGATGTGCATGGTGGCAACTGTCCTAGTAAGAGGTGTCCATGCTGACAGCTCTCCTTAACAACATGGTCCTGAGGCGATGGCCTCGCTGCTATGACTGCCACCAGCAGCAGGCTGAGTGCATGGGAGAGGACAGTGGAAACAGACGGAAGTGTTCCCACTCTTGTCCCAAATGGCAGCAGCCAGAAAGCCACTTTTTTTTTTCTTTTATTTAGGGAAAAAATACTCAGTTTTGTCTTAATTGCCAAGCAGCACTGAGCTGGTTCTGATGATGAACATTTTTCACTACAAAGTAGTACTGAGAAATACCAGACCCAGGTGTTGGGGATGGCAATAACCCTGCCCCATCAGCACTGCACAATTTTACCACATCAGCCCTGGCTTTTCCTTGTCCCCTGCATCACTTACACCTGGTCTGTGAGCCTTCCAGCCCCACTCCAATTTTACTTCTTCAGCACTTACTCTGTTTTGGCTCCTGCTTTGCTTTTCCACCTCCGCTGAACCTTTCCTTTAATCCTGCCTTGCAGAACTCCTTCCAATTTCCATTGTCTCTTCTGCCATGACTTCTCCTGCCTTCAGTGCTGTCTGCCAGATCCCAACCATTGTTTCCCCACAGACTCAGAGCTCCCAAATGGTTCAAGTAGGAAAACATTATTAAGGTTTCAGCAACTAAAAGTAGTTCTGTAACAGGCAGTACAAGGCCGAACCTGACCCATGTGCACCTGAACTCAAAGCACAGATGGTATTTCACTGCTTCTTGATTTCCAATTTAATTCAAGCACATATATGGTCTAAACTTTAGCAGTCTGTAGCCCTTTCTTACTTTCTGTCAAGTAATCTCTTTACTTTCCCCAGAGCCTGTTGAATAAGTATCTCTCAAGCTTATTTGAACCTCTAGACATTAATCTTCTGAATTTTCACCAATAATTGCAGGATCTTGTAACAAATGACATATCAATGACTTACAATTTTTGTGAATATTGTCTTAAAATACACTGTGGAAGGGAGAATATCACTGGGTTTCCATCCTTGCAAAACAAGTATACTTGTGACTTCTGCTTTAAATTTTCTTCTTAATTTTAATTGATTGTCATTTAATTTACAATTCCAGGTTTTTTTTTTATATAAGCTATATGTCAAAAGCTGCAGTTTGGATGATAAATATGACAGACATCATGTTCTGTGTGCCAAAACTCTCCAACTCTCAGAGATGTCCTGTGATCAAACCTAACATGTAGAGTTTTTTTTAAAGAAAAGATCAGATTTTATTATGAAAAAAAAGAATTGTTGTTCAAACTAACAGCTACCTCTCTCCTTACTGCTACCTCATAAATTCTATTAATGCTAATGAGTTTTATGCATTTATTAAAGATCTACCTCTATAAATAGATTTACAAAATGGGACTATGCTTTGGCTTGAAGTACTTTGCTGGAATGGAGCCAAAGTCATAAACCTTCTCCAGCACAATATGAAACTCAAGCTTGGCGTTTTCACCTTGAAGACCTCACTGACTGCTACAGTTCCTTACATATTTGTTCCCAGTGTTGCCTTCCTATGCCATTGATTTATAAGTAGAAAACCAGAGCATGCCCAGCTATAGCTCCTGTACTGAGCTTTTCCAGTTTAACTATTTGGGGGCCTCATACAGTAGAAGGCATTCACAGATGACTAGGGTATTCATAAAAAAAAAATACTAGATGGAGCTTCTGGTGACATTTAGAAAAACATGCACAGCTCCAATCTTCAAATAGCAGACTAACATCTTAAAGGAAAGGTTCAGCAGAGGTGAACAAAGTGGATTACAAAATAAACCAGAATGGAAATTCAATTGAAAATTCTCACAGGGAATTGTATAAACCACACTTAAAGCTGCCTGCAAACATAACACTTCAGAAGGTTTTGATGACTGAAAAATCTTCTGAAGCCTCCAAATAAGGATTTAACTTATGACAAACGTATCTAAAGTGAGGAGTGGATATCCACTTTTTTCAGTGGATGAAGTGTAAGGGATAGGATAATCAAGTTTCCAGCAGCATGGCTACCACCACTGGCTTTAACTGGAAACAGGATGAAAGCCACACCATGCCACCTGCTCCAGAGGCCAGAGACTCAACTTTATGTCATTAGCTAGAACAGAACTAGTCTTTGAGCTTCACTCTCTGAACCTCATATAGGACTTCTTCAACTTGTAATCAATTCATCAATGGGAATTATTTCTGTTCTACTGAAAATAACATGGTTCAATGCTATTAGGAAAGTGGTTTTACTGAAGACCTTGATTAACAGCGGAGGTTTCTACAACTTTAGTCCTAGATTTTATTACTGTGGATATCATCCCAATAAGCCCCACAAACTCAATAATTTACTCATAAGTTAGGGAGTATGTAGATGTCCCATCTATTACATTTAATACTAGCTTTTTCCTTCTTTGATCCTCACAGCTCAGTAGTATCAGATTATTTTTTTTAAAGCTGCACAAATATTGAAAAGATTTAATCTCAGTACAATCAAATCACCTGATGTTTCTAATTCTTTTACTTCCATCTCAAGCTGGCAGTAAGTTGTTCTGACACTGCACTGAGTTGCTTTTTCAACAAGATTTTGCCCAGTACAAAATATGAGCATAATACGTACATAGTAAAAAACCCATCAAAATATGTCATTTAGACCCAATGATGCTACCTGATCTAAAAAAAAATATGAATAGTTAATATTAAAATCATGATTTTGTTAGATATTTATTAGATAATGAGATACCTTCTAGCAACAGGAAAAAATTACTGATCCCAAGGAGCTCTGCAGAGCACTCACATCACCAGTATCGCTTACATCTTTAAAATGGATTAGAGTGGATTACAGAGCTCACAAAAGAAAAGAAGCTGGTGGCTTATTCACTTCTGTAAGTTATTCAGTACTGGAACAGCTTGTAAGTCTTAATGGGAGAGAAGAAATTGTGATGTGTACTTCTATTGTGCTGAATAACTGCAGAGAAATACAATATCTGATTATAAACGGGTTTTATGTGATTCATCTTTTCTAATTTTGAAGTTTAAATTGAAATGACCAAGAGGCAACAAGGCTATCAACTCTAGAACACCCTTTCTTACTGTCAAAGGCACCCCAAGCCCATTAAAATCTAATGGACTCTCACCATTAACTTCAGTAGCAGTGCATCACATCCTTAACAGAATGAGAACAGTTTTTTTCATGATTAACACAGACGCTGAATAGACAATAACACGTAATTACAGGTTTGAAAGGCAAGTATTTTGTGTTTCTCTCAAAGCATTTTGATTGTGGCTTCAAAACAAAACAAAAAAAAAGCCTCCTTTTAAATATAGCTTTGGTTTTGTCACACATATAAGAAATGTGACTGGCATGGCACACTGTGACTGAATTCAGCATACCAATTGAAAAGACCTGTAACAGAAGGCAAAGGTTAGCTTCTAAAAAGGGAAAGAACATGTTGTACATTTCTATTCACAGGAAATATGTGTTTTGTTTTTTTTTTTTTTTATTTTTCTAAAGGCAGTGATTCCAGTAATTTGAAAGCATTACAAAAATATGTCACATACTATTCCAAACAATAGTACCTTTATCCTGAAAATTGATCCATCAGGAAAAATCCTGATGTGCATAAATCTTTGACTAGCACATGAACAATGCATTGATTTTCTCATTCAAAGATAATGTATTCATCCAATAAAAAACATTAAGGGGATTTAGTCTATTCTAATGCTGCTATGTTTTTCTACTTTAAAATAAATTTGTAAAATGGGTCTGTTTTTTAAAAAAAAGTTTGCTGCTTAATGCTTACATCCCACTTTTCCCAAAATTTTCCTCCAAACATATTAATTATCTCTACCCCTGCCTTCCTAAGCCCCATGTCGCAGCTCTAGAAGAGCTAAGGTGAAAGGAACAATCAATCTTGACCAGTGCATCCTGATTCTGTTCCTTCAGTCATTCATCTTGCAGACATTTTTGACTTGCACTCAATTTCTGAATTTGTTCATTCTGCACCCACAGTGCCTAAAATTCCTAATACTTTTAACTCTTTATCGCCATTGTTGTGTAAAGAAAAATATAAAATATATAATACATATAACAGTTGCCTTAGCCAAGCTGCTCTCCCAGAGACTCGGAACAACAGGAAGGCAAGAATTGTTTTTATGAGAAAGGATTATCTGAACTTCCACCATTTGTGCTGTCCCTATTTACAAAGAATCTCCAAGGTAACAGGAGAAAAAGAAAATTGTAAGTAAGTGGAGTGGTAGATTCATAGTAAAAACTTACTCCTCAATTAAGCAATCCCATTTTTTTAGATTTCATTAAGTTAATTTAAATAAATGTAAGAGTGCAGTTACAATCTCAATTGAGGAACTCCAACTATTAGATCTACTAAAGGTGTACACTGAACAAGATGTCAGGCATAGTTTTACAATAAAAAAATAGTTTTATTCAGAATGCTCAGAAGCATTTCCTAGCCACCAACTGTCCACGTGACATTTTTCCCCCATGAATATTTGAGTTCTCATGCTTGCAGATCACATCCTCTTCGTCCTTCAGACTCCCAGGCGGCAATAACAAATCTCAGCAAAGTACTGGCAGTTTCCCTTTTTTGGTTGATTGGGAAGGTTTTCTACAGTAGAACTGCTGAACCCTCAGGAAGTCAGAGTAGCATCAATTCATGTTTGGAAGATTATCTTTACAGCAATAAATATGTACCAATTTATTTCTGAAGCCTCAAATCACTAAGGGCAATCTTTACACTTTAAAATGCAAACAACTCCTAAGCCCTGGCAGTTTGAATAGGGCATAAAAATCCCTGAATAAAGATATTCTGCAAGGTTCAATAATCAAATTAATCTCAAGACCTTTTAAAATTCAAGGATTTAATTTAATGGATTTCAACAGGTTTCTTTTGTCTATTTCTGACAGAAACAAAACAGCAACAAATCAGGCATTCCCTCTGAAGGCTGATAATATTTTATTATGGAAAGATCTTTTGCCCCCAAAGGCAGAAGAACATTCCTGTAGCTGTTGTTAGTTCTGGGAACGACACCCTGCCCGACCATGAAGGCAGCGGTGACGCTTGGTGCCACTGGCGTGGGGCTGGGGTTGGGGCTCAGCGTGCGGCTGGATCACTGCAGCGCTGGCTGGAGCCGGCAGCTCTTGGGCGCTTGCCACTGCTACACAGCTCCTTTACACTTGTGCCAAAGCTCTCCCCATCTCCACAGCATGATTTTAATGGACAAACCGATCAATTAACTTTTGGCAAAAGAAGGTTTTGAATTTACTTCATTCATTCGGTCATGCCTGGGTCATTTCCTAACTCTGATTGCCCCACTTAACTCCCTTTGAACCGAGCTCAAAGAAGGAGCCTACCCTGCTGAGGGCTCTGAAAGGGCTTTCATGTACGCACACATGGGCCAAACAGAATCCCTCATGAACAGAAAGATGGAAGACCAGTGATACCATGGAGGACATCTAGGTATTAAAACAATTCCTCGACATTTTTTTATGCAAGTCTGGTAGACCTGAGATATTAAAGTAATAATTCAGAAAACCTTAAGATGGGCAGATAGTCTTAAAAGAAATTTCCCTTTTCCTCTCCAACGCAGGTGCATGCTGTTGCAAAGCACTAACAAGCAGTTTCTATTTCACCTGCAAGTTAGCAGGTGGCTGCCACAAATATCTGCAGGTCTGCAGATCTGTGCTTTGATCTGCAGAACCCTCTGGGACGGGTCATGATGAAGGGTACTATAGGATATCTTTATTATTATAAGCAGATACTGAAATCCTTTCTACTCTCTGGACACTCACAAAGTCCTGTCTTTGTCTTACAATCTTTGAAACAAACTGTTGTAATTCCTACTCCAGGGAAATGCTGTTGAATGCCAAGAGGAAGCATGCACTCACAAACACCCACTGTCTTTGTCTAATTGAAATGAAAAATATTAATATAGCAGCTCTACCATTAAAAATCTACACTAAAAAAACAAACATTTGTTTCTAGAACAACTTTCAATCTGCCCTGAGCTGCTGTTTGAACAAATCTCTATCACTGTGATTTTATTTCAGCACATAAATGGAATCAATTACACTTCACTGAGTTCCTTTTTTCTCCCTCTTCTTCTTTTTTTTTTTTTAGATAATGGAACTGCCTCAAATTAATAGGCTGGTTTCAATAGTTTATGAATTCTGTCTAGCCTTTAAATAAGAAGCACATTCTTTGTAGTTTAAATTTGTTTGCTTCTAGTGTGTATGTGCTTCCGAAAACTCATATACAAATAGAAATAGTACACTTCTATCCCAAACAGCACTTAAAGATAATGGTCTTTTCCTACTGCACGCATTTACAATGTCAAATATAATACTCCCAATCTGATTAACAAGATGTGCTTCCAGCACTCCATTTGGATGTTCAATGTAACTTCTATTCTTATTAAACACAGCAGCACTTGCTCTTCATTCCAGTTCATTCATAGCCAATGCAAATTAAAGAAAAAGTTAAATTTTAATTAAGAAGAAGCTATTCAGGTTTGCTTCAGAATTACAAGAGATGGTCATAGTCCATTTGTTTTGTACATTTTTGATGGCTACAGAGTTAAGCATGCATGATTCAATATTATATGTAAAAGCATCCTGATTTGATTTAACCACATGATGCTGGAGCTTTGCCAAAAATTATGTAGGAAAAATGTTCCTGAGATTGCTTCAAGCATAAAACATATGAAGAAAATAAATATATAAGATAAATATAACACATAAATATTACATATAAAAATATAAATTAAACTAAAACAAATTTATCTGGGTGGTAAAGCCGAGTGCAATGAAATAGTATCATATATGAGCACTAAATTCTGAATTGTGTTGTAGGCAAGAAGTATTCTGCATTTATGCCATCAGGAGTGCACACAGGGATTCACTGCGTACAAGTGCTAACCCAAGCCTCGTCAAAAGTGTTGAGCAGCCACGTACGTGGACCAGAGGTGCTGCGGTATGATGTAACAGACTTCTCAGGTTGCAAACCCTTGCAGTAAACTGGCTCTAAACGTAAACAGACATGTAGAAATTTGGCTACAAAAGAACCAGTGAAAAGAAGTAGGCACCTCCATTCTCCCTTAAAACAAGCTTCCCCTTGGGCTACAACTCAAGAAAGCAAGCATGGACTACTCATAAGAACATCTGTAGACATTATGTGATCTTTCTAGCTATCTCCACAGGTCTCATACATACAAGTGTGACTAAGAATGAGCAGAATGCAAAATTATGCTGTAATTAAGGCAAACCCCCTATCACTCTTAGATATAAAGCACCATGACAATATAAGGCAGAACTACAGCCTCCCGTGTGAAACAGACAGGACAAGAAAGCAGGCAAAACCAACAGGGCCCTACACATTGTACACAACAGTGACAAAAGGAGCTGCTGGGTGATTGCTCGCAGCATATCTTGTAACATTATCTACATAAAGGTAAATATGTGTAAAAAATTCCCTGGTTACTGGAGCATTAAAAGAAGCATTAAATTGCTTTAATGGTTCCTCTAAGTGCCTAGCACACATTTGGGGGCTGTAAAAATAATAAATAACAACAATATTGGCAAGAGCAGGAAAGATATTGCTCATTTCTCACTGCCACTAACCTCCCCACTAAACACATCTGTGTTTACAAGACAGCAATACGCCATCTAATGACAGAACGACCGACTGCGTGACCCTCGGATAAAATAAAGGAGAAAAAAGATTCATACGTGCCGCAAGTCAGAAAATTGTTTGCTGTATAAACTGCACTGGCAAAGGTCATCAAGTGCTACAAATCTGCATTTCGTAGGCATTGCCCTTTCTTACAGAAATGCAAATTATATGTTTCACCAGAAAAAATATAACTTACATGTTAGAAGTATATAGGGCCTGTATCATTTCAGTCACATCTCACATATAGTACGATGTTTATACATATTTCGTGCAACTAGGAATATCTTGTTCATATGCCTATTGATCTTATTCAGTTCCCATGAACCATAAACCTGAAAAATCCTATTCCTTCAAATGCAGTGGCTTATGAAGTCCCTTTTACCTTGCACAGCTTCTCTTTCATCTCACCTACTGAACAGTTGATTCCATGGGTGAAATACAAAACAAAAAAAAACCCAAATTCCTATTTTGCTAGGACTCAGGTGTCAACTTTTGTGAAAAAGAAGAATGATCATGTGTTTTGTTTGGGAGTCTCCCCTCCCCCCCTTTTTTTTTTTAATTTAGCTATTTAAAAAAAAAAAAACTAAAAACCGTGTAATTTTGTTTTTGAAGGCCTGCAAACCATAGCAACTCTAATGGAATAGGCATCGGAATAGGAGCATTTCCTGTCATGTACTGAATGTCAGGAATGGATGTCTATGTAATTTGCTGAAAAGTGAAAAGATTACCTTGCTTCAATTACTAGTTGTAAAACTAGGAAACAAGTAAATGGCTGTGTTTATGCTTCTTTGACTGAACATGAAAATCTTGTGGACAGGTACCAAACTCACACAGCAGCTATGAATGGCCATCCACGTATTGGCAACTGAGAAAAAAGGGATATAATTTAGTCACAAATATGGGTTCCATAGCATGAGCTTGACTGTTTCATCAGCTTCCAACAGCTTATAGAGATGGGACAGGAATAAGGCCTGTGGAAAAATCTCTGAGCTGTCTCATTCATGCACTGACTTGACACCACACTCAGTTTATTTGAGCACTAAAATCTCCAGGACTTTCTCTCAAGATTTCTGTTACTAATGTAGTAATGAAAGATCTTCCGTGCCTCATTTGGGTGAAGGAGGTAATTATCTAGTAATAAAAGCATGATGTCTTATGGGGTCTACCTTTGCACGTGATCAGAGGATCTGCTGCCTCTGAAGCCGACTGCAGGATTGGCACAACATTCAATTGAAGCAAGAAAAGATCTCTGGTGTGTTGTATCAGAGGGTGGACGTTAAACTAGTGTTCTGCTCCATAAACGATGCATTTGTATGTGTCCTACATAAATATTTCTATGTGAAAGAAGCCTGAAGTGACATAACAGTTTCCTAGACAGAGGTACGATGTGATGTTTACAGATTAAAGCACACGAAGTATAACGGTATGCATCAGCATTTTTTGACATAAACACACAATCATAATGGACTCAATTGACTGAGAATGCAATTATGGGTTCAAATAATTTCAGATAGACATTGTCTGTGGCTAATCTTTAAGAGCCATAAGCCCGCTTGCTTGGTTACCACTTGAAAAGACATTCAAACTTGTAATGGATAATACTAGATATGATCTGACCTCAGGAAAACCACAGCAGAATACGCAATTAACTCTGTGCTTTGCAGCTCAAGACACTGTAGGTGTAACAGAACATATACAATTCCATACACATGTGCCTATGAAGACAGCCTGAAGGACCAGGTTTTTTTAGCCCCGAGAAGAGAAGGCTTCAGGGGTAACTACTGTGGCCTGCCAATACCTAACAAAACAGTTACCAAGAGGATTGACCCAGGCTTTCTACTGAAGTGCAGAACAAGAGAGATGATGGCCATAACTTGAAACAGTGGGTTCCTACTGGATATAAGAAAAAAATAACATCTCTGTGAGGATAATTAAGCACTGGAACAGGTTTCCCAGCAGCTTTGGGATCTCCATCCTTGGAGGTTTCTAAGACACATTTGGACAAAGCCCTAAGCAACCTGCTCTGAATTCAGTGTTGCTTCTGCTTTGAGCAGATGGCCTTCTGAGATCCTTCTCACCTGGGTGAATATATGCTGCTATGATTACCCAATGAAGTTAAAGATTCCAGTTAAGAACTGTAACCAGTTCAAGGGCTGACCAAAATAATACACTTCCATGAGAAAAGTGAAGGTATAGTTTTCCTCTCACGCCTTTAACAAAAGCAAAATAGCATAACACATCTTTTATTTTATGCGTAAAACAGTAATGTGGTATAAAGAATTTTTCCCCCAGAGACATTCAAAATTCTTTAAAGAAACAAGGCAAAGATTTAGACAAATGGCTGAAAATAGAGACACACAACAAACTGCAGTTCAAAATAAAGGGGAATTTTGTTCATCAGCATCACATTACAGAAAGATAGCTGTTAGGAACGATGGTCTTCCAGATCTGCATTACAGATCTATACACAAGACCTAGTGAAAATAACTGCTTTCCAATGTTATTTACAATATATATATTTCAAGGACAATGAACAGTTAAAGCTAAAGAAACATTTGTGCGTGGATAACCTGATCTAAACAATGCAATACCCAAGGCAAGCCTGGTTAAATTGAGCTTTTTCAGTTTACTTTTCTAGTGACAGAATGTTTTCATATTGGAGTCAGGTCTGCTTACATTTAAGTCACTGACAAAAGTTTTGTTGACTTAATGGAAACAGATTGGGCCATTTTTTATGAATCTTAAAATAAGTGGAAAAGAGACACATCTGTTAATCTAAATGTATGATTCTGTATCAGGAGTTGTAGCCCTGGAGACCTCCAAGCATCTCAGGCAATGCAGAAGCCATGAAGAGGCAGCTCTGCTCAGCACAGTATTTGTTTGCTGACTTATCTTTAGGTCTTGAATTCAGGGATGCATCTGCTGGATAGCAGTTGCTGGAGCTTTAGCTCCGATTACAAGGCCTGAGATCAGAACACAGTCGGCTAAATGTGACATAAAGTCAGTCCTTCAGATGCTACCACTCCATGCCCACAGTTTTAAATTCCTAGTATGCCCACGTTCGCCCTAGTCCTTTTCTGGATAAAATAATGCCAAAGACTGAAACGGTCTGGGACAGAGAAAGTGTGCTCACCATTCAGGTGGTACACTAAGATGCTGGAGTATTTGCCTGTCCAGCCCTCAAGAACTGACTGAAAAGAGAGCATATGATTTTCAGGTAATTACTTGGGAAGATTTCTTTCATACGATTTGAGAACTTCTGATAATTTTCAACACTAGTTATCGATTGTTTTGTTTCATACAACTTTTCTTGTACTTTTCACTGGGTCGGAGATGGTGAGAAAATGAATTACTTCAGGTGTTTAGGGTATAGCACACTGCTTCATGACATTACATTTTTGTATAATTGTCGTAGTTTAGCAATAAAACCAGAACACATAATCTATCATGATTTTTTCCTGGAAGCCCAAGACTATGCAGCAGGAACAAACACCCGGTCACCAGGGTCATGGTTACAGCATCAACATAAGAAGGCTCTGTTCACCTGACTGAGCTTGGTATCCCTGCCCTGGGAAAAGGAGCTGCAACCTCACATCTGCTGTGGGTTTGAACCAGGAACAGATACATTCAGTCACTGCAGTCTGCTTAACTACAGACAGAAAGTCCTCAGTCCACAGTTCCTTTCCTTCCAAAGCTCCTGTAGAGATAAAAGACATTTGCCAGGAGGAAGGAGATGTCTTAGGAGGCCAGAGCTTATGAAAATAAATTAACAGGCTAGCTTCCAAGCCTGACATAACTTGGAACTAGCATTGATTTAAGAAAATTGTGCAAAACTACTCTTGCTGCAAAACCCACCGGTCTTCCTTCTCAATGCTTATTTTGAGAAATTAGCAGCCCAGTTCAGATCCAAACCAGCTCAGAATTTAAGTGTCATCACATCCCTCACTTTAAAGTTTTACAGATCATATTAACAGTATTTAGTTACTTCTTATGGATCTGGATTTGGTAAAAAATGCAAAGGTTATAGACTAATAGCACTGGTTCACATCTACCCCACAAATATTTTTAATTACAATATTATCCTTTCTGTTCTTCCTCCTGCCTCAAAATTTTAAAGATTCCTATTCCTATGATGTTCTCCTTTTATCTTTCCATAGTGGTAATAACATACTTGCTGCTTGAGATGGCTTTTGTAGCTCCAGCTGCACTTCAGCATTTAATCAACTATAAAAGCCATTTATTGCTTCATAGACTCAATCTCCAGGAACATTATCACTTAACTATATGTTTGCCCAAAGCAACAAAAGGAAAGCTGTCTATATAGTACATATATGCCCCATTCATATTTATGTAGCTCTAGTATCCCAGAGTAAATTATGGCTATTTTGTATCACTAGTAATGTACCTTTACAAAATCAGTGAAAGGAAATGCACATACTATGCTCACATTAAAACTATTTTTAGGTAAAACCACCAGCTGGTAACTTGAGCTCCCAAATTTTTTTTTGTTTTTTTTTTTTTTTTAAAGAAAGCATCCCAGATGTTTTATAAGGCATAGAAACTAGAACGACCAATCCCAGTGCTCACTGCTGAGTCAAAAGTAGGGAATGTTTCTCTCTCATCTGCACCATTTTGCATTTTTCAATACTGAACATCTTGTCCTCTGCCATTGGATTTCTTAGTTATTCAGTGTAGCTCCTCAAGCTGGCCTTTTTCTTTGCTCTACAGAATAATCTACTATCACCAGCAAGTTTTATGATAATTTTCCAGATGATTCATGACCAGGTTGAAAAACATAAATTATTTTAAAACTCTACCAATGAATACCCTCTAAGATGAAAATAATTATTCCTATCCTGTCTCTTGACTGTTTTAACCAATGCAAGCATGTTATCTCTTATTCTTCTATAACCTTGCCTACTGCCATCTCAACTTGAGGCAGATCCTCTGCTTCTGCAACAAACAGTTCCAGCATAACAACTTCCCCAGGCTCCTTCAAAGTGAAGGTGGCTAAAAAAAAAAAAAAAAAAAAAATTAATTCCCCCCATTAGTCTAATCATCCTTGAATACTCCTTTAGCTCCCCGAGAATACGGCCTCTAGAATACAAAGGCTGTATCCTGTAGCCCTTCCCCTTTCACATCTTCTCTGAGGACCCTGGAAGTTAATGCTCAAGGCACATTCCCAATACCACTCACCCCTGCATGAGACAAGCATAGCCTTCGCTTCTCTTCCTTGTGCACTTTTCTTCCTCATGCATACTATGAGTCATAAGCCTTTTTATACTAATGAAATAACCTGGCTTGTACTAAATAATTAACTGTTTGATCCTTTTGGGACCTTAATGTAAACTTTCAGTTCTCTTGAATGTTATAAAAATGGAAGTTTGTCTCTGAAGAAATCAGAAGGAAGTCCTGTAGCACTCTATCTCAGTTTTGGCCTACAAAAATCTGATCATATTCTTGTTGGTAACTTTTCAGAAGATGTTGGGTAAAGCTTTCACTGAATCAATCACTCACTGAATCTCAGTGATCAAAAAAAAAAATCTTTTCAATTTCAGCTTTTGACAAAAGAGTGAAGGAGGTCTAAAACATCCACTTGACGTGTGACACCTTCATGTCATGTTTGGTCTTTTCTCTGCAAAATTGTCCTTTTCTTTCTGAAGTTGATTAAGTGTAATGCAGTCTTTTGGTGGAAAAAAAATACGAGTAGTCTTATAAATCCTATTACATATTAGTATAATTCAGAATTCCATAAATATTAGGATGTATAAGAATATTTTTCAGGATAATCACCCCTCAGCTCAAAACAGCCAAAAGAAGAAACACAAAGTCAACTTGTTCTAATTACTGTTGCAAACAGCAGTAGTGTGGATTGGTTGGTTGGTTGGGCTTTTTTTGGGAGGTTGGTGTTTTTTTTTTGTTTGGGGCTTTTTCAATATTTGTAAAGCATTGCAGTCCTGCTCCTTCCATAACTGCACTAAAAATGATACATAAACTGAAGGGAATCACTCTCCCTACTCCTGAAACCGCTGTGATAAAAAGCAACAGATATTGAATAACACAAATTAGCAGCTGAGGATAGGACAAAAAAAAAAAAAACAAAAAGGAAGCAAAATTCATTTACAAAGGCATCCCAGGACACAGGATATTTGCATGTCTACATTAGTAAACCCTCTGAATTCAACAGACATGCTACACAGCATCCAAACAATACTGTATTAACCAGAAGTGCAAAGTGTTTGCATGTGCATTAAACTGTTCATTTCCAAGAGAACAGAGATTCCTATTAAGAAGCTAGAAATAACATTTTCACAAGTATCAGAAGGAATCAGATTCCCCTTCTTTGTTGCTGTACTGACCCAGTCAGCATCACTTCTCCATTGAGAAGGCTGATTGGGGAGGAGCAAGGCAGGAAAAGCAATGCCTTGGCACATTTCAGCTATGTGCTCCCCTTCAATACGCTCCTGACTGTCAGAACATGGGACATGATCCAGTCCTACCTGAAAGCTCCGTGGCTTTCCTATGTTAATTTATTTGAAAATAAGTTCAAATTTTATAAACTCTGCGTACCTTCCCTCATCTAAGGCAGTGTGCTCTCTGTACCAACTGACCACCTTTCAACACCATCTTTTTTTCAGGCAAGGTATATAGTTTTAGCACATTCATCCCAAAATAATTCTTCTTCAAAGCCAGAAAATACTAGACTCAACATAGTACAGTAAAGCAAAAAATCAGCAAAAAGCCTAGGACATACATCAACGTGTTAAATAATCACTTATGTCTATAAACTAATGGAGTATAAGAGACAACGAATACTTCAGTACCAGGTAAATCACATTTTTAAGCAGTGGAAGCAGGTTGGGAGATCTTTAGTTGGAGCCCTTGCTGATGCCACTCCACATAAACCTGTAACTACAGTGTGTTGTCCATAACAAAGAATATTTCTCCTAGTACTGACAGATTTTCTGGCTACTTAAGGGCTTATGCTCAGAAGATCTATGTTATTTTAGTGTCCTTATGAACTTTCACTGTCTACAGCTAGCTAATGAAGGCAACAAGAATAATGGACCTCATCCAACTCCTACTATAAAGGTAATGGGAATTTTTCATACATTTTATGGACTAAAGTTTGAACTAGTACTAATGCAGATCTCCTGCAGCAAACATGACAGTTGGTCTTTCTTCAGCTTCCTGCAATGATTTATAGCACGTTAGTTTGCTCACTGAGAAGGAAGTGGCAAAAAAGGGATTTTCCTATTGATACTAACAGATACGTCCTAGTCGTTCAAGCTTTCCCGACCATACTACACCAAAGTGAGGCAGGAAGAGTTGTGGCAGAGAAAAAGCATTTGAAGGAATAAACATCTGACACACAGGTAGGGCTGGGCAACTGAAAGGCATATGCATCACCAAAACAGAGGGAAGGAGACTGGAGCATGAGTAAGAGTAGGGTATATTCTGGATCTAGGATAAGGAGATTTGAGAGGGAAGAGATAAGGGGATGTGGAGCGATAAAAACATGGGCATGAAAGCAGGAAAGATTATGAAGAACACAAAGCTGACCGGGCACAGGAAAAAAATGTACAGCTGGAATGTGAAAATCAGGACTGTGAAATGTTTCAGGGGATTACAGAGCCACGGGAGGTGCACTATAATGATAAAAATAATGACAGGGAAAGAGAAAGGAAGGGAGAAACTGAGAATTGGTGCATTTAATTTGTGCATGTAATTAATTTGGAATTAATTTCAAGGTAAGCAGGCAAGAATTTTGCTCTGTTTTCTGCAGCCCTTGTCCACATCCAGAAGCACTGATATCTGACTATTTTACGAGGAATAGCAAAGATTTGTTTTACATTTTCAAAATATACCAGTTGAATTACTTGATATTAAAAAATATCAGATCAACCACACCAACAACCAATCAGCTCCACTAACGTGTCTGCAAAGTTTTAAAGAATGGTGCTAAACACACAATAAAAGGCAAAATCTTCAGTAGGAGCTAGAGAAGACAATATTCTTATTACCTGTTTTGTTGCATATATACAAGTTATGCCAAATACGGATTTTGTCTATGATTTCCATGGCCCTTAAAATTTAAATGCAAGCAAGAGTTAAGTGTAGAGGTCCCTGTTTGAGTTACATGTTGGGCACACACTTCTAACTCAATGAATAATGGGCTGCTCCTGGCATGTATCTCAGTTCAGGTTAACTTGCGAGGTTCACATCTTCTGCGTTAGGTTAGGTAGCGGGATGAGTAACGGGAGTCCAGGCTAGGTCATCTTCTCTGAGTATTAGTAATGTTAAAGACCAGAACTTGAGTGAAGGCACACCTCCACGTTTAACTCTTGCACTAGAACATTTATGTGGTATTATCGCAACAGAGGAATGTCTGAGGTCAAATTACATGCTCTATTTTCATTTGAGCAAATTTCTGTGAATATTTTCTTTGCATTTTTTCCCAGCACTTTTTTGAATACAAGAAAATTTGTAGATAGCTGTAGATAAAAACCTGTGGATAGATGCCAACTTTCTACTATAACAACTGCAGTCAGTAATAAAAAAAAAAAGCTAGCTACTGCAAATGTTTAATACTGCTTTCTTGCCCAAATATAAATAATGAAATAGCAGACTTTTAAAAAGGTGCTTGACTAAAGTCCTGAATGAAGTAAGTTTAAGTGGGAAAAAAAGATAAAATGGTTAGCATTAGGGCACACACATGCTTCTCTTATGAAACTCCCTTTATATTTCTAACCTGTTATGCAAAAAAAAATCTCTGAAAAAATATGGTTTCCAAAAGATATTACAGTCCTCCACAACTTTTGAGAAGAAAGACTGTGCCAATACAACTGCATCACAGTAACAAACTCCAGTACATATGGCGTAATTTAATCTCACTCTCAGATATGAAAATACCTGCTTCTGTAATTCCCAGTTCTCAATACTTTAACAGAATCAGGTAGCTCATGCAAATAGATTTCATCATCTTATACATGTGACTAAAATGGAAGGGAATTTAAGGGATACTATAAATGGACATTAAGACTACAGTATTAGTTTTATTAGATAATGCATTTTCATTTCCACTGCATTTCTCTGAGCTTACTGCAAGATCTTTGAGTTCTAGACTTTACCAAAACCACATCTTGGCATTTACATTGCTGATGTTGAAAACTGAAATCTTCACCGAAGCTTTTAGTGATTTTTTCAGATTGTGAAGACTATCGGACATCTATGGGATATCTCTGGTGGTTGGGGACTTCAGCTGGGAACCAACAGAGAGTGGCTGCACTTCAGGCTCTCCCCCTCTCAGCTCCCCGTACAGATGAGGGGGACAGCAGCGCTGTTTTTCTCTCTAGGCTGAAAGCCCACCATCCAGTCACTGAGGTTAAACAAGTGATTGACTGTCAGTTCCAGCCATCTCACATGTGTTTATAGCCAACTGTGAACAGGAGGTTTCACTAAGGTTTAAACTAACGTGCTGTATCTTCCTTTAGCCCTGAAAGCAGATTAGCTAATGTGTCCTGCTACTTATTTCCAGATGACAAGAAGAGTACAGGCAGTAACCGTTCCTCAGATGAGGGAGAAGCTACCTTGATAATTTATCATTTCATGAGCATACCCTTATTATATGTGTACAGAGCCTGAAATAACAGAT
Organism: Chlamydotis macqueenii; assembly: GCF_036417535.1. Taxonomy (NCBI): domain Eukaryota; kingdom Metazoa; phylum Chordata; class Aves; order Otidiformes; family Otididae; genus Chlamydotis; species Chlamydotis macqueenii. The sequence continues at coordinate 12,685,859 of NC_141556.1, read as the reverse complement.
TCTTCTCACTTGATCCTCTGAAGAGTAATATTTTAGCCTTTCTGCCACCCTATTCCTTTATAAAACAAGAACTGTTTTCTCTCAAGGGGATTAGAGCTGATACTCACTAGAACAGCTGCAACGAGGAGTTGGATAGTTCTGCCTAGGAATAATGAAAAATAAGTTGTACATGACACTTTCAACTTTCTTTGAACTTCCTGCAATTAAACATATTAACATTTTAAATTCTAATATTTTAACAGCTGCACAGGGATCTCCTTCACACTGTTAGAAGTCCTGGCACTCTGCAAGGAGTGAGTGCCAGTATTTGCTATGTTCCCATCCAGAATTCCCACGACCTTCCAAATTAGTTCAAAAGGTACAGTAAAAATAGCTCTCATATCTATTTCCTCTTTGTTTGCAACGTTTCCCTGTCCATTCAAAATGGTTCTGTCACCCAGATACTACACACTGTTTGCAGGCACCAAACCTGTCCCAAGACTTTCTGTGACCTCCTTCCAGTGCAAAAGGGAGAAGACTGACATCGTGCAGTGTGCTATCATGACCTTCACTCCTCATCTAGACCCTGAGACTAAGTTCTGGATTTTTGTTGTTGATCCAAAGCATTTGGAATATATGCACTTAAGCCTTTGTTGAGAAGAAGATTTCATCTGACAGCGATTTGAATGAAATACGGCATAGCTCCTTTAGACACTAAATACAGCTTATGCCACAGTAATCCTCTGAATTCAATGAGCTTGAGATGAGTTTGGCTCTCCTGATATCTCAGCACCCACAGCTGCTGCAGTGCACTGCTACGTTCAATGTGCTGAACTCGCCTGCATAAAATGGCACATCACCTCTGCATGAAGGCTGTGGGCACGAGATTCACAATTCTAAGAGCCCATATTTAGGCTCTTAAAACTTATTATAATCTACATATAAACACATACATAAAACTAGCCTAAATTTCACCTGTTCATGGAAAGTATTGCCTTCCAAATGGCTTCCAGAGAGACAATACTTCTGCATGGAAAAAAATCCCAAACAAAACCCCAGCAAACAAACACAATGCAGGCAGAAGGAGATTAAATAAAAATAACTTAGAGCGCAGGGGCAGTTTTTTATTGCCTACCAAAAAGAAGACATCGGGGACTATTTAGATGGTTCTTGGACACCTGGAAGCCAAGGTGCCCGTTCAGAACAGCATAGGTCTGCACTAGCTCCTGTGCCACATCAATATAGCCTCTGCAGATGCCTCAGATATCCCAAGACATCCAAAATCAGGTGTCTGTATTCAAGCAAGAGAGTCCTGCTCCAGATGTCACGTCCTGGCTATTTATTTACTGATCTCTTAGTTTGCAGAATTATTCAGGTTGTTTTAACTCCTCTCCCCAAAAATCAATCTGTCTCAACATAAGCTACTCCTGCGCGTCATTGTTTCCTTCAAACAAATAGAATAAACTCCTTTTATAATTGCAGCAATCTGTCTCAACTCAGCAACAGAAAAAATAACTAGCATCTTAGGGCACATCTACTTCTGAAAAGCAGCAACACTGAGTCAGACTGAATGGTGGTTTATAAAACAGAACAGAACTATTGTTGTAGAGGGTATGAAAAGACAGCATATTGTATGTAAGACAATACAGCAAGATATGCTTTGTGTAAGTTATTTATTCTCACTCAGCTTATTCCAGTTCTGTTTTAACAGTATTTCCATATGTGAAAACCCCCTGAAAAGCTAAACCAACAAAATCTGGACAAATCCATATAGGAAAAAATCCCAAGATTTTATTATGTCTGATGTTGATTTGAATATAGTAAGACACTTCTCAGAATAAAAAAAACCTGAATCTGATTTAAGAAAAATATTAAGTAAAGGAGGGAATAGAGCAACAAGAGCAACACCTTTGACAGAACAGTATTATGATTTCCTAACTGGTTAAAACCACATCAAAACAATAAAATGGAAGACTATGGTTAATTTGAGAATGTATAGTCGAGTTACTACTCCACAGGGATCTGCCCTAGTATTAAATTCCATTGCAGCTCAAGATTACATTTCTGATGTTGAGAACAAGAAGGGCAGAATAAACTCAGATGATACTTTATCTGCATTGCAACTCGCTCCAAGTCAAGCCCTTTGCTATGCTCAAACAAGCAATGGACAGGCTATCACTGCGCTCCGACAGCACTTCCCCAGGCTGGTCTAACAATTAAAAATAAATCCAACTGTACCATGACAGTATTTACACAACATTAGTCACTGGGAAAGCTTTGGTGACCATCTTCTTTTCTTTTAATATTACATTTTAAAATGCACGCTTGTGAGTTCTGTGGAATCCTGTCAAGAAGAAAAAAAATGTAATTAAGACATTGCACGAAACACCTACCTACAGAACCATCCAGAATGCAGTGCTGGTAAACCAGTGGTACTAGAGATGTATTTGAAGGCCCAGGAAACATAGTTGGCTCCAAACCTGCAGGTACTAAATGTAGACAGGGACTAGCTTCTTTTTGTTGTGTCCTCAGGGCACATTCTCTCCTCTGAACTTTCCTATGACATCCATTTTCACGAGCCCTTGAATACCTACCAGTGCCTGAGATCCATCACCTGCAAAGTAGGACTCCTAAGGCCTAGAGGGAGATTTAATGGTACTTTATGCAGCATTAAGCAAGACAGTTTAAAAAAAAAAAAAAAAAAAAAAAAGCTTTGATCTGAGATTGAAGCAATGCTTATTTCATTAAGGTCTGTTCCCATGTGGTTCCTTAGCTGTTTCTTGGTCATACTCTTTTCCTCTTGCTCATCACAAGGGTCAAAGTAATTTTTTGAGGGAGTCTAGAGGTCACACGAAAAATAGCATTCATTCAAAACACAGAGCATACGAAGTTATCTTTCTCTAAGGCCTCTGAGTTTCTTTCTTTTCGGACTCTCTATCTTCAGTTCATTTTTATTCTGCATAGTAAGAATACGCACACAGGAAGGCTTGGGTTGCTTTTCTTAATACAGTGTTTCACTCTGTAATTATTTCCTTTAAGCATATTTCAGGTGTTCTAATTCATTAAATTTGAGTTGTTTTCAAACAAACGAAAACAAACAGGGAACTGTGAATAGCTAAAATTTAAACATATTAGCAAACCTAACCCACTCATTTCCTAACTTGCCTGCTATTTTCAAATTAACAATGTAAAAATGCATAGCTTGAATTCTGCTCCCAGGTTGGTGTTTAAAGAAGGTTTCCTTCTAATACACATTATCCTTCACCTACTTTCTCTCTCTGCTATCTAATTTCTTTACTCTTTTACTCTTCTATCTCAGGACTGGAGTTAATGAGATCAGGTTGAGCTGGCTGCTGAGGGAGGCAGCAGATTTGCCCCCTCTTACATCCTTCCCCTGCAGAAACCTGGCACAGCATCACAGGCACCCCAGCAGATCACTCACTGGCCATTCTCTCCTGCCTTCTCTCCTTCCAGTTAGCAGCAACACTACAGGCACCTCTGTGGCTTTACAGACCAAGAAGACACATGTAAAACTTTCACATCATATAATTGTGGATACACACACCATCTTTCAAATTAGAAATTTCTACTTCCAGTAACAGATTTGAATGTAATCAAGAGGCCACGGTGATAATATTCAGGTATTTAAGATAGAAATACAGATGAAGAAGAAAGGACAACTACACAGATAGCAGATTGTTTCCATCACTATATGCTTTCCATACATAGAAAATTATGGATGGGTGTATATTCTTCATTCAATATTACTCTTCTTCCTTACCTAAAAATAGCAATCATCAGAAGCAGCAAGGACGTGGGTAATAGAACAGAGAGTAAATTTTCAGAAGGGCACCAAGCTGGGAGGAACCGCTGGCACCCTGAAGAGCATAATTAAATCCTGACAAATTGGAAATACATTTAAAAATCCCCATGCTGCTACTCAAGATGATCACAGGGGACAGGAACAGGGAACTCTAAGCAGGAAAATGAACTGTAATGAGGAAACGAGTTCCTTATATATTTTCTTAAGGATGAGAAACAACTGTCTTGATAGTACAAAGGGACCCATGGATTTCAATGGTTCCACCATCCACCAGTCAAATACGTCAACCATCTCAGGCTGTTGTAGAAAGGGTAAATATCCTACTAGGAGACTATCAGACATATCTCACAGAATCATAGAATGGTTTGGGTTGGAAGAGACCTTTAAAGGCCATCTAGTCCAACCCCCCTGCAAGGAGCAGGGACATCTCCAACCAGATCAGGTTGCTCAGAGCCCTGTCCAATCTGGCCTTGAATGTTTCCAGGGATGAGGCATCTACCCCCTCCCTGGGCAACCTATCCAATCTCCTTTCAGTCCATTCAGCCCAGGTACATTGTCACAGTTGAACTGCTGTGATCAGCATTAGTCATATCTGATGCAGTACATTAACTCCTTAGGGACTCAAAAGAGTAGCTTTTCCTTCCTACCAAACAAATACGTGCACCTCAAGAGCCAGGCTCTGATTTCCAGCTTAAAGGCTTGAAAAACTTCAAAGTTAAGATGGCTCATATAGAGAGCAGCCCTTAGGAAAGCCTTGTTTTGAAAAATTTGTATCTATTTCAAAACTGGAACTCTAAATTGTTGTAGCAGTCTCTCTGCTGGCTGGCAGAAAGTATGACGAGTGTATGTCCATACATCAAGAGAGATGTTAACCACTGGTCAGAGGCCACACGGCAGTTATAAGAATAAACAGAAGGATGAGGAGGAACCCCAAACCAACAATCAATCAGGAGAGTAGAGTCTAAAACTAAAATGACTAATGAAGAGACAGAACATGAAAACAGTCCTCAATTACTCAAAAGGCTGCTGCCAAGAATAAGAAAGTAATGTTTGCTAGAGATTATTAGCAAATGATAGACCCAACCATCTAAGAATGATTAATATGAGATGAGATTACTAAAGGCCTCACTTGAAAATTTTCTCTGATGCAAGTCAAACAGCATGGTGTAGCTGTTTCTGAATTGGTTTTGTTCCTCTCTGCCAGACATTCTTTGAATGTTCAACACAGCTTTAGAGTTTTTTGGGTTTGTTTGGTATTTTTTTTTAAATTACTATTTTCGGTACTGTTTCATGACTAGGAAAGCTCTCACACAACAGCACTGAGGCTGTAAGAGCAACATAAGAACTTCACACATTGACTTTCAGGAATTTCCAGTTAAGATTACCAATAATTCAGTCACTGTTTTTCCGCAGTTTGGTAAAAGCGGTATTTTATTTCTCAGTCGAAATGTCACAACATTAATAAAATAAAGAGAGTAAGAAAAATCATGCCCATTTTCTTTAAATCTTTCGCAGATTTCTACTGTGATTCACATTTTATTTGTGCTCAGGACTTTCAAATGACATTTGAAGTCCAAAAACCTTCTGATGGAAGGAAGATTATCAAATGGAATATTTAAAGGGAATTTATACAGTATTGCAGATATTAGGAAAAAAAATCTTCTTTACACAAATCAGACAGCAGGATAAGGAGATCATCTTTTACACAGACACTGCACTACATTTTCATTAAACACTGTATTAATTTGTTGAGACTGTTAGGGAAAAGAATCAAATTAATTTAAAACAAGTGTTAACTTTTACATTTAAATAAACATTTCATGCAGCTTTTACTGGATTTGCAAAACTGTTGATGGTTTTCAAGTAGGTTAATGAGAAGAAGATCTGAGTGGGGAATCTCAGAACGGTCGAGGCTGGCAGAGACCTCCAGAGCTTTTCCCATCCCACCCCTCCGCTCAAAGCAGGGTCACTGAGCGCAAGTTGCTCTGGGTCATGTCCAGCTTTTGGATATCTCCAAGAATGGTGATTCCACAAGCTCTCTGAGCTACCTCGTTAAGTGTTCATCCCCCAACAGTTTAAACAACATTTAAAAAGTTATTTCTTATGTAGGAATAGATTTTCCAACATTTTAGCTTGTGCCTGTTGCCTCTTGCCTTGTCACTGAGGAGAGTGTGACTATCTTATTTTCCCCTCCCCATCAGATATTTATACACATAGATAACATCCCCCTCTCTCAGTGAATTTCCACTGAAAAGAGGACATAAATTCCTGCATGGAATGTTATGGAGGGATGTTATGGAAGTCAATTCTAGTTACTGCATGAGGGCATGCCAGGGCCAGCACTTACCCTGTTCCACCTACACTAAAGAATCAAAGTACATGAGTGGCACACTATAGTAAAAATAAAGCCCTTTTTAGGTCCCAGAATATGAGAAAAATACAACTGGCAGAAACCTGTGGTTTGTTCAGGCTGGCAGGCATGGTTACATATCACAAAACGTACAAGCTGGTAATCAGAGGTGACTGTGAACATGACACATTGCGACAGTGCTGTAGGTGAGCACACTGGAATACAAGAAATTCGGTAAGGAGACTTCTGCTAATCTCAAATGCTAATCTTAGTGAAATCAGTGCAACATTCCCACTAACATCACTTGGGACAAAAATTTAGACTTAAGCCAGGTAGCTGAGAACAACGAACAGTACGAAAGAAAGTTCAGATGTTGCAAGAGTCTGGACTTCAGAGTAACGTCCTGCTGTTCTTACATCTCTGCTCCAAAAGAGTCAGCTCCACTGAATCCACTGGAAAGTGGACTGGTACCTACCTTCTGTCTCCTCTTCCTTTAATGTCAGGATGTTTATAGATTTGCCTTCCAAATATCCTACAGCCCACCTTCCTTCCTTTACTTTGCAAAAGCTCCTCTCCTTTGCCAGCAGAATACCAGCCTCCTGCCATATCTGTGTACAAGGTAGCAGGATTTCCTTTCCATGAGTAGTGAAAGCAGTGAATTTCAGTTTGATGTCTGCTAAGTCTGCCCAGGGTACACATCCAGACTGCTCTTTCAGGGTAATGGATTTGACGATGAATAGGTTTCCAGAGGTTTAATAAAAATCCTGTTTCTAATATCCTGAATTACCTGGAGGCACTGAGACGGATAAACGGAGCTTAGGTTGTGATTATGAGACCTTGTCTTGATTTGGTAAGATCCTTCGCCTGTGGTCAAGTTGTTAATTCTGACCATCCTGTCTCATAACTTAAAGCCACCCACAAAACCCTTGCCATTATACTTGTAGTCAGAAAACTGAGGAACGCTCTGAAAATACTTTCATGACGTTATTTAACACTATTAGCAAAGACAAACCAGAGATTGCAGGTTACCTGCTGCAGAGGTTTTAAACCGAAGCTCTTTGCTGCCCTCTGTAGATTCAAGCAAAAACTAAAAATTCAGGCAATGGAATTACATTTCATTTATAACTTTTACCCTCTGACTTATTCGTTAAAAGACATGTAATATTACATAATTTTTCAGTGCATTAAATAATCTCAAGCACTAGATTTCACTCTTCCCTCCCGAAAAGACACGTTTACCTAGGTCTGGTTCTTTAAGACTGATACCGAGGTCAGACGGAAGAGCATCAAATCTCTGTGCGCAATGAGCTGTAGAAAGTGAGAAGCCCATGAACAAATCCAAACACGAGATCTTCTCTCTTAGTTTCATTCTAGTGCTCTCAGTATTTCAGTACTAAAACGTATATTTTGGAAAAGGCACGGGAAAAAGATGAACTAGCGTGAAATAAAGGACTATTGTAAAGTTTTCCTGAAAATATTCCTCTCCATACAGACCCTTCTCCTTTTTACTTTAATCCTAGTGCTGACAGCGACTCCCTTCATTGCCTTGGGCAAATAAAATACTCATTGTATCATTGGGGTGTTGTAGGATTATCATTTGTAAGGCACTTTGAAGCTGGGAAGTGCTAAGTATTATTACTATTACAGATGAAAGGCCCATTCAAGCAAATATGCAAAACTACTCTTATCTTAAAACTTAACATAAAAGTCTAAAATCCTGTAGGAATAAGCACTTTATAGACAGCCTTTCATTGCAACTGTTCTAGTCTTTGTGAAAACTGCCAAGCAAACAGCCACTTTTCACCAGCTCAAATTTGGCACAAATAACTACTGAAGGGATCAAATGGTGACTTAAAACACATTTTCCTTCCTTTTTCCTAAATTACACACAATTCTTGGACAGAAAAAAAAACATCTCCCATACTTCTAAGTAGTCCTGCCATAGCGAGTACTGTCACAATCCGTATTAGTGAACATTCAACTGCATCACAGAATGTTTATTGACATGTAGAAATACCAACCAAGCAGATATAGAAGGACTATGGCAACTTTCGGTCGGACCCTTTGCTACATCAAATCCTCTGCATGGTGAGAACCAGTATTAGACGAGGGACAGCATGTGATCTGACTTCTGTTCCCAACACAGGCGCAATCATCCTTCACAGCCCTGACCATGTTACCTCAGCATCCGTAATTCCTCCACCCACTGCTAATGCGAGACAGTAATAGAATATTTCTGGAGATGTTACACAGTGTACAGCAGAACAACAGGGCGCACCTCTGCGTGAGCTGATAGAGTCGGGGGTGAGGACAACCTCCAACAGGCACAAAAGCACTTCTTTGCTGTGCTTAAAAGTACAACACTATTGTTACTTGCAGATCTTGTGATTTAATTCATAGCTTGTTTTCTTCTTTAGCTGAATGGCTGCTTCAGTTTTGGATAATTTCCAAGCAGCTTTAGCTGTTTGCAGTGTAGATGAGAATAACACTTTTCCCAACAGTCAGTTTTGACTTCATGGATGGCAGCGCTTCCACAACGCAGGTACAAATATCTTATAGCACTACGGGAGTTTCCCAATTGAGAGACCCCAGAGATACTAAACATCTGCTATCTGCAGACAAAGTCCTCAAATACATATTTTCTTGATGTCTGTAAGGCAAAAGAGGAGTTTTAACATTTCTATGCATAGTTTCTTTAGTGCTCCTTTCACTTGAAGCTTAAGCAGAGTAGCACCTGAAGCTTGAACACTGCAGCCTGATGTTACAGCAAAGAACTTCACTGGGAAAAATGATCAGGAGCTTACTACACTATTGAACTTCTCAAATTTTACTTTTTTTTTCTGATTCTACTGCAGTTATAACAAAAAAGTATGGCACAAAGACACATAAAGCTCTTTTACCTTTAAGGAGTGAAATAAGGAATACAGAAAACTCCCTACTGTGTTGTGACAGAGTTAATTTCCTATTTATATAAGATGTATTAATTGTTAATAGGGAGCAACTATTAGAATAAAATCCTAACATTTCATCCCTATTTTGAAAAAATTGTGGTATACACTTGGTTACTCACTGACTCAGTAGAGGATATAAAATCCCTGAGAATATAAGGAAGCAGGAAGGTAATCTTCCGCTAACACAATGTTCCAACATTGCCATAGGATGGAAAATTTTATTTGAAAATATGAAAAGGTCTTTCTGTAGCTGCATTTTTCAATAGAGCTCAAGAGACTGTTTATATTCTATAACGCACATGAATTGTTATTACAAAATAGCCTGATACAATTGTTATTTTTGTCATAATAAAGCCCTTCAACCTTACTTGAAACCCATTTGATTTATTTTTTTCTTCCAAGTAAAAATATTTCTACTCAAACAAGCAAGGCTGCTTTAAATATCAAAAATACTCATGTAAAATACTTTATTTTCTCAAAATAGAATTTTACAGTACAAAATGTCTCCAACAGAACTTCTGGTCAGATATAACAAAAATATGAACAATGTAAATGTGGTACAATAAAAACAACTGAGAAATGCTTATAACAGAGTAAAAGCTGCTGCTAACAGAGCTGTCCACCATTATTACCTTAACACAGCTACTTAAGCAGTGAGTAGCTAACACCTTCCTTTATGTTAAAACAAGGAAAGATTTTTAAAGAACAGTTAATCCAAGATGTTCACCACACTTACATGATTCAAACAGTATGGCTTATCTTCATCTGCTTTTGTCAAAATGCAGCCTCCTGCTGTTACAATCTTTGATTTTTTCTTTTTTTTTTACCAGGTCTGTGGAATAATATGTTCTTCAAAAAGAAAGGTTTTTTTTTTTTTACAGATGGGAATGTGGAAGGGAAAAACATGACTAGAAAAAATGCTGAAGTAGAAAATTCAATATCATATCCAGTATTTCTCTCCTAACCAGGGAAGACAATACCCAAATACGCTATTTTCCAGCGGCTTTTGTTTACTTGCAGATTTTGCATTTAATTTCACACAAGAAATTCTTCTGGATCTCGAGCTTTTACAAGTCATTGCCAAGTCTCATCACCAACAGTCAAAACTGTGACTCTTTTGTATTCTGTTATGTATGGTGTGAATCACACAATCTTAAAAATTACAGTTAAAGTAAATCTACTTAAAATCAATGCTATCGTTTGGAAAATGTGAATTCCTTCCTCAATAAGGGTATTAATAGGAATACACAAATAAACAAGATGGTAACGGGCAGTTAGTTGTTTATTTTCAGTATTTGAGCTCTCCCTATTTTTAGTGTAGAATAAGACAGGGTGAGCATCTCAGTCTTGCTCCCATCTCTGCTGCCATTCAACAGGGACAAAAGGACAGTGATTTCTTCACCCTTGGCCATACAGCTGGCTACATTTCCTGGTCTGGTGAGCCAAATAAAATCTCCAAACAAGGGATTATTTTACCAGTGACTGGTAAAAAGTGTAATCCTTTTTTTTTTTTTTGTATCTATCTCAAATATTAAAACTTTCCTACTCATACTGCTTGTTTCCACATATATGAAGAAGGTAAGGAATCCTGTGGTCAACGGACATAAGCCAGAGTTCTCAAGGAGTCTAATTCACGTACATTGAAACTGCCTGTGGCTCCAATGTCTCTTATTTAAGGCTCCAAATATTGCTAAAACAGTAAAATTTCAGTCATAGGAAATGTTAAGCTTTTCTAATACAGAGCAGGCCATCGGGCTAAATACTATCAATCAATTATTTCACTTCCACAAATTCAGTCTGGTGGCACTGACAAACAAAATAAACTTAATTTGGACATGCTCTTACCCAGTCAGCTGGATGTTCTTCTGACAGCAGCGCTTTTAATGATAATTAACTGCTTTCTGTATGTGTCACCCACTGCTCCACAGCCATCACTTAATAACCCATGACCAGACGAAGAAGAAAGAAGGAGGAACTCTCTGAATGTAGGGCACGTGCACTCTGAAGGTGGTGAGAACAAATGGCTATTAAATGGCTATTTCTGAAACAATACTGCTTTTTTTCAGGAAAACATCAGACTCTTGTAGCCTTCTGCATAGCACCAGGATAACAATCCCTACAGCCATGGAGTGCAAAGACACAGAGCACTGAAACTAGGGCACGTGTACCCTCAGTGTGATGGGCCATGCTGGCAGGAAACCTCTTTGATGACGGGTCCATCTGAAGAAGAAAATGTGGAGCTACACATCTCTTGCCACATAGTTGTTAGAATTGCTTAGTGCTTCACTGAACAACAGGGATGATCTTGGGAAAGGGTGACTTTACTTGATGCTTGGATTTTCCTTTGGTTTCTAAGGGAAAGATTTTTTAAATTTTTAACCTTATGCAAGTCTACTGCTATGATACATGCTCTTAAAACCTAACCCAATGCATGAGACTAAATCCGGCAGAATTCAGCGGACTTTTCCTCAGACTGCCTTTACTTTGAACCACGTTCCTCCTGGCAGTGGTACAGGAAAACACAAAGAGCTTTCTGCCCCCTCTCACCAGTGGGCTAATTACTCACTGCACATACCACAGGGCTTGCTCCTCTTTACAGACCTGTCTCATCTCAAATACAGTAGTTACACAATCCCTCTATTATAAATATTTTAAGAGGATAAATTTATGCGTTCAGTGTATAAAGGAGACCTTCTAAAAGACATTTTTTTCTTAAGAAACACTCTTGCTACCACTGAGGCAGGGTAGCTGTAGTGCTAATTAACACAATTCACTCCTTGCTGTCTACAAAATTAAAATATCAAATACTCCTGCCAAAGACTTCACAGCAACTCAATGCACAGTAGTTTTTTTTTCTGAACTTCTGGAATACCACCGAACAAGAATGTATGCTTGAAAGAAAATGACAAGTAGAGCTTTCTAAAACTGTATCCTAACATCATACTGTTTCTCCATGGTGCCTGATGCTCATTGCCTTTCCACAAAAACAAAACAAAACACACTGTAAGAAATGGGTAGAGTCTTTTTTAAAAGATTTCTCCCCATCTGCAAAGTGAGTAGTACCAGCCTATCAGATGCTTTTCAGTACCAGGTTTGATTCTATTTTGAAACCAACACAGAAGTACTTATACCATCCTTATGAAACTGTATACTCACAGAGACACACAGAAAAATCTAATTTGTAAAATTCTTGTGGGAATCAGATAAATCAGTCTGAGTTGAAAACACAATCTTTCAGACTTTCATTTTCTATTAATTTAAAGCTTTTCAAGGCTGATTACTCAAACAAGAAAAGGAAATGGAAGAGTGTTTTTTCTTGCTTTAACTTTAGAAAGTTTTCAGGGGAAAATACTCTACTCCTGATTTTTTTATACTTTTTATTAGAAAACAGTAATAACAAAAATAATAAGCTCTCTCTGAAAAAAAAAAAAGAAAAACAACCCCCAGCAAAGATAGTGCTTAGCTCCTTAGCACATGCCTAGCACAGCCATGGAACACATTATGAGGTAAGATTAAGCAGGACACTTTGAAATTCCTTATCACAACAATAACATATGGTTAGCTGTACCCATAGTGATTTAATGAATAGAGATTAGTAGCCATTAATGCAACGTTTAATAGACCATTTGAAATACCTGGAAACTTCAATTGTAGGATACCATTTAGTCAAGGATAGCACACATTAAAAATGTGGCCAAGGCTCCATTCACTTTAACGTAGCCACATCAGGATGCACAGATTCCACTTGCTGCATGGATGTTTTGTTGGCCTGCCCCTTGGTTCTACATCACCTCACCTTGAGCAAATCTCTCTGATCCCTGCTACCTCATTACCCTGGGTACGTGACCAAACCTTCGGCTTGACTGTAAATAGCCCAGTCACTAGAGTTTAACTGGCTAAGAGAACTCAGCTGGAAAACATCTCCACTATACAGCAAGAGCACTAACAAATGCAGTCTATAAAGAATTTTGATACATTTAAATCCAGCTTGATGTAATGGGATATTTTTTACTTAGTAAGCACTAGCAAAGTTATGATGGCTAGGAGAGCCAAGAACTACAAAACACTTCTCTAGAAAGAGACTTTGTCTAAGAAGTCCTGCTTTTAAAGGAACTGACCTTTGAAATGTTCCTTCCCAACAGATGTTTCGGTAAGGAGCAGCCAGAACAGCAGTTTCCTCTCTATTTTTTACAAAGGTGGCCTTGCTTGTTTTAGGACTACATAGCAATGAGGTGAGTTTAGATCTGAATGAATCCAAATAGTTTAGAAACTTTCTGGTCTTTCTCTGGCAGCTATAAGACAGAATAAGAAAAATTATCTCCTTTTTGTGCATGTAACATATATCTCACCCAGAGGGACAAAGCATTCCCTAAGCATTTCCTAAGCCTTATTGTTCATCCTCTCAGTGTTATTTCCTATGTTTCCCTGGAGAGAATTAAAGACGAAAATCCCAAATTATTTTGGACCCGATTCTCTGAAATTTCGAGCCAAATATAGCCATTGAAGCCTGCTTCTTACATCTGCTCCCACTGCCTTCAGTTATTATGAAAGGTTCACATGGAGAATCATTCTACAGGCTGCCCCTACATCCTGCATACACACTGCCATGATGTAAAACCTGTTTCTTAGACATTTATTTCTTTAAACAGTCTTCTCAAGCCAGTGAATCATTAAGACATGAAATTCCAGTGCAGTACTCTAACCAGCAAAATCCTACAGATTCTTTTAAAAATTAAAATTTAAAAATTAAAATATTTATTTGAAATATGACTCCAAATCAAAGCTTCATCTAAAAAGCACACAGTGAGCATTCCATTGCATGCACTCCATAGAGCTGTGTTAATTGTTGTAGAGCTAACCATAGGCCCTCTCTCTGATAAAACAAATTTTAAAATAGATACTCATAACAGTCCTGACTTCTCAAAAAACAAAAGGCATCAGCAGACCGTCCTTACAAAAATCATGGTTTAGGGAGTCAGTGTGAGCTAGAACTCCTTAATATCTGCATTTGCCAGTGCAGGCGACTGTAGGCTAAGAATTGTTCAAAGACATCAGTGTTATTAGAAATGGAAATAAAATTATGCATCTGTGTACAAATATCAGAAAGACAATGTAAGGTATTAGGAATGGACTTAAAAATTGATTAGAGCAAATGCTTAGAATGTAACATTATGGTATTGACTTCTAAGATGCAATCAATAGAATATTTTGCACAGTTAAATATCTTCTCCAATTTAAATTTTATGTTGTGGCTTCAAAACCAATTAGGCTGTGTTACAGTCTGATGATTTGCCAAATTATCCTTTCTAAAGCAAAAGTAGTTTTTGACTAACAGAGGCAACAGAAAACTGCAACTACAGCACTTATTTTTTTTTATAGCATAGTATATCCAGGTCCCACCTCAGTAAAACAATTTAAGCATATTTGTAAATTTACAGACAGAGAAGCCCCTACCAAATCACTACTTCAACATAATGGCTTTTCCATTGACTTACCTGAGTCACTAAAGTCACTAAAAGAGTGTACTCGTGTGTGACAAGTAACATATATGCTCAAATTTCTGTTACTCTGCTACAAAGCTCCCTAAATTAAAAAAAAAAAAAAGAAAAAAACCCTATACACTCATAATTCCCAGGGGAAGAAAAGCGCAGTGCCAGAACATCAGCATACAGTGGAAATAAACCAACAGAGGTCAGCAGTACATAACAGAAATATCTTCTTAACACCAGCCGTGTCAACTGCAGTTACCCACAGTCATTAAAAAAAAATCTTAACTGGTATTTGGTGGAAATTTTCCTGCCAAAAATGGAGCAATTTTTCATAATGAAAAGTATTTTCCTATTTTGAAAACCATCAGTATTTCATAACTTACAATACACATAGCACAGCTTCAACATTTTGCTAAATTTACTTTGCTGATCTCTTACACTGTGTCATTCCTTGAATGTTGGTCACGTTAGAGTTAAATTTTTAGTTACAAACCTGAGAATTTCACTGCAAGCGAGCTTACACTGGAATAAACAGATAGTAACACAGGCACTCCAGACTTCATCTCCTTTACTCTAGTAAGTAATGTTTTTCACCCAGGGAAATTTGGGTTTTACTTCTTGAGTTGAGGTATGTATTTATCTATATTTCTAATTATACCAGTGTCATCAATTAGATTATTTTAAAATTAAAACTCAACACATCTTTAATCTTCATCTCGATGAAGATTCTTGTGTATAAAGTCTTGGATACACAGCTGAACTCTGACTTACACAAGAGAATTTACACTTAAGAATTTTTTTTTAATGTTTAAATATCTTTAAAGAAAAAATATGTTTTTAAAATAATCGGAGATTGTTATGAACAACAAGCATTGTCCTTTAATTCAACTGTAATGTCTATTTCTGTCCTATAAAGAACAAAATTTGGATAGGTAAATCCCTTTTAGTAGATATCTACTTGAGGAATATTGCATTCTAGTTGTCCAAACAAGTGGCCGCACGCAGTCTGGCAATCGCGGATTACAGATAACCAAAGCAGTATTAAGTTTGGAAAGTTAAAAAGGCAGCATGAAAGGCAACAGCTTAAAACAAAACCCTTAAAAAAGGCACAGAACTAACTACTTTATTCTATGGGCAAGATTGTTAAAAACTGATTTGCCACATGCTGTCACAGAACAAGTCTCGATCATCTTCGTAACGAAGCAGTCGGATATTTGACTGTACAAGCCAGAGCATATTTTAACTTGATGAGGGTTAAGACTACACAACAGAACAACTGCAGAAGGAAAGGTTACTGCTTCCTAATTTATTAAATACATGTTCCTTGTACCCATTGATGTTCTGGAAATAAAGCAGGGCATGTTTATTTTAAAAGCACTATCCAAGAGGTACTGTAACACTTTTACATTGTTTATTTCCTTTTAAAACAATGAATTTGTTAGTCTCTCCTCTGTTTATCAGCTTACATGTAACTTTAGAATAATGAAATCCTACAGGTTTCCATGGTTGTCCTTACATGCATTACACCCATTGGTCTCCTGAACGAATACCAGCTTCCACTGAAACAATGGCTGATGTTTCCAAAACAACCTGGAGAAATAATGGAATTTCTTCTATTAGTTTTCAGTCCACATACTTGGAAATTCCAACATTTCTCTCTTTAACTTTCAGAGTGCAAAGACGTAGCTGGAAATATTACCATCATGCTGACAGGCGTTACTCCCATATTTTATGTACCCATACCTTCACTGAGCTCATGCCTAATTGACCATCTCTTCAGGTGCGCATCAGAGCTACCCGAGTACAGTCTTTCCATAATGGAGCTATAATGACAGTCATTTTGGAATACATGAATAATTACGAACTGAAACCTGCAGCCCTTATCCACAGAAAACTTGCACTAACTTTGGGGATTGATGTCACTAGTAGTTTTAGCTAAGCAAAGATTGCAAGTTTGGGCATTATAGTACAAAACTTTTCATTTTAAAATTGTATGTAGCAAAATAATTCAGCCGTACACAAAAATACCCATTTTTTTTTCACAAAGAAACATCCTTTACTTATTAGTAGGATCCCTAGTTCTCTGTACTTACAATGGTAAGTACCATAGCCATTTAATCTAGGCAATATTAAGTCAAATAGATGCTAAAAATAACTACATTCAGGAGTTATTTTAGCACACTGAATCTGAACTAGACACTTATTCTCTAGCTCTGTCACTTAAAGTATATTACTCCTCATGTCTTTCAGATTTGAAGAATAACTTAATTTGCTGTGATGCAGAAAAAAAAAAAAAGCTCATAAATTTCCCTGGTAGCCAGCAGAGTCAAATTATTGGGGTTTTGTTGTTTTGTTGTTTGATTTGTTTTTTTTCTAGAAAATCTTTCATTGTCTGCTGTTAAATTTTATCAGTACGAAAGTGACATTTAAAATTCCTTTTTTTTTCAGAGTGTTTAATTTATCTAATTGTTCTATTATTGAGGTACTGGCTTCTTATTTATGTGGGACAAAACTTTATTACATGACTAAACTGTTTATAGACGAAAGTAATTTCTGACAACTCGAAAATGTAAATTGTTCTGGGAGAAAAGCAGTGTCTCTCTAAGGCAGATACATTGCTGAAATGGAGTACATGTTTATTAAAAGAAGTTGTATCAGTATTTATATAAAAGATGCAGCAATATGTACTGGATTTTGACTAAGGCATTTCAGTTCAGCTTCCTAGATGATTCTGCATCATGAAGGTGTACCGACTGACCCAAACATTTGAAAATCAGAAATACTGTATATTTTGGTTTTGTAAGAGTTCAGACACAAGTTTTATGTTTCCTCAAATAAATACATTTTCAGTGATATTATAGTACTTCAGTACAACAATTTTGCATGTGGAATCTGTATCCAAACAGTTCACCCAGGCATAGATCAGGCATCAGCTGGCTTTGTTCAAAATAACCCTTACAAAGAAAAATCCTTTGAAAATATTCTCATAGCCAGCTAGAACATACATAGCTAGTTACCAACAGACCAACAAGTTTTATATCACATTGTTAGTACACCTGAAACTCTATTTTTGTTTTAGTTAAGAAAATAATTTTATTACAAACTATTGTAATGAACTACAAACATCTTACTTCATAATAAAAAGAAGCAAGAGAACATCTCAAGTCATTACCTCGTTACAAATTATATAATGTAAACTCTGCTTCTCATTGTTTGCATTTTCTCCCCTGTAATATAGCCAAAAAAAAAGTTATTCAATACTGAGGAGAAAAAAATAACTTAAGTTTTATATATATACATTTAAGTCAAATATAAGAGAGAGGTAGATTTTGTAACTTGAGAAAAGCCGTTGGAAAGTTACACAGCTTGGTTTTGTTTGCAATTATTTTTCCATAACTATCCTTAAAGCTTGCATCAAAAGCATTTTAAAAATTCAAACATAAACTTTAATGTTTCACAGTTAAAACATATCATAAACATCATAGTGCATGCTCCTGATCTCATAGGTCTCACTACGTCACTAAAATTTTTTTCTTACTAGAAATTGCTGTCAAATAATCACGTAAAGTGTATATGTATACATATTTACCTCCACACGTCACAGTGTCTTTGTAATGAATTCTCATAGTCACTTACTAATCACAGGAAAGAAACTCTGATTTAGTTTTGACAAAAAAAAAAAAATTATTTCTTAGGCATGCTGTGTTTCAATTGTTTATTTTGGAAGTTTCACAGAAGAAATCTCCTACAATCTACACAGGTCTCCTTTCATTTCAACAATCAATGAAAGCCAGTGTTTTCCAAAAAAAACCCCCAAAAGCTAGGCTTTTAAATATGAACAGCTACTCAAACTGTCCAAATAAGTGACTTAGTTTTCCAAGTTGCCAGGATCTCACGCTGTCCAACAAAAATTTCCAACAAAAATTGCCAACAAAATTAAAAATAATTAATTTCCTTATTCTGATGTATTTCTCAATGGTCTAATTTAAGCACCATAATTGCATTAACATTTCTGCCAACAGTCTATGAACTGGAGTTACACAAAAGCAGAGAATGAAAAAATACACTGCACAACCAGAAAGCATTAAAAAAAAAAAAAAAAAGGTTCCAACGAGAAAACAACCTTAGGAAGACCCAGTAAGAACTGCCTCTTAACAAACTATCTCAGACCATACAAGTTTGTCTTGTCCTGTGCTAAATATTTACATTGAAATGCATTCAGATAACTCTTTCAGCCCCATTTCTGCCTTGTTCCATTATCACAAACTGCAAGCTGTAGTTACAAAACCTTTTCATTTCTTGCACGTAGGTCAGACACTTCTTTTCAGTTATCCCTTATTTCTCCCTCAAATATCCATCCCCACTTACACACCAGGTCCCCCCTTAGGCTCACTAGCAGGATCCCAGAGAGCTAAGGTCTGCATCACAAACTAACCTGAATGTATTCTGGATCTCGGCCTGAGGAAGAACCAGTTGGAACTCTAAGCAAACACACTATCAAGGCAAAATAAGATGCTGTGGTCAGAAAATTTAGAACAGAATGCTCTGTTTGGTGCTGCTGAAGATACAGTTCAAGGGATTGCCTGGACTTGGCAAAAGAAAGATTGTGTCCAACCACTGCCTAGCAGAACAACTTGTCTGATCTGGTGAAAGAGACTGCTGCTGGGAAGGGTAGCAGTACCTGCATGACAGTGTGCCCTCCACAGTTTGGTTTCCCATCGTGGAACTCCCAAAGGAAAATGAGCTCTTTCAAGGAAACATGTTGAATATCTTTCCTGCAGAAAGACTCAACTTTGTCTCATGAATAACACAAAATGAAAAGAGAACAGATATTCCATTAATTGGATGCTTTTACCTCGTCTGATCTGCTGCTTTATATTCACTGTTTTGTATATACTCTTTTATCCTACAAAATCAGACAGAAGTATATTAAATTTGCTGGTACTGCCCAAGGGTTTCTGTGGCCTTAACTGCAACCAGCACAGAACCTGAGCTGGAAAGACCACAGAACCAAGAGTCTGAAACAACACCAAAGACATCCTTAAAATCACTTCCTATAACCCACTCCACAAAGATCTAGCTTTACCTTCTTCAGGGATTTGTGGGTTTTTTTTAGGACTAATTTCAAAAATACATACATGCAACAAAGGCAGTGAGAAGATCATAGAATCATAGAATGGTTAGGGTTGGAAGGGACCTTCAAAGGTCATCTAGTCCAACCCCCCTGCAAGGAGCAGGGACATCCCTGACTAGGTCAGGTTGCTCAGAGCCTCATCCAGCCTGGCCTTGAACGCTTCCAGAGATGGGGCCTCCACCACCTTTCTGGGCAACCTGTGCCAGTGTTCTATAACTCGCATCGTAAAAATTTTTTTCCTCATTTCTAATCTAAATCTACCCCCCTCTATTTTAAAACCATTACCTCTCATCCTATCGCAACAGGCCCTACTAAACAGCCTATCCCCATCTTTCTTGTAGGCCCCCTTGAGGTACTGGAAGACCGCTATCAGGTCTCCCTGGAGCCTCCTCTTCTGCAGGCTGAACAGCCCCAACTCTCTCAGCCTGTCCTCATAAGAGAGGTGCTCCAGCCCTTTTATCATCTTCGTAGCCCTCCTCTGGACCTTCTCCAACTGATCCATGTCCTTCTTGTGCTGGGGGCTCCAGAACTGGACACAGTACTCCAGGTGGGGTCTCACCAGGGCAGAGTAGAGGGGGAGAATCACCTCCCTCAACCTGCTGGCCACGCTTCTCTTGATGCAGCCCAGGATGCGGTTGGCCTTCTGGGCCGCAAGGGCGCATTGCCTGCTCATGTTAAGCTTCTCATCCACCAGCACTCCCAAGTCCTTCTCCTCAGGGCTGCTCTCAATCCATTCCCTGCCCAGCCTGTATTTGTGCCTGGGATTGCCATGACCCAGGTGCAGGACCTTGCACTTGGCCTGGTTGAACTTCATGAGGTTGGCACGGGCCCACCTCTCCAGCCTGTCAAGGTCCCTCTGGATGGCATCCCTCCCTTCCAGCGTGTCGACGGCACCACACAACTTGGTGTCGTCGGTGAACTTGCTGAGGGTGCACTCTATCCCACTGTCCATACCGCCGACAAAGATGTTGAACAGGGCCGGGCCCAGCACGGACCCCTGAGGGACGCCCACTCGGTGGATAAGGAGTTGGCTGGATGGCCGCACTCAGAGAGTGGTGGTCAACGGCTCGATGTCCAGGTGGAGACCGGTCACCTGGACATCGAGCCGTTGACCACCACTCTCTGAGTGCGGCCATCCAGCCAACTCCTTATCCACCGAGTGGTCCGTCCATCAAACCCATGTCTCTCTAGTTTAGAGAGAAGGATGTCGTGCGGGAGAAGGATGTCGTGCGGGAAGATGTAGACAAAACCATCTCTACTAGGTCAGCATCTTTTATCTGACAGTGGCAATTAAGAAGAGGGTGAGTATACAGCAATACTAGCTTGGTGTACCTTCCAGAGTCTGACAACGCACTGCTTAGGGACTTTGTAAACTGGAAATTGCATTTAAGAGATGGTAGTAGGTGTACTTTTTTTTTTCTTTTAATGAACCTGTCCAATCATATTGCAGCTCATTTCCACTCTTGACATGTACAACATCCCATGGCAGCAAGTTCTACAATTTAATTCTACATAACTTAATTTTGAAGTTCTACATGAAGCACTGCATGAAGTACTTAATTTGTTTTCTCTTACTAAATACCTGATAATTTTAAACTGTGACTCCATATGAATATTTATAAGGGAGTCATTTTCCTTTCTATCCATTCATTCTTTTGTAAACCTCTATTATACCTTACCTTAATCATCTCTTTGTTAAACTGAAGGCAAAAAAAACCCTCCTCCATAAATCAGGAGATACAATAGCAGTATGGCTCTCAAAGATCTTTGTGTTCTGCCCGAGAATCTGGTTTGCTCAGGATGCTGTTACAGCTTCCTTTAAGAAAAGCCTGTCATCACTGACTGCCTTTCCTCTTCAGTTTAGACCACAGAATTAGTGGACAACTTCAGATTATTCAAGCAGAGTTCCCCAAAGAAGTATCAGTGTCTGATACAGAGGACTTTGTACCATTGATCTGGAAAACCTATTCTGGAACGCACGATTTTATGTATTTGCATTATCTACAATATATGAACTGTTTCCATAGCTCCCAAAGACAGTTTTGGTTAATGCTTAATTTCACTTCCAAATAAAAGTGAAAACTGTAGCTTGCACTCTGTCTTCATTTATACTGACGCTTAGGAGCCCACTCTTCACACTGATTCTTTTCTCAGGTTAAAAGTAAGGAATAAACAGGAGGCCCTAAAATCCTCTGCATGCAATGCACTTTTGATGCATGTCCATTGGAGTCAATAAAATTGAGAAAAAAAGTTTTCCTTATGCTTTGCTTTAAAATTACAGGCTCCTGGCTGCTCCCTACTCAAAAGATGTCAAATTTATGACAAGAAGTAGAAATTGAGAAAATTCTTTTTTAAAGCTTCAGATTTCCTTTTTCCCAAGTTTCTGGCTTGTTCTGAGAAGAGGGAGGTATTCCTGCTGCCTTGTTTTACTACAATAAGATGCACTTTGAGACCTTTGTGGTTTCTCCCTTCAAGTGCAAACTTCCCTCTACAGTACAGGGATACAGGTGTCAGCAGAGTGACAAGCAGAGAGATGGAGAAAAATGTGGAATGGAAAACAAGTTGAAAATACTAAAGGCAGAAAGACAAAATGAGGGTTTTTGAGGAAGCACATCTATAGAGTACTAAAGAGCAAGAAGGTCTCTGCACACATAAATATGCAGATACACTGAAATATGTAGAAGTGTTTTATTAATTATAGTATCTTGAGACCACCTTGACTACAAAAGCCGTTTTCAGGGAAAGGTAATATCTTTTACTAGATGTAGTTGGAAATGTTGTGTGTCCAAAAGTATTTGCATTACCTCTAACTACGCAAGTTGGTCTTGATTCATAAAGTGCTCCCAGATGAACACAAAAAAAACTTTGTTGGGAAGTTCCTTCTCCATGTTCAGAGCCACAGGGACATTGTGATAGAGACTTAGGTTCCCTTCTCACACCCCAGGCTCTTTCCAGCCATGGCTGTTCACACCTCCAGTTCTTCTAGCCTGATGCCACTTGTTCACAAACCATTTTCTTTTCCAACAGTAAGCAGCAAGCCTTTGATATATTTTCTCCATTTACCCAGTTTCCTCAGAAGGTTGTTCTTACCGGGGATCCCCTGTAACTAATGACTCTTGACATGGCACTGCACGCTGAGCAGTAAAAACAAGTAGGAAAACCAATCTGGAAATACAAGCCACACAAAGTTTAGTAGGAACATCAAAAATGTTCTAACACAGATTTCCCTGGAGATGTGGTATTTTTGTTTGCAGTCACAATTCTGACAGAGCTTTGTTTAAATACTGCTATGGCTTACCCTTAAACCATCAGTCCTAGTCTTTAAATACCAGATCTTTTTGAGGTGAAAACTTGATAAAGGTATTAAAGTTTGTGTATAACAAACTGCAAACACTCTAAACTCCTGGAAACATTCAAGGCCAGGTTGGATGGGGCTCTGAGCAACCTGATCTGGTTGAAGATGTCCCTGCTTCTTGCAGGAGAGTTGGACTAGATGAACTTTAAAGGTCCCTTCCAACCCAAACTATTCTATGATTCTATAAACATTGTTTACAAAACACAGTCACAAATTGGCTAAGTTGAGGCCTTCTCCCCACTGTTGCGTAGTTGCTAATATTTAGCTGCTATTTGCAACTACACAGTTAACTGCTTAGCTAACTTAGCTATTTGGAAGGCATAGCTTCCTTATTAACATCCATTAACATCAGCTAAAAGCCCAGATGTACTAAACCAAGGTGACTTAATACAATGCAATCCACAGCACACAGGATGTACTTCGTCTTAACAACTATGGAATAATTGTTATCAGTTTCCTACAAACACCTCTACTGAAGCATAAAGAATTAAACATATCAAATACGTCACAAAATCACAGAATAGAATACTTAGAGACATCAAATACATCATAGATTCTGGAAGAAATGTGTTGTAGTGGAGAGAGGAGAGTTGGATGAGGGAGGTTTAGGAGGAACTGAATCCAGCTGTCATACCGGTGGCCACTGGCACGAGCCTTCAGGCCAGAGCTACAAAACTCCAGAGACTCTAACTCTGTTTATGTACAACTTGGCACTTCTGAACCCACAACCTGCTGAAGAGCATTGCACCTCTCTTCCATCCAACCAGATGTCCAGTTTTGCAGCGAAGCCCTGCAATGTGAGCCCAGGTCATGAGCTGGGCCGCAGAGCGTTACTGGACCTGAGAATCCACTATCACCTTGCAGAGCTGAGCGCTGGGTTTGAACTGATGAGAGTATATGCGTTTACACGCCTTGATCTCTGCAAAACAGACTCTCACAGAGCATAATAAATACAAAGCCTGAGAAACAGCATTTATTTCCTCTGCCTCCTCCTCTACAAATAAATTACAAGTAATAAAAGGCAATAATATTTTCCTTAGATTTCTTCCTCTCCCACTGCACTGCCACAGCATCATTTTTCAGACACCTACAGGAGGGTATATCCACACCCAGATTTTAGGGAATCCTATAATCTCAAAGGTGAATGAAACCTAATGGAGTAGAAAAATCTACCTAATTCTTGCCTGCAGAGCAGCATCATTTATAACACAGAAAATTTATATTATAATTTTCTTCTCAATATGTTACAGTCTAACTTCAAATGTCTTGAACTCACAGAGGGCTTTTGTTTTGTTTTTACTATAACTGCTCATTTTTGCTTTGGCTATTTTTTTTTTCTTAACATTTACTCCAGTGTGTCATGCTCTGCTTGAGAGGAGTAATTGGTTCATTCCTTTAGGGGAAAAGCAAAACACAAGCAAATACAATATTTACCCATAATGTTCACACACATTTTTGCTTTTAAGCAAAAACAAAGTCTTTACATCCTCTACATATTAAAACCACAAAGTCTTTGCCCTGGTGAATATGCTGTTTATTGTTTTAGATTTATGGCATTATTATACCATAGTTTAATAGTGTTTCTTACCAACCAAGGGAGAAAGCTTAGCTACACTAAGTAAACTATATTAACTACTGTAAGGAAAGAAAATGCTGTTTTGGTTAAGGCAGTGGGCTAAGATTAATAAGATCCTAAATTCCCAATTCTGTCACTGTCTTCCTATTTGACATTGGAAAAGACATATCTTCATGTCCTGCCTTTAACTCCCGCCTATAAAACAGAGAAGAAAGAACTATAAAACTATTTGGCAGAGTAACATTCTGTTTTTGCGCTGAATCACTGCCTAGCATAATGGGACCGTAATTTTGGTTAGGGCTTATCTGCCAAACTCTAATAATTAATAAATAACAGTAGTCTATGCCTTCATGAAAATATCTGGATGAAGACCAAAGGGCTCTACTGCATTATTCAAGAAACTGAGTTAAAGGAGTGTCACATTAATACCAAGAAATGCAAAAAGCATGGGTACCAGCCCAAAGGCGAGGGAAGGCAGTGCTGAGAATTACCTACCACAAACGCTGAGACATCTGTATCCCTTCCCACTATCACTGCCTGCTGAGAGGCAGGGTTGTGCCATGCAACCATCACCCTGACTCCATCAAACTGTGCCGCGCTGCCAGTGCCTCTGGGGCAGCAGCAGCAGCAATCCAGCTTGGCACTTCTGCACGGGCTGGTGGCCAGCCTTGAGCTGCAATCCACACCATTGCTTAGTGTTTCCTTCTTCTCCTGCACCATTTCTAAGTGGTTCCTACTAAAACTGATACCCTTATTCCTCAGAGGTGTAATTCAGAGTATGGAATGTTATTTTCAAATACACTAACCACTGTGGGTCTAGTCTATAGCCACTCTGTAGAATCAGTGCGTCATGTGGTCGGTTTTGGTTTTAATGTAAAAGAGGAAAAACTAGTCAAATAAAATTAGTATTGTACAAAATCCTGGACACGTTCTGCACCTGTTTTACTCTCCATAAAACCGTAGATGAATCACCATACATGTTTTCAATAGAAATGTTTGCTTATGGATTTATATTTCCAAGTAAAATTCTACCGATCCGCTGCCACACATAAAATAGCCCATCTGCCATGGAGGAAAAAGACTGATAGTCTTTTTTTTTATTTTTTAATTTCCTATGCAATTTATTAGTCTTATACAACCTGGGGGGAGAAAAGACTGTAATGGATTTGAGTGCCACACATTATATTTGTTAAGTAATTTTTCAAAAGTGCTTAAATACTCACAAGAGTTCATAAAGACTTCAGAAAAGACAATAGCACTCCAAAGTATCAAAAGGAGCAAGAGAGCTAGCAGTGGAATGTATACAGCACAATCAATTAATTGCTCTGCACTTGTTTTTGCTGTTCCTTCTAGCAGAATCCCCAACAGTAGCCAGGACGAGTACAGTAAGTAATCTTTCTTATCATCTGAGATCAGCGTGATTACTGGGCACACATTTCCAGTGGAAATCTAGTCTGACATCCTGCTCTTAATTATTCACACTCATGATTAAAGGTTATGATAAAAATAGGGAAAAAAAAAGGAGAAGAATGCTTGCACAATTCGTTTTTGCAAAATTACACTCAATAAAGAGATAAATCCCAAAGGGCATCTGCAAGATTTACTTTAGTCACAACATCCTTTGTGTAAGGCAGGAAGGAACGAAAAGTTAGATCTGAAAGTATTCAAGGCACTACTATAGAAACAAGACTCATTGGATGTTGCTTCCAGCCACGCAGAAGGCAGTGAACAACTCTCTTATGCATTGCAGCAACCGAGAAACTAAAATGAAAAGATTTGGGAATGCAATTCACTGAGATACATTTGACACAACTCTACATTTTAATGAATCATTTTTAAAGCCAGGTGGTTTGACAGGCCATCATGTAATTGTATTAGTGAATCATAAGTAAACGCCTTTTTCAAACCACTAACTGGAAAACATAGCCAAACTCCAATTTACTAGTTGTGTCATTTATTTGGATGACTGTATAATTTATTTTTACAATTGTAAATTAATTTTCAATATGAATGTAAAGAAAGCTATCATACAGAATGCCTCATGGCATTCTAAGATGAGCGTAGCTGTGTCATGGTAGCCTTGACTATCACATTTTAGCTAGTGCTTAAAGGAGTGGAGTTCAATGAAATTTCAAACTACTTCAATTTAAAACCAGTAACCTATGAAAAGTCATTTGCTATTCAACAACTGTTAAATACCTCCCACTGTCCTCTCTATGTTTTCTTCAAGGAACATAAACATTATTTTATGATGAATAAGAAGTAAGCAAGCCAGGTTTATGCAAAACAACTGAAATATAAGCTGCTTAAGACAGCCCTAAGAGGTGTTGCCTTAGATTTTCTGATTTACCTGTCAAAGTATAATACTACAGCTTATAATTTAAAGCAACAAAAGCAAAACAGAGAACTGAGAGCTTGAACCTGCAACATATTCATGTGATTTAAATGGAATGGCTTGCAAGAATCAGCATGCAGAAGAGATTTCCAAGCCTGGGTAAGCTCTCTTCATAAATACTTTACTTAATTTTATGATGATACATAGAGATTGGTTAATAGCAAAACCATACGTATGTTGTTGAACTTATTTTTTTACCAGAAACTGATAGTCAGGTGACTATTATTAAATACATTCACTTTAAAATTATGACTGTCCTAGTAATACATGTCTGAATTGGAATGCAGTAATGACTGCCCACCCTGTACTGACAGTTCCTCACTCTTGAATTGCTGTGCTCATTTCAATCACTTAAATATAACTTTGAAGAAATAAAGATCCTAGCATGTCCCAACTATCATAGAGTTCTCCACAATTCATAATGCTCTAAGGAAACTAAAAAAAAAAAAAAAAAAAAGGAGTGCTAATCCAGACAGAAACCACTAACCTCGCCTCTCTAAAAAAGTGGTAACAAGAATTAATGAAAATTACAGTTCATGCATACCAAGACAAAATTAAAACTTACTATTCTGACCAAGAAGTAACAGCAAATTAGTCTTCTGGACAAGCTCAGATGACTTGTAGAATACCAGACAGAGAAAGTAAGATCAGAAAAAAATAGACTGTTTTTTTTTTTTTGTTAAAAGCCATGAATACAAAATTATACATTTGGCTTCTCATAATGCCATCTTTTGAATAAGTACTAATAATAATATCAGATACTATACCATACAAGTCCTAGCAAAAAGATTTTGCATGTAGGTGAAGCAAAGGGTAAAGAATGGATTTTTAGAGCTATAAGGAAACATTTTCAGGAAACCATTCTTAACAGTGCTATTAAGGAGTGTTCTGGTACGGTACAGTGATACACTTTCCCACTCACCTAGGATATGTATGGAAACATTTGTACTTGAGCAGTGCAAAGATGCCCTACTTAGAATTGAAAACCCACTGTAATAGGTAACAGAGTGTACAAAGTGAAAGATCTTAGGCTGGTAAAATATGCTTCAAAATATGTTCCAAATCAGCTCTTTAACCCTACATTAAAAAACAAGAGAGAGGGAAGAGCAGAGGAAAACAACAAACAACGCTATAGTTCTGTAGTTCACCCTTCTACAATGCACTGTCTTCATTCCAAATACATGATGATTTGAAACAAATCGGGGCACCATGATCCCATAGTTTAATTTAAAAGGCATTAATGTGTCAGGAAAGGAACGGGAAACAGATAGGTAAGGAGGCTGATAAAGCAAAGAAATAAATTTAGCAAGGCTACGTAAAAAAAATGAGAACTTGTTTTCTATTTATTTCTTTAATAATAAGGTAGTGAGAAATCAGCAATGTTCAAAATGTACATGAGAGTATGAAAACATTTAGTGTTGACTGTCTGTTGGTTCTGTGATAGAATAAGTACAGGGCCAACTCTACCTGTCCCTTTCTGAAATAATCAGCCATTCTCCCTTGCTCTCTGATAGCCACTTGGCCTGCAGTTCATGGTCCTTGGTTTAACTCAGACAGCTGGCTTTGCAGAATCCATAGAATAAATCAGATTGCACACTCATCCATCTATGAGGACAGTCCACTCTCTTCTCCCTGCTTGGAACAATGTTTAGATGACTGTGTAAGGAAATTAAGTGAATTGTTTATGACGGCACTGGGAGTAGGCAGCCAGTGCTGGTTTGTAATGGGGTTAGATCTAATAAGCCGAGGCTGTGACAGATGCGTTTCCCCAGCACGCTTAAGAGAGCTACTGCTCCTTTCCCTAGTTGCTCAGGCAGCTGCTGTAAGATACACCACTCCTTGGGAAGGTAAATGTCTTTTACACTTCCTGGAGAAATAACAGAAAAAAAGAAAATTGCAAATAAAGTACTGCAGTTAAGCTGCAGCTAGGTTAAATCCTTTTAAATTTAATCATAGTTTCAAAAAATTCTCGTCTCTGTTCACATAGATATGTGAACGTCTTCATTTCAGAAGCTGTAACTTTTCCAAAGTATTTTATCTTAATTATTTGCTGAGCTCAGATTAAACTCACAGTTTATTTCTATTTCCACAAAAATCAGTTTAGGAAAAGTTCTCATTTTCTAAACAAGATTAAAAAATCCATGTATTTCCAAATGGCATTTCCTCATCTTTCAGAACTGTGTTAGCAGTCATTGTTGGAAGTTTATCTATGATGCTTTATGAAAATCTTACAAAACTAAGATGCCAGATTGGTTTACATGTGTCATCCTTAAATTTGCCTTTCTTTTGACTGATAACTGATTTCTAAGCTTCACTCTTTATTATCAGAACCTACGGCAATGTTTTCTGTTTTCATTACAGAGGTATCAAACAGTTGATATGAAATATCAAAGCCAAAATCTGTTAATACAGATTTCAGTGAAAACTCAGAATGAGTATTCAGGCCTGAATTTGTACGATGCATTACTTTATCCATCTGCTAGAAAAATTAGGAGGCCACGATTCTCTTTGAGACTTTATCATGCATTCAAGCGCTTCAGTGAGTCAAATACTATAGCTGCATTTCTGCAGATTTGGAAAAATTTTGACATAACACTGTTTCCTGAAATAAAAAGACACAAAACTACTATTTTACTGAATTTTATGTAAAATCAATGATTTATTTTTCTATTTAGGGCAGGTTACGTTCTGAGCACGGAGAAGCGGTTCAGCGTCAGGGTGTTTGCTCCTGCCTGCCAGCACATGGCCTGGGAAGAAGCTGCAGAGACCAGCCACCCGCAAAAGCCACCCTGTGGTGGGCCTTCAGACACCCCAAAAATTGTCCTCAATCTTCCCAGGGCTTTCTCCACAGTAAACTACTGCTCTGTCTTTCCTTTTCTCTGTTCCCTCAGCGGCTTCATCTGCTTCTCCCCACCTGGACTGCCCTGTTCCCCAGGCACTGCACGGGCAAGGGGCAACTGCCGAGCACTGCCATCTCCAGCTACAGCAAACCCCGTCCCTGCCAAATGCTTGTTCAGTATTTCCACTTGGTTTTGGGCTGAGAATCAAGCCAAGTAGTTCTGTCTGTGCCATCAAAAGATTTCACCAAAGTGAAGAGGTGGAAAAAAGAAGTGATGAGTTGGACAAGTGGATTCTTGGAGGAAAAAGGGGAAGACAAAGCAGAGACGTGGGGAAGTATTGTTAAATTAGTGTTTTAGCTTTCTAAGAGTACTGTTTTCATCCAATAATCAGGCAAATGAGAGCATATTTTTTCTATGTAGCCAAACATGATCATACAAGGTTATAAACATGTCTGGGCTAACAAATTCTCCTGATTACTCAATGTAACAAAAAGGAAAAAGACTAATCTATGCAAATTAAAACACTCAGAGGAGCCTCTGTAATATCCAAAGCTGCTTAGTCAGGCTGCAGAAAGACAACACACATTTCACGGTTGAGACACGAAGCAGCACAGTTGGGAACTGGCCGTTGGGAGCTAAACGCTACCTGTAGAATTTGGTACCTTTGCTGCACGTCACCTGGTGCAAAGTCTTACTGGCACATTCTGGTAATGCACTTGGCCACTGCCAGCAGCCCTAGCAGACACAAGTTAAAGTCTTTGTTGTGAAAACTGGGTATTTGTTCTCTTCTGGTTTTAGAAGACACAGATGCAGCCACAGCAGGATTTTGGCCCTTAAAAATTGAAGATTTAACTAGTACAGGTGAATTTACTAATTTTAAAGGCATTGTTGAATTAGATAAATACAATCTATTTTAAAGAATGACTAAATACTGGAAAATCTACAAAAGCATCAAGCAAATGCTATTAAATACTCCACTCTGGATGCTACACTACTGCCCCGGTTGAGGAGCTCAGAGACTCTTACATCTATCTATTGAGGCACACAGGATTAATTAACAGGCTTTATTTTTTAAAGCTTTGCTGAAGTTTTCTTAGGTTTTTAACTTGTGTAATCAATCTTGTCATGTTATTCTCGTTTTTCATATTCCTAGGGTTACTGCTAATGGTAAAAAAAAAGGTAATCAGAAGAGTTTGGTAATTAGAAATGTCCAGATTCTGACAGAATAAAGCAACAATGTTAAACAGACCCACATGGATTTGACAGAAAATTATTATCAGAAGAGTCTGAGCAACAGGGGATCCTGACGTGCTAGACCCTAAGGCTTTGTGACACATGAGTATGGGATGTCTTCATCAAAATGAAACCCTGATAATGTTATTTTACGCATACTTACTAAGCATTCTTTTTAATATTACATTGGGTTTGAATAGCTTTGAAAAACAAAACAAAGAAACAACCCCCCCCAAACATTTAAGCTTACAGAAAAAAATACACCTTGAGTGGACATGTAATATGCTTTACATTGATTTCCCATTATAACAATATTTCCAATTATATGTAAAGTACAGCTACTATACTTGACGACAGACCCTTTTAAATGCTCATCTAAGTCAATCCATTAAACTTTGCATATTCCAAGCCAGCACAGTGTTTAGCTTCCTTTGGGACAGAGTGATAGGGATTTTTACTGATTTATAAACTTTTTTTTTCTTTGGACAACTATAATCTGAGTTATTCAAATCTATATAGATAAGCACAGTTACACAATAAGTTATTAAAGCAGATTACGTATCAATGGCTACTTTTGCAAGCAACAGGACTTCATCTGACCCTAATGCCATCGCATCTGCAGTCTCTGAGCTTCTAACACAAACCTTGCAGAGACATATTGTAAAAACTGGTATCACTCTTGGATCTGTGAAAGGTGCAGGAATAACTACGGGTGATCTGGCTGCTGTTACAGAATCATAGAATCGTTAGGGTTGTAAGGGACCTTCAAAGGCCATCTAGTCCAGCTCCCCTGCAAGGAGCAGGGACATCTCCAACCAGATCAGGTTGCTCAAAGCCCCATCCAGCCTGGCCTTGAACGTTTCCAGGGATGGGGCATCCACCACCTCTCTAGGCAACCTGTTCCAGTGTTCTATCACCCTCACTGGAAATTTTTTTTTCTAATCTAAATCTAAATCTACCTCCATCTATTTTAAAACCATCACCCCTTGTCCTATCACAACAGGCCCTGCTGAAGAATTTCTCCCCATTGTTCCTGTAAGCCCCCTTTAGGTAGTTGAAGGCCACTATAAGATCTCCCTCAGCCTTCTCTTCTCCAGGCTGAACAGCCCCAACTCTCTCAGCCTGTGCTCACAGGAGAGGTGCTTCAGCCCTCTGATCATCTTTGTGGCCCTCCTCTGGACTCTCTCCCAACTGATCCATGTCCTTCTTATGTTGGGGGCTCCAGAACTGGACACAGTATCTTGGCTGCCATTTCCCCATTCCTCTGTATGTCCACTGGTAAGTTTGGGGCATCTGCCTCTTCTGTGCTCTCTGATGTTAATATCTCTTCTGTTAATTGCCTTGTAGTGCCTCCTCTTGTCTTTGCTGTGCCTTGTTTAGGTAGATAACTTCTGTTTGGCAGGCAGGTGGAACAGCCTGTCAGTGATAAGAGAAGGCAAAGCTGACATCTCTAGAACTGTCAAGGTTTAGCCACAGGCTTGAGTCAAACTTGCATGAGGCTTTAGGAATCGTGTTCAAGACAGGGAGATCTCAATTTTATTTTCTCTTGCGTATTTACAACTGGACCAGCAAAAAATAAAAGAAAAAACAATCAGGAAAGGAGTAAGCTCTATCTGGATGAAAGAATGAACCGTGCAGTAACAACGGTGATGGAGAATATAAATTATTCCATGGAGTAAAGACAAAAGCCAACTCAGTATGTTGTAGAATAACTTCAAGACACTGAGTGGTAAGAAAGACAAAATCAAATATAAATGAAAGTGAAGTGATACATGTGAGGGAAAAAAAAAAAGAAGTGTGCTGTGGTTGGCTCTAAAATAGTGATCACCACTGCTGAATGAGGTCTCAATGTTAGGATTTCAGAGAAAGAAATGTAACAAACACATCAACTGGTAAGAAGTAATGGGGGAATGAATACAAAGCCCATTAGGTACAGTAATTCAAACTGAAATAAAGCAAATTATTAAATATTACAGAAGAGGACACAGGGATTCCTGAACCTGGAAAAGATAAAGCTGGCGTGGGACAGGAAAGAAATCTAAGAAATCTGGAACAGTATGAAGAAGCTGAACAGGTAATGCTTGTTCACTGCCTTGCTATACAAAGATGAAGGGCTATCAAAAGATGGTATCACATGACATATTTGCACAGAAGATATTTTTTCCACATATTTTGCTGTTAACCTATATTATTCCTTCCTACAGAACTTGTAACACTTAGTTCACAAAATTATGCGACAAATGTATTGAAGAAAAATCCATTGACAGCTACAGAATTTCAAGTTTTCTCTTGTAATTTATGAAATCTATGAGTTGTGATGTGCTAGAAGCAATCAAAGTATTCTAGAGAAGTATCACTACCCGACCATCCTATCCTCAGATGCCTTCTCAAATACCCGCAGCAGCCACCACCAAGGGCAGGGGCAGATCTTAGGTCTGGCCTTAGTACAGCCACAATCAGGTTTCTCAGGTAGGAATGATCTACTTGCATCCCCTGCTCAACAGATGCAGTAATTTAGTCTCTTTTCATACCACAGCAAGACTAGAGCTGAACTTGCATTGAAAAGAATAAGGAGTCCTTCTGCCACTGGAATACTGATGAACTGGAATTAGGGGACAATTGCATGGTCACACACCGAAATCACCATGGGAAGCCATGCAAAACTCTGTCCAATGCAGGACTCTAGATATGATAAAAATCCCACTGAACAAAATTAATTGTAAGCCTGCAGTAACTAAGGTTTAGTTACTGCACTGATCTCTCAGTGGAATATTTGATAGTTGTCCACAAATGAGGTCTGTTGTCCAACAATCCCCCTTTATTTATGGCAAATTGTTTCAACCACCTGCCAACTTCTTTTCCATGGGTCAGGACTGCAGCATTTCACTTGAATACGCGTGCTGGACATGCCTGTAATTCAATGATAACAGTTCAGCATAGATAAACACATCTAGCTCAAAGCATGGAGGGGATCTCAGACGTGTAACTGTACAGGCTGCAGTTTATTAAAAAAAAAATTAAAATACTCATCTACCAGATTAAGCTCTTGATCTGCCCTTGCCTTCTGCCTCTTTCCAGCCTCTTTGGGCCCTCCCTGTCCATATGCTCTAGCCTGGGAGCAGAGGGCTGAGGAACTGCCAGATCCTGGGGGATCAGGGCTCTGGGACCCACACATCCCCTTTCCCCCGCGGTCTGACAGGGCTGGGCGCACAGCCGCCCTGGGGCTTGCCGACACCACTGCTGGAGCATATTCCATGTGCAAACGTTTAAAGCATCCCCTGCAACACAACTGTCGCTCATGTCCAAGCTGGCAGAAGCACAGGCGCAGCACAGGCCTTGCTACTAAAGCCTGCCAACTCGTCCATCTGTCTGCAAGCGCTGGAGGCCTGTGTGCGCAAATCTGGGGGCTGCCTCCACCATTTCGGCAGCGCTACCATAAAGGAGCGTCCAGGCACCTATCTTTGGGAGGGAAATGCTTCCATTGTGCCAGAGACTGGGAAAAAAAAAAAAAAAAAGAAAAGGAAAAAAAATACAAAACCCCTCCAAAACCTCACGAACAACAACAAAAACCCAGATCAAATCACATGTTGATTACTTGTGCTTAATTCTGACCTCTGCATTAAATATCACAAGACAGAGACAATGCAGATAAAGACACAACAAGAATTGTTTCCATTTTGGCAATGACAGAAACATCCACATAAAAAAGCATCTCAGTTTTTCATAGTATAGAGGAAAGAAAGAAAAACTGCAGAGAGGCCAGAAAAGAACCACTGGCAAGCCACAAGATGACCTGGGAAGTGAAAGAAATAGCTAAAAAGACTGTTTTAAACACATACGCAATTCAGCTAAACAACAGCTCATGAGGAGTCCTGGAAAAAGTTTTGCAAGGGACAAAAGCTAATACTGACAGAGTTGCTTTACATTAGCCCATGGATGTGCAATTAACTGAGTAAAAGACAAAGACTGAAGCTGAGCTCAGAAGTTATTTTCACAGCTTTCTTAAATTGTGAAATAATTGCCTTAGGAAAGTTGGGAACTCTACCAGTTCTGGGATATTTAAAAAACTACAGGGGATGGAATCCTAAAACCAGCATTTTAAGAGGAATTTTTACCAGCAAGCACGCAGCAGAGCATTTCCATTAATTGCTTTTAGACTTTTATGTATTAGAACTTTAAATTGCTGGAGTTGTCCAGGAAGTTACTTTTTGTGGTGCCCTCCTTGAATGCAAAAATTTTTGCAAATTTAAGTAATATTAGTGCCACAAGATTACCAAATTATCAGAGAAAATTTACATACCATGTTCAACATTTCTTAAACATCAACTGTCAAAGACAGCAGTTTACCCCAACTCCACAGTTCATTTTCTTATTACTTTAATTCTCCATTTAGCCTCTTAAAGGTCAATTTTCATCTTATTTCAAATCTTACGTTGTTTTTTTTTTCTCATCTTTCTGTTGCTTTTATTGCAGTTTTGTATTGTTCCCTTGATCTCCGACTATTACTTTCTCTCTTATTTTGTTTTTTTTTTTCCATCGCTGCTGTCACACACGCCCCACCAGAACGCACCTTTTAGATTCCCTGCTGGTTTTTTCCCCATCTGCCCTTCCTTTTTTTCAGTTATTCTCCAGTCTTTGTGGGTCCCTTACATTTTTTTCTTTTAAACGCAATATTTGCATTTGGTTATGCAATGCAAAGCAATATCATAGCGCAAACAATTTCACACAAACACACTTCTTACGGCTGTCCTTTCTTGTAGCTTCTGTTCAGGCAGTATACAGATATTGTTCAATTTTGTTCAAATAGCACAAGGACAGGACTAGGAATAGCTTTGTCATTTTAAGACTCCAGAAAGCAAATTGAAAGCAAATAAAGTGTTTCAGCAGGAAATAAGATGGCTTTTTAACTATCACCTGTCTGAAAATAAAAATGAATAAAAATAGTCTAAAAATAGGCTTAGAGGTCAGCTACCAAGGATATATTGTAAAGAAAATATTCTCTTTTTACTTCTAGATGATAAGTTATGAACAGAAGATGTTTCCCCTCACCCATCCCATCTTTCCACCACATACATTTTTTATTTTTATCTTGCCTGGAGGTGTATCAATAGAAAAACCCATGCTTCTTCAGAAAGCAGTTTCTTTCTCTAAACATTTTGGTCATTCATCCTCCATAAACGGAGAATTCAGAAGGTATCATACATTTTTCTCCCTTACTCAGCTGTTGTCTCTTAATCCACCAGATCTTTCATTGTCTATTAATCCACCAGATTGTCTCTTAATCCATCACATCTTTTGTTGTCTCACAGTCATTGCAGGTACCTGAGAATTTAATACAGATGACAAGCAAAAAATATAGTCCACTTTTTTTTTGGAATGGTTTGGGGTTTTGTTTTTGGTGGTTTTTTTTTTTTTTTTTCCCAGAATGGGATCAACATATTTCTGGCTATTTTTAGCATCAAAATTATATTAAAAATGCTTACAACAGAGGGAGGTTAGAACACTATCAGAATACAAAATAAATTAATCTCTCCTTGGCATGTGGAGCAACTCTTCCTATTTCAATGGCTTTAGTTGTATCTGCACAGAGATGCTGAGAGAAGCATGGGTGGCCTTGGCTGGACTCAAGAGGCAGTTGGGAGTTGGACCCAGTGTGCCACGGGGCTGTCCTTCAGCTGCTGCACCCTTCCCTCATGTCACATTTGCACACTTGAGCACAAGTTTAGCCTTTTCATTTCATTTCCCTACTCAGAATAAAGATGATGAGAGGAGAGGCTGCTGGTTCCCCTTTCACATGCTCAACCAGGATTACTTAAAAGCCCGTCTCTGATCAGCCAGAATAGCATGAACTCTGCAACTTTTAAAACCATAGCACATTACAAATACTTGACATTTTTAATGTATATGAAGATAGCTAAAATAATAGCATCCTAGGAGGAGAAGAGATGTAATAAAAGGATGAAAGAACAAAGACTAATTAGTTCCTCTTCAAAAGAAAACAGGAAAACAAGAATCCCATATTAACACTGATTTTTCAGTCTCATTTCTATGTCATTCTCTGACTAGTAACAGAGACAAGCATAATATTTCAAACACACTCAGGTGCATTTACTTAGCTGCTGTGCTTTAGAGGACTCTTCATTTAAATAAGAAACTAGCCTCAGGCAAGTGCCTCACAAGAAATACTTTCTAATAGATGCTCAGCTCTATATCTTAGCTCGTAAAATTAAGTAGCTGTCGAAACAGATTAACCAACTGTCATGCAGAAAAGAAATACATACACAGTGGCACCGTGAAGACAAATTACTAAACAAATTTGATGCCTAGATAACTCTCCATTTTTAATTCAATTATTTATTCAGTTCAGTGCCTTTATTTAAGTGGCAAATACTAGGTTCTACTTTCTTAACACCAGCTGCAAATAAGAAATGAAAAACATTTTGCATAAACCCTGTCTTCTCCAGCAAAGCTGGAGGTAGAAGATATGGAAGGGGTATGTCGCAAAGAAAAACATCATAAGTGTTTATTATGTCTGGAATAAAAATAGACAACTACTATAACAGATTACTTAAAAGCATCTTTGTACAAGATCCAAGCAGTTATGACAGACTTGAATTTTTACTGTTGTCCTTGCTCATTGCATCTAATGAGCAGCAGCAATTATAGCATGACACATAGCAAATTCCTGCTAAAACTCCAGGAGCTAAGTGGTCCTGAGCTGTGACCCACGTGTTGGTACATCTATGTGTATGAGAAGGAAAGTTTTCATTCACTACCTTCTGTAGGCTACAGTTTTGTGCTATAATCAGATCTTGCACCATTCTTGATGGATTTGCAGGCCACAGCTGAATTAGATGTTTGTTTAAACTGGAAAAGTGGAAGAAAAGATTTCACTCGTGCAGTAAAGCTAGCGATTTAGTATGTAACATTTTTTGCAGACACTTTCATCAAAGCTGGGTAAAACTAAGAACTAAAGCCTTTAAATAGAGCTTCTAAGGCTCTAAAAGGCCTATAAATGATTTGCTTAGTCTTTTAAAACAAGCTTTTTAGAAAATGCATACAAGGTGTTAGGCAAAATCTGAAAATAAGATGTGTTTTTACAAAGGAACAGAATTCTCACAAATGATTATTTCGTTTTAAAACCAGACTAAGATGACCTACATCATAAGGCAACATACTTCTGGGATCATAAGACAGACATCACCACCACTTTCCGTCCCCATCTAATTTTTATGAAATATTGATTCTCTACTCCAAATCTGTGGCCAAAAAAATGCGTTTCTGTCTTTTATGCAAGGAAGAGTCACTGACTCATCTTATGTCCTGCAGGTTTCATGGCCTTTTCTTCTAAATATCTTGTAAATTTGAAGTGGCCAGATGATGCTGGAGTTGGAAGTGTCATTGATTCTACCCTGAGAATGCACTCAAAGTGAAAGAGAAGCTGGTGGAGACCACACTGCTTTCTGCACGGACTTACCAGCCTTGTATGTTATCATGGAAATATATACTGCAAAAGTTCCCTTGTTTAATATCTTTAATATGAGAGCATTGTGATGGATTCTGAAAACATGTCCCAGGTTGAGGTCAACAGCAGTCCTAGAAGAATATGATTTTTTTTTTGTTGCCCACTGTAAATCTCAGTCTAATGAAACAGAAATCAATATTGAAACACAATAAAATTACTCTAGGTAGCAATATATGACTGGCTAGCTCTGTTCTTATTTGCTTATATATTTGAGCTGTTTCTACATTTAAAGAATAGAGACAGAACTGGTAAAGGCTTTTTCTTTTGTGTTCTGCTGAACTAGTGAAATCACTGAAGGTTAATATGATTAGATGATGGATAAAGTTCTTGATGGATGGGACTGCAGTGACACTGAAAAATCTGGTGCTCATTCTATTAAGAGATATTTCTGCATCCAAGGTAATTAAGGGAGGTACAGATGTGAATATGGTAGTAGCTGCAAGAAGAAATGGCTTAATACATTTGTAAGCCACTACAAAAGACATTTGAGTTGAGACAAATACCGGTAAAGACATCATCTTTTCTCGTATGATGAAGGTCAGCTCGAGAGACAGCGTTCATAGACTATGTCAGAGCTGTGAAATCCAGGAATGCTCCTGGGGTGGCACTTCTCCATGAATTTCTTCCCTGTTGAAAGGAACCAAGAGGTGTGGAGGATGGGGCAGAGCGATCTGCAGGGACCAGTCCACACTGTGGAATGAACCTACCCACAGGCTGGAACAAGGCTCCCAAGATGCTGTGAGCACACCTTTTTAAGAACTTTTAAAGATAATGTAACAGTAAAAGATGCCTTTTGGCTTGAATTTATTACCTGAGATATAAGTCAAATAAGCATTTTAAAAAATACCTTTTTCTTAGAAAAATCTACAAACAATAGGAGTAATGTTTGCAAACACGAGCAGCAATGTTAGAAACAAAGATATGTTCCATAAGAAACAACGCAGGAGACCTCTCACTGTGCTGCTTGCAGCTGTCTCACTGGCTCCCTGTGCAAGTGTGAATTTTCCTAGAACCAGATCAGACATAGAAACAAAACAGAAGTTGATGGAGTTATTTTGTTTTCTTCTACATTTGCTACACTTTTATTTACAAAAGTCAGAACAAAGAAAGTATTGATAAATGTACCAGTCCCGCATGGTGCATCTACACCAGCTCTTTCCCATGTGAATTCTCCAATGTCTACTATTACTGTGTTCAAACTGAAGCTTTGTATTTGACTCTTCATTTTCCTAAAACCTGCAGTATCACAATTATTGGAAACTCATTTTTCTGTGAAACCTAGCTTAGGTTGGACAACTGATTTTGAAGTTATCACCTGCATTCCACTACCTGCATTCAGAGGCAGTGTGACTGCAAAAGTCTCATTTCCCCAGGGGAGATGAATGGAAATGAGCTACTAATGCTCATTAACATTTTAGCACAAAAAATGCCCAATTTTCAGAAAACCTCTGAAGCCCTAAGGGAGCAGTTGTAGCTTCAGAAAATAACAGACTAAGACTCCTATCCTACCACAACTGTAAACTGCATACACTTTCTGTTTTTTTTTTTCTTTTTGGTTTGTTTTTTTTGTTGTCCCTTTTTTTTTTCTTTCTATGCCCTTTAATAATGTGTGCAGATCCATTAAAATAGATGACAGCTTTCCATCATAACAAGAATTGTCATGTTCTGCTGCCAATATCAAGCACCCCTGGAAATTAATCCGCTGATATAACTTTTATAACCAGACTCCCCTCTGCTTTCCTAAATGACAGAGGAGTTAGTTACACCTACACGGTGTTTTTTCCTTAGTGTCTCTTGTCACAGATCACAGGCACAATAGGTCTCTAATTTCATACAATGAAAACTTCTGATAGAAATTTACATTTATAAACCTGTAAATATTGTCTAGGTTGACCGAATGAGCACATCTTGCTGGGGGAAAGGGAGAAAAGGAGGGAAAAAGATGGAAAAATAAAATTTCAAGCAAGCAGAGTTTTCTTATTCTTTACTGTAATGATATAAGGAGAATAAGCAATAGAGGATTTTCATAGCATTATCAACTTCAGTATGCAAAACATAATTGCTCTTTAAATATGAACAGCTTAGCATTAAGAATTATGTGTTCATAAAAGAAAAAGACATTGAAAAACACACCTGCTCAAATTTGTCACCAGATGACCATTATAAATAATTTGGCAAATACACATATTAATGTTTTTAGAACACTATGACATTTTAACAAGCAGATCCCATTACAGAACATACGACTTCCCCACTTTCATTTTGTAGGAGCGCTGATGATCTTAATGTTTGTCCTTGAAAGGAAAAATAAATATTTATCACATTCACTGAGGAAATTTGTGGTTATGACTATTAGGAGGATTTTTCCAAAGTACAAGTATCAGTCTGGGTGTCATCCAAGGAGGCTTCCAACACAACAAAAGATGATAATAATCGATGCTTTACTTTAGGACAAATCAGAAAGTATGCATTAGCTATAAATCCACACAGGTAACACTGCCAGAAGAGTTTCCAAGGGGATGTACTAACTTTTAAAGCAGATTCTGTTCCCTTAATTGGCTAAACGTAAGCCTATTTAAAGGGAGCGTTTTAATGAACATAAGAAAAAAATGCATTTAATGCAGCAATAGGACCAAGGCATTCAAGTACAAAGATACCAGACACGATATATTCACATTATTGCTTTGACTGCAACAGGAGAGTAAGCTAGGTTTGTTAGCTTCTCCATGAAGTTCATGAAAGTGACCACTGTTTCATGCAGGTGTTTTGAGTTGCTATTAACCAAGAGTTGAATTTGATTACTTAGATCTCCCTAATGAAGAAAGAAGTATATTGAAAATCGTGCTTTCATGGTAATCAGCAGTACAAGCCAGAGCCTTCTCAGCAAAAAGACATGAATATTGCTGCTGCTGCTTCTCCTGTACTTTGTCTAGCTCTGGAGAGCCATGTGAAGATATATAGCAGCAACCTTTCCAATCTGTGAGACACCATTTATCAACCGCTCAGATGAGTTCTGACACTTGAAGAGACCACAAGGTGTTTTATAACAGGTACTAAGTACAAAAAAAAAAAAAAAAAAAAAGGACATCAAGTTGACTTACAATACATGAGGATATTCCGGGGGCAGATTTTTCTCTACGCTATTGGCCCTGTAAGCCTTGGTGCAAGTTTTCTCCTTGGCACTGCTGCCTCTTCCAAGAAAGATGCTGATTTTTTCAGCTGCAATGAGCTATTACATATCTTCCAGTTTCTTCATGTGAAGCCTGCCAGGCACACTGGGTATCATACCGGGAAAAGGCACTTTTTCATGAGAATGGTCTTTTGAGATTCAGGGTATATTATACCTTCTCTATTAGATGCCCAGTTCACAAATTATTTCATTTCACTATTCCTGATAACATGTGGCTAAGGATCATTTGTCAGCTAAATAGGTAAATCCCTTAAAAATGGATTAAATTTAGGATCTTGATTTCTGTCAGTAGGGTAATACGATGCAGTATGGAGGAATTACTGGAGAGCATTAACTTGAACACCAGTTCACTGAACCATATTTGTAAATAAATTACAATCCCCAGATGGTTTCCGTAAGAGCTATAGTTTTGTTTCTGACACAGACATGTCTTTAATGACTATCTTCAATTAACATCCTCCCAAAATCAGCTTCCACTGAAACAGGCTGCATATTTCACCCAGGCTTCCTAGAAAAGCACTAACTACACCAGGTCTGGGTTTTACCACAAATCATGATATTGCATAAAAGAACATATAGTTATTTTTCTGTCTCTGGAGATTTTTCTGTCTCTGTTCTGCTCAGCAGAACACATTTCCATCTTCTATTTTTTAAACATTGATTTTAAGATCAATTTTTCAGATCAAATGAAACGTACTTATACTAGGCAAAGAAAAGCTAATGCCCTAAATTAATAAAACCAACTGTGTACTACAAGAGATGTGGATAGTGAGTGGGGATTTAACAACAGCACCGCCTTTGGATGTATTTATAGATGGAAACCTGGTTCGCTTTTCATGGATTTACTCAAAGACTCTCAAAGGTTCTACATTGTTATGATCCAACATCCATGTTGCATGGCTTCTAATCCACTGGAATCTTTGCAGTCAGATTCTTATAGAATCATAGAATCTTCAAGGTTGGAAAAGACTTCCAAGATCATCAAGTTCAACCATCAAGCTAACACCACTACGCCTACTAAATCATGTCCTGAAGTGCCACGTCTACATGGTTTTTGAACAGCTCCAGGGATGGTGACTCTACCATTTCCTCGGGCAACCTGTTCCAGTGCCTGACCACTCTTTCAGTAAAGAAATGTTTCCTAATATCCAATCTAAACCTCCCCTGACACAACTTGAGGACGTTTCCTCGCATCCTATCACAAGTTATTTGGGAGAAAAGACCAACACCCACCTCACTACAACCTCCTTCCAGGTAGTTGTAGAGAGCAATGAGGTCTCCCCTCAGCCTCATCTTCTCCAGAGTGAACAACCCCAGTTCCCTCAGCTGCTCCTCATAGGACTTGATCTACAGACCCCTCACCAGCTTTGTTGCCCTTCTCTGGATGCACTCCAGCAACTCACCATCCTTCTTATACTGAGGGGCCCAAAACTGCACACAGTATTTGAGGTGCGGCCTCATCAGTGCCGAGTACAGCAGCATGATCATTTCCCTGCTCCTGCTGGCCACACCATTCCTGAAACAAGCCAGAATACTGTTGACCTTCTTGGCCACCTGGGCACAATGCTGGATCACGTTCAGCTGGCTGTCAACCAACATCTGCAGGTCCCTTTCCACCGGGAAGCTTTCCAGTCACTCTTCCCTAAGCCTGTAGTGTTGCACGGGGTTGTTGTGATCCAAGTGCTTCTTGTATAGCTCCACAAGTTTCCCCCTCTGGACAATGCCTATTTCCCTCCTTTTGTCTGAAGCTATAGTCAGCTGTCTGTTCCCAGACTGAAAGCTCCTGGCTAATTGCAAGGACTAACTCCGGGAAGGGCGGGTTAGGAGCCATACAGCTTGCTCTAAGGTCTGGAGTTATTCCAGAAACCGCTTGCAAAGTGATGGTTTGCTTCGTTTGCTTTGGGGACTGCTTCAGACTTGCCACTCAACACATATTCCCTTCTGTGGATTCTGACAGAAAGGAAAGAAAAA
Source organism: Chlamydotis macqueenii (assembly GCF_036417535.1). Lineage (NCBI taxonomy): Eukaryota > Metazoa > Chordata > Aves > Otidiformes > Otididae > Chlamydotis > Chlamydotis macqueenii. The sequence goes on along the minus strand of NC_141556.1, from coordinate 12,642,048 downwards.
AGGCTCACAAACAACTATGATTGATTCTGGTCAGCCTCAAGCTTTCTGCAGAATTTTTTTTGCTCTGGCACTAAGAGCTGGGATTTACCAGAGCATCTAATTTCAGTGCCTATATATCACTTTGAAAGATAAACCTCTGCAATGGAAGAGGGGACGTGGAAGACTATGTGCAACATGCCAATGCCACTGTATCTCAGTCCTACTAATTTTTTATTTTTTTTAAAAGAGTAAAAATCATAAAGTGTGCACCAGTGTTGGATCATTTGTGAAAGTAAGGGGACAATGTTGCATGACATTCCAGCTTTTATCTTCATTGGTATTAGGCTGATGCCAGAAGTTTGATTTTCATAGAATCATAGAATCATAGAATGGTTAGGGTTGGAAGGGACCTTCAAAGGTCATCTAGTCCAACCCCCCTGCAAGGAGCAGGGACATCCCTGACTAGATCAGGTTGCTCAGAGCCTCATCCAGCCTGGCCTTGAACGTTTCCAGGGATGGGGCCTCCACCACCTTTCTGGGCAACCTGTTCCTGAGGGTATTTTTAATATACAGACATAGAAGCTGAAGTTACATCTTTGATTTACAGTCTAGGAAGAGTTAACATGAAAAAGAACAAGCATCTCCAAGTTAAAAACAAGGAACAAACCCTTTTCAGACAGCCATATATATCATGAGCACAGATACAGGACTGATAAATTTTGTAGTCTCACAACATATAAGGAATACTACGTGCATCTGGGAGATGGAGCAGACAGGAGGGCAGGCTAGTAAATACGTTGCAAGCAAGAGACCACTTCTTTTTCTGTATCAGGTCTTCTCCCTTTGGTCACAGGAAGAGAGGAATAGAAATGAAAAACTGTAATCTGCAGCAGCCGCAGCTGTGCTACTGATACAGACACAAGGGCACAGAAACTCACAGTGGTACTGGTCCTTTGTGGAAACAGCCAGATACTATTTCAGTGTTTCACGAGTGGCAAGAAAGCCTTTTTTCCTTCAGTTCCAGCTTCCCAAGTAACAAGAAAACCAGAAGTGGCTCTAGCTTTTCTGGGGCAGCTACACTCCTAGTCCTCTTAAGTACACATTTGCAGTACTTGAAATTCCACCCGGAGGAATAACTACTCATACATAAATGTTGCCATTTAATCTCCCAATTCAGATAGGTGGCTTTTCTCCTTGAAGAAGAAGAAAAATAAAATATCTTTGAGTCCATAGCTCTCAGGAAATCAGCTTAGATCTGTGCCTTCTTCCTTCTCCTTTAGTCTCCATCACTCACTGGGAGGGCAGAAGGGGAACTGAAGGCCAAAAGACTATCTCTCCCTACTGAATTGCAAAAGTAAGAAAAAACAGTGCCAAGAGACTATCTTTTAGACCACATGCCCTCTTTACATACTTTGGGGAATCTGTCCCTACGATTCTTTTGCAGAAAGGTGAGCAAAACTGAACTCAGACATCGATTTCCAGGCTTTTAGAGATGTCAGCTTTCCAACAAACTCTGAAAATCCCTTTGGTCCCAGGAAATGGTTCAAAATCAAGACCCAAAACCTCTGCTCAGTGTTTCCCCTGAAGAACTGAGATATCAGGACAGTTCTCCCAAGAAGCCTGGTGTGAAGGAGGAAAGCAGCCCTAAATTCAGTGACTGCATGCTCAAGCTCAGGTACAGAAAGTTGAGTTTTTCAACCAGATGAAGGACTGCCAAGACAGCTATAAGGACACAGGTGTCTCTTCACTGCCCCACGGGCAGTAATCTGCTTAGGGAAAGCAAGCATGGAATGGGGAACCTTTCACATCTGGGCCAACAGCTACAATATTGTCTGCTGCTGCTTCTGGCCAAAGCAACTCTGTGGTATGAAAAGCTACTCAGCAACACAACAAAGAATGGCTGAGGTAGATAGTTTTGCTTTTCCTTCTGGCTTTCTCCTCCATTTGAAACCAATGCTGCCAGTAGCAAGGCAGAAAGACTGCAAAAATCAAAACTAGGCTTGGATGACTAATCCAAATCATTATCCAGAAGTGTCACATGAGAAGCTTTTGGAGCTGGTCCATTGGGGGTTTATAAAGCATTGAGAGAACCTTCCTCAGCACTTCCCTGATGGCAGTGATTGATGGTTCTGATCCATCCTTCTCTTTGCTGTCACTGCTCACGTTCCACCACTCCAACCATGAAGTACACCAAGTTGTTCCTTTTAAACAGACTGTAAACTTCTGTGCACCAAAGAACAGCCTGTGTTACTTAAGATTACAGGTTTTAATCAAATACTAAGCGAAATACCAACTGTATGCATCAAGCTATGCTGAAAGGAACCAGTGCAATCCAACTACAGTAATTATCTCTCCAATGGCTCTGAGGCCAAAAGGTCTCCTAGTTTTAGACTACTTGAACAGTCTCTAAGCTTCCATAAAAGCGATACTATTCACCTTTAATGAATTCAAATACCACAGGAGAGAATGACTGCTTCACTGTGAGATGATTTTATAGGAAACTTTGTGAACTTACTCAGAATTGGAAATGCCATTTTGCCTATCTTATACCTCTACCCTGAATATCATAAGAAAATAACATCAAAGGTGCTCTGGCTTAGTACAGAAGTTCTTAGAAAGATCCACCTAGCCCAAGATCCTGTCTCCAACAGGCACCAAGATGGGATATAGGAATAACTGTGAAAACAGTGTAACTGTGTACTCGTCCAGCATACTCTATACTTCAAAGCATTTTGCAGCTGAGGGAATTTCTGATGCACAGCTCGTATCTCTTAACTCTTGTAAATTAGTACCCACAACATCCTGTGATGAGTGCTATCTCTTAGCAAACATGCCCTATGAACAGCAACCGAAAAAAAAAAAAAAACAAAAAAAAAACCAAAAACTAAGTCTGCCACCAGACTTACAATGTGAAGCCAATGCACAGAACACCTATATCAGGCTTTCTGGAGCACCGTAAATGCTTTGTCATTGTGTTCCTCAGCGGTCCTTGCTTTTGTAAGGTGAATGACAGGAACAGCACAGTACTACCTAGCACAATTATTTCAACGTGTTAAATTTTTGAAGATACCTTGTACTTATCACATTTCCAGCAACAAAACAAAAATATTGATGCAATTTTATCTACCCACTCATAAAAAGAAAATTAGAATATCAAATTACACTACCCAAGCTTGGAACAAATAACTTATCTCTTTCCGAAGAATTGCCACAACAATGAAGGCTGACAAACTACAGTGATGAAAAACCAGAAGAGCACTGTGTACACAAATTAAGATCCATCCACTGCCATGCTCATGAAATGCTCATTCTAATATCAGCACCACAGACTGGAAGGGTAAGAGTCGATCATCCTGCTCATGATACACGCTCCTCTGGAAAAAAAACACTGCCTTTAGCGCTCTGAGACATATTATGCAGCTTTTGCATAGGTCTTCTGTAAGCAGTAAAGCAGATCATGGTCTCAGTGCAGCAAAACATCCTTGTCCTGAGGGCTGACAGGGATTCTGCAGGGCAAAAAGCCCTTGAACAAGATGCAGACTACTCAGAGCAGGCAGATGAAATGTTAGCTTGCCCCTAGCCCACCATCTAATCCCTTCACGGGCTTTTATAATCTGATGTGATTTTCTTTGAGGTATAAAATCTCCTCAGGACAAAAAGAGTAAGTGTTGAGAACTCCGGGAACAGGCAGAGGCCATTTGGGGCATTTGTCTCAAAATGTGAGAAGTGGATTTGGGCACATGACTGCCTAGCAGGGAGCAGCAAGAGCATGGTTGCTCCAGGAGGGCAGGCGAGCCAGGGGCCATGGGTGCCAGCATCTCCCTGGGCCCACGAGCTGAGGGTGCAGGTAGGGGTCCCCTGTGAGCCTGCCCAGGGCCACTCAGGGTTATCACACATGCAGGGCTCTGACACTGTCTTCATTTTAAGGCAAGAACAGGGAACTTGAGCCATTCCACAAGACAAAGTCACCCTCAACTGCTCTTTTTCTGTGTGAGGGAGAAACTGGGCTTGATCTCATGAAGGACAGGGAAATTAACTGGATGGTCTCTGAACAACCAGGAGACCAAAGGAACTCACAGCCCGCAGGGCAGCCCTGTCAGAGCTACCAATGCAAAAAAGGACTGCACACAACCAAATCTCAGATCAATGACCACTCTGAAACCAGAATATTTTATCCAAACAATGCAGTTCTTAAACTCTGTTCCCAGTGGGATTTAGAAAGAAGCCATGCCCATCAGTTCAGTGAGCCAGCAAGGAGGCAATGAAGAATAAATCAACAGCTAAACTTCACTATCACACACACAGCGTAGGGCCATGATACAGTGAGATGGGATAGAGGAATAAATAGATGAAAAAGGGCACATCATAGAGTAACACCTAGGATAACTTGGAGAACACTGCATGAAGATGCAGAGGTGATGAGCATGATGATCTCTCCAGTGATGAGAAGGACTTCAGTAAGAGAATAATATTAACAAAGTTATTCTCTTTGCAACTCAAACTAGTGACAAAGTATATTTGGAATACACATAGAAGTGGAAAGGTCAGTTTTGATATATTTTTAAAACAGCTGCTGACATTATTATATTAGAACTATTAGATTATAATTTTTTTTCAAATCTAGTTGATTTACTTTCACTACTTTTGTTCTACATTTTGCACAATAATGTAGTTCATGGACCAGTTTTTTTTTGTTGGACAATCTGAGAGACATAAAGCAGACTTCCCTTAAGTGCAGTGGGATACTCCTGCTCTTCAGAGCACAGAATTTCACCTCTCAGATCAAATCCCCCCAACTCCTGCCTTGTAGTCCAGTGAGGCCAGTCAACTGTTTCCTAAACTAGGATTTCAGACACTACCAGTTTGTTTTCCTGTAGCTCAGGAAGAAGCATAGATGGTGTCTGATGTCCTGTTCTGTGCAATAAATGCCGGACAAGATACCATTCTACTTAAGCACAGCAATATTAAGGAAGAGACTAACGAGGGATTTTCATGATACAATCTCTTTGACTGTACGAGATGAATCGCAGAGTTCAATGAAGTGAGACACAACACTTCCTATAATTCCATATCTTAGGTTTTAGGAGACACTATGGAGCTCATAACAGGAACAGCTACTGATTTAAAATGGCCAGATTAAGGGGTTTTTCCCCCATTGTTTCAGTTAGTGGTTCTGTGTTTAAAAATTAGTGATGTATACAGACTATAATGATGCTATTAAGACAAATATACAGTTTAAGGAGCTAGCAGAAATTATCAAAAGTTTGCAATTAAACCTTTTGAAATAAACTTTCACACCTGAAAAAGAACCATAACACATTCTTCAACTTGCAATGTAAGTTCAATGAACAGACTTAGCACTCAGCTCTTCTCAGAGAGCAAGAGCACATAAACCGCTTCGATCCAAATGCAGCATAGCTGGAATCCAGCTGTGCACTCTGTTACTTGAGCAGCAAAAAGAAAATCTCCAGTCCACCTACAGCACGGTCATTGCCAAAGCTACTGAAGGGACCACAGCCATGTATCTACATGAGATGGCTCATTTAGATGTCTTATACAGCCTGCTCTTCTCTGAAACGTTACTGTACAACATTATGAGAGTCTATAATTGCTTCAGAGAAAAGAGCCAGTGACAAGACTGTGCTTACTTGTAAGCCACCGGGACCGTTTACTGCCAATGGTTTCTGTAACGGGTGAAATGATGCTGTGCAGAGTCAGCCTCAGTTCCCAAAACTCACCTTAAGCTTTTGTGGTGCACGGTTTACAAGTGTTGGGACAGCTAATGGCTCTGGTTTTTTTTTTCCAGCATTAATACTGCCCATTATGTCATATTTCTGTTAGAAATTAAGATGTCAGTTTGCAAATGTAGCACTTGAATGCACTCAGAGACCCTAATGCCCCTGCCCACCTCCGGGGCTCCCCCTGCCCTACCCACAGCCCAGAACGTCATCTCGGCCCTCAGGGCCGCCGGTCCCTGACCCAGTAAGGCCATAGGATGCGGTCCAAGCCCTGCCTGACCACAGGCCCCACTATGGCAGGCACCACCGTCCTGGCCCACTCCCATCCCCACAACCCTGCCCGTCACCGGGCCTGATCCTGACTCCCACCCATGGCTCCCAGAGCCCTGACTCCAGGGAACCCCTGACAGTAAATACTGCAAGTAATCCACACGTGAAAAACATCATATCTGAAGGTGGGAGCCCAGAACTGCAAGTCCACATCTAAAATGGAGACCATCTGATTTCTCTCTTATTTGGTTCCCCCTGGGGCGAAAAGAAATGGCAACAGCTTCCCACTAGCCAAAAAGAGCACGGGGAAATGACCTGATCTGCTTCCAAACACTTTTGTTTGCCAACAAAGAGGAATGCTTCAAACAAACTGCTAAATTTTTAAGAGTTCTATGTCACAGGATGCTGTGATCGATTATTTGACTTTTCCTCTGGTCACCTCATCAATAAGCAACCTCCATGTTGGCTATTATTTTACTGGTTTAGTATAGTATTCTGCCTTGTTATAAAAAAAAAAAAAAAAAAGAAAAGAAAAAATCTGTAGCTGATTATTTTTCATCAATATTAAAAAAAAACAAACTTGCAACACATACTAAAGAGAGCTCTCATGAGACAGAAAATGCCCAGACTCCTTATCAAGATGACTCCAGAAACAGCTGCTCATAAAATAAAGTTTTTAAGTGAAGAGGATAGTTATTATGATAGAATAACAAGTCTTAGTTCCTTAATCCTAAAGGTATTTTAATTCAATTTGAAGAAAACATTTTCCAGACCAAAACAATTACTTACAATGTCACCTCTTTCACACACCATGCAGACAGTGGGAACAGCTCCACTATTATCCTGGCAGTGAGGAATAAGAAAAATCCTGAGAAAATATTAACATGTTTAATTTCATTTTTGCATTTAAGGTAATAGTTTTAAAATGAGATATCCAAAAGATATCTTTTATCTACTTTCTTTGTTTACTTTTTTCCATTTTAAAAACACAGCCTTAAGCTCCCAAAGGAAAAAAAAAAAAAAAACAACAAAAAACATCCCAACTCTGCTGACTGGACATTGCTAAAACTACCCAGTAGCAGGCTGGTCTTGCAAGGAAAACAAACGCTTAAAAAATACCAAGTCCACTGAGCACATTTTCTCTTCTGATATGTTTGGGATTTTAGCTCAAGTTCTCATAAATGAAGCATAATACAGTCTCTTCTGCTTTCTCTTTCCCCCTAGATTTTTTTCCAGTGAAAATCAATGCTCATGAAAGCTGCAGGATGAGAACTTGAGAGACTAAAGGCCTCTAATTATCTAGAAAAGCAAAAAAATCTGTCCTCCCCCCCCTTTTAACCCCAGGAATGCCTCAACCTCTCTTTACAAGGATCCTCCCTAGGAAAGGAAAAAAGGAATCAGTTCAAGGAAACCATTTAACCTTGAGCTTTCTGCTAAGCCTCTCCCACTGATGCTAATTATGGCCAAACCTGACAGATCTTCTCATGGCAGTGTCACCTTGCTGACAGAAAATACACTAAAAGCCAAATCACAGGAAAGTGGTCATTGCAAAAAACAGCTTGTTCACCAGGGGTCTGGGTACAATACAGTCTAAAATCACTTTGCTCTGAACAACAACAAAATATTTTAAAGCTTAGATTGATGCTTTTCTCCTCCGCCCCATCAGAACAAATGATTTCAGTTGACTGAGAAAGAAAAATTGCTTAACAAAAAACAAGGAAGCATTCTACAACAAAAGACCCCCAGAACAGAGGTCCAGGAATGTTACAAAGTTTTATCCTCTGGTGGGATCTGAAGCTCAAATGCAGAGCCTTAAAAATATATCTTGAATATACTGAAATGAAACACCAAACCTAGGCATTTTGATTTTAAATTATTTCACTCAAGTTAGACCAGAATATAAATCATCTGAGAAAGCTACACTGGAAAAGCTGCTGCTAACTCAATTTCAAAGTTTTAAAATATGCATATCTACGATAATAACTTAAAATTTACAGTTTCCAGGAATTTCTCGCACTTCAGACAAATGCCTGCTATTTAAACGTGTAGCCAAATCCAGTCATCAGGACTGCTAAGAAACTTTCTCTGGACAGGGGGAGAAGGGAGGTAAACTCACAATATTGATATTTAGATGACTTGAATCTAGAATACAGTTCTACCAGTGTTATAATAGAAGAAAGCTATAATTTAGAGGTGCAAAATGATGCAAACTCGCACATTACTGTGATACACTTGGTTAGTGCACCTGTGGGCAAAGCACCTTCAACATGAGAAGCATGGCCAGCAGGTTGAGGGAAGTGTTTCTGCCCTTCTACTTTGCTCTCCTGAGAGCCCACCTCCAGTACTGCATCCAGTTCTGGAGCCCTGTCGTAGTTCAGCCCCAATCCGGACCAGACTACGCAGTCTCTCTCTCACTCCTCCCACCCTCTGAAAGAATAGGGAGAGAAAAACAGCTCAAGGTTTGAGATAAGGACAGGGAGAAATCCTTAAAGTTACAAAAACAGACAAAACAGACTTGACTTTGGGAAAACTATTCATTTATTACTAAAAACAGCAGGATAATGAGACAGAGAACAAGATAACCTCCCTCCACCCCTCCCTCTTCCCAAGCTTAACATTATCTCTACTACCTTCCCCCCCCGAGCGGCACAGGGGGGAAGAGGGAATGGGGGTTGCGGTCAGTTCATCACACATTGTTTCACACAGCTGCTTCATGGTCGGGGGACTACACTACAGCCTCCTTTCAGGTACTTGTAGACAGCGATAAGGTTTCCCCTCAGCCTCCTCTTCTCCAGACTAAACAACACCAGTTCCCTCAGCCACTCCTCATAAGACTTGTGCTCCTCCCCTGCTCTGTTGTGGGGTCCCACCCATACGCCATAGTCCTTCATGAAACTGCTCCGGCGTGGGTCATCTCTTCCATGGGGTGCAGTCCCTCCAGAATGGCTGCCCCAGTGGGCCCTCCACAGGCCGCAGCCGCCTTCAGGCATCCACCTCCCCCGATGTAGGGTCCTTCATGGGCTCCAAGTGGATCTCTGCTCCTCCGTGGACCTCCATGGGCTGCAGGGGGACAACCTGCTCCACCATGGTCGTCATGACAGGCTGCAGGGAAATCTTGGCCAGGAGCCGCATTACTCCTCCCCCTCCTTCTGAACTGACCTTGGCGTCTGCAGCTGTTTCTCTCACAAGAAAAGTTCTTCACAACAGGCTGGCGGATGCCTCTCAGAATCTCTTCACATCATCCATCTCATCTCCTCTCCACGTCTTGCAGCTGGGCCGGACTGAGTTGGGCCCAGTCGGCCGTCTGGCGAGAGACTAGAGGGTGAGGCCTGCAAGGCCCATGAGGCCTGCTCCCCCCACTCTGTGCCACTGCCCCCGCTCAGCTTCTTCACATCTTCTCTTCTTTTTTTTTTTTTTCTTCTGTTTTCCCCTTCTTAAATACGTTATCGCAGAGGCGTTATCACAGCACATTCTGCTATCAATCGGCTCGGCCTTCGCCAGCAGCATGTTCGCCCTTGGCCCGTCCGAGTCCACTGAACAAAGGGGAGCGACTTCTAGCAGTTTCCTACAGAAGCTACCACCTTAGGCCCCCCCTCACTAAACAAAACCACAACAAGCCCCCAACATAAGAAGGACATGGACCAGTTGGAGAAGGTCCAGAGGAGGCCAGGAAGATGATCAGAGGGCTGGAGCACCTCTCCTACAAGCACAGGCTGAGAGAGCTGGGGCTGTTCAGCCTGGAGAAGAGAAGGCTCTGGGGAGACCTTATTGCAGCCTTTCAGTACCTTCTCCTCCTCCTGACACATCCAGGTTTAGAGATGCTATGAAATCATTGAGTTATAGGTTAGAAATCACTTTTCACTTCAGTAAAGGCTGGGAGCTGTCTACTTTGAAGGGAAGATACTGGCACAAATCATAGTGTTCAGAGTCTGTACAGTACTCTTCCTAAAATTCCTCTCATCTCCCCAGGGACAAACAAATACTTCCGCAGCAGACAATAGATTGACTAATCCTAAAGCATTAACACACCAAAAAAAAAAAAAAAAAGAAAAAAAAAACTCCACCAAAAGAAACACCCCAAAACTGCCCTCCAAAAAAGCAACCAAAACAGAAGCCCATCCCTACGCATACATGCAGGTCAGTGCTGGTCCTTACACCACCACAGCTTTTTAACAGTGCTGCTGCATTAATCTAACAAAAATTGAACAATAGCTAATGCTAACATCATTCAATCAAAAATCATACACGTACAGAACGGAAAAGCTTTTTGTTGCAATGCAAACTAAAAATAAAGTGTACACAACAGGAGGATAAAGCCTGTAGTTTTATCCGCAATGCCGAAGTCCTAAACAGTAGTTAATAAGTCTGTGAAAAACCTTGAAAAGTAGCAGGAAGATAACACAATGCTGTTATTCAGATTTTAAACACAGGTGAAAATATATGTAATACTCAATATTTTAAGCAGTGTAGACCTTGGATGGGCTGACCAATTTCACAGTTGAGAGCCATCTATGCAGTGATTTGTACTCCTGGCACAGACTCAAACTATGTCTGATCATCAATTACCTGGGTAAGGAAAACATATTGAGAATAAGAAAATTTTTTTTGTAAGTTTGCTTTGAGTCATTTTAAGACACAATTTCACAGTCTGTATGCATTGATGTGTACTGAATCACTCCTGAATCACCAGTTTAACAGAGAACACTGCTTGGAACAGAGCTGTAACACAGAACATAAACAACCTAAATGCGTATGCGGCTCTAAAAGCAAGAGGGCATAATACACTAAAAAACCACAGCAGCTTACAGCAACTTCAGCTATATCTTAGTACAGAGTCAAAAACTTATTGAATGTCATAATTAAAGTGATAGCCTTCCATGTGTATGCACTAGGATGTCATTCTCAATTATGTGACCACATACAAACTCTTCTGTAAGAGCTTTTCCCATTTTAATGCAAAAGATGGATGGCTATGCTCATTCAATGAACAGATACTTAAAAACTGGCTTCCTCCTCAGTGTTCAGTGCACAACCATACCCTTTAGTTTAGCATGCTCCATTCAAAGATGCTCTGCAAACAGAATGATTAATTTTCTTGTGGAATTTTTCTATTGTTCCTCGATACAGTATCTAACAACACCAAAAATACTAGTTTATTTTCACAAGACTCCTACTAGGAAGGGAATCATATTATCTGCACTTTTCAGATGAAGACATGCAAGACAGAAAGAGCTTAAAATTTATTAGTGTTTCGGTGCCCAGTTAGCAAAGAAAACAATCTGATACTTTCAAGAATTCTTCGCATTACTTGGGCCTTGCAAAGCCAAAACCTATCAGTTTTGAGTGCTCAGCGTGCCTGTATCTTCTCAGCTTCTCTTTCTGTAAGAAATCAGATTCAAACAAGTTGATTAACACAATCTAGGACTTCCGTGGCACACTCTTGTCTTGGTGGCCAGCAGCACTGCAGGGGGATTTACTCCCTCCTTCAAACCAGTGATGGGGTTGGTAATCAATCAACTGTCTGCGTAATATGAAATGCTTGAGCAGTCTGAAGACTTCAGGAGAGGTGTCCCCTCCTCACCAAAATGACCTTGCACCCTCAGCTGCATAGCTGCCAGCTTCAACAGACAGCTGGAGGAATAGGAAAGTGATGCTCCTCACCCTGACAAGGTAACCCACAGCTTTGCAGTCAGAAACACTGGTTTGAATCCCTTTATGTGGGAAGCTTTGATCAATCAACTGCTATAAATACTGAGGGACACTGGCACCTCATGCTTATCTGTAACATTTCTCACCACTTTTATCGTGTCTACTTTGAGGAGTCAATTCAGAGCTCTGCAGCTCACAGTGATCTCCTGCTGTCTTTTTTGGAGATGGGCAGGGATTTCAAACACTCCCTGAGTCCTGGGAGCCAGTAGACAGAAAACAACTAGTGATTCCATACCTCCAGACACAGCTTTCCAGATCAGCAACCAGAGCTGCTTCATTCTCCTCCAGCACCACCAAGGAAGCCCAGGGAACAGACAGACCATACTTGGGATTCTGCTTTGGTGGGGAGTTGTCCTGAATTTAAACCTCATATATGAACTATAGAATCATTTAGATTGGACCATCGAGCCAAACTGTAAATCTAAAACTGCCAAGCCCACCACTAAACCATGTTTCCAACCTCCACATCTACAAGTCTTTTGAATATCTTCAGGGATGGTGACTTTACCACTACCCCGAGCAGCCTGTTCCAATGCTTGAAGCCCTTTCAGTGAAGAAATCTTTCCTAATATCCAGTCTAAACCTCCCCGACACAACTTGAAGCCATTTCCTCTCATCCTATCGCTAGTTACTTGGGAGAAGAGACCAACACCCAACTCACTACAGCCTCCTTTCAGGTACTTGTAGACAGCGATAAGGTTTCCCCTCAGCCTCCTCTTCTCCAGACTAAACAACCCCAGTTCCCTCAGCCACTCCTCATAAGACTTGTGCTCCAGGTCCTTCAGCAGCTTTGTTATCTTCTCTGGATGTGCTCCAGCAACTCAACGTCCTTCTTGTAGTGAGGGGCCCAAAACCGCACAGTATTCGAGGTGCGGCCTCATCAGTGCCGAGTACAGGGGCACAATCACTCCCCTACTCCTGCTGGCCACACCGTTCCCGATACAAGCCAGAATGCTATTGGCCTTATTGGCCACCTGGGCACACTACCAGCTCATGTTCAGCTAGCTGTCAGCCAGCACCCCCAGGTCCCTTTCCGCTGGGCAGCTTTCCAGCCACTCTTCCCCAGGCCCGTACCGTTGCATGGGGTTGTTGTGACCCAAGTGCAGGACCTGGCACTTACCCTTGTTGAACCTCATACAACCGACCTCGGCCCATGGATCCAGCCTGTCCAGATCCCTCTGCAGAGCCTTCCTGCCCTCAGGCAGAGCACTGCCCATGTTTTATTTGAGGTGTTCTTTTTCCTGAAATCAAGTGAAGTCTTTATAGTCCTCTTAAAATAAACCTGATGCATTACCTATGTGTTTCTGTATGGTACATTTCACCAGTGATGTTTAAATTCTCGTTGAGTTTTATAGGTAAGTTCCCAGTGGCATGAGGAAATGAAATTGGGCCTTTGAATTTATATTTCAATCTGGCTGCTGACAGAGTGGTCACCTCCTTGACTCCGAACTTTAAATTAAATCCTAGTCACATTAACAAAGTCATCTAAAAGGTTACAAAACTATGCTGTAAGAGAACAACAGCTTATGCTCCAGAGCATGGTTCTGCCCAGGAGATGGACCTGGATTTCAGGGTAACCTGTGGGCAAAACCTTACCTTGGCTGAAATAATCAAGGTCTTTACCATGGATTTAAATGAAACCAGGGTGTAGCTGTAAAATGAAAAAAGACCCCACCTAACCCAGACCACAATGAGAGAGATAACATTTCCAGCAGGAGAGCCCTCAAAAGTTCTCTACATGTACGCAGACAGAAACATCTTGTGTTTGCCTCCATCACTGCTTCAAGCTCACTTGAACAATCAAAGCAGTTGAATTTCTTAAATTCCTAAAGTGTTTTCTTATGTTGAGAGATTTTGTTCTTTATTGTTGTGGGGTTTTTTTTTCCCTTAAAAACTTGAATTATTTCTATTGCAGTCATCCTTTTGATCTCAGTGTTACTATTGCTGTTAAACTACTCCAATATTTATCTGCTTTCTTAGAAGCCAAAGAAGGTAATTTGTTCCTGTGACGGAAAACAAAAACAAAAACAAACAAACAAACAAAAAAAGCCAAACCAAAAAACCCCAGAGCATTCCTCTCAGTCATGTTTTAATATGGGATTTCAACACTAGTATTAATTGAGTGACACCTGTTTGTACAGGCTGAAGAACTGACCCCAGTAGATTTAAAAGCTAAAGAAAAACAGGATAAAGTTATCAAGACAAACTCCAATCCCAAAATAGTCGAATTACACGTATCCTGTCCTGGCTTTCCTCTCTAAACAATCACAGAGTTTGAGGGATTAAAAAAAAGCCTAAATAGGTTCCAAGTATTGTGACAATTATTTCCAACTTTGTAATTGGTAACAACACAGAAACATAAAATAATATGATCTTCCCATCATGTTTGTTTGTGTTTTGGTTTTGGTTTTTTCTTGTTTTTCAGTTTGATATTAAGGAAAGGAATTATTTGACTTCTAATTCTCGTTTCCACCTCTCAGCCTGGATCTTTTGCTCATCTCTATTTTCCCAACAGTAGATGGCACCAGTAATTTCTATATTCATTATAGTACCAAGGGATTTTGTTGTTGTTTTTAATATCCATGGTTTTATTTTCCTGACTATATTCTATGGATTTCTTTAATAAGTCACCATTACAAAATTCTGCTTGTGAAAGTCATTTAATTTATCGGCATGTGTTTGTTTAAGTATTAGCTAATTTTTCAAGTGCTTGGGATAAATCTTCCTAAACCTGTAGCTTGATACAATGCCAAAACAGTAATTTTCTGCTTTAACTTTAATTACTTCACTGAAATTACATTAATAACTGCAACTTGGATTTTTAATTACTTTCCTGAAATTGCATTAATTTAATAAGTCTAACTTGAATTTCTGCTAGTAATATTCTTGTTTTCAAAGAAATTACTTTTACCACATAACTCAATTTAAAATGTTTCACAACCATCTTAGCTCAGGATATACAATTACAACGCAGAAACGCTTGGCTATGGCAGCAGCTCTGCTGGTGTTTAGGCCTATGCTGTATTTTACTCTTATACTCATCGACAAGTTCATACTTTTTTTTGTGCTATTCAGGACTAACTTTAATTATACAAACACAGTTACATTAGATTTTTTTAAATATATATCAATATATACATGCAAGTACATATATACACACAAATACACACTTTTACAGAAGTAAACAATTACACCAGGAGTTCACCTCTGATTGACATATGTAGGATACCTTCTTTTGTTTCTCAAGCCCAACACCTCCCACCACTACTACCGAAAAAGTACCCCATAACAAACCGACCTTAAAATCTCCATTGCGGATACACATATTTAGCTGATCACTACAAGTTCCTTTCATATTCTGTGAGGATATGCAAACACTTTTAGGATGTATATTAGTTTGTCAGATGAACCTCACCTTTAATTTCATACTATTAAAAAGAAATTTATTATTATTTTCACAAATGTATTATTAATTTTGCAAATATGTTCATTTTATGGGAAATAAATTGTGATTTGGGTTAGTACATACATACAGATAAATATATTCCAACATAAATTGCAAGTGACCCTAAGAGAATTACCACAAACTGGTTGAAAGGACATGATTCTTTGGAATCCTGATTTCAAAATTCACCAATATAAAACACTCCTGTGCACTGAGCAAATACACCACTAATCTAAAAGGAAAGCCCTTTGCTCATGACCTACACTCCACATGGATTGCTGACCTATTGAGTTCAGAGATCAATTTGCTTCCTGCGTCTCATGAACATATACAGCAGGCACTTACAGCGCTCAGATCAATGGGTTTCCTTTCTCTACGAGCCGCAACATCCAATATGTGTACAAAGTTAATGTTCATCCTCACTCCCAGGCTAAACTAATGAACCCCAGGTTCCTGTTGGTGCAAGAATGACCCAAGCCCAGGTCTTTGCGTGAAGAACCTGCCACCTCCACAGAGAAGAGAAAAATATGTTTGTGAACAGTCCTGGCCATTGAGATATCACAAAAATAAATATGACAAGAGAAACAGATAAGAGAAAGCTGAAGGCCACAGCTGTGAAGCTCATGAGTTTTCAGAGCTTGCATAGACCAGGAGTTATAATACTTGAACTTATTGGAATAAAATTAACAGAAATGCATCTTACATCCAGAAAAAGACTGCTTTAACCACTCAGTGATTAGCAGTGAACCTAAAAAATAATCACAGTATTAATGTATAGTCTATATCCAATTGGTGTTTCAGGTGTTGCCTGGACAAGGGGGATGGGTTTGGTTGCCAGCGATCTGAACAGGCCCAGGACGTACTTCACAGCACGCGGGAGGGAGGCACGGGCAGCCTCCTTCCCCCTCATCCCCTCTTTTCTGTTCAGATCATGGCCACCCCTAGTCCTGTATTTGGCAGATCACAAATGTGTTGGTATTTTACATTTCCCATTTGGCACAGGCTGGGGTTTTTTTTTTGTTTTGATTTGGTTCTGTTCTTAACATAACTGGACTTTCAAGCTAATCGAGTCTCCATTGTTTCAGCCCCTCATGAGACAGTCTGCAAAACGGTATTGCTGGAGATCTTCCTGCTTCCATCTTCTACTCTATTTATAGTCCCTCATTTAAATAATATAAATTTTTAGGATTGTTCTGCTTTTATTCCCAGAAGAAAACAAAAAGAAAACAAGAGCAATCAAGAAGCCAACCACAAATGCAAATTTGATGCACCTAGTATAATACAGTGCATCTAACCTGAAGCTGCAGTTTCCTCTGAATTTAAAAAAGGAAACATGATGTTTTCTGGCTTTTAGAATTGCAACATTACAAAAAGAAATTAAATCAAGATTAGTAAAAGCTGGAAAGCTCTGGCTAGTACTTGCAATTCAATACAAATTAATTGTAATGTTTGCTGCAATCTTTTAATCTAATCCCCTTCAACCTCTTAACAACCAGTTTCCTTATAATTCTACATGTAAACAAAAAAATAATCTCCCATATCTCACACTGTTTCTATAACAAAATTGCCCAAATTAATACAAATTTGAACGTCACAATCTCTACTACTCAATACTACTCAGTATTGTCATGCATTAAACTTGCAACAAAAATATGGTATGTACTTGGGAGCAGCACAGAAATGCCACGTTATTAAAACAGTACAGTCACAACCTTCACATGGTTAAAAGCTCTCGATATTCTACATTCTTTATATTCTTCCCTTGCTGGCATGATAATCATTGGTGACTACTAGAATAAGCAGTTATAATTAAGAGTTATAATTATAAGTACTCCAAACCATACCTGCACTTACAGTGAGATTATCTCCTACACTACAGCTTCTAGATTTCAGTACAATTCTGGGTTAAATGTTAAATGAAGAATGAATAGTGTTTAACCAACAGAAGACTTGGGCAGATCATAGTAACACTTTAAATAAATGCAGGGAAGTTGCTGCTACAAATAAAAGAATCTCCTCTCTTCTACAAAATGACCTTGAACTGCAGTAATGCAGATTCAGGTTAGAGAGCTGGGAAAAAAAACATTTCTGGACTAAGCGAGGCACCAGAGTGGACTTCCTGGCTACAAAGATTACGGAATTTCTATTACTGAAAATCTTTAAGAAAGAGCCCGATAAGCATCTGTCAGGAAGTATGCAGGTATCGTCGATCCTGCCTCCAGATAAGAGAGGAGCTAGATGAGCTCTCAGGTTCCCAGGCAATCCTTTCCTTATTTTATTTCTAAGTAACAGAGATACCATTTTAATCTTTTTATTAAATACTGTAATGGTAATGTAACTCTATTTCTCATTTCTAAGTTATTTTGGCAGAAACTTCTGGTATGCTGTCACTGAAGAATTCAAAAGTCATCAAACTTGCTTTTGCCACCCCCCAAAAAGAAAAAAATTCAAAACACTAATAAACTTCTATAATTAATTTTTCTACAATAACTTTTGTCAGTTAACATTTTAAGTCATAAATACTATTTTTAGAAGATAATTACTATGCTACAAGCCAAAATTAAGTAGATTATAAGATAAAATGTGATTTGATCTTTGATGTTAACATACAGTCGTCCTTAATGGCAAAAACCTAGCGAGATATCTCATTTTACCTAACAGACCAGAGCTTTGTAGCTTGAATGATCTAAAATGTATAAAAATAAAGAACTGGGGTTTTTTTCTATTTATTTGACAAACAACATATACATTTGCACATGCACTCATACAACTAGATGATTTAGACTACGTCTCCGAATTGAGATGCTGCTATTTACTACATATCAGTCCTTGCACTGAATTTTAGCGGGGTACACACATTGGTGCTCTTTACCTTACCACCAGCATGAGTAGAACATCTATCTTCTAATGTTACAGCATGCAAATAAGTCTAAGCATGTGAGAAGTCCCGTTAGGTAAACACTACCTGTGTTTCCGCAAGTTAGGCACACACACAGGAGTCCTGGTGGATCTATGAAGAATGTTTGAGAATGTATCTTCCTGTGTGGGTCTATAGACTAATATAAGACTAAGGAGTGAAATCCTTTAATTACTTACACATTTAAACTATTTCTCTTTGGTCACCTGGCACTATCCTAGACCTTTATCACCCTCTCTCTGCAGGAGTGAACGATACACTTTATTTACACATTTACTTTTTATCATGCAGCTGTCATCTGCGGTTATGTGGGAAGCCCGCCACTTCTACTCCCAATATATAATTTAGAGCATCATCAAAAACATCATCCAAGAACAAAAGGCATTTGCTGATGTGGAACATCTGTGGGGTTTGTGAATTTGGACTCGTCCCAGCATTCCTTTTCTTTTCTTTTTTTTTCCCCTCCTCTCATTTCACTGTTTTCAAGAAGTTTTTTGGGAGTTCTTTTTAAAGCAAATATTTACACCCTTTATTTCCTAAACCATACATTCTTGATAACATTCAAATCTTTATTCCCCTCCCCCTCCTCCAAAAAGGGGAGAGCAAGTAACAGCTGTGCCAAATTTCAGAGGAATTTGGAGACTTCTTAAAATTTAATCTCACAGAAATTTGCTTAAATTCATCTGCCTGAGCCAGGTGTAGATTGGAGCCAATCACCAGAAATGCTTAGATGCAGTCAGCCTTCCATTCCACAGTCAAAATCTTTTATTTAATTAGAGGGGGGAAAAAAAAGAAGTTTCATCACCAATTAATCCTTTAATTTCCCTGTTATCCTAGACCTAGAGAAGGCAATTTTGCTTCCAGCTTCCTCCTCTCCAAGTCCTGAGACCTTCTAAGGATCGTCCTTCTAGACCCAGCCCTTTCAGCAAAGGTTTTACTGTGACTACCTGACCCCAACTAACTCCTTCCTGCTCTCAGTCACAATTGAATTCCTACAGCCAGGCTGAAGCTTTTCATGCCTCACACAAATAACCTAGAGAAATCATCTGAAACTATGAGGGCAACAATAGCAGCAGTGGTTCTTCCCATCCTCCTGTAATGAACATTAAATGCAGCATTAGTCCTGACACTGAATTAATTCTTCAGGGAAATTACTAAATCTTAAAGAACACAGAAATTAAAATAACAACATCCATCATGCATCCCACCGATTACCATAGCTCCAAAATCAAGTTTCTCAAATCACTTTATTTAGTACAGCACCTTTGCTCACAAGGTAAGAGTGTACCTTAGTCAAAGCTGCTCTGATTGAGGAATGCATCTCAGGCCCTTGCTGCGTACTACATTTAAAATAAATTTATTTGAGTAACCATCTAAATGAGAAGCTTGTATTCTTATTTAAGCAAGTACTTATGAACACTTTAAAAGATTTAAATAAAAATTTTAACTAGGCTCTAGTGTTTTTGTTGTCACAATATAGTAAATGCAACCCTGAAATATCCTAAATATTGTGATATTTTTGCCAAATTTCAGAGAAATCTGTCCAGTGATAAGCTGTATGTGTAGCTGACATCAATGAAGATGTTTACTTGATTGTTCTCAGCAATTCCCACTGAATTCAACAGCCTTTCATTCATTTATTGTGCTTCCGCAGGCTTGCAGAAAGGAATAAGCCAGGATACGAACTTTCTATTTGCACAGAAATCAGTTTTTAATTTCCAGCTCAAGACATGAGATACGTCAGTTGTGACTTTGTATTCAAGAGCATTCCCCATTTTGACTGACCTGTGCCCGCCATCTCGGTCAGACGGCCCTCCCACTGCGTAACAGGTTCAGAGCTCGCTGCCGGTCACGCAGCGCACAGTGAGGATCAGGGCTCATCACAGTCTACTGCTATGTCGTCCTGTGAGCCACAGAAAAATGTTTGGCATGCCAGATAGACTTCCCTGGCTCCAGCCTGGCTTCCTTGGGATGAGGCAACCCAAAAGAAAATGATAAAGGAAAAAAAGGGATGTCTACAAGAAGGATTTGGGAAATATGGAGAAAAACGTAAAAAAACCTCAAACTCACCTTTCATAGAGCTTTACTCCACCCCACCCACAGGGATTTTTGTACAACTACGAAGGAAGTAAAACTGGAGCCAAAACTTGAACAGCTGATGCTGCTTAACTGAGAGACGGATAATGTTAATGTTTTTCTAAGTAGTCCTGATAGGGAAGCAGATAATTACTGCTTCTGCTTCCCTGAAGCACAACAGATTCAGCTGGTTTGGTCCTACAACTCTTACGGAGGAACGATTTCCCATTGAGTCAGTGGGAGTCACGTCTGATTTGGACTCCAGGATTTTAACCTAACAATACAATTGTATTCAGCGTGCAAAGAGAATCTGGAGTCAATTAAATCTGTAAAGCAAAAATGGACCAACACTGAGGAAGATCCAACAGCTCAGTCATGCCTGGCAGTCTCCCCCTCCAGAAGCATATGACCCAATTACAGTTTTAATAAAATAAAGCATGAATATTTCATGATGAAGCATTTAAAAAATAACAAAAAACCTCCCAAAAGCACACATATTCTTGCTGAAAGTAGTTGTGCTCCTCCAGCCTGCTTTGTTTTATGTTTAACTTCTGCCAACTCAGCTTCCTTGAGAACAGCCAAGATGAGAGTTGTAGAGACCATAGTAATGCTGTCAGACGGACACCTTCATTTCATTACAAAGCTCACATGCAGACTTTATTTTTTGGCCTTTTAAAACTTACTATAAGCAAATATACATTATTCACAATCAAAAGCACAAAGAAAGTAAACACTTGGAATGAAAACCATTTTGTGAAATACTGGGCAGTCAAATAATGAATGATTTTGCAACTTTTAAAAAGTATGAAAAAAATCACAAACTTCCTTATTTACCCTTTTCTCAGTGAGTAGAATACAAATTACTGACTACCATCATGACTGCTCACAGTTATCTCCATAGAACTGCCTCCTTCTTCATCTTTTCTTGTTAGACGTGGCGAGTATAAAGCAATCCCTCACTCAGAATAGAGCACACTCAAATTTTCCGTGAAGAAGTGTTTTTTAAAAGAAATTTATTCTACGTTTGTATGTTGATTTCTTCAAAACAACTTTGAGTTATACACTCGTAGACCTTAACTCATCGGAATAGAAGAGCTCAGCAGCATGGTTGCAGCTTTCGGTTGATCAGAAACACTGCTGCGAGGGGGAAGCAGCCTGCTGAATGTTAATGCCTCAGCCCCGGAGAAGCGTGCAGCCCCTCTGCAGAAGGCTTTGCTACCAAGCTCGCTGCCTTGGCAGAGTCCAGGGGCTGCGGAGAATTAAAGACTAGAACAACAACATCAAAGATGAGCTCTTCGCGTGTGCACATCACCTCTTGTACTGCATTTCACTGGAAACAGGTGAGCACACATCCACCGGATCAGGGCCAGCGCTAGCAATCAGCAGACTGACAAGCGTGGGAAGCAAAAGAAATAGCAGCTCTCTGCCTGACTAGGACACCTGGAAATGTCAGATGGAGACCTCTGTCAACACACCTTACTGCCATGCTCTTGCCAGCCAAGAGAGAGGATGAGACAAGGGCAAAGCCGTACAGTTCAGACAGACCTGAGAAAACAGACCAGTGGTATAGACATCCCACCACACTCAGAAGGCGCAGACCATGGAAAACTGCCCTGCAAAGCCACCACAGATAGCAGAGAAGAATCAACAGCTCCACTCCCAAGTGCAAAGTGCGTTTTTAAAAGCCAAAGGTACAGGCTTGGTCCAGCGTGGCACAGAACAAGCCGCGGTACAGAGTGACAGACTTTGGGAGTTTGGTGCTGTTTGTTACTCATTCAGTAAGATGTTACCCAAAACAGAGGAAGGAAAAAAATGTCTGAAGAGCAACACTTCAGTGTAGAGATATGCAAGTGTGGGGGACTTTTCCTCTTATATTACAGAATTCAGAAACACACCATAAGTCCTATAAATATATTTCCCTAACTAGATTTTATTAAAAGCAAAGAAATAAAATTTTGATGAAGCATTAAAAAGCTTTTGCCACTCTCCTCTTCTTTCTGCTTGTCTGACATGTGAGTCTATTAAAGCTTCAGTGACAACTACTCCAACCCAGTTATAGAATGGTACAGAAATAGGCCTAGCAATAAATCCAGCCTTTACAGATAAGGATGCACTAAAATGACAATTTCTTACAAATCTGACATTTTCCCATTGTTATTGGGGTAGTCAGCTTACTCACCATCAATGGATAAAAGTTGATTCTGAAGTCCTCTACTAGGGAAAAATTTTTTTACAATGAGGGTGGTAGAACACTGGAACAGGTTGCCCAGAGAGGTGGTGGATGCCCCATCCCTGGAAACATTCAAGGCCAGGTTGGACGGGGCTCTGAGCAACCTGATCTAGTTGGAGATGTCCCTGCTTCTTGCAGGGGGGTTGGACTAGATGACCTTTGAAGGTCCCTTCTAACCCTAACCATTCTATGATTCTATGATCCTATGATGTATTAGTCCATAAGCCAGTTTGTTTTGTGGGTTTTTTTAAAGAATCATTTGCTTTTCCTTTTGGAAAAGTAAAATTACCTTCAGGACCACTCCAGAAAGTATTCATTACTATAGAGTTGGGTTTGTTTTCTTTTTTTTTCATGTTGCCTCCCCTGCCATGCATGTAATGTCTTTATGTTCCCTGCATTTGTATTGTCAAATGGGACATCCTTAAACTAAGTATACTAGAATTGTATCCATACGGCATATATGTGCATATATGTATGTGGACATGTGTCTGCCAAAATAAGGCTTTTTCTGTATGTCATCCCAATCCCTAGAAAAGGCCCTCTTCCAGACACTGCAGCAGGACAATGTAGCTTGAGAGCCACAGTCCAAGTTCTGCAGCAGTCTCCTACTGTGAGGATGGGAGAGTTGGCATGCCGACCCAAACGCTGTGCGCATCTGCAAAAGTCTGCCTCAAACACGTAACCCAGAGACTTCTGTTTGCTGCTTCTGTGTTCTGAAACCTGTCTGTGTGAACATGGTGTCATCTATTGACAAGTCAGTCAGTAAGCAAGCTGGCTTTTTCTTAGAAAACAATTGCACACACATACACACACAAACATGTTCTCCTCAGCTAATGATTTATTTATTGGGGGGTTCAAAATTGATTCTGAGGACAAGTCTTGATCTCTTCATCCTGGCAAAGACCAGCTTAGTAAGAATACAAATAGCAAGAGAGGACATGTGGGCACACTTTCTCTTTCCTCATTGCTAAAATGCTTTTTCTTCTAGATCAAAAATCTGCAATATTTTACAGCCTCCCATAGGGTACGTACAAACTTCAATCACTAAGGAGTGCTATCCAGTTATAAATTTTGCATAGCAGCCTCAGTAGATGCACTTAAAAATAGCCTTGATCATTATCTTTGTACCTAACTACCGTACTTACTAAATAACACCACTTGTAGCACCTCTGTTGCGTATCGTGCAGCCAAATGCAATTACAGATGACTTATTTCTGCTTCTGGAGTAGTTGACTGAAATCCTAGTCCTGCTCAAGGGTTGTCTTTAAACTAATTTCACTCATCATCCACTATTATAGGAGTGTTCCACATCCACAGACTTTCATCACACTCCAGTGTGGCTTAGGAAGGGATAGATGCTATTTGATCTCCTGGTCTAATGTTACGCCTAGTTTAAAATTTCTTCAAACAACTCACTGGAATCGGGCAAACATTGCCATGGGCAATTGGCACACAGCAAAGCCCAGAAAAGCCCTGAAGGATCAGGGCTCTATCTGATGCACTGCTGTTTTAATCCACTCTTTGCTAAGAGAGGATAGTAAAGCACTTCCAATTACCTACATCGTGAAGAAAATGGCACAGAAGATGTATTTTACATCTTCCAACTTGGTGACTTGTGCTCTCCTCACTGACCTTACGGTTTCTCCTAGTCAAGTTACTGCACGCAGATGCAGGATTTCTCCCCATGCCTTTTCTTGCATTTTCCTCTCTTCACCTTGAATGGTCTACTAGCGGTAAGAGAAGGCATCACCATTCTTTCTGTTGTAGTATTTAGATGGCAATAATATGCTGGCCTCTAAACTTCTTGTGTCAGAAAAGCTGGAGATTTGCAGCTTTTTGGCTTTGTCCCTGGTGCAAATCCCCAAGGAATACTCAACACTGAGTAACGGTCCAAAAAGGAGTTTCTACACACTGCTACCTCTATATAAACAAAACTGACACTCACAGTGAAAAATCAAAGTCTCTGGAAAAGGCACTTCAGAGGCAATGATTAATAAACACTCTGTTAAAAAAAAAAAAAAAAAAAAAAAGTTGAGAGCCCAGAAAGTCTATCAGGGAGTCTTATTTAAAAATTAAATACTTACTAAAACACTAAAATTGGATACTTGGCCAAAATATTCCAATCCAAGCTACCTAGTGTTTGCTGAGGAGAAACTAAAATCTCATTCACCCTTTCAAGGGTAACAGCCCTCCTTCATTTATGTTTGCTGCACATCCATTCTATATCATTATGTTGTTCCTTCTTTTGTAAGATAAAAAAAAAAAAAACCCAAGGAGGTGGAAAAAAACCCCCAAAATCACAAAAGAAAACCAAACCAGGAAAAAGCAGGGGTCTCTTTAATATTTTCTTTGAAGTGCCTCACATGTAAACTTCAAATCATCAACTTCAAATCTGCAGTTGCCCTCTATGATCTTACAGGTTTTTTCCAACCTAAATGGTTCTATGATTCTATGTACTTAATATAAGCTAAACAGCCATTTCTAATACCACTAACCTTAAATTAGCACATTATCATTACTCCCTGGAGAAGAGTGGGTCAAGTGTTCCACTACCTACTGTCTTATAGCTGATTTGTACATTTGGGGAGTCAGAATACAATGACACCCCATTGATCTGGTCTCATTTCATGGCTGTAAATGACTGCACAAAGTTCAAGGTAGCAAAGTGCCAGTTACTTTTACTTCAGGATCAAAAGAGTCACAAAGCCAGGTGTTACAAGGTCATCCACAAAGTTTTTCTCTCCTAAATGATTTCACTTGAATGACAGCAGACTCAATCAGGATAAATGTCTCCAAAATAAAGGTGATTTGCAAGCGCTAAATCCATGGGTAATTCACAAATGCCAAATCTCTCTTTTCACTTCACTAATATGAGGCTGCAAAATTGTATACTAAGGAAATTATTTTATGTGTCTTCTTCTTTTGTCCCTCCTTTGCCATTTTTGATAACTAGATTGTGATAAGACTCCACAGGACAGGAATAGGAAAACTGGTGGAAATTACTCATTTTTCTATTTGTCTGTGTGAGTTTATTGCCTGGGATTAACAGCAATGTTTTTCCCCTTGAATTTACTATTAAGAAAGTAGGTAAAGTCTACAATGAAAGCGAGCAGTAGGAGAAGGGACTCACTTGGATTTTCTTAATTATGGAAAAACAGAGCATATTAGTTATTAATTGAGTTCAACACTGGACATGACACCTTTCATAGTCCTTCCCAGACATCTCTACCAGAGAAATAGAAGCCACAGATTAAAATATATGCCATGCATTGAGTTGCTTCTCATCTAGTTGTCTGGCCTCACCAGCCACTGAGCAAGAGTTTTAATGAGGAAAACCACTACTAACAGCAATGCACATGCTCAGGATTTCTTGTTGTTCTTCAGAACCTACCCAGAGTCACTGCCTAAAATAGTACAAGTGACAGCTGTGTCTTAGAAAAGGGGCTGCCAGACAACCTTCACCATCTCCCAAAACTTGTAACCAGTCCAGGTACATATGAATCCCCCAAGGACTTGTGAGGGTCCAACCTTCCCGGGAGGATGACACATCCATCCATTCTGCTATCAGATGAACAATGCTGTCTTCACCGAGCTCAATACTGGCACACATATGGGACACAATGAAGTTAAAGACCTATGAACTGAACTGTTTCTTTCAATGATAATGTTGCTGACTTGAACTGGGATCGGAAAGACCACCCTGACCTCTGTAAAGGTTCCCCACAAAAAGGAGTTCAGCAACATGGAAAAGATGATTGATTTGTAAAGACTTGTTGGTTGCCTTCATCCTGTTTTGACCACGTCAAATCTGTAACCACACAAGCCACCATCAGTCACATCCAGCACCTTTCCTCGGGTCATGTCCTTTGTTTTAATAAGGATTTCAAGAGAAAATGCACACTAATTGTTTCTTTTCCATCATTTTCTCTCAATTACTATCTCTGCCTATGCCTTTTGCATCTTTCTGTACCTGGAATTGTCCTTTTCCTCAGGTACTCTACTTTTTCCTGCCTTCCTCTCTTTCCGCTCTCTTGCAGTAAAATCCCTTCTGAAACTAAGGTGTTTCACAAAGTTGAAAATAGGCACTCTTTTATTATAATTGCTTCTTATCCTCCTCTTCCCCTTATCACTACATTACCTCAGACTTGCATCATGGCTAAACATGGGAGTTCTCCATGACAACTTCTGACCATCTGCGCCATGCTTGTTTAAGAGGTTACCCTCCACCTACCCCTTGCTTCCATCCCCACAACCATTTGCATTTACCACAGAATCTTACAAAGTGCAACACTAAATTTTTGGAAGAAAGTGCAACCTGTCTGTTGGCAATTAGAATACGATCAGGAAAATCCCTCCACTCCTCCTATATAGGCAGTTAGTAACCAACACCATGGAAAATAAGGGTTTGCATTCATATTAAGAAATAGAAATAAAATTTTAAAAAGCAAACCAAAAATATTTCAAACTAGTTTTCGTAACTGTTTATTTTGTCTGAGGTCTCAACACTATGAAAAATATCTCACTCACATTGTAATATTCAGGTGACAGCCTGGACAGTCACATCATTATCATTTTGTGGAATGGAATAGAACTGATAAATAGTTCAGGGAGAAAAAAAAAAGAACCATGACAGTCTTGCATGTAATTCAGATTATTTTTCCCAGACAGATTTACATAGGCATTACCCACAGCGGTAAAATAAAAATCCACATCCCAGAGGAGTTTCATAAAAATGTCAGCAGTGAACTACTGAAATTGAACTTTCATGGCAGGTTTCATGATTACATTGATTGTAGAAGAATATGAGTGAACATAAGTTTTGCCCTTACCAGGTCACGTAAACACAGAGAGGAGCTGTTAAAGTGTACGAGCTGTAAATACTGTGTTTAAACTACAAATTCCTGGACAGCTGATAGTTCTTTTGTAAATGAGTGAAAGACCTTGCCTCACCATGCTGTGCTATAAATTCCTGACTGCTTTAAAGTGAATTTTAACATTTACCATTCCAGAAGAATAGAACAAAATTCACTCTTTAGCTGAAGATCATTTTAGCTGCTATGTCTTACAGCCTAAAAAAAACCTGCAAGTAAAAAAAAAGGCCCAAAACAAAGAAAAAAAGAAACAAAAAAACCCTGAAAAAATCTGCAGAACCATCTGAATTCATACGGAGACTGGCCCATCATCTTTAAAACATAAGACATTTGCTGGAGTTTGGCAGGCGAACAAAACAAACATAAGTCTGGCAGAAGTAGCCCACTTTAGAGAATAAGGAACAAAATATGATTGCTCATTCTGGTAGAGATGGGGAGAGGAAGGGTTGTAGCATGTGAATTTTGGAACTGGCCCACAGAGTTGGGCAAAAATGAAAACATTTGAAGACATGAAATGAAACACATTAAAATAAATAAGAGAAAGATATGCTCAAGTCAAATTGGATTCTGTCGAGTGAGAACGCTGCTCCCATCTGGCTCAATGATGGAAAGATGCCTATGTATCTATTTAAGATTCATAGTTCAAAATAATGAAGAGTCAAGTGCTTGAGCTATGCATCACTAAAGTCCCTTTCCTTAATTTAATCTATTTGAAAGGCACCCAGTAGTGTACGTAACATAAATCTATGTGTAGTTTGAAACCTGAGAAAGGTCAAATTTAAACTTAAAATTTTGAAACACCTGAATTTCCTAAAGATCAGTATTATTAGATTCTTCAAAAATCTATGCTAAATATCCAATAAATATTGCCTTCATCACATTGTTTCATGAAAAAAAAAATAGGGAGTGAAGAAAAAAAAATTCAATTTCAGCAAGGTGTTTGAGCACATCACTAAGCAAAAGTCACAATTTCTCTTTTGATAGAAGGACAGGTAGAAAATACAATTAATGCAACCTAGATATATCCAAACCCCTCAGATTTTCCCCTCTAGCTTCCTCTTAATCTAATCACTGTTTATTTCTCTCCACTGTCGGCACCCGAATAGATGACTGTGGGCAGTCTCAACTACAAACTTGTCATTCATGAACCTTCTATACTAAAAAATCTATTTGTAAAAGTATTATTGTCCCCAATTCTGGAAACATTGAAGGATGTGCTGTATTCTCAAAGGTCAGTGGGATTTCTGAAGATGCTATTGATCACTCTTTCCCTGAAGGCAAAAGGGTGCTTAATTTGGAAAAAAAACCCCACACTTCAGTACTGATGTAATAATGGGAAGGGGTTATAGGAATGTCTACAAAAATGAATACAGATGCCTTTACAGCCATGAGCTGTGCTAGATTCTACAGCACATACCGGACCTTTAATCTGCATTAGAGAGTGCTTGTTCACCAACTTATACTTTTCACTTAAACATTTATTTTTTTTTTTATAAATGAAAACCATAATCCAAATTTAAAATGAGCTGTAAAAGAATAATTACTATTTTTGAGCAACAAGGGATAAAAATAATTTGGGTAAGCATAAAACTATTTAAATTACAGTTTTCCTTAGGAACAGCTTTCCTTCTGACCATATTTCCAATAGAAAGAGAATTTAAGTAAAGTTCTTTCCAAGCAAGAATTCTAATTGCTCAGTTTACACAAGCTTTTGGATACCATCTCCCAAGAGATTTACACCTTTTCTAAGCAAACTGTCTTAACTTTAAATATGCTGGCTAATTTATTCTGTTTATGCCTCTTTTGTGAATTCAGGCTACTGTAAATGAAACAACATGAAACAAAGAAAAACTTCTCATGTATACCTTTGAAATCCAGTCCCAAAGGAAAACATATTAAAAAGAGCAACAATTCTTTAATACTGCATGGAACAGAGTAGCAAGTGAAATATTTCAGCAGTGGAAAAGGGGTATTTTTAATTGAAATGAAATTAGCAACCCCGAGCAAGTCACAAAACAGCGTCAGAAAATACAATCAAAGGAGGTGCATTAAAAGTGATTGACCAAAGCGTTACCGAGCCATGCCATGTTGCTGTGTGGCCAAACTAATAATCCTGAATATTTGGCATACATTTCCACAAAAAGTGCCAACCTGGCCAGATGAAGCTAGTAATACGATGAAAGAAAAGGCTGGTATCTCCCCCTGGTCTCCTGCCACATGCCTTGTTTTGTCACAGAAATGGCAGGGGTATTATAATGAATATTGGTTCAGTTACTATATGTAAAAACAAAACAAATCAAAACAAACAAAATAAACCATCAAAAAAAAAAAAAACCAAAATAAAAAATCCCTGTGTTCCTTCTACACTACCAGGGCCTGGAAGAAAACAGGTCTCCACATGTTTGAAGGAAAAAAGCTCTAAGAACAGTATCCTTCCTAGAAGTCTTCTGCTCTTACTGACACCCCAATCACTAGCTTATTTCAAGAAAAATAAACATGTGAATGTCCCCATTTTATTTTTAAAT
Organism: Chlamydotis macqueenii; assembly: GCF_036417535.1. Taxonomy (NCBI): domain Eukaryota; kingdom Metazoa; phylum Chordata; class Aves; order Otidiformes; family Otididae; genus Chlamydotis; species Chlamydotis macqueenii. The sequence continues at coordinate 12,612,288 of NC_141556.1, read as the reverse complement.
AATTTTTTTAAACATTACTTCATGCCCATAGCAGTTAGCAGGAATACTACTACCAACAATGCTGTTTGCCACGATTAGATATGTAATTGTACTAATTTAATGTTGCTTCCTACAGAGAGTTTTCATATTTTGTATTTAATGGAAATATCAAGGATAAACTATTTTAGCCCTTTTATACTATATACTACAGCAAAGTCACTGCATGGGAACCTCAGTTCTCTCTGGAAACATTAGATGCAAGACCTCGCAAAGGAAACAAAAGCTGAAGTTCAGTGTAGACCCTGGTCTACCACTATCTGGAAGGTAGAGTAATGTACGTTTTGGCTTGAAATAATAAACTGATCGGAAATGAAGCATTAGCATGGTGATAAGGAGGTTCATTGGTATTGTTCTGTAAAGAAACTGGTGTTCTGCATAAGCATAAGGGTGGTTTTAGCGAATGCACAATGTTAGATTGAGTAAATAAAATCAGAAATAACACACATCTGAAGTAAAATTTGGTGTTAAATGACCCTCAGGTGACTAATTTGTAAATATATATATCTAAGTATTTAAGCCCATGCAAACTGCTAAGAAAATTAGGGACATAAAATATTTTGTGACAGAGCCAAGAAATGCTCTCTTTCACCCTGCCAATGGACGCACCAGTAAATGCTCAAGACAAAAAAGGCAGCAGCTGTCTCCTCTCATGACCACTTCCACAGCAGATCCTCTGCTCATTTGGACTGATGCTAAACTAGTATAGTAAATTTATAATCTGCATCTCTTATCCCTTCATGCCCAATCTCTGAGTTCTTCGTGTGGTATCAAACAAGATCCTTGCATGGCACCAAGCTGCATCAGAAGAAGCATGGCCAGTAGGTCAAGGGAGGTGATTCTGCACCTCTGCTCCACTCTCGTGAAACCCCACCTGGAGTACTGCATCCAGTCCTGGAGCTTCCAATGTAAGAAGGACGTGGACCTGTTGGAGGGAGTCCAGAGGAGGCCATAAGGATGATCAAAGGACTGGAGCACCTCTCCTATGAGGACAGGCTGAGAGAGTTTGGGGCTGTTCAGCCTGGAGAAGAGAAGGCTCCAAGGAGACCTTATAGCCTTCCGCTACCTAAAGGGGGCCTACAAAAGAGACTGGGAGAAACTCTTTAGGAAGGCCTGTTCTGATAGGACAAGGGGTAATGGATTTACAACAGAGGGAGGTAGATTCAGACTGGACATCAGGAAATTTTTTTTTTACAATGAGGATGGTAGAACACTGGAACAGGTTGCCCAGAGAGGTGTTAGATGTGTCCCTGGAAACATTCAAGGCCAGGTTGGATGAGGCTCTGAGCAACCTGATCTGTTTGGAGATGTGCCTGGCTCCGTGCAAGGGGGTTGGACTAGATGGCCTTTAAAGATCCCATCCAACTCTAACCATTCTATGATTCTATGAGATCTGGACAGAGCTGATTCAGCTCCAACAGCACAAGACCTTAATACAGGCAGGAGAGTAGCAAAAGACCTAGGAATGGTCAAACAAAAATCAGCTCCAAGCATTGCAGAAGTATTGTCAGAGGAAAGCAATTACCACACTGCAACACAGCCCTCTTCCATCTACTTATTTATAAACTATCCTCCTTTCAGAAATTGGAATTTGCTTTCTGTAAAGGAAGACAGGTCAGCTCCTTTGAAGAAAAGTCAAGAAACCTGACCGTAATGTGATATGGTGATATTATCACAGGTTCCCAATACAGAAAACATTTATTTTGCCCTAAGAAAGTATAGAAGCATCAGATAATACAATGAGCAGATTTTTGTTATTTTTTATAAATGTTGATAATATTTTTTTATCACTCGCTCATTAATTTATTGGTCTAGATTAAAGTACTTCAATTTAGATATTTAAAGCCTTTTACACTAAAGGTTTTCTTTTGGTTTTATATATTTATAGTTGACAACATAAAAGAGAATTCAAGCAAGCAAGCTGCTGCGTGATGCCGCAAAGCCTGCAGAGAGGGAAGTGTGGTTTCCTGTTAAGAGACCCCTTCCCAACACTTTAGATTTGATGATAAATTCATTCAAGCACTAAAGTTTAAAAAACTAAAAAAACCCACAACAAAAGCCCTGCCCCTCCCATCAATCCATCTGAGATCCATAGTACTGCAATGAACTAGAAGTCACATAATTAGGATCAAAACTAATCAGCACTTCAAAAACCACACCAGAAACTATTCCATAAACTCTGAAACATGCTCAAACAGGGATCACCAGATGTCGGGGAAGACCATATTTGAGCTACAGGTAAAATTAGCCTAAATTAACTTCAAACTAAGAGCTCAGTTTCCTCATGAGCAGAAGATGACCTGTCACTAGTAGCAGCCATGACAGGCCACCTACCAGCACTGCACAAACAAGAAGGTAGGAGGACACTACTGTATTTCCATTCAATAGCTGGGAACTATTCCCAATTTATTCTAAGAGGTGAGGAGGAAAGCTGGGCTGGTAGAGTTTACCAATTTCCTCTTTCTTTCCTGGAGGGGATGGAGGGGCAGAATATTTTTTTTAAAAAAAAAACCAAAGAAGTCAACAATTTATAGGCAGCATATTAGCTGTGGCATCAGACGTCTTGCAAAGTAAACCACGTCCAGAGCCTAGATGAGGCCACCAGTGTAAATTAGTCCAGCTACATCCCAGTATGCTGCCTTGTCTGCAGTTTTGGAGCTACTATCTCTGTGCTGCACTGCTCTGCAGCATTTAGATGCATCATTCATTGGAAAAGCATGGAGACAGCTCCACGTTTCTCCTACTAGGATGACAAGAAAAGTTTTGCTCCACTTCCTGCAGGTGATGCTTGATACCAAGGGTTCATAACTACCTTCTTGGGACGTTTTGTAGCACCTCAGCTCCAACTACAAGTGAAACAGCTATTTCATGACACGCTTTCCATACTCACATTTATTTCTCCCTTTTTTCTGGAACACAGCACTGTCCATTAAAACTAAGGAATGCAGCTCCTCTTTGAACTTCTGTGTTTCTAGCTCTTCATACACAAAAAAAAAATTCAAGCGAACAATAAACTTTTCTCCTTCCATGCCATTACTCGTAATAGTAAAATGTTCAAGAAATTGTCTGCTGCTGCTGAAATCACAATAACCAGATAATTTGCAGCAAGGCAGTCATATTCAAACACAAAATGCAGTAGAATGAAACCTCTCGAGACAGTACTATATTAAAGTTACCAATAAAGGCCCCAACTCTTTTCCCATTAAAAATACAGTGACTCTTTCCACTCAATTCCATGTAATTTGGATTGGGCCTAAGCCACTCCTTTTGAACACGAGGTCAAACTTCTGTCATGTGCCCCGGGAGAAGCCTAGTAATTCACCACGGAGTCTCCTTTCTGTTGGGCATTAACTGATTTTACATTCTATTTATCTGAAAAGAATTCAGCTGTGTGGTTATAAGGAAGCTGTATAGTTTGAATCTTTACTTGACTTACTTGTCTTGGCCAGGATAAAGTAAATCAAAACCTGTATGCAATTTCAGCATTTTATGGCTCTTTCTTTCCCCTTTGGTTTGAACCAAACAAAAGAATGCTATTAGAAAAGGGAAAAAAAATACAAAATTCAATATCAAAATTTTTGCTAAAGTGGTGCAATGTCATCCTTTTTTTCTTTAGAAAATTTCTGTCAAAGCCAAGAAGTCATCGCCTAGTGCGGAAATCAGGCATTGCTGCACTTCAGCTATTCTGCCTTCCAGTACGGTATTGTTAAACTGACATTCAGAAAGAAGATAATGAGTCAAAAACCAAACATTCTTGCTTCAGACCTTGAACTCCTATGCAAGGTGTAGCCGAACCTGCAGAGAACAGCAGTGAAAGGAAGAGAACTTCTGCCTTGAGTTAGAGAAGCTACCTATGACTTGTGACCTATTAAACCCCACACTGGCCAAAAGTACAATGATGTTGACGCATAAAGGGAAAAGCACACTTCCTTACGTCACAAAATGGCGTTTTTTTCCTAAGCTAACAGGCCAGTCACAAAGGAGCTATTTGTTAAATGCTCACTTTGTTTCCCTGTGTTTTCACTTCAAACAATCATGCTGAGCTGTGTCAATCAGCTTCAACTCAGCAGGTCAGAGCACAGACGTTATTTCAGCAGGTTCAGGTTCTGCTGACACATCACTTGATTTTCACATTTGACAGATAATTGATTTTCTTTATGCAAAGAATCTTTGCAAGAATGGAAAGAAAAACCCGCCAAATTATCTCCTTTCTAGGTTATATAGAAAGAGATAAAATGTCATAAACTTATCGAGGTCTATGAAGGTCCTTCTACATTACAGAAAACCAACATGCAGGAAGAGATGTAAAATATGAATATGAAGATGAGAGGGAAAGGGATGGACACGACATGGGAAATCACTAGAACAACCCATGTATTTACAGAGAGAGAAAAAGAGAAGGAAAAAAAAATGGAGATGACAGCTTGTCCTTGCTGGGTGACTAGAGAAGGAATGCTAAATTTATGTGAAGTGCAGCAGTGTTCTAAGTAAAACTAGAGATACCAGAGGTTCCCATGCCTTGGGCTTCAGACAAAAGAATGAAGGCAGATGTGTAGTATCCACTTACAGTAGACATAATGCAGGATCTCCTAAGAAAACTAAATTAGTAAATACACAATTCCTCTTTTTTTTTTTTAATTTTTTTTTTTTTTTACCTTGGAAATTACTAAATTCTGCTGCAAAAAGCTCCAAGTTTCTCCACTGACACCAAGAACAACCTGCTGGCTCCTCTCTAATTGCAGCTGGTAAGTTTAGTTAGAAGTTATACAAAAACAATTTCAGGAAAGTGTTTTAAAGTTCTTTGTCTAATCAATGCAAGGATTTTCCACAACGCAAAACAAAAGGGAAGGTGGTCTAGACAAAAACATGGGGGAGAAAGTTATCACAAGAATCTTGGCTTTAAGGGGTAGCCAATATAACTGAAAGATTGAGAAGCTCTGCATCAGCATGTGCAAGTATTGCTGGGGGACACTGGATGCATCTATATCAGCAGTTTAATGGACTGAAGGCATCCATTTTATAGCAAAAGGTTTGCCTTGCATCTATACTGGGCGTCACGTGGTTTGTACCAAGCACACCTCTAGCACACCAGAAGTACTTTATCTCCTGGTAGACCTCAGGTTGAGGTCACATAGAAGATTGCATCCAGAACATGCAGGCTGTCTCTCTCCTTTACCATTTCAAGGGCATCCGATTCAGTCTCTCTACCCTCTCATGTTTTCCTCCAGCTGCAGTACACTCTCTTCATGCAATCCATTTCCTCATTGGATCTCACTTCTTTGCCATGCCCTTCCTTCAAGGCCACCAGTTCAGCCCTTGTCCTTCGCTCAGCCAGAACTCCTTTCTATGATCCTCATCTTCTTCCAGTCCTGCTCCCATTCTTGGTTGGCCATGGAAACACAACTTACCACTTAACTAACAACCATTCTCACCTACCTACCCAACTGCTATCTCTTCTGAAGTTTAATCCTCAGTGTTTAATTCTTATTGATGTGTCAACTGATCTTAAAAGGATATTCACTAGAAAACATGGCAGGCAAATTCCTTGATCTCAGTTCCTCTGGTTGTACTGGTTTGACCCATTCAACTCAGAGCAGCGATTTCAAGGAAAGTTGTATCTTGCTCGAGGGAGGCAAACATCCAATACATACATAATCTTTTGGAAATGTAGCTGCTAAAAATCTAATAAGATTTGACCAAGAATGTGTGAAATGCAATTTTTCAAATGTTTATAACTTTGCCAAATGTGGGTGGATTTTTACAGGCGTAGTAAAAAAGCATATCCATGCTATAAACTTCAAATCCCTCCACTACACAGAGAAAGCCTGGATGCTCTGAAAGAAAATGTGTCCAGACTTTTAATGTCAGCAAATCAAACTAATATTGCAAAGATGTTCACTGAAAGTTTGCCAGTTTCATCCAAACAGCAAACTGACAACCAAAGAGTTTCAAGTACTAACAGAAAAAAAAAAAAAGCTCCAGCCCCACAGAATAAGAAACTTTTGCAATCCTTAGCCATGAACATGAAAAAAGAAAAACTTGCAAATAACCTTAGCATTAAGCACGACCTGAAGCCTTTAAGTGTTTCCTTGAAAGTTGTATTCATGTTAAAAATGAAAATGTATTTGAACAGGGTATCTTTCAACACTGCCACAATGCACTTTTCTAGAATTTAGTAGTGTTAATCAAATGAATAATATAGATTTCTACATACTCCAGGGGAATGTTATGTGCTTGAAAAAAGTTTTTAGAATTAAAACAATAGATTCCAATAGATTCCTGTTTGAGAGTTAAATAATACTAATACAGGTGTTGTATCAGTTTGACACATAACAGATTTTCTTCATAAAAAATAATTTTGCATCAGTTCTTATAAATACAATGGAACAAATTATTTTGAGAGTATTATTTGTATTTTGAGAGTATATCTGTATAAACAATGAGAGCTTCATTGTTTATACAGATAGAGAAATAAGTTTAGATTATACACTCCTAAAAACTACTACCAGAATTTTTATCAAGCTCTTTAATCACATTATATGCTCGGCAAATGCTGGTTCTCCATCAGATAAAACATTCTCCCTAAGAGCAGTATAAAACTAACCCAGTCAAAAGCAACTGATTGTTACTGTGCAAGTGCTATGAGAAACTGGGGGAGTATGGTGTTTACCAGGGTATATTTTAAAGACAATGATATGCTTCCTGTGTAACAAGGATAATTAGTTTCATACCACACTGTGTTGTCTATTCAAGGTACTGCAAAAGGCTTTGCAATTTTTTTACCCCTGAAATAGCAAAATTACAATACATTTCAAATGCCAAATACAAACCTCACCAGCTCCGCCACGCCATCTGGTACCCTGAAAATTACACAGCTGGCTTTAAGAAAGGCCTGGGATTTTATCTTTTTCACCTCTTGGTGCACATTATAGTCACATTATCAAGTTTTTTTCCCCACCATCATAGAGACTAGTATCTTACCACATTTACATTACACCTGAAATTTTCCCAGCAAGTACTTGCTTCATAGACATGGGGCTTTAATTAAGCAACAAATATTGATAACAACTGAAACAAAGCATAACGGTGGTTGGCTTCATACTGTCTTATGAGGATGCTCTGGTGGACCGAAAAGTATACAATTTGAAGGCACTTATTTATCCCCATATAGCGAATGCTGAAATTTGGAGACTGGATTAAAATTGGAGAGCAAATGAAATTCAAGGGGGAAAGTGATCACACCATACTAAGGCCTTCAGGATAGACTGCAATAGTTTAATGTTTCAGAATGCCTTGCTAGACGTTGAAGAAAGGTGTTTAAATTTACTGTGCCATGGATCATGTGGGCATGTTAGTTCAGAGGAACTAAGGAAATTTAAGACACATTGCAGCCATAGCATGGCATGGATGCTGTGACATCAAATAACTTTGAAAATATATACAGGACCTAATACAAAACAAAAGAAGAAGAAATGAAAGAAGAGTCACACTCATTTGATGGGACAGGCAATACAGCCACTCTGAGGTGTAACTTCATCATTTCATTAGCCACAAGTCCTACAGTGAGAGCACAAACAGGTTTTCTACAAGTTCTCTGAGCTCTCCTTTGGACAGCAGTGACGGCAGAGGCTGTGTGCCCTCCTTGGCTGGAAAACTCCGTATGTAACTATCACGCTAATATTTCTGTAAGTTGTCCTTGTTGTAAAAGCTATTGCTCCTTGTTGGTGAATCCTACCAGAGGTCACTGTTTGGAGAGGAAACAAGCTTTAGGAGTCAAATTCTTTAAAGCACCAAGACTTGTTGATGTACAAGTGACAGATCAACAAAGTCTTTGGTGTTTAGTGGCCCCATTAATATAAGAAATGTCTACCATAAAGCACTTCTCCTTATACGATGTCCATCTCTTCAGCATAAGCGGGGCTGTGTAGCACGGTCCCTGGACCAAAAGAACAAGCCTGAGCATACAAACAGAACGAGTTGCCACTTGAACAATACTGCAGACACGCTGACTATGGTACAGGTCAAATAAGGCCCACTGTGTAAGTAAGATTGACTGATGATTTTGTTGGCTTTATGTTTTCCTAATTAGATAATCCCAATGGTTTATACTTTCCTGTTGATTTAAATATACTTTTACTGAGCAAACTGCTTGCACAGATGCCAAGCAAGGCTATAACTCTGCAAACAACAGGCATCCTCCTTGAGCATCACCACTCACTGAAGCTGCTCCTTCCTGTAAGGATGAACACCCAAAATCCAAATTACTCCTTTTCTCCTATATGCAGTTCCTACGACTGCTAGCCAAGCTCATAGGCCATTTGACTGCAATTTTTTCTAGCTATTGAAAGCATAAATTCTGTCTTGGTCATTATTATATTTCCAAAGGCTCCTCTAGGTTGAATTTCCTTTTTTTTCTTAAAAAAGTAGAGTTTATTTCAAGCTTATGGAATATATTTTCTGATCTTCAGTACTGCCCAGGTAAAAACAACAGATCTTAAAAATAGTTCTCGAAAAAGGACATGCAAGATTTATGGAAATAATCTGGACAAGCTCAGGTCTCAGCCGACTAACATTAAGTTAAAGATACACCAAATTTAGGAGAGAGACATAATTGTTAGCAAACCACCAAAAAGGTTCAGTTGAGATTTGATGGCAAAAGATTTCTTATGATCAATTATAGTGAAAACTGGAGGCATCTACGCCAAGGTTTATAACTGTAACAGCAGCAGCTAGCGAGGGAGCAATGAGTTAAGAAGGGGTAAACCCAGGGCAAATGCTCTCTTTAGTGCAGTCTTTTGTACAGTGCTGTACAATAACAAAATGCACAAATCCAGCTTCTCTGTTTATGAATTAAGAGTCCTGCCTTTGCCAGTCTCTCACTCCATGTGCTGCTGATCTTATATTCACCGCTACTGAGCACAGCCTGCATCACAGGAGATCTGGCTGCATTCCTAGTACACTGTACCAATAAATATTAACTCCTCTGACTCCCACAAAATGACTCTGCACGAATTGTTTATATGGTAATATGTTTATTTATGATGAATTAGGCTTTAGTCTATAAAGTCTTGATATCAGACTGGAAAAATATGATGAAGCAGCACTCTGACAGTTAGAGCAACCAGTTAATTTCATTTAAAGAGCACTCTTGGCTTCTTTTTTTTTTGGTTAAGAGCTACAAGATTACTGTGATGAGCAGATATATTTTCTGGCATTAATTGTTTTGACATATATTTTATTACCTCTAGCTAAAGAACTATGCGGTTAGATAACAAAATAGGCAAACCTTAACTTTCATCTGTCTACAAGAAGACCTTTCCCCCTTTAACATTTTTTTTTTTTATGTAGGCTAGATTTCCCTCAGAGTACTTCTGCACAAGCTGTGATTTGAAGTAAATCCTTTGCCTGATCTGAAATATGAAAAGAAATTGAAATAATTTTTAAAAATCCTCAGTTAGTATTGAAGTTGAAATCAGAGTATCTTATTAGGAATGAAGTGCCATTTGCTCAGCTGACAGCCACAAACAAGTGACTGGGTCACTGTGAAGAGGTAATGTATTTTCCTAGTCACTTGTTGCTTGCTTGCCAAAAGAACAAAGGTTATAGCTTCAAAATAAACCTGCTCTTTAAAACTGTAGCTTTTAGGACAACTAGTGCTCAAGCAACCCCTTTCAGCAAGGGGATAAAGTGTGTGATATTTTGCAGAGGCTGGACACAGCTCACACAGGCTATAAGACAGCCCAAGTTTGTGATTCTGTGTATTGATTTGTCATTCCCAGGGCCAATGGTGAAAGCATTGACAAAATAACATGTTTAATTTTTATCTAAACATTCTGTTCCAATGGTAGAAACAGAGGCAGAACAGGAGAGTGCGAGATGAACAAAGTCGCTACTGGCAAGCATTGATGGTGATGTTTTTCCTCAGCTACTTCACAGTCTCCGGGAGTTGACGAGGCACTGTAAGGCCTCCATTGAGAACTCTTGGAGCTTGCCTTAAGTCACACCTACCCTGCCTCGTTCACCAGAGATTCCTACTGGGCCCCTCACAGCAGTTGCTCCAGGCAAATCCCTTCTTTTATAGAAGGCCCTAATTGCTGATGGCTTGCCTCTTATCAGAGTTCGTATCTTCATCCTCTGTAATGAACCTTTGGGAAATTATTGGAGGAGACTACAACAGCAGCTACGTTTAACTCCAAATAGTCCGGAAATGCTACACCAGACTTCTAATTCCTTCTATTTCCTGATGCATTTTGCCTCGCACAATCCCTCATTTTAATGACAACTAATGCTACAAAGCAGAACCTGCTCCTTTCTGCAACTCAGTTTCTATGAATCCTTGATAACTGACCCATGAAGTACATCACAATGTAAAAAAAACCAAAAAAAAACCAAAAAAACCCCCTTCATTACAGCAATTAGCAACAATGAACAGATTCTTACCTTAAAGTTTGGTGTCCTAAAAGTCTCTGAGCATTACAATGGCAATCTCAACTGGGCAAAGCAGAAAGTTTCATCTGATAAATCAAATGCCAGGTCAAGCCTACAAGAACAGCAACTTTGTAAGGAGACAAAGACAATGGGATCATAAATCCAGGGGAATTTTATTGATCAAACCCTTCCAAGAAAACCACTTGCCACTATTAGCTATAAAATTCAAGGTCATCCCTCAGAAAGAGACTGTTTGGCCAACTCCTTGTCCCTACTTTCTAGTTAAGCTACTTTGTGTAAGATGCATAATAGCTATTCAGGTAAGATAATAACAAACAGCAAGCTAAAAAAAAATGCAACAATGAAAAAATTATGTGGCCTAAAGTGTATTCAAAACTATGGTATTTTAAGTACCATTAGACAGCAGTTGGTAATTTTGGACAACTGTGCCCTGGAAAAGCAAAAACTAACAGTACAGTCAATTTTCTTTACACTATCATAAGGTAAGGTTCATACAAGACCTCAAAAAGTGTAAAAATACTATGAATTGCATATTGGTAAGTAAAAGAGAGAAGGCCATTCACTCACTGTGAGACATTTAAGAAACTTGGTTTCCTCTTTAGCAGCAAAAGACGGGATTCATCTTTATTAACTCTAGAAAGCTAAAGTTCAAGTATCTAGGTCAGATCTCTGAGTTCACCTACTCATTGGTGGAGAGAATCTGGCACTTCTAAAGGGTTCTGTATCAGATCTGCCTTAACTTCTTACATTAGTGTGTTCAGGGGCTGAGATGGAGAAAAGACAGACAAAACAGTTCGTTGAACAGGGAGGCACCTAATCCAGATAGTACAAACAGGGAGAGTATAGATGTGCACCTTTTGTATTATTCCTCAGAAAGTCTCAGGCATTCTCTTCTATATCGAGGTTTCATAAACGAGCACCTGCTCTAAAACCAGACACTCAGCAGTCTCCATTCAATGAAGTCCAGGAGTCATCATTTTGTTTAAATTATAGCTGGTTGCCTCAGTTTTATCCAATAGTTTCACAGAGCGTTACCTGGGCAAGTACTACAGCTAACCTCAAATATAATCATTTTGTCATTTTGAGGGACTTAAATCCCTCTTTTACAGGCATTCTCTAAATGTTGGTGTACAGAGAAGTCTGGTCCAGGAACTCCTTCAGTCGCAAGTGCTCCTCCAGACTGAGCATAATTTGTGAACTACTGGGCTGAGAAGAAAGCAGAAAGCTTAGGCTTGAGTCTGTTGCCATCTGCATAGGAACTTAGGTGAAAACAGGAAGGTTGAGTTTTTGGTTTCTTCAAGGGCTGTTTGATGCATCAGAAGTAGGAAATATAATGAGACTTTAAGATTCCCCAGTCACAGATGAACAACCTATCTGCCATCTTAATTGCTCTCTTTCTGATTCATTGTGACTTCTCCACAAGTCTATGACAAATGAATTCCATCAAACAAGATACAGGAGCATCCCTTCACCTTTCCCTCATTTTAATCTACTCTCTACTTCACAGTCAAGTAGGTATTTGAATCTCCTCCACCCAAAACACAAGTACTGAAGAAGTGTTCCAAGCCATGAACTACTATGTGAAAAGGAAAGGTTAGAGGATCACCTCCTACTTCAGATCTGTTTTAAAACAAAGTGGTAGTCTCCACACACCCTTCAGTGGAAAACACTCTGGTGGAGATCTTCAAGAGCCTTTACTGAACAGAGGCTGTCAGACAATAAGTTGCTCAGGACTCTCATGACCAGTTCTAGTGGAAAGTGGAGGCACCTTCCACGTGAATAGCAATGGAAGATGCCGGGAGAATGAGATCTTTGTGGTTACATTTCTGTATCCATCACATTCCTATGTAATTATTTTTATATATTATTCGTGTAGCCTTTTTGTTCCCTTGCTCTGGAATGGCTTTATTTGTAGAGTTTCATCAACTGTTGGTTGCACCCTTACATTAAATCTGACAGTTTTGTATGTATCGCTTGCATTTCAGTTTTAAAGATAAACCATTTCAGCTATGATCTAGAGCAGATCTTCACATGCACCTGGACTGGCTTTTAAGTATAATATTCTACTATTAAAAAGTAAAGAGTGAAGCAACAAAATGTTTCCTGCTTAAATAAAATCACACACACATTGCTGTAGATTAACAGGTGTTGCAAACTGAGGTTATATAATAACCAGCCAGGTATTAAAGAATCCTTCTTGTCATAATCATGAAGATATTTACCAACTAAAACTGGACTCTGGTTAGCATTGTCCCACACCACTTCTGTGAAACAAAGCTACAACAAAATTTTACTATCTCCTTCAGAAAAAAAAGCCTGCTCTAATTGAAGATAACTCCAGACTATTCCTCACTGAATCAGACCGCAGCCGACAAGGAACAGTCTTTCAAGATTTGTGGCAGATATTAAAGTTCAGGACAGTGGTTTTGAAGACACCAAGATTATAGGTATCTCAGTACTTCCCAGCACCTCCAATATCAAATACCTTGTCAGTGCAGGGCTTCAAGGTTATGTTCAAGCAGTTTTGGGTGCAGAGCCAGTCAACTTCAGAAATTTTTAATGACACAGGACTAGAAAAGCGTTCCTCTTTCTTTTCCTTAGTTCACAGATGTGAACCATCCAGAGATTTCACATGAAGAAAGAGTGCCAGAGATGTTGTACAGAAGTTTTCCAGCTCAGTTTAGAATTCAAAGCCAATTAACACTCAGCCAAGGAGGTCCTACCCTTCCCTCTACTGCCTGGTGCTGTACCCATCTACTCTGCTTCAGGGTACCAGTGCTTCACTCCACTGCCCAGGACTTACCATGCAAGCACCATGCCATTATCAAGAAAAGGAAATAATGTGACCTAACTTAGGTTCTCATGTACATGTCGCTTTCAGTGCCTTTTCGGTTAGCCAACAAAGACAACAATTAGAGTTTGTCTAGCGCTATTTTTTTGGAATTGACAAGTGTCCCAGGTGCGGAGTCTGCCACAAGCCTTTGAGAAGGCCTGCACCATGACTGACTAATGCCAGAGGACATGAAACTAAACATCAGGTCTCTGGAATATTATGAAAATAAATTTTAAAATAACAAAGCAAACCAGGCACTCATGTAAAAGGAGGTAAATAATTTCAATTAATGTGTTTCCATCTTTTCCTGTTTACTTCCTCCATAACAATTAAATTTTAAGCTTTCTGAAGGCTCAGCAACAGCTCCAGCTTTACTACCATGTCAGTTTAGGACTTGCTTCAAAGGCAGGTTTGAGGAGAATCCTTTCCAAATGCAAGAAGCGAAAACAACAGCAGAAACCAGGTGGAATACTACTCCGAAACAAAAAGAAAAAAAAAACACTCAAAAACAGTGTCTCAAAAAAATCTGTTCAACCAGCATGAGCAGAGACAACCTTGGAGAGCTGACAGGTTGCACAGCAGATTGCTGGCACTGAGTTTTGACTTGACAGAGGACAGGAATGACACTTACAACACAACAGTCTCTCTGCAAATATTGCAAGGAAGGGTAAGTGACTTTAAACCAGACTTTAGCAGGTCTCAAGATGTAGTCAAGTCAGGCAGCAAGGCAGGGATACAGTCAATACATTTGAAGTCTCAATTCTCAAAAAAAACCAAAAAACTTTTTAAAAGCATAAAGAATGTTTCCCCTAGATACCCACAGAAAGGTGGGCTTCTCTGCAAGCAGATGGTTGTCTACGTGTCAGTCTTGCAGAGCAGTAATTTATTTGAATGTTTCAGTCATAATGAACCTCACTTCAGCCTCTCTATTCCATTTCACGAGCAGTGCTTTCTCTTTCCCTCTAATTACCAAAATGTACAATGCTTAAAATCAGAGAAATCACCTGATGTTTTAGACAATTATGACAACGAAATAAAGTAGCTGGAATCAAGCTGTTGCAGCATGCACACAATATGCTCTTAATGTGTTAGCACACCATTTAAATGCCGCATTAGTGAACAAAAGTCAAAGATTACTTGTGTCCACCTAACCACCCCACAGGCAAAGCAGCTGTGACAGGGTGTGCAGGCTGTCACATCACTGCACTTTGAACCAGGCAAGTGTGATGGGTTCAAAGACTGTTCATTCATTACAGCACATCCATGGTCAGCCTTACAGCAGCCTTCCAATACCTAAAGGGGGCCTACAGGAAAGATGGGGAGAAACTCTTCAGTAGGGCCTGTTGTGATAGGAGAAGGGGTATTCATTTTAAAATAAAAGAGGGCAGACTTAGAGTGGATATAGGGAAATCTTTTTTTTACACTGTGGGTGGTGAAACACTGGAACAGGTTGCCCAGAGAGGTGGTGGATGCCCCATCCCTGGAAACATTCAAGGCCAGGTTGAACGGGGCTCTGAGCCACCTGATCTGGTTGAAGATGTCCCTGCTCCTTGCAGGGGGTTGGACTAGATGGCCTTTGAAGGTCCCTTCCAACCCAAACTATTCTATGATTCTAAGTACATGGAACAGGAGAAAGACAGGGGCAACCCAAACTTCCAAATAAAGCTTTATAGCAGTACAAAATACAATGCCTTCAAGATCCACAACATCTCTTACCACAGTGACTCTAAAGCGATAGTCTGTCCTCCTAAGTCTGCTCCCAGTGTGTTCTCCTGCCCCAAGTGCTGGTCTTTGACTGCTCACAAATACTTCAATTGTAGCAGAACTGCCCAGCCTGACAGCCTGAGTGATGTATCTTCTTTGCCTTGAAGAGGTTTCCTTCCATCTCATTTCAGTCTAGAACATTCACATATTCAGATGCAAATTAACCTTTTAAATCAGGATTTATTCCCCTTAGGTGAAAAACATTAAGTAAAAGCTGATATAAGTCACCTCATTGTAGTGTTTAAATATTTCTACAGCCAACTCAGGATTGTTTCCAGGATGAAATGAAAGACAAATTTGTTACTATCCTAGAATATTTTCATTTTCTACATGGAGAATAAAACCAAAAGGAGGAAAAAATAATACAGTAGATAGAAAATGACAAACATATTAACAAACTGACATTAATTAAAATTCGCACAAGTCGTTCAATTTATACACAAAGTGTGTGGCGATAATATATTTTACTGTGCTAGTTTACACACCTAAATTTATGCACTTCTTATCATCTTAATCTGTGAAATATTTACGTCCAAGTTAAAGCAGCAGGACCAGAGTGTTTTCACAGAAGAATCAAATACCATTTTATAATATTCCCCCCCACCAGCTCCATCAAATAACTGCAGTTCAGTGAACACATTCTTGAGGCCTCTCAAATAAAAGCAGATCTTCTATAAAATACACAAAGGCAACATGGAAAGCAAATTAAGACATCATACTACCAGAGTGAGATACAATAAAAGCAAGAAGAGATAACGCTCTTTACCCATTGCCAAAGAAGAAAACGCAGAAGTTAGGTGGGAATCTTTTGCCAGACACCAATATTAAGACCCTTAAAAGGAACAGTAATGCCTCAGGAGGAAATTCATGATTATACATGGGTATTTCGGGGGGGGGGGGGAAAGGCAAGCAAAACAAAATGAGCTCAAAAAACAAGCAGCATACCCAGCAACATATTGTCTCTCAATGGACACAGTGTACTAATACTAATAGCAGTATCACAGCTGGTATCATGCAAGTGCTGACCAGGGAACACAGCCCCAAATTTTTATTACAGAAAATATCTGCTTGAGCATTGTGAGCACACAATATGCTTGTGACCCTCATGACCTCAAGACAGAAGTCTGCGGGCAGCTTAAAAACAAGAAAAAACAGCTGTTTTTCTTTTCTCACCCTGTCTGGCAAGGTAAATGCTCTCGATAGTGGTGAAGACTGCATTAAAATTGAAAAATACTTGAAATGACAGCTTTGCAAAAGAAATATTAAGGAGAGAGACTGACAAGGGGTACAGCACTGAATGAACACCCCGTGAGCAGCGACGACAGCGCTGAGGAAGGCAATGCGTTGCCACGCTACACAGATAATATTTCTTTAAATAAAGAAAAGTTCTGGGAGATGTAAGAGAAACAACTGGCGTCACAATGGGCTTTTAAGAAACTCACTACAGAAGATTTTCAATAACCCAGTGAAAAAGCTCAAGGTTTTTAGATAATAATGGACAAAAAGTATTATAGAGAGCTAAGCATCATTTATATTAGTAAGCAAGCAGAACGCTTTTACATGGGGTAGGGCAGCTCCACATGCGCAAGCAAGTCCAACCATGAGAAGTAACCATGTCAGATGGTGCAGGGAAGTATAAATCTGAATGTCTAGATTATTTTAAGAAAAGATATACTATGGACATTTATTTGATAATACAATCTGTGCATGCTTTCTATGCTATCTATTAGGGTCTGTTACTGATCAGTCGTAGAGATTTCCTTTGAGTGTGCATTACTGGTCTGATGAGTTTATCTGGTTTATTCTGAGGGTTAATCTGTCACTTGCATAGATAACGAAGGGATTTTAAATGGGAAATTTATTGACCTAATTACTAATAAAAGTCTCTTAGTGCTGCAAATGTACATGGTAGTTTATAAACAACATGTGTTCCAGTTTAATGGTACTGAATGAGATAAATACACTTAGAAAACTTTTTAAAAAGCCAAATTATTTGTTAGACATGTAGTAATGTTTGTTGAGAAGATTCAATCTTGCTTAGTTATTAGATCATTGCTTCAGAACAAAAATCTACAAATATTGCAAAGTCTCTGGCAGCCATTTTCTGTTGCATACCTGCAGTCTACTTTCTTAATATTTTCATAAACTTTGTTATGAGGAAAAACAATTTAAAGAATTTATTTGAACTGATTTGTGCACAGAATAATCTAATTACTTCTATAGTACAAATTCCATTGCTGTTTCATGTATTGTTTGCCTTTCTCTTTTCCAGTTCTTTATTTAAAGGATCATGAAGAAGTTTATTATTCCTAAAGGATTGGAGTAAATTCAGTTTGACATATTCCACAGGAGTCTTTTATTTATCCTTAAAATTTTAGTTGCTGTGGTGTTATGAGCATTACAAAATCGTGCTGTTTGTCATCTGGCACAACTTAAAACAGAATAATAAGATGGTATATTGCTGCTAAGGAACACAATTAGTTACCTTTTCATAATTATAATAACATATGATACAGCAAGATGAATTACAGTGAGATAAGAGAAATTTAATTAAAAATTGTAACGCTTCACTAGCATGTTCTATATGAAAGTAAAAATAAATTTAAAATAACCAATGTGACCTGATTCACAAAGTTCTGAGATTCACAGCAAAGTTCTGCAGCTATCACTAAAATATACAGGAAAACAAAGTTCATGAGATTATTCCAGTTCATAGGAGGAACATTACCCATATCTCCGGGGGAAATGTATTTCTAGAGCAGAATAGCTTCATTTTAAGTCAATACTTCAGAGTCAACAACGAGACTAGTTACACACTCATACATAAACACTGAGACGCAAGGAAGTTTTGCATTTCCTTGAAAATGTTAAATTGGTACTTTCTGGCTTATAAACTATTCACAATAGAAATATCCCAGCTGAATGCTCAGTGATCAAACACTCAATTTCTGTACGTCAGTTGTATATGCCAGTTCCTGTTATATACAGCCGCAATTCCTGGGAGTGATTCAATTCCTGGGAGGGGATAGTTTTGCCTTTGAAAGAGCACTTACAAGTTTATTTGATTCAAGGACTGCAGAGACAGCAACTAGTTAATCTTTGCTTCCTTCTTCCATTTCTCTGTTTCAAAGGAAGTCTCCTCAGACCCCCCCTTATGGGATGCTCAGTATGCAACAATTTGAGCCCAGAACATTCCTGCCACCTACCAAAAATAATAACTTCCCCTAAGTGCTTTATGTACTATAAATATATGCTGCCTATCAGGAGGTGATTGAATAACTGTAATAATCTTGTAACGAGGGCACTGATTCCAGGATATTGGTAGCAGCACCAAGACTTGTGTAAAAGTCTGCTGATTCTTAGTCCAATTCTTGTGGACAAACACTGGGTAAATAGAACATATAGATTTACATCATTGCAATGGGAAGGTAAAATAACTATTTGCAGATAGCTGTACAAAAGTGTGCTTTACACAGATATAATCTGTGGGGGTCTCAAAGCCAGACCTACCATACACTGCCTTCACAGCAGCAGCCCAGTGTTGCCAAGAAAACGAAGAGTACTGAGGAATCCTACCATTCAATTGAATTTCAGCCCCTAGCTACATTCTTCACTGACTAGTGCTGAAAAAAAAATTCTTCTCTTTAAAATTTCAAGAGTATACCACTGGATAGATGTTGGAGGAGCTCTATCAATGACTTCCAAACAAACAGAACCACCTGCATTGCACAATATCTTGAATGGATGCAAGCAACACCAATTCATTTCTGAAAGACAATAAAAGGGCTGTGAAAGAAACGTTGCAGTCAACACAAGCACTCCAAACTACTGTCAACAGCTCACCTTTAGGCTTTGAAAAATCCTCTATCAAGCACACAGTTAAAGGATACTTGGGTATGATGCAGACAGAAATACTCTTGCTTTATCACTATTTAACAAGTTCTATCTTTTCAGATGCACGCTTATTCAATAAAGACTTAATTAATGAAACAATTTCAATTTTTCAGTAGGCTTCTCCAAGTGCAGTCAAACTTTATCCTGTTTATGCTCTCAGCTTATTGAATGCATGTATTGCTTTACATTGGAAAATCGTGATCATAGTCAAAGTTTACAATAATCTGCTTAGAAAACATTTTGGTAATTTTCACTGTTTAAAAATATCTATTTAAGCAGTTTATATAATTGATTCTGAACTCTATTGGCAGTTTAAAGACCCTACCAACTACTGCATACCAGAAAATGGAGAATGTAGGAGCCGCAAAGCAGTAGCAAGAGATGCAACTGTGGCTTGAGAAACACTAAAATATGCAACTGTGGCAAAAGGAAGTTTAAAACACTAGATTTTTTAAAAAAATCATGCTGTGTTTTACGTAAATTGTAGTGAAGTAAGTAAATGCAGTGGATTAAACTGTCACATGATATTTAGGGATGGTGAAGGTTATGCTGCTCTTCAAGTGCTGATGTATTGTGGGAAGAAAATAAACAGTATTTCATATCATAAGTTTCTCAGCCAAGGAGTATTATATATTCAACAAGGACAGCAATAATTTATAAGATGTACCCAAGAACACACTCCATTCTTTATGAGATGTCACACAACAACAGATTTAAGAGTGAACAGGTACTTTACTGAACAGGTTTTGCAGGAAGACCAAAGCAATTAAGAAATTTTTTTTTATTTGTTGCATTGTAATGTCTTCAGGCCTCAGGAAGACCAGAGCACTTTCAGTACAAGATCTTCTCACAAGGCAAGAACTGTGTGCTGCTCTGAAGAACTTTTAGTCCAACTGAACAAGGATGGATATAAACATTTAAGGACAGTGAATAAAGGAAAAATTTCTCCATTCCTTAAGCAAAACAAATTTGTTCGCACACGTTACACAAAAACGCCATGAAAATGAGATGGATTTCTCCAAGTCTGTTATGTACCATGACAACAGAACTGTCTTTCCCATCTGTAATAAAAAAAAAATGCATGTAATTAAAAATGCAGTGCCTCAAAGAAAGAAAAAGTAAAAAAATATTTAAAAAAAAAGAAAAATCAGAGACACTAACACTAGGTTTCAGCAAAAAAAGGAACTACTAGAATCATTCTGGGAGCCTGATTCCCCTGGCATTGACTTCAGCAAGATTAATCCCTTTCCATTCAGAGCTCTAGTATGGAGAGATGGGTGCATGTATGCGAAGGACTCTGTGTAGAGTAAATCAATCTGTCAGGTAGTATCAAAGTACATATTTAAGAATTCATGGGCTTTTCATGATCAGCGTTACATAACACAGTCTACATTTCAAGTCCTCAAGTGGCTCGAATGTGACTTGAGTTTTAACCAGCTGTAGAGTTTTCTATCCCATCCTTCAACACACAGAAGTAATGATTTAAAGTCTTTTCATCAATCAAATCTTTACATTAAATTAAAAAGTTTATTAAAAAAATGAGAAACAGCATCCTAAAAAAAAAAAAATGCAGATATCGTGCTTAGTTCTCTGAAATGCTTTTGATTTTATTCCAGTTCTTGAAGTACAGGCTGAACATAGGAAAAAAAAAATCTTAAGACAATTACAGCTATCTAATCCTTTTCTTGGAAATTGAGTTATGCACAGGGTTTGAATACTACAGAGTCATAATCACACTTGCCTCCAAGTTGATGGTAGCACTTTCAAGTGAGGTGCCAAAAGGTACTTACACGTTCTGCTGCTTCCCCACCACAGGCCAGATCAGACACCACAGTCCTCTTTGAATGTTCTGACACCAAGGGCACCTCCAAAGTGAGCACTCTACATTATTAAGAATCAAATTTACATATTGGAAGAGTGGCAGAGACCTATCTGTTTCTTTTTCAAGTCCTATGACAGCTACTGCAACTCAGCAAGAGAGAGGTATTTCCCTGGCTGTGAGGCATCAAGGGAATCATGAGGGGGATCAGAACCACTCCTGCAGAGGTAGCTGGTGAAGAAGAATCCAAACAGTTACATGCTGACAGGATGTGCATCATGATCTCAGGTAAATAATTTAAGAGTAGTTCATAGCAGGTAGGGATAAGAGAAACAGAAGTAGAAAACCTTCAAGACATAATTTTTTTTGTGTACCATTTCTGAATGAGATCTAATTATAGTCTATTGATCTATAAATCAAAGTTATGATCCTTCAACTACAATAAGACTCTTTCTTACTTTTGTAACTAGTTTCTACAAACAGTTTCCAGAATGAGATATTGAGTGGAAAATTCGATGGACTGCCTCTCTACACAGGGATTGACTTCAGTTGTAATACACACATCTGGAGATCAAAACTTCCCATTACTTTTACTATTAGGGAGAAGTTTTCTGCCTCTATTTGAAAAAAAAAAAGTAATGATTACAGCATTTATGCCTCAGTATTGATCTTGTACACTTTGTTAAAAACAGAAGTTGAATTTACTTGCAAGCATGTCCTTAAAATAAATAAACTTAGATGCATTCATAATCCAACTAGGAATAGCTGACTTATGAACTATTCAAGACTTAATTTCATCTTGATGTAGATTGTCTAAGTCTCTAAAAGCATGGTAGTCTCCTGACTACCATGGAAAAAATAACAAAATTTTCTCTTCATGAATGACAGTAACATAGAAGAGGATATTCCCTTTTTGGCTAAGCTTCAAGATTTTTCTGATATTTTTGTTTCAATATTTATACTATTTTTAACTTAGCAGCAAATACAACTTTTATTACCTTACCCATTCCAATTAATACTTGCCTAAACAGAGCAATGCTCAGACACTTGCCAAATTTTTATATACATCTCATCAAATATATATGGGTAACTACTTGAGCATTTGATTCTACCCCAGGAGCAACATGAACATAATTGCACTATAGCAAGTGCCAGCAATCTCATCTGCCAGTTGACTCCAACAAAAAAAAAAAAAAAAAGATTTTTCAATTTGCATGAAATTACATACTTCTCCAAAACACTGTGCCTCCTGGCACAAGTCTTGCATCTCCTTT
Organism: Chlamydotis macqueenii; assembly: GCF_036417535.1. NCBI lineage: Eukaryota > Metazoa > Chordata > Aves > Otidiformes > Otididae > Chlamydotis > Chlamydotis macqueenii. Next base: position 12,590,219 of record NC_141556.1, on the reverse strand, counting down.
CTCCACCCCTCCCCAAAATACAAGTTAATCAATTCCACACCCTCCAGCCCTTAAATTCTTCCTAGAGCCCCACTGCTCAGAAGTTAACCCCAGCAGTGCCAGCCCCACAACAACCCACTCTGCAGCCTCTGCTCTCTCCCAAACATCCACCCACCCCTCTTCCTCCATCAGCCTCAGGACGCTCTCTCTTTACCTGCATTACCTGAGACTCCTCACCTCCCACCAGGCACCTTTCAAGAGTGCTTTACGCCCCCTGGTCTCAACACAGGACAGGAGAGATGGAGGTTGGAAGGACTGGATAGTGATGAAGCCAAGGAAGTCATCAGCTGTTCAGCCAGGTCCACTGACCCATGGCTGAGTACTTAGTGAGCTCCCTACACCTCTGTGCATCCTGACTGAGAGAGGAAACCATCTGTGAACAGCAGCTGGCATCCTGATCAGCCTCCTGCCCAGGAACTGTGATAACGGAAAGGCCAAGCATCAGCCAGGGTGTTTGCTTTACACCCCAATTAAGGTGTTAATGAAGACAGAGAGGCTGCAAACCCTATCTATAGATTACCCCAGGCTTGCTTTCTGCTATCTTCTGGCCTTCTTATATGCTAAGTTCAGAAAGCCAGCTTAAAATTTGCACTGCTGTTTGCAAAACTCTATTTTTTTTGGGAAAACCAAGAGGAGGTTTCTATCTGAGCAGGGAGGTGAGCCAATAAAGTCCCTTGAAGTCCTTGAATTCTGCTTTCCAGAAAAACCTGAATTCATTAGGTACTTCCCCAGTTAGCCTGAAAACCCTTTACGTGCTTAAATTTAATCACCCAAGTATACCTGGATGGGACGATTTGATGACACTGGCATTCCTGGGCTACGCCGAGCAGGCCGTGAAGCGGAGCAGCTGCCCTGGGCAGCCAGAGCCGAGCGACGCGGCCCCAAGGGAGAGCAGCCTGGAGCAAGCCTGGCTGTGGGCACGCAGCATCGCTGAAAACGAGGAGAGCTCGGCTTTGCTTCTTGGGCCAGCTTGAGGTCTTTACACAACAACGTGATGTAAAACACACAGAAGTTCCAGGAAGCAACAACTATGACCTGAATTCATACAGAAGTGCAGGGCTCTCTGTACAGTGATTTTAAGATGACTGAAACGTCTTTTCCTTGACTGATGTCTTTCCTTGACTGATGGCTTTTCCTTGGTCTTTTTCATGGGTTCCATAACAGTCTATAGCTCTCTATGGTTCGAAAAGTGTCCTTATTAAAATGCACAAGGTGGTTGCTGGCACACTACCACCCACCGCTGAAAAGCGTTGGACGGATTGGATGCCAAATGCATTTCTCTAACGTTTGCTATTGTTTCCCTCTGTTTTCAGTGAAGGTGGCTGACACCTGATCTGACTGACAAGTCTCCGAAGGTGCTGAAAAACCCCATCCAGCCAAAGGAGAGTAATGAGTATTTAAATGAGGCAGGCTGGATCCTGTAGATCTGCAGAAGCGCCTCTGTTGAATGCACAGGGGAAAAAACCCAAATTATGGTAGGCAGACTGAACTGTTCACTATGGAACCGGGCATTTATGCTCCTTGTGAAGCAGCTGGTTATTTAAAATAGCAGACTGGATTCTGAATTGCAGTAGGGAATGAACAGGTTCATCAGTGACTCATTTCAAAATGAAAAAAAATGTATCATTATTTTGAATTATCTCTTAAGGTAAGCAAGTATCAAAATGTAAAAAAAAAAATTGAATATAAAGTGATTTACTGTAATAAAAAAAACAGTATTCACATCAGATCTGTCAGGCTCCTTTGGCAAGTGATACATCTAAGACAAAATCATTATACAGGAAAATCAAATCATTGTATCTGCTAACTGATGAAAATCATTCAAACATTGCATAAATTAATCATTACTTCAGTGCTGAAGGCGGCTTTTTTTTAATGCAACACAGGAACAGAGTTTTACTGATTAATTGTCAGAGGAGACACAAAATATTTCCTGCCTGAGATGATCTGGAAAAAACTGAAATTCATTTTATCAAGATTTTTAGATTAAAGAAACAGGAAAAGATATGCATGTGACAAACAAAAATGTCCTTCTGGCCTAGGGAAAAAACATCTAAAGGAGAAGTTAGATGCTGCAATGCCTAGGGTTAAAAAGAAATTTATCTTCTAAGGCTTGTAGTTGTATAACTTGCATATGAGGGAGAGTAGTATGTTTCTGTGAAGAGGTTGTTGCAAGATGTTGGATGAGAATGGCAGAGCTGATGCATGGTGGCAGCAGCTGTTGATCTTGGAGTTGGGAATGAGTGCCAGGCAGCTTCAGCCACTGTCCCACCTCCAAAATGCTAAACGGGAGGGAGGTCTAGCTACCAAAATGTTGTGTGTATATACGTGTGAGGAGAGAGGCATTCTGGTAGGTAATCAAATGAAAACCCTTATACTAATGCTAAAGCAACCAGCTGATTTTATCAGCTGCCCAGTTGCCTGGAAAGTCTGCCATTACTGATGGCCTCATTGACTTCAGGCGTTCTAGGACAGATCCAGTTGGGAAGGGATCAGGACAGAGAAGGACGGAGCAGCAGTCCCACAGGTCCGCAGGGGAGGGTACACCATGTGCCAGTATGAGAACGGGAATCGGCATGAGGCAGGAAAAGCAAAGCACCCATCATTTCTGACCTCGCCAGCAGCATGGACCGGCTGGGCAGATGAGTCGAGCTGACGGGGAGCTTTGTGTAAGCTGAATGCAGCAGCTTTCCATCGGCCAGTAGTGCTTTCACATTCACTGATTTTCTAGGTACCTCGTGGAAGACAAGGCACTCAGGAGTCTGAGTGCTATAAAATGAATTTTATAAGCACACAAAAAGAGCCATCAGTTTATTTATGAGTATTTCTGTTCCCCCTCTCCCCTTAATTTAAGACTCTGTGTGTATTTTGATCCTTTGGGCACAGTTGCTCAGTTTCCCAGCGTAGTCAATTCCTTCAGTTGCTGTTCTGGCTCTCTGAGGGCACGAGCACATCAAGCCAGCCTGCCTCAAGTTCTGCTCTGCCACGGCGAGACTAAGCCAGCTGATTTAAAGATAATGCCAACATCTCTACCGAGAGCAGCCTCACAGTGCTGATAGGTGAATGTGGCCCCACAGCAGCTGCAGGCACTCCATCATGCGACGGGGTTACAGCTCCACAGCTCCCCGCAGCGCAGCGCACCGAGCCCCGCAGCCGCTCCCGGAGCCTGCTCCGCGCAGAGGCGTTGGCAATGCTGCCTCTCACAGCAAGGAATGGATGTCAAACACTGGCACAGCAAGAGAAGAGAGGGGGAAAAAAAGTCTTGAAAAGAAACAGGAAAACTGGCAGGGGTGTTATTAGCAGGTGTGGTAATTTATTCTCCCTCTAACTCTGTTTTTAAAATGGATTAGGTTTCCAACCGACGATGTTCCTTTAACCCAAATTGGCAAAATAGACCACCAGCTGCGGGAAAAGAACTTACAAGTAGAAAACATCTAAAATATTTATAATGATATTTTTACATTTAAGGACCAACAAAATAATATGAATAAAATGTAAACAGTACATGAAGCCATTAACATAAAACATACAGCTTTTGCTATATGATACACTAAAATAAGGGTAGTGTATGTTTTTCTGACTAAAATTTATAAGACAACATTTCTCTGTCATTTGGCAGTATGCATTTGCTGACAGAAGCTACTAAATAATAACAGCATATTATTCGAGTATGGGTCAGACCCAGGAAGGGCTGAGACAAAAGCTGTGATCCAGGCTGGTTTCCTCAGTTTCTCGCAGCCGCTCCTTCTCCAGGTCCCTGCCGGGCTGCGCACTGCCTGTGCCCAGAGCTGCCCTGTGGCCAGGCGGATGCTCTTCCCCCCGCGCCGTGCTGGGTCCTGAGCTGAACAGACGTGCCAAAGTTCTCTGTAAGACCTGCACAAGAACGCTCTTCAGTGTTGGATTCAGGCAATATGAGAAATTTCCCAAATCACAGAGCGTCAGAATCTCTGTTAGGGGTGATAAGTTTGGAAATGTGCATGGAAATTATTTCACTAGCTGAGAAAAAAAAAAAAACTGTTAGCCTCTGATCTATGCAGGAGAACCTTCTCCTGGGATAAAGATGACTTTGGACTGAACTCCCTCTTTAGCTTGAGGCGAATGAAAGCCACATGTGCCAAGACAGTGTGCGCTGGCAGGCTGCAGGCCAGCCCGAGTGAGCAAATATCCTTGTGCTGCTGAAGCAAAGGCACGGGCAGGAAACCCAGCATCCTGGGGACACAGGAAGGCATGGAGGAACAGGCTCTCCTTCAGTAATTAGGGAAATCACCTAGGAGGGGTGGACTTGATCCATGGCGCCTGGTCTCAGTATAGTTTCTATATTTTAACCAGTGACTATTTCATGTGAAATGCCTACGTCTGCACAGCTCACCAATGGATGTTGGGGCACCAGGTGGCAGGGTCAGGCTCTGTTTTGCTCCCTCAGGTCAGTCCCACTCCTGTGGCACCGTTTGTTGGGCTGAGCAGAGCCTGCACAGGCACGGGTGCCCACCTGCTTCAGCCTGGCAAGTGGTGGTGGAAGTTCTCACCTGGGCGACAAGTCAGCGAGTGGCGGCTGCAGAAGGCAGGTACCCTACTACCCAGGAGATGGTCACCCACTTACGGCAGCCTATAAAAGGCAGGTACTGTTACACTGCTCCTACTTCCTTACCAAGACAGCAGTAGGTTCTGCTCAGTTGTTTTAGAAAAAAAAAATCTGGAAGTGGTTAGTACACGGAGAGGACTCCAAACTCTGCTGTCTCCATGGATGGAGGCATCCCACTGCCGGATCAAATGACAGAGATCAGCTCTTGCCGTGGGGTAGGACTCCATATACCCTTCCTGTACTCTCTCTAACAGCTAACCTGGGGTGACTTCTCACTCAGCCTCAGGTTTTCAAGTTGCCACTTTGAGCTTCCAGCTTTCCTCATTCAGTTTCCTGGAGCTTAGGCACCCAGTTCTGACTGCGGCATTATTAGTGAGCCATTATGTCTATAGCAACCACTGACACACCAGCTTGTAGATTTGTCTTTTATAAGCCCTAGCCCTAACTCTATTCAGTAACATCTTTCTGAAGTATATAATGTTTTCATCGAACTGTTTTAATGTGGTTATGCCTTTCATGTAAATAAAATACTTTTCTGTTCCTTTCCTCTACGGAACAAATTAGGGTTTTTTATTATCTCATTACAACATCTGTTCAGTAGAGTCAAGTCCAATACAGTTCTGAGGTCAGTTCCTGCAGCCTGAGAAAACAGAAAATGTTATTATTCTAATCTAGCAATGATAAAGCGCTGAGGCTAGCAGTTCACATTCAGAAATCCCTGACGTGTTCAAAATTCTTTGATTTTGGATCGTTCCAGAGCCAAGAAACAATGTCATTCTGTAGAGGAGAATTCAAACAGGGTGGAAGTAATTTGGTTTTGGAGGACTCATGCTAACACGAAGGCAATTGAGAGGCTTAGTGAAGGATCAGTTTCATCTACAACCTTATGACATCATTTAGGTTCTTACCTTGCAAATAATTATGTATGTTCTCAACTTTAATTATGTAACTGTTAAGAGAGCCACATCATATGCTGGAAGCCTGGTAACATTAACTACCAAAAAATCTGTTAATGATGTGAGAACAAAGCTATACATTCATGAGCACCATCTACTGGCATATTCCCTATTAGATCATAATTTGCTTATAAGCAAACATCGCTCACAGAATCACAGAATGGCTGAGGTCGGAAGGAATTTCTGGAGGTCATCTTGTCTAAGCCCTCTGCTCAAGCAGAGTCACCTAAAGCAGATTGCCCAGGACCATGTCCAGATGGCCTTTGAATATCTCCAAGGATGAGAGAGATCTCAAAAGATATTTGGAGAAGATCTCTCAGAAGAACATATGTATACCAAGACCAATGCACTATGTGGGATTATTAATTTGCTTACAGTTAAATATATATAACGATACACACACACTTCAAGTAGGCTGTACAGTTAGAAGACAGTATTGTGTTCTTTTACGCAGCTTCTTTGTGCTAAAGGCATGAATAAAGGCATGAGGTACAGATTCAGATCCAGAGTTAAGAATCTAGATTCAGGTATCTACATATAACTTAGGCCCTGAGTTTAATTGCCTAAAAGGTTTCCAGAAACACTTGGGATTATTTTGGATATCTTTCCTGTGCTCCCAAGAGTGCAGGAACTCTATTGCCCCATGTTCTATCACCCTCCTCTCCTGGATGTGCTGTGCCACAGACTACACTACATCTTGTATGGCGCTAGGGGCATATGTGTAGGCAAATTTTTGAGTACTCAAGTTAGATTTTCAATACATGAAGAAGAATGTCTCTTTAATAAGATTAGAAACTGCAGAACCACTAATTTGAACTTTCAAAAACATCTCCATAGGTCGGAATGTTCCTGCCTCAGAAAAGCATATAGTAACAAAAAAGACCTAAAAAAAGTTTTAAATGTGAAACCAATGCACAGAAAAAAAATAATGGATCCATTAAAGCCAAAGGCAAAATTTCCTTTGAGTTAAAAAATACTAGGTTGGTTTTTTTTTTGAAATGTTTAAAGTCCCACATTATAAGCACGCATAGAGATTTCACGTTATATTGAGGTGTATATTCTATGAAAATGGCCTCAGTTTACTCAGAAGACATCATTTAGAAGTCCTAACACACTGAAAATAATGCAGTTATTTGTGTCTGAATGTTGAAGAGCATTACTGCAGACAATTATAACTTTGACTGTTTGAACACTCAGCAGTACGCTCAGGCAAATAGATGCGCTTTAAACCAGTGCTACCTTCACTTACTACAGGCAGCATAACTCCATTGGACTCATAGAAGTTACCTGAAACAATTATAAGCACTTTTAAACATATTGGTTATCTAAAACATTTTCCTTCTTCTGTTGATAGCATCTAATACATCAACAAAATCAGAGCTATGTATTGTTTAAAATACTGGACTAACATACATTAACAGTTTCTTGCCTTTCTACATATAATTTTAAGATGTTACGATTCTACGACTTCCATGATCTCACCAAACTACAGCATGGGTGCATCTCAAGTACTGAGAGGTATGTTTATCCTGTACCCAGATACCTACCAATTTAAACTAGAAGACGAGTATGTACTCACTGAGGTTCACCCTGCTTTACATGGAACCTCATTACTTCATTAAATCAGTCTGGTTAATTCAGTTACATTTTTATAAATCCTTTAATCAAATAAATCAATAATGCATAATAAATAATACCATTGCCATCTGATTTCTGGTCAAAATTCTCTACAATGTACATACTGAATATGGCCAAAGTGGTTATGAGTTATGAGCAACTTGTGAAAAGACATTTATCCATTACTCAAGTCCTTGGTTTTGTACAATTTTTTTATTAATTTTATTTTCATATTAATTTTATTTTCAGTGCCTTATGTTCTACTGTAACAAACAACAAAGTTAAAGGCAATCTATAAATCAATACAGACTTTCTTCCGTGTTTGAAAACACTGTGAAAAGGCAAATTATCCATTCCTGGAAATCTGCTATTAGTTTGCCCAAAGGCAGAATGTTAATTTAAAATAATATCTTGCCAAGAAGAAAACATATCTCAGAAAAAAATATATTTCCGAGTTTAATCAGTGCATGGTCATACTGGCTTATTAAAAATCAAGATTAAGCATATATCTGAGGCTTTTTGTGCTATTAGAATTTAGAAACTTGTAATTTTTACACACATATGCAAACTGCCTTCAGCAAAGGTTTTGCTTTATTGTTTCCCTGTGGAAAACCATGAGGGGTTTGCTTTTTTTTTTGTTTTAAATCTGCAGTAGCAGCTGCATTATTTCCAAGTATGTAACATCATAACTGGACAAGGCATTATACTTCCCATAAGACCATAAGCACCATAATGGATGTGCTACTGCATGAGCAAGTGTGGAAAAGCCTGATGGCTCTTCTTATCTGAAGGTCAGGAAACTGAACAAAGATTGAGTTTCCAAAGAGAAGAGCTGTTCATCCCTTTCAGCCAACTCTAAGCTTTGATTCCTATATTTATACAGTTTATTACTTTTTCACAAGAAGCAAAATGTTCTTGTTCCACAGCTGAACCAAGCTTTTGAGAATGTAGCAGCATATGTATTAATCATTGCATTCTCTTCATTTTTTAAAAGAGAATATGCAATACAAAGGAAGACAACAAGTTTTATTCTCCAAGAAAAAGCAACAGCTCAGCTTTACAACATTAACTTTGACAAATATTCATGAAACCATAACCTACTGGTCCAAAAAAAGGAAATAGCTCATATTTAAATGAATTCATTTTCACAACTATTCTCATTAATCTCTTCTCATATAGGCTCATATTTTAAACATAAAAGAATTCCTTGCTTCCATTTCCTATACTATTTCAGCTTCATGCTTTCTCAGAACAGCTGTGCCCAACTTCATATTTATGCAAATGTTTTCTTCACACGATTTTCCAGCTACTTTTCTGTTAGCTTACAGAAAGGTGTGGTGTTAGACATATAAGATGCACTTCTCAAAAGCATTTGTGAAAGTCAGTACCTTGATTTTCATTGGATTTCTATTGTAGAGGTGATTTCACCTTCTCAGGTCCCTTCAAAAGCAGAACAAAAGCAAATCTGCCCTCTACAATATCACTTAACCTACAAGTTATTAATTTTAACTTCTGATTGATTTAGTATAATAATCAGAATTTCCTTACAAAACCTATTGTATGACAAAATGTAATTTGCAATTAATGCAATGGAATCGAATGTCAGAGTCTAAAAATTAGACCTGCTAGATAAGTTTCTGTTTCTGTGTATGCAACTGATTTGCTGCACCATTTCCTTACATTCTCTGTGAGTCAATTTACTCAACTGAAAAACAAATATTAAAAATATAATTATAAAAAAATACTTTCTTCAAAGTTTTTGGATATATTTGCACAAAATTTTGCACATCCAGACAGAATAATGTAGGCTATCATTCTACAGATGTTTAACCTGAGCCAATGTTACACGGTCTTTCAAGAACACTTCTCTTTTTTCAAAATTATCGCTTGGTGTTTTCCTCCTTTATCAAAGTATTTTCTTCTTTGCCAATATTTTACGGTCCTACAGAACCACTTAGCCTAGGGAAAAACAAGGACATTTTTCTTTGGACAAAATCTATGGATCTGACCATGAAAAAGGTGTTTCTCTTAGCAGTATATGCAAATCTGAAAATCTAAAAAATTACCGTTGCCTTACAGAAGTTGGAGAAAATCTGAGCTTCTAGAAAACATATAACAATAAGAAAACTGTCCAGTGTGACAGAATTACACAATCAGAGCATGGATGAGGTTGGCATGCACCTCTGGAGACCACCTTCTCCCGCTCCCTGCTCAGAGAAGAGTTAGCCAGGCTGCTCAGGGCTGTGTCCAGGTGGGCTATGCACATCTCCAGCGATGGAAACTCCACAACCTCTCCGGGCAACCCATCCCAGTGTTTGTCCACCCTCTCAATAAAAGTGTTTTTTCTGATGTTTAAATGGAATTTCCAGTGTTTCAGTCCATGCCCATAATCTCTTGTCCTGTCACTGGGCACTACTGGGAAGAGTCCGGTTCTGTCTTCTCTATGCCGTCCATGCATTGCTAAGATTCACCTGACCCTTCTCTTCTGCAGGCTGAACAGTCCCAGCTTCCTCAGCCTCTCCTCATGTAAGAGATTCCCCAAGTCCTTCTGTGTTTCAGTAGTCCTTCCCTGGACTTGCTGTAGTCACTCCATGTCCTACTGGGAGCCCACCTCTGGACACAGCACGTGCCAATATAATGTGCTTGTTCCCAAAAATCAGATCTTCTTAAGTGGTTTGAAATAGTACGGTTATACCTTCATTTATCCTCTTCAAATGAATTTTCATTAAAAGCTTTATCTTTTACCACCCTCTTACAGATGAAACACCCTGTAAAAATCAATGAGTGTTTAAGGTGTGGATCAATGGTATAATACGGCATTTAGTCTTTATGTGAGAACAAACTGCCCTAATTGGCTCCTCATTTAGTCTTACAATCTCTTCCTGGCAGGCTTGGTTAATGCAGACTCTCTGTCCTTCATATCTGTACATTATATTCTTTGACTTTTTGAACAGTTTGTTCCCTGCTGCCTCCTCAGCTTTGCTCAGTGCATCTAATTTAATGACACTTCAAGGTAATAATGAAAAATATTATTGTGGATTTAATATTTAAATCCTTATCTTAAAATTGTTCTATATGGAAAATTCAGATGGAGCCAATGGGTATTGTGGGATCTGACTGACTGCAGGATATTTAACCTTGTGGTAAGGAAAATACTGCTAGGAAAAGATTTAGATAAGAAAGAAACTGCAAGCTAAAAAATATTTAACTCAAAATGTAAGAAAAAAAAAGCACAATAACAACAAAAGATCCTCTAAAAATCCCTAACCACATTCTCAAGAATGATGGTTAACCCAGTAGAGAAAGGAACACAAGTTTCAATCAGTTTAGACTAAACATTTCTTACATTAACTTCCATTGTGCTCTACGCTCCTCATATATAATACCGTGCTGGTCCCACAGACAATTAACTGGCAAATATTTTTTTTGCATGCAAACATTCTTCTTTCTAAATAAAGCTCTACCAATTCCCTACCAATTTAGCAGTGAAAACACCAATACTAAGACTAGTTTACCTTTCTCTGAAGAATCTTATGAAAATCGTACACATTTCAAAAAATACTTCAGAATGACTACTAACTGAAAATCAAAGGCCAGACTTTTTTATTTCTGACTGGTACAGAAGGGATAATGAGGCCATAAAACTAGCAGAGGATCCTAAATAAAACTGGAGAGACAGCAAGTCCCAGTTCTGCAAGTCCATGGGAATCCTTCAGGCACAGGATGATCTGTGTGTCACCTCAAGGTAGAGAAAAAGTCTGAGCTGACTTGCGTAACGACTGCTCTCTTATGTAAAGTGTATCCCCTGCGCAACCCCAGAGGATGGATAGGTAAGTACTTGTGGATGAAATCATCAGCTCTCTGACAGAACTGATTAAATCCTCCTGCAGCAAGCTGGAAATTTATTAAAAGTTATTTACTTCAATTATGGATACATGTATTCATATTAAATACTGTGGGCTCATATAGGAAAAAAGATTAAAACCAATGATTTTACAATCACATTAACTATATGATAGGAAATAATTAATGGAAACCACAAATACTTGTGAAAAGAGTGCAGGAGGAGATAAGTTATGATTAGTTTCATAAGCAGCTAATAGACGCTAGCAGCTGCTTACCTCTGGGAACATGTGGCAGTGTGCTGGGAAGTCCTGAGGACAGATTTGAATGAGGACAGCACAGCGACTAGGCAGACTTTTGTCGATGAAAGAGTGCTTTCAGTAAAAGTTCCTCAATTTATTTCTTTTCTTCCCTCAGGCAGTGGAGTTTTGGGTGTGCAGCAAAGGGATCCTTAATAGGTCTCTGATTGAATTAGCAACATTTTCCTTAACTAAGACCAGGTGCTGCGTGTTCACTTCTGTGATGTGTGCCAGAGTATTGGACAAACACTGGGAATATGTTTCATAAATAAGCAATAAGCATACAGCAAATATATTTGCAATATGCTGTAGGCACCAGGTACTGAGGGTATAATGAGATTTCATGATAAAAGTGTTTTGACAGGGAAGAAAAATAAAAGTATTAAAATTTTAAGCTGGAAAATGAAAAGAAATCAGACATGACATAACAGGAAATTTTATACGGTTTGGGAATTGATGCAGCACGTAGTAGGAATTTCTGTTAAAAAGACTCCTCCAAATCTCAGGACACCAAATGATGCAGGTATAAACAACAGCAAGTTTCTTTGAATTTGGTTTTCAAGTGTTACCAGACACTCAGCACCACTGTCAAGGCTGACAGAAGTGCACATAGGAGTGTACAAAGACCAACTATGAAAAATACTTTTAAAAATATCCGGTCCAGTTTCTATTAATGGAAATCAGTCAAGCTGGAGACTGCAGTAAAAAGAGATATAAAATCATATAATATTTGGAAGTCTACTTTTCAAACTAGGATTAAGGCAGGAAAAGCCAGAAAAATGCCATTGGCTTGTGATGTCCAGCAGGTCATACAACACGATCAAACGGTCCCCATTAGCTGCAAACTCCTTATCACTGTTAGCATAAATATCACTCCTGACTTGTCCCAGGCATTTCTCCTAAGATGTAAAACATCCACTTGGGCAACGTGTCTTCTCTTAAATCTCCTAGTGAAGTTGTCTGTGCCTTTTTAAGCAAAATCTGATTCTGTCTGCACTTTTCCTCCTGTAACCAGCAAGGTGGATGAGCTAGAGAACCAAGACTGCCTCCTAGGATGGGCACTGCTGTAGACACACAGAAATGAGACAACACATCGGTAGTCGGGGAATAACAAGCAAAGCAGGAAACTGTTTACAGCAAGAAGTAAGCATCCATGTCCAACCACCAAATAAGTAGAGAGAGAATGGCGAAGTCAACAGTCTGAACTTTGATGGGACAGAGTCAAAAACGTGTTCCAGGTATTGAACAGTCCTGGAGCAAGAATGGTAAATAACCAAACAGGATCAGCAGGCAACCAGTGGGATAGGGTCAAAGGATCAGGAGTAAGTAAGGCAAGCTGAATCAATCAGCAGGTCTGACGCAGGAGAGGGAGGGTTATGTGCAAGAGCAGCACAGACGGATCAGTTGGTGTCCACTCAACCAAATGAAAGACGCATTGGGGCAGAAGAAAAAGTAGCACACACTAAAAGTAGGAGAAACCACAAAGGACTTTTAGGCCACCAGTCTGAAATGGGAGACGAGGGCCTCATTTCTAGAGCAGGTTGTTTACTATGGTCACACAGAATCAGCTAATTTTCACAAATAGCACAATAACTGAAATGATAGCTAACAAGGAAGAAGCAGTAACCTGTGTGACAGCTGACAGAGGAAACTCAGGCTAAGAAATTGGAAAAGCTATGAAAAGGCACTGTGAAGTCCTGGTCTCTCGCCAAATGAAAACAGTGTTAGTGGAACATGCAGCCTTCTGTAAGCAGCATCTCTTCACTAACCACAGAAAGTGCTCGTGTTGCCATCCTGCACACTCACAGGAAATACCTTACATAGCCCAGCTACAACTTCCTCCAGTTTAAAAACAATATACACAAACAAAACTCCATCAATAGCATTTTTTTTCCATATGATAAATGGTGTATAGGAAGGCAAACTCAGTCGTAACACTGATGTCAAAGAAAACACTGTACTTCCCGATTTTACCCTTATTCGTGAGTTTAGGTTTAAATAATATCTGTAGATTTATTAAAACCTCAAATCAGGGTTGTGGTGCTGCATAAATGAACATCACAACTACAGTTATTGGAGAGCTGCCAAGATTTAAAAGCTTCAGAAGTCTGATGATCTTTTTCTTTTTTTCCTTGAGAGAGAATTAGTCTACTACATGACACACGGCTAAAATCCAGAGCACTCCTGGAGCAGCACATCCTTAAAAACTGTTACAACAGACCTCAATATTTAAATTCTCACTTGCAGTGTTGAGCAATTAAAACTGCCATGTATTTCTACTTCAGCTGCCTGTGAGTCAAAAGAGCACTGTCACAGTGCATACTGCGTCTGCCAAAGGGAATGCAAATCTTTACTCATGCTGGGTACATCTCCAGTAGACGTCAGCAGAGGAGGATTTCCTCACCCGTATCTTTTTGTGGTCCTTGAGTCTTTCAAGTATTTTTCAGATGCTTTCTTATTACCCAATATTTTTCCATTACCCACACAGAGTTACCAACACCACTGCAGTCTCACTGCAGTTCTCTTCAATATATCAGTACAGGCAGGTATTAGCTTTGCCCCTGGCTCGCAGGGGAATTGATGAGATCCTGGCATCAATTTTGTTTAGGGATGAACTCCAAGTGACTCAGCTGAAGGAAGGATTTTACCTAAGGTGTCTAAATGGCTCCCAATTTATTAAGTTCTTACCGTTAAGAAAATAATCCGGACGAAGTATATCAGAAAATTCTTAAATAAGTCACAGAGAACAATCTCGTTTACTATTTAGAAAGAAACCACTAAGAGTTACAATAGCTGCTCAGGAGCCGTGCTAACTACTTCATAGTCCAAGTGCCTTGGTGAGGGTGATAGCTGCTCCTGTTCATTTCAGCACTGGAAAACAGAAATATAATCTAAGTGGCAGTGTGAAGTAATGGTGAAGCATCATTCAAAGAAGACTTTGCGGACAGGCATGTCCGGAAAACTAGATTTACAAAGCGTTCATGTTAAACGCGTCCTATGTTACGTTTAAGGCCTTGTTCCGCAGGTTGTTTTCCATAAATTGAATGAAGGATTTCAGGATCTAAACTGTTGCCTGAGGTAAAGAACACTTTGATTAGCATAACAATAGTGGCAAGGCCCTAAGGTTGAATATTCTGCCTTTGATTTCTAGACCGTGTTCTGCCACCCACCAAAAGCCCCCAGTTCTGGGATAACCGAATTGCAGCTGAGCTGTGCAACAGTATTTCCTGGGTAATGCTACGAGTACAGATGGAGAAAACAAGAGGGCTGGCGACAGTCTGCAAGCCCCAACATTTTGAAAGTCACTGATCACACCAGTAAGTTGCATAGAGTCAGTCTACATTAATAAGCTACCATTGGTTTAAGTTAGATGTCTTCATTTCTCTTACTGTCATTTCTGCGATATCCAAAATGGCAGGAGTAATAATAGGGTAAATTCCCTGTTATTACATAGGGGAAAAGAAACTGAACTCTCAAAACCAGGCGTGTAAGGTACCAAAGTGCCATCAAACAAATGAAAAAAGCCACAGATGTGCTTCCTCAGAGACGACTCCTTTTTATTTGCCTCCAGAGTGTATGCTCTGTGCTTCATGAAATACTGTTACTGTAAAAGAAATTGAGAGGGGAGTTGTATGTTTGTTTTAGCATGATTTTTTTAAAAATTACTCCCAACACCTCAGTTACAGGTTATCATTCAGTCAAGGGATTGTTCTCTTCCATCTACACTCTGGTTCAACTGACAAGACAAGCATCCAAGCTTTAAAATTTATGAATTTATTTTCTATTGCTTTGAAGAAAGAAAAATTAAAGACTGGAAGAAGACAAAAAATAACAGCACAGTGTATGATGCAAGGCAATAACTAAATAGTGTTAAATGTCATCAGCGTTCTGGAAATATTTGTGGCCTTTCATATTCACACAAAAAAAAAATGAATCTACATAAGCAATATTTCCTCTGGAGAACAATAGCAACAGCCTTTGATTTAGCAGGGAAATGGTCACAAACTAAAGTGGAATTAATTTTTTTTTTAAATCAAGGTTCATGTCCACAACTTGTAGTTCAATACCACAAGCATATTTCTCCCTTAAACAACAAATAATATAATTTTCTGATGATTCCAGTGAAAACTGTTGATCAACTAGAATGTCTACTCCACAATTTCAAAGCATGTCTGAAGGTCATACAATTGCTCACTGCCATAGATTTAAACAAATCAGCTCAAATATCATTAACAGAAAGCCAGGCACAGAGTCCAAGCAACAAAAGCGCTATAAATTCTTGGAGAACCAATACAGAAAGAAATTACCATGCAAAGGAAAGGTAAAGAGCAGGAGCACCCGGGGGACAATAGGAATCTAATAAATGAAGGAATAAATAGTGTTTATTGCCAAAGGGGTAAGTCTGAAGATCTTAGGCAAAAAGGGGTTATTCAGAAACAACTGAGAAAATAGGAGACGGTGTAAATCTTTCACAAGTGGATTTTCCTTTGTGGCAGGAGATACCATGTAAATACAGAGTGAGATAGGAAGCATTTGGTACAGTCAGAGGAGCTAACAAATCAATTGAAAGACAGAATACGATACGGGAATGGTGAAAGTCATAAGTGGCACAGTTGGCATGAGGAGAGATGGAAAAGAAATGAGTGGAAACAGAAGCAAGAGAAGCAAATAAGTATTTTAATAAAACTCAGAAAGTTTATTAGAAATTTTTTTTTCTCTGCAAATCTTTTCCCAGAGTACAAGGTTTCATTTTCATTAGATTTTTCAATGAAAAGTATTGACTTTTTGTCACAGAAAACAGAGCTTTCCCTTAAACAGCATTTCCCCACGATTTTCTGATGGTCCTTACGGAAAACTGTTGCCAGCCTCATGATACACCTATTCCATGATCTTGTCGACAAAGGTGTTGTCGTAGTTCAGGCCCGAAAAGGACCAGACTACGCAGTCTCTCTCTCACTCCCCCCACCCTCCGAGAGAACAGGGAGAGAAAATATAAGGAAAAATGGCTTGAGGTTTGAGATAAGGACAGGGAGAAATCCTTAAAGTTACCGTCATGGGCAAAACAGACTCAACTTGGGGAAAACTATTCATTTATTACTAAAAACAGCAGGATAATGAGACAGAGAACAAGATAACCTCCCTCCACCCCTCCCTCTTCCCAAGCTTAACATTATCTCTACTACCTTCCCCCGCCGAGCAGCACAGGGGGGAAGAGGGAATGGGGGTCGCGGTCAGTTCATCATACGTTGTTTCATGCCGCTGCTTCATGGTCGGGGGAAGAACTCCTCACATTCCTCCCCTGCTCCGTTGTGGGGTCCCACCCCTACGCCACAGTCCTTTGTGGAACTGCTCTGGCGTGGGTCATCTCTTCCACAGAGTCCAGTCCCTTCAGAACAGCTGTCCCAGTGGGCCCTCCACGGGCCACAGCTGCCTTCAGGCATCCACCTCCCCTGGTACGGGGTCCTTCACGGGCTCCAAGTGGATCTCTGCTCCTCCATGGACCTCCATGGGCTGCAGGGGGACAACCTGCTCCACCATGGTCGTCACCACAGGCTGCAGGGGAATCTTGGCCAGGAGCCGCATTACTCCTCCCCCTCCTTCTGAACTGACCTTGGCGTCTGCAGCCGTTCCTCACAACAGGCTGGTAGATGTCTCTCAGGATCTTTTTTTACATCTTATTCACTTCTCATCTCCTTTCCACTTCTTGCAGCTGGGCTGGACCGAGTCGGGCCCAATCGGCTGCCTGGCGAGAGGCCAGAGGGTGAGGCCTGCAAGGCCCATGAGGCCTGCGCCTCCCCCTCTGCACCTCTGCCCCCGCTCAGCTTCTTCACATCTTCTCTCCTCTTTTTTTTTTTCTGTTTTCCCATTCTTAAATACGTTATCGCAGAGGCGTTATCACGGGACATTCTGCTACCAATCGGCTCGGCCTTGGCCAGCGGTGGGTCCGCCCTAGGCCTGGCCAAGTCCCCTGAACAAAGGGGAGCGACTTCTAGCAGTTTCCTACAGAAGCTACCACCTTAGGCCCCCCCTCACTAACAAAACCACGACAGGTGTACACATATAAACTTTAAGTCAACTTCAGTACCAGTAACAGCTGCGGGACTGTGTGATTCAGTGCAGACTGTCAAACCCACCCGAAATCCTGTGTGTCAGGATGGCTCCAGTCATCAAGGTCTGCATTGCCACAAATATCCAAACTCATTGAGGATTTGCTTGTGTAGGACAAGTCAGGCTCTACACTGTGACTACATTTCAGTTTGCAGTTTGGCTTGAGCGATTTGCTTCACATTTCTAAGAGCTTGAAAATCTGCATCATTGCTTTGCATCCTGCTGACTGACCTAAACTCCTTCTTAGCAGGCTTCGTCAGGAGGATCTGAGCCATCAGGACCGGCAGGACAATTGAGGAAGAGGAGCTAGTGAAACAAGAAAAGTTTGAGCTATGAGATTTTGCAGATATGAAGGAAGAAAAAGGACAAGCCAATGGTTGAGAGTCCACCAGTGTGAAGTCAAAGACCAGGAGGGTCTAAGGCTGGGACAGTGGCTTTAGGCAAACAAAGCTACAGAGCAAGGATGGAGGGAATGGAAAGCTCTTTCCAGATCTTGCAAATATTGCCCTTGAAGAAGATGTTCCTAAGAAATCCTTTACAAAAGGATAAAAAATATTCAGATCAACTGGGATTTATCAAAAGTATTAAACTCATTTTACACAAAACATAAAATAATCAGTAGATTGGAACAGTTTTCTGCCAAGCTCCTCCAGTGGAACAGCTAATGAATAACCTACTGTGTTACAAATCTCTCATCTTCCACAATGTTTTACATCAGGAATCACTTCTAATAAAGTAGGAAGAAAAAACATGTATTTTCAGAGAAGCTAGTATCACAGCAGAATTACTCAGTATAATTTAAATGTTAAAACGAACAAACAAAAAAATAAAAACAAAAAAAAACAACAGAAAAGGACTTTAAAATAAAGGAATCTGAGCCAAATGTCTCCAGCCTGAGACAACAATTAATCTCAAGAGAATATGTACCATCAGTCTCCTGAATTCTTCCTTCCCCACTCTGCTTTTACTCTACACTGAGTAGCGTATAAAGAAGGAAATTGAAACCTCTGCCTTCTGGGATGAATACATCTGGACAAAATACATTGCCTCCTAAAGCATTAAGTAACTTCAACGTTCAATAAGCACATCAGTGAAACAATGCCAGTGGAAGAGCCCAGACAATTACTACGTAGGAAGGGGTCTAAGTCTTCATGCTTGGCTCTGGCAGCTTTTAGTCAACACAGTGATATAAAGTAAATACAAAACTCCTCTAATAATCCCGTGATGATTCTCCAAACCTCATAAATCATTAGCAACTACTGTTATTATTTGATCGGTATTTTGGGATAGCAACCGAGATCAAGGTCTCTGTGCTAGGCATAGAGTAAGAAACTAATTCAAAAGTCACTTGCTCTCTTGTTCTCTGTAAGAAGGATTTTTCAACCCAGCGCACCTCTAGGTAGGGTTTTAGAGTTTCCTTGTGGGAAACTGTGAAGGCTCTATGTGGAGACAATGCAATGATACTTCAGCACTTAGAAACCTAATGACTATAGCTGATTTGAAACAGTCTTTAATTTCACTACCTTGCTAGTATAGGATCTAGAGCATGGAGAACTGAAGATTAAGCCCAGAATTGAGGATCAAGCCCAGAATTGAGGATCGAGCCCCAAAAAGCCAAGCATTGCTATTGTAACTTTTCTGCATTCAAAGAAATTCCCACAATAAGCCTGTGTAATACTGACTACACCTCTAGTAACTACATCTAGAGAACGTTTCCAGGTATTAGCAACACCGCCCGAGGTCATTCATATGATCTAGAGGACTCCTTTGGAATAAGAAATCTAGCAGCCAGGCTTGTTTAGCAATTCAAACAGTGTGAAATAGCCAGAAGGTGTGATTTCTTTAGATTAATAAAGAATAACCCAAAGGACTCTGAAGTCAAAGCACAACTAAAGAACCAGTCAAAGCTTCAGCACTTCATCTCATCAGACTTTTGACAGTATGTCCTGAGAGAGAGTATTTTATCTTCAAAGTGACACAGACTCTTAAGTTTTGTTCACTGAACCAGGAATCTGGTGCGGAACCAACTGCAGTCACATTACCAATACTGAAATCCATTTTAAATACTGACAGGATTATACTGACCCTCAAAGGGCACAGTATCTTTCAAGTATTTTTTTTTTTTAGCTTTTCATCAGAGGAGACATTTCTGAATTGCTAAAACTCTACGTGCCAAAGCTCTGTTGTAACTCCCCTGACTTAAATAAGCTCTAACTAGTTATAGACCTGACCCTAGAGTTACTTCCCTCCCATACGTGGTTTATTTACAATAACAGGTAAAACAATGTCAAGGGAGTATTTTGCCTAAAAAAAAAAAAACAACCCAAGAAAATCATGTCACGTCCCACTGCTACAACTTTCTTTTCCTTCCCTATCAGCCTGTGAATCCTTTCTCGCTCACTTTATAGCCTGTATCTCCCTCCTGCAATATTGCGGTTGTACGATAGCCCTGTGTCCTAGTGACGGTGGACAATGTTGCCACAGAAAAATGCCCCACATTTTCATTTTCTCCGTGGCTGGTACGTAATGGAACTATTGCAAAGCAAAGAATGTTCCATTTCTGGTACAGCGGCTTTTATCCTGTGCCTGTCAGTAAATAAAGTACAAATTAACAATGGGTACTGCCTGATGCCATAATAAGTGATTTACAAATTTTAATTGAATGGTATAGCATCCCTGAGAACTCAATTTAAGACATTTTTTTTTAACAACTCTGGCCTTAATTCAGTAATGTAATTAAAGAAAATAAAGCTTTAAGGCTCAAAAATT
This sequence comes from Chlamydotis macqueenii, assembly GCF_036417535.1. NCBI lineage: Eukaryota > Metazoa > Chordata > Aves > Otidiformes > Otididae > Chlamydotis > Chlamydotis macqueenii. The sequence goes on along the minus strand of NC_141556.1, from coordinate 12,570,006 downwards.
TAAGCTAAAATCAATATGAGTATCCACACACATAAAACTATGCAGATGCCTAAGTAACTTGTTGAACCAGAGACTTTGCAAGGGAGAAACAAGAGCCTTTGCTAAAAGTCACAAACGCCCTATACTTCAGAAAAGAAGATCTGTATTATTCAAAATTCAACATTCTGCATCATCATTCGCTACTCATAGAGCACAAGACTTGAACATTCCTACAAAAATGATGCATTTATCACTCTCATCTGGGCTACATGATTAATCAAAAATAAACTGAGTATCTTACTTTCTTAAATTTGGGACAGTGAATAAAGTGCTGACTCCCATCACTCATTACATTTGTTTGTCTGAGAAACGCTGAGAGTATCCTGAGAGAAGGAACGTCCTTTAGCTGTTTTCTAAACTGCCTATTATGGGGATATTCCAAGTACAAACAGAGACATCAGAATTACATCAATAATTGTAGGAAATATATCTTCATCTCTTTCAATTTATCATTTCAAGTGCCTTTAATTTTTTTTTTCTTAATATTTTTTCATTGCTCTTTCCTTTCACATCACACTAATAACCATCAATATAAATAAATCAGCCTATTTTATCAGGAGATTTGTCCAAAAGGCATACCCTTGGTCCTTGCCAATTCAGAGTAACCTGGGTTTTTTCTCCTGGGGAAGCCAGCATGACCTTCTGGGGCTCTGCCCTTCATCCAAGCGCAATGAGAAATGCCATTCCAGGACCACCTCTGCCTGTTGCCTTGGTGCTGAAGTGGAGTGAGTAGCAGTAAGTAAGCATCTGCCTGCTGGGGACATGACTGTTGGCTTGTGTTCTGTCACTTCTTCACTGTGAGGGTGGTGAGGCACTGGAACAGGTTGCCCAGAGAAATTGTAGATGCCCCATCCCTGGAAGTGTTCAAGGACAGGTTGGATGGGGCTTTGAGCCACCTGGACTGGTGGAAGGTGTCCCTGCCTAGGGCAGGGGGGTTGGAATTAGAAGACCTTTACGGTCCCTTCCAACCCAAACCATTCTATGATTCTACGATTAAGCTCATACTACATAACACTACCTTCTCATTCTAAAACAAGGCCTTCCATTTTTTAAAGCCGTATTCTTTCCTTTTGTTTCAGACAAGCTGCCCTTATATGCCTGAAAACTCAGTCTGTGTCTAATCAGCAGAAATGAGAAAAAGGGATGAGGAGTAAAGCAGCACATCATACTAGATTACCTGAAAAATGCTGTATAGATTGTTTCCTTTAATGAATAATGAATCACAAGTACAAGTCTATTTGGAAATCCTCCAGCAGGTCATTCCCGTACCCTCAATGACAATACTACTGGGATAAGAAGTTACAGCCAACAATGTCACGGATACCAAAACAGCCTTAAATAATGTTGACTTCTGTATTTTCAGCACAGGCATCAGCTTCTGGATACAATGAATTGCTGCTGAGCAAGAAACAGACCTGTTTCAGGATACCGCATCTTTTGTGGGCAAACAACTTCTTCAATAAAAAGACTCAAGTAACACCCCTTTAGACAAATTCTGCATTAAATATCTCAAAACCATGAGACCGTAACGAAAATCATAACCTTATAAATGAATGGCCCTTGTTCTTATCATACTGTGATGTAGCAATGAATGAACCTCATACAATACGTTTTATACAGGACAAGCAAACAAATCCAAGAGGTTAGCAACAATTTTAGGAAAGCATTAAAATGTATGCAATCATGCCAAGTCTGAAAAGATGACCTGACCATCTGCTTGCCTGTATAAATCTTCCATGGAAATCTTTAAAAAAACTGCACCTTTGCAATTGAACCTTAGGCTTCAGTAAACAAGATCTCCCCGCCATCCTCTTTTTCCTCACCAAATATCCAAAGAGTTTCCTGCCCCACATCAACTGACTTGAACCATCAGTACACCCTTTTGTGAAACAACTTCAGCAACTGAGTTCCACCTACAACCACCAGTATATCATTTTAGTAATGAGAAGCTGGGAATGCGCTGAGAAACAGAATTTCCTGTCTATCAAAACCATGTTTTGTACAACATCCATTCAGACCCTCTCCACCACATTGCCCAGATTGTGCTGGGAGGTCTGAGCTCTCAAGGTTTGGATGATGACTACTGGGATTGCAGCCTTAGGAATGGATAAAGATTGAATCGTCGTTTGGTGTTACTCTGGCATACACTGAACAGTTACTTGGACTGCTTTAAAAAGTAGGTTTGTTTAGGATAGATAACATCACATTTTTCTACGTAGATATCTGTCTTTGACGTGCTGGTATTTCTGACACACGTATTAGTCTACTGTAAACAAAAGAAGACAGGAATTTATATGAAGCTGGCTGAAAATGTTGCTGGCAAAATAATAACAGTTGGTAGGAATTTAAATAACAAAGTTGTTCCCTTTATATATCATCACAAAGTTGCATGATCAGTGGAAGACCTCTCACCTTTAAATTAATGGTTTTAAACATCTTCCTTTAATATAAAAAAAACCTTTACAGTCTGTGGGCTTTTTCTCCCTTCACTTTCAGAGGTTGGATAATAAGTAGAGATCTAAATAAAGCCATCTCTGTCTTTTAGCCAGATAACGCCTTTTAAAGCTTGTGTGGCATAAAGAACACCGGGAATGGAGCTGCATTATATTAAATCATCCATTGACAACATACAGAACACATTTGAAGATAATGAATCCTATCTTATGATCCTACAGAGCAGTCGTGCTTTCACATCCTTTTCTATTTAGACAATATTGTTCTGTGCCATCAAAATAAATAAATTTACTCACAGACATGAATTATGTATTAAACTTCTTAGACTGATTTGCACATAAAGAAAGAAAATTATGGTTGAAGCCAACAGTATAAATTGCCTTTTTTGAGGTTTTACGCTAAGCTCTAGAGATTTATCACTTGAAAAGTGGCTCTTTCGCTCATATTTATTGACCCAAAACTAAAAAAAATAACTTTCTTTTAAAGAGTTTTTCCTCTTAGTAATTTGAGTAGACACATAAAGTGGGAAAATTTCTTCTCTTTGTCCTCATTTTGGGTAATGCTAGCTATCTTTGTCTTGTGCTGCAGTGAGGTAAGGAAATATTTATCTGTTCTGATTACCCGTTGTTGAACAAAAATTCAAATCTGGTGCTGGAAATTTAATAGGGTGCTTATCAAAGATCTGCATATTTTACAATCTATACGGCTGATGTAAGCCTGCTTCGAAGGAAGAAGGAACCATTTCCATCCGTATTTAAAGCATTCTCCATGCACACTCCCTGGACAGAGAAAAGGCCGTTGTCTCTGGTTCTGTGCTCCTTTCCCACAGCACCTAGAGAGACCCCACCAAGGTCACAGAAAAATGAAAGGAGATGGAAACATGGACTTGGAGACAATTCTTTTCTTATTTGAAACTTATCTAAAAATCCCATCAAAAATTTGCAACTAGCTCTATGTGCAAATAGCTCTATGTGCAAATCCTCTGGCAGTCCTGGAGCCACAGCTCCTATATTTTAAATGGCATGAGTATGGAAATAAACTGAAGCCCAGTGCTGACCAAGTGGCACAAACAGGTTTGGTGCATGATATGTGGCAAAACACCTCGGATATGCAATAGTTCTCCCATCTGCAGAGGCAAGAGAAATCTAGTCTCTCCTGACAACTTGAAGAATACCTACTGACAAGAACCTCTCCTTCTCCCTTGCTCCACCACCATTTCCACTCTTTATCATCTTTCTTCTCTCTTCACTGATATTTAATCACACAAAGCCAACTGAGACTATATTGTATTGAGACTTCGTTACTTTATTTAAATTCTCAACAGTAAGCTTTCTGCTGCTATCAGCTGACATTGCATTCTCCCAACTAATTATTCATCTTTTATATGCCATTATACTTCATCGGTTTATTGCCTGTACATTATACTGCTCAGTCACACAAGGTGGTGATCACTCTGGGAGAACCAAACCAAAGCTGAAGTCCATGTTCTGCTTTCAGAATCCTGTCAATCTTCACTAGTTTTGGGCTGGATTTGTGTAAATCTGGTGTTTCAGAATTTCTCTCAGTCATTGGTTAAACTCCTGGGTTACAGTTTTTTGAGTTTTGATAAAAAAGGATGACTTTTTCAAAGTGTGCTCATAAACCAGAAAGTTCTGCTTTCCACTGAGTTATCCTTATTAATATGCAGTTTTGGGAACAATTTATTGACTTCTTTTTGGATACAGGCCTAGGTCTCTGGCAGTTTCTGCATCCCTTTATGCAGGCTCTGTTACAAAGACATAACTTAGCCATCTGAACATTTAATTCTTTCCATCTATGTGGTATATTATTTTTACAATATTGGACAGTTGCAATTCACAAACATTGAAGGTTTTCTGGAGTCCCTACGCATTCACAAAGGTAATTAAGAGAGACTGCAAGGTGCTAGATATTTAAATCCAATATAAATAATAGAAAAGCTTATTCCAAAGAGCTTCTGCCCTTCAGAGCTGAATATTATGCATCAGCGTTTCAAAACACAGACACACTAATAAATTACACAGGTTTATCACTGTTAGTATTTCTGCCTTTTTTGTTCTTACTTTAATACTAAAACAAGAGTAGCGTGAAATTTTTTTATTTTAAATAGAGGTCACTGAGCTGAAAAGGTTGGGACATAGAGTATGAGATGAGACAGACACAATTCAGTTGGCCAGGTTCCACTGCTACATACTGATGATGCTGTTATTTCTTCACATAGATTTAAATTACATGTAAAATTTCTAACGGTGACAATTTCATAAGGTGTCCAATCCAAAATTTCTTCAAGTTAATGAAGGTACTTTAGAATACAAATCAAAATATCTATTATCAAATTAGAAAATAATGTGCATATTGAAGCAGCCTTAAAAAAAAAAATCCTTTTTAGTACTGCAAATTGCTTTCATTCCTGAGTTTCATAAAATAAAAGATCAAAGCAAACAGAATTTAAAGGTTTTTAATCATAAACAACTTCTATCCTTTTCACAAACAGGCCATGCTACTTTACTTTCAAATTTCACTTTCCAAATAAACTATTATCAGTTGTTCAAAATGCAAAAAGGACCTGGTTTTCATTTTATATGTCATATCATGTATGTAACAAGACACTACACCAGGTCAGGTTAAATCCAAAAATGCATCAAAAATAAAAAATGGAATTACTTCAACTACGGCTGTTTGCAATTATAGTCTGTACCAGGTGCTGTATTTTCTTGTCTTCCAAGTAGTCTTTCCCAGCAAAATTGAAGAGTAAATTTCTATTTGCCTGCACAAATCCCCCCAATATCAACGCAGCAGTTTACCACTCCATTTCTTAAGTACCTCAAGCATGACTAGCAAAGTATGAACAGGGAAAAGTCCTGAAGTTCAGAATATTCTTGTGGTTTTCCAGTGCTACAGCAGGAAAGTGTCAGAACTGCACTTTCCATGGGACTTTCAATCTGAGAGATCAAAATGTCAAAAAAAAAAACTATTACAAGGATTTTATATACCTTAAGTACAAAGGACTAGATTTCTCTTTATGTAAACTCATATCACCAGTTCAGCAACTGGGAATCTCATATAACTTAAAAATAAGAACAGTAAATTCTAGATTGCTGAAGAAAACCACTGTTGAAGCTAAATTAAACAAGACATCAATGAGGAGATAAATTTTGCCATAAATGAGGGCAAATCCGGAAAACGTATTTTTGGAATTCGACTTTTTTACATAGGAGCAGATTGAAAGCAGGATATTAAATGGCAAAAAGACCAGAAAGCACAATTCCTATCTATACTTTTTTTGGATTGTGAGAAATTTCTGTGTTGTGTATTCTTCCCACTGCTGTGCACTGCGCTGTAATATGACCATTATTTTTTCTTTATCCTAGCGAGGTCTAGATTTCTTTGGATGTAAAGCTCTGTGGCTTGTGAGGTGCTTTGAGCTGACAAATATTATATTAATATTCTTATTAATATCATCATTCTTATACTGGTGGACCTTCTAAGAGTTACTTCCTTTTATCTAGATGAATACAGTATGACAACCAAATTGAGTTCATTAATGACAGAAATACCATATTTTTTGTATTTGCTAGGCACCAATGGAAGCCAATGTGCAATATTGAACTAAAGTGAGTACTGACAAAACTTTCACTCTTCCTCTCGCACTGAGTCCCCACACACCTTGGAAGACTCCTCCAACACTTCCCTTTGGAACTCTGCAATCCCCCCAATTCTATGCAGAGCATAGAAAATTGCGTTCCTACTCTGAAAAGTATGAGTGCAAAGCTGAACGTGATTAGATATTGTTGGTAGTTTTCTGCTAAAACAGACTCTCAGCCTTAAAAAACAAAAAATACAAAAAAAAGAAGCCAAGAAAAATCCTTGAAACCAAACCTGGTGTGTGAAGGCTGTAAATCCAATTCCAGACTGCCAGTTCCTAATCCCCAAACAGGAGGAGCTCCGTACGCACTGGCACACTAACTCAAGTGCTGTTACTGTTGAATTGTCTGAAGGTACAACACAGGGAACAATCCCTGCAGGCTCCTTGCAAAGGAGCTAGTGCCCTGATACCCGGAGGGCTTTTGTCAGAACTTAATAAACTGCAGATGTAGGAAAAAAAAGAGAGAGAGATATTTAACTCTTTTAATTTTGTCTTAATTCCTATAATTTTCACTTTCAAACTCTTACAATCTAATTTTCTTGAGGAATTTAACTGTGTTTTCTACCTTATCTATTTTATTTATGTCTTTGGTTTCTGCTAGCATTTACAGAAAGGCCTGCTGAGGCCCAAGTCCAAAGGACACTATCACTCTACGTGCCTTCCTATCCTGATCCAGGCAGGTTCCCTCCACCCATCATTTCCTTGCCATACACTATGCCTGAAAAAAAAAAAAAAGTTAAAATGGGGAAAAGAGCAGAGTTCTGGGACAGCTTTCTTTGTTTGCAGCCAATAACTAATAATGAGCATCATCTCGTCTGTCTGTCTTCTCTCATCTCATCTATGTGATCTGTTTTCAGATCTCGCAAACGGGGAAGATGTCCACTGGTAACAGCTGACCTTCATAAAGACACTGAGGACACAAATTGTACTTTGTGTACGTGTGTTCACTGCCGGTTCTGCTGTCTCCTTGTTGAATTTTCCAGATTAATTTCCCGAGAGGAAAGAAAAACTCAACTAAATCTCGTTTTTTTCGGTACATTTTTCCCTTCTATCTCTGTGCCTCTCTGTTGAGCCTAAGAAGAAGGGCTGATGAATGAAGAAAGGGAGCTGAGGCTAGACACGTAACACCACAGCTGAGTTCTGCAAACGATGGTGGGAATGGGATAAGACGCTGTTCAGGCACCGCACGTGCTGCTTTGGAGATAAGCCATCAATGACAGATGACTGCACTGGGAAGATCCACAGCATCTTTGCGTCTGTGTGGTACCTTTGTTCAGTGTTGCTGCCGCAGGGACACCGTGACTGCTGCCGTGACTGCTGTGGCGACAGAGATGACAGAGTGGCTATCCCTGGTCAGAAGAAAAGTCATGAAACTATTTCTGAAATTTTTGTAGCTACAGGGTTTGTAACAATGGGTTGTATTATAAGACACATTGTGAAGTGACAATGGTGTAGTGCCGATAGCAAAATTCTGTTTTGTAGACAAAGCTTCAGAGGCAAGAAGCCGGACTCATGATCATTATACAGACCAGAAACCAGAAAATCCACTGGAGAGTCCCTGCTGGTCTGAGGAGTTCTGGGGAAAGGTGCAAAAGGTAAGGAGCTCCGACCTCCACAGTCTTGAGGGCACAACAGACTTCTGGAGCTTCATGTTCCCGGAGAGAATTCTGATGAAGATAAAGCAGAGTCTGCAGGGCAGCAGGCTGAACTGTGAGCTGCTACTGCAAGGACTTTGCTTCCAATTCTGGTAATAAAGCAAACTGAAAAGTTTCCCCTAGTCTTAAAGGAAGAGAAACTGATTGCTCAGTCAAGGCTGGTTGCTTTTTGTTGTTGTTTTTCCCCGATTTCTTCTTTTTCCTTTGCCACTGCAGAACTCCCAAAGGCGCACAAACTCCCAGGAGACTCAGCTGCAGGATTAGGTTAATTTTTAATGCTTGGTGAAGGAACGTCTGGTGCAGATGACAAGAAATGTCAAGAACTTCTGCTGCTTGTGATGTGAAGAGGATACCAGGTCCATGTCACCAATTTTTTTCATAGCTAGCATGACTTCTGCCAGAGGCTCTCTAACAACAAAACCTGAAAGTATGTGAGGAAACACTACCAGTAGTTCTGCTCTCTTTTCTAGCACGTGAAAAGGCATTAGACTCAATCTTAGTCTCAGAAGTGGCATTCTTCAGTATGTGAAATGCAGTCTCCTTTCTAGTCCTGCCAACATTAGAAGCAATGGGTGCAATGCATCTCCTCTAGACATATTTTATCATGAATAAATAAAAATGAGTTATGGAAGTCACCATAATCAGATAATTTTCCTGTTCATTCACAGAAATACTTGTGTCATGGGGGAAAGCATGGATCAAATACATAAACCACTCTCTAACCTCTTGTTTTTCCTTAAAAATACATTCCTTTTTTAATTGAGTTTTACACTGCAGTTTCTATGTGCTTTCATTAATTTACAGAACTTACAAGTTCTAGGCATCCTCGTAAAATCTTGCTTCACTGAGCTTCTGATAAGTTAAATGGTATAATTTATCATTGTCGAGCATGTGGAATTTTGGACACACTATCTGCAGTGTAATCTCCATTTTTACATGATTCTTCTTTTAATAAAAATTTATAATCTCTTTGCGCACAAAAAAACCCCACAGCTCAACAAAAATATTTCAGAGATTATTCCACTATGTGGCTCAGCAAGGCTTCTGAAGAGACAAATTGCTTTGCCTGTTGCAGGTACAGTTCTAACTGCTTAGAAACTGATGGAAAATTCAGGGAACCAATCCAAAAACTGAGCGTTTCCTCTTAAAGTCTCTGAATACACCTATAAAGCTGTGAATGAGCAATCACAAAGAGCAGCTTCTGCCTGGTAACTCCTGGGTGTCTTGGGACCATTAAGGGTTTTGTGCTCCAAGCACATCTGGCCACACACTCTGTATCTACCTGGCAGGTTGGTCAGCTGGAAGTCAGTCCTGGGTGGACCCGGAGCCATGGATGCCGCTTCAAGAGCTGCTGCCTAAACCCAACAACACACTCGTGTGGCAGAAATACGGGGAGAGCAGGCAGGAGTCTGAGATACTCTGACACACAGAGCCTGCCCAGGCTTCTGCACACATCTGTGCCTACGCCGAAGCGAAAAGCTTGTGTCACCCAAATGCTAACCAACATTTTCAGTGACGAAGCAGATACACAAATGACAAACAAAATTATAAAGCAATATGACTTCCACAAGAGAAAAAAAAAACATTTTCCTGTTCCTCTGGGCTGTACATTACCATGCATATGTACTGTCAAACACATATAGGAGTGTAATTCTGTTAAAAACATGTATCCTGTTCCTAAATTCAGATGAGCTTTGTGACGTCCTCTGGAAGAGGGTTCCAAAGCACAAGATCTATTGCAGAAGATGCTCTAGCCCTCCTCCTGCCTTGTCTGGACCGATTCAACTCCACTATTACACAGCTCCTCTCCAAGTGCCTGCAGCACATTGGTAAAAGCGGCTTTGAGCTACAATGGCAGTTTGTTACTGGCATGACTGAACGTGTGGGCATATGTGATTTGTCTGACATTTCTATTATAGGGCTGATCGTACCTTCAAGTGCAGCAGCTATTTGCTACATAATGATGAGTCAGCTCTCATTGACTCGGTGAGTACAGCTCATCGTTTTCTCGGAAACAAATCATCTTTCAATAGCTGCAGAGTTCTTACAGTAGCTTCTGACCTAAAAAGGTGTCTTTGTCCCCAGCTTCTCATGCTAGAGCGCACATGGCAATGATGAACAGGATATATATTTCTTTCCAACACACTGTTCAAACTACCATAATTAGTATCCATAAAAAGGACTAAAGTAGCAATTAACTAAATAATGCATGTTGCTCATCAAAAAAATATAAGTTTTTTTTTAAAGCGACTCAAATTAAAGCCTTTTTCACCACTTATTTCATCATCCTGCAGGTTACTCATCCATCAAGCAAGAAACCATCATGTACTACCCCAGACACCTGACTTTCCTGTTGAGAGTTAGAGCACTGGCTTATGAAGTGATACCTGACCACTCAAATATGGCTCAGTGTTACTCTGCTAAATGGCTTATGAGCTGTCTTGATTAATTCATGGCAGGTCAATCTAGTTAATTCAGTGCTTTCAAGTTCATTAAAGTTTCTGGAAGCTAAGGGTGCTCAGCACCTTGAGAACATTGCTCAGCTGGATCAATTTTTTCTAATTTTCTCCTGAGGTAACAATAATGATCTGGATCCCTGCTGTTTCTGTTAAAACTACATACATGTGTCACCAGACTCAATGCTGGAGTCACTGAGTTTTATTAACAAGTGGAAGCAGTCAGATGAAAGCAAGCTCTTCTTCTCCAGCTCTTGCAGAAGAGATGTATCTGGTAATGCTTCTTACGTTAAATATAAATTAAAGGGCTTTCTGTTGCTAATTTATAGATAGAATGAATGATGAATTAATATGGGTGCTACAGATGAAGTACAATTCCTGGTATCAAATTGCTGAGGCACCATAGCCTATTTCCAGCACTTCAGAAAACAGTCCAATGCTTACAGACATGCCAACAGTTGAATATTCATACTGTAGGAGATGGCGTACTACAAAAACACAAAATTTGTCTGAATTACGAGGGGATTGTGGTATGTTATACACAGAGATTCATCATCAAGAACAAGACTAGCAACATCAAAAAGGAAAGGATGCTTGGCACAGAGTAGCTCTTTTCCAAGATTTATCACTCGATGACTCTTACGGTCAAAGGATGTCGTGCATCATGGGTTGAGAGGTACAGGGAACACAGCATTGCATCCACCAGTTTGTTAACGCTCTGATTCTGCACAGATTCTGAAGAACTGCTGAGTAACAGCAGAAAGGCAAAAATGGGTCTGCTCCACACTGCCCACTCTCTGAACAGGAAAATTCAAACCCAAAGGATCAACATCTGCCCCTGAATGTCCATCTTGACTCTGGCAACACTGCCTGTCCTCATTTCAGGTCTGATGACACCTACTCCATGAACAGCAGTGCGGAGAGTGAAGGATTCCCTTCATGACTAATACCGCTCCATCAAGAGCTGTATTTAGGGATGTACTAGAAGAAATGCTGGTCGATCGTGGTATCAGCTTTGATATGGCCCTTACCCTTAACTGTCACAGGAGCTGAGTGTTTTGGGTGCTGTTTAGACATCATGGAAGGATGGACACGCATTCAGCCTGCAACAGTCATTTAAATTCTTGACTGTCTGGACTTTTCAGGGGACCCAGCAGAGGTAGAAAATATTCCATCCTTAAATCCAATTGCAAATACAGTCTAGGCAAGAGGTAAGTGCTTATCTCCTCATAACAGGAATTCAGAAAGCTCTCAGGCTAGGAAAGGAGATGCTTACTAGGTTGTGCAGTTCTGGAAAGTAAATTTGCTGGATCGCTGTCTGGGCTGCTGAGTTTTCAGCCTCCAAGGATCCCAATGCACTGGATTTTACTTTGGGTTCCAGCATCTGAACCCCAGCCAGCTCTTTAAGGTTGAGGAAATCAAATCCCCTGACAAAGGGAAGGGGTGACCTCAAACAAATTAAGATTCAGTAAACCTGAGATAAGTTCTTCAATTTAACCTTACAATTCAGACAACTCCATTTATGTTTATGAATTCTAATTTAATTTCTAGACCAGAAAAGGTCTAGCTAATTGTACCCAGCACACACACACAAAAAAAGTACTTCTGATAGCATTATTCTGTTTCATATTCTGCAATTCTTATACTATACCAATCTATAGTTCTATATCATTATTCTAAGGACAGAAACAGGCCTTCCAGCCAATCTTTCCAATTTCATATAGCAATCTGTTCTCCTGTTACAAAATAATTACATTTGCAACTTCTCCCACTGAAAAAGAAGTTCTAGCATTATAAATATATCGAGTTCCGTTGCTCAGATAAAAAAAAAATCTCTGCGCAGGAAGTTTTACACAACTGTGAGTTAAAGAACTGTGCCCTTTACATAATAAGCTTAATTCTGCTCCTTTATTAAAAAAAAAAGAAAAATAATAAAGTAACATATACCAGAAGGTAAGAAATTTCAGAACTGAAAAGAAATCAAACATCTCGTGCACAACCAGGCACTGCCTCCATATGGAAAGGCATTACGGCTTCCTGGAAGGCTGTCCCCTCCACTGAATTCTGAAAGGCCATGAAACACACACTAATGCAAGCAATGTTCTTGTTCGAGTTCAAAACACATGAAAACATTACATATAGATGGCCACATTTAACCAATAAAACTACAATCATGCTAGTTACAGTCCAGATGTACTTCTTGTTTCCTGTAACAAAATTTGTAATGGGTTAAAAAAAAAACATGTCAAAATTTAACAAAAATACATTCAACGTAGGCTCTGTGATTATATAAATGCACAGGTATAGTCAACAAAGAAAGTACTGAAGGGGAATGAAATATGCCATTTATTTTCAGTGTTCAGGTATGCTCTCCCTTGAGCCAAGTCTCAGTAGTTGCCCGGTATTTGTTTAAAGTCACTTAATTAGGAATAGGAATTGCCACACTTACTAACCAGCCTTTTGAAGAGGAAGATACATTAGAACAGAAATCTTGAGGACATTTGTGCAGAAAACATTGACTCAATATGGTGACCTCCCCCCCTAGTTCCTTTTTAGGGAATCGGTACCCCAGGCAAGCTGCAGAGCCTGTGCCCACTGGGGAGAGGCCAGTGGGGCTCTGCGGGCAGCACGGGCAGCAGAGACCCACACAGACTGTTCACATCAGGCTCCGGGGGGACAGGGGCACCGAGGAGACCCAGGGGACCACAACACTGGGGGTGACTGGAAGCCACGAACTCTCTTCTTTGAAAGAAGAAGAGGTGAGGGGAGGAGTCTCCAGTCTCCAAGAGATAACTCACACCAGTGAGTCAGCTTCAAAATAGGAAATGTTGAGCACAGAAAGAAACAGAAAGCCGTAATTATTAGTGATACCTCAAAAGGAAATACCAGAGAAGCTCTAAAGCTTTTCCTACCCTGTAAGCAAAGCGAAAGCTCCTTCAGCTGCTACCAGGAGTATTTCCAGGACACCCGCAGTGTCAGTCTTTGGGCACCAACATAAGCGTCCATCCCATTGCGACAGCAGGAGTGTGCAAATACCGAAGGCCGAAGGCCCGATCTTGAGAAGTGTAAAAGTCTTCTCCCACTGACAGCAAAGGAACTTGAAGGCACCCAGCACCTGACAGCATCAGGGTCACTGAGCAGAGAGATGGAAGTTTTAACTCTGAATGCACACTGGGTAAGATGTCCCAGAGAGCCTTAACTTCGACAGCTTTTCCTTTTTAGCACAAATAAAAGATCTTCTATAGTGCTCTTCATGGATGTGTTTTAAAAGTAAATGCAACTCAGTACCTGAGGCAGCTCCCATTTCATGCTGTGCCCTGAGGCTGCTTACAGTGGGTTTAGCTGGGGCATCTAAAAGAAGGGAAAATCTTTCTCACTTTTAAGCATTCTGATTTATAGAGTCTGATTTAGTCTGATTTTATTACAGTTCATAAACTTCTTACAAACTAGAGGTATAAACTCCTTGCTCCCTAATTCCTCACGGTTGCAGCTAAACTACCTTGTACGGAGATTTCCAGACACAGAATATTTACCCAGCAAATTATCAGAACTGTTGCGGTAAATTATCTGAACGATACTTAGGTACTTTCCAAAGGGCACTTACAAACCCTGGGAAAAACAGCAGATCCAGAGTATTGTATTACTGAGTACAATGAGACTAAGAATTTTAACCTGTAAGTTAAATTTTGGTTTGCATGTACCAGTGTCCAGGACTGATTTTTGTCCCTTTTTTTCTTTCTGAGTCTAGATTTTGATTAGAAAAATTAGCTGTAAAAAACAGTCATCAGCTCTGTAAAATATCACTATCTCTATATTTAGGCCCAAGACTTTTTGCTATTTTCATCATAATTGTCTTGTATAAATTTGGACAGAATTTTTTCCTTCTCTTCTGAAAAAAAACTATTGGTCTGGTACTACAGCCACACTACCCAAAGATCTCAGAGTTGGCCCCCTACCAGTGTTTCCTGTAAGTACATTTTTATAATAATCTATAAAAACCAAGTAAGTATTGGAACACTTACATTTAAGAAGACATTAATAAGGTAGGCTGTACATATACACTCAACAGTTATTAATAGTCTGTCCTCAAAACTCCCTTTGTCAAGTACAGGAGTCCTACTACCCACTCTCCACAGGCAGGCAATTTAATAAATCCAAGTGAACAAGCCACGGAGACCCTATTTAACTGCACAGCCTCCTGGGATCCCACAGGCACCTCACCTTATACCAGGAAACCAAAACAGCATCTAGAGGTCTCTACACTGCACACATCTGAACTCACATCACGCAAAGAAGAATTAGCTAGTGCCTACGCTGGCAATAATTCAGACTCATATGCTCACATCCCCATACATGTGTCATTTTCAGCTTGCCTTAACGTTACCTACTGTGTCCCAAAGGTTCCACGTTCAGTCCAGCTGAAAAGACAGAGCCACATTCTTTCAAAGGAAGAAAAGTCTTGGGCACTACCCATCTTTAATATATAGGCAAGTATTGAATATTTAACATAAAGTAATATTTAAGGCATTCAGCCAGAAACTGGAAGAGTGGGTGTACCTGAACACCTTGAGAACGATCTCCCCCCATCCCAGCTGAAGCTCTTTAGGCTCCATTTTGGCCCTGTGCACCTCATGATTATTCTCAAAACTTAAAGATTCATCACTGTAAACTGCATATGCAATTCCCAGAGAGAATCCACAATTCCCTTCTCCCTCCCAGGACAGCACAGGGGTTCATTTATTCTGTCCAGACATGTGAACCACGCACAGCTGCAACAGGAGGGCTGAACGCTTTGCCCAGCACTCAAAGCACAGGCGAGGCAGAGCTCTGTTCGATTTCACCTAAGTCACTTTGCCTTAGGAAATCTGCCACAGAAAAGGTAATGAAACCTCTACTTACCTAATGCTCTGAAATTTCTACCACTCTTAATAAACCTGAATTATTGGACAGGCCAGTGCAGCATGCTCCACCCAAGAAGGACTCCATTTGTTGGAGCTCTCCTGCCTTCGCACTGCAGTACCAGGCTACGACAGGTGAATACTTGCAGGGTTCAGTCAAACCAGGAGGGAGCTCAAGGCTCCCAGGTGGGTCAGCCAAATGGAAAAGTACAACCATCAGCATTGCAGTGACAGGCATTGGGTTTATTTTAAGGGTTTCTAAACTCTTACATTGTCAGCAGATCTGCCGGGCCTGCAAGGCCACTGCTGTACTGACTGTAATTCCCTGCTGAAGATGTGCAAAGCCAAGAGACACAGTAATGAACAAGGGTCCAAATGTGACTTATTTTCCCTTTTAATGCTACTGGAGGCAATACATTATCATTATGATGATAAGAGATATAATCCCATCATACACTCAGGCTTCAGCAATCTCCATGGTGATGTACAAACTTCACAGGTAAAACCACGTGCTTTTCACATACGTTCAGAGCTCCAGCGTGTACTTCCCAGGACACACTGGTACCTTGTTCCTGCCACAAACAGAAACTCCCACCATCTGAGAGTGGAAGTACTTGCCTTCATCACTTGCAAAGCTATCTGTTCTCTGATGCCACATGCAACATGTATGATCCTTTCCAGTGACCACAGTGCCCAGGAGTTTCAAACAACCATCAGCTTCTGCTGAATGGCAGTGCTTGTGAGATGGGCTTGACACAAATACATGCAAAGACAATGAGGAGGCCTTAAAAATCATGTTGGGGCTGTCTGAGGATGAGGTGCTCCAGTCCTTGCCCAGTAGCAACTCCAGACACAGCCCCAGTAACAGAGCCCCTGCAAACAAGGGTGATCTGCAAAGCTTCCTGTCCACCACCAAGATCCTCCTATGCCAGCATGGGGCATCAGCTTTATTTTGCAACTTCAGGCTCACCTCTTTTTCCAATCCTTTCAAACTCCTGTTTTGGTCTTTTAAACAGTTATTCTCCTGTTTTTTTTCACATCTGTTTTTCTGATACAGCCAGATACAGACTATCACTGTCTGGAGAAGACTTGGAGACAGCAGACTTTCTTCCTCTAACTGCCATGAAAACAGAGGGCAGCCTTGTTAAGAGTTAACCAATGTCCAAGTCCCCTGGGTCTGCTTATCCAAAGCACTTCTTTTTTAATGTAGGCACCTTGTTTGAACTCTGTAGCTACAACTTAGGGAAGCTTGTTACGGGGTTATGAGGAACTACAGAATTGCTCAGCACTCAACATAAGGAGCAGCAGCAAATGTCCCAGATGCCTGCCAGGTTTGCCCAGAAAACACCAGTCACGCATTGCCAACAGTTGCCTCTTTACCCCCAGTCCATGCCAAATTCCCCATTTGTTACCATAAGAAACTAACAGTTCATCCCAAATCTGTCCCCCAACCCTGGGTCAAGGGGCATTTAAACTGCACAGGATGGCTGTGGCAGTCACAGAGCTAAGCATCTTCCCAAAGGACATTGAGTACAGAGAACAGTCACACACTGTACAGTGCAAAAAAAAACTTTATTTGTTATCACATTTGTTTGCTGGTTTGACACGTGCAAGGCAACTGTATTAACCTTATATAGGAAAGCCACTGGCAAGGAGCAGACCTGAAAGGCAACCAATCTTTAACTGCATGGATTACCTACCACAATGGGACACTGATAAGGAAAAAGAGAAGACATTTCAAAATGGGACAGTTGTTCTTGTTGCAGCCAGCACACCCAGAGTCCACACGTAGAACTGCCCCATGCATAGATTTTCATACAGGCTACCCTTGTTCACCAGGACCAGATGGGAGCAGGCACAGTCCAGCCACACAAGACTGGGAAACCGGCCATCCGTAGTGAGCGAGGCCTTAAGTTCAGACAAATTACATGCACTGAGGGGCTCTCTTTGGGCTTTATCTCTCTGGCTGATGATAGAGAGAAAGAGAACAAAAACATTGCACGTTCTCAAGTGTAACCCAATTTAAAAAGTATGACTATAGCACCAATATATCTGTTGAAATGTGCTAAACAAATATGAAGCGTTCTAGTCTTCTCTGTCCTGCAATAATGGTCCGTGAGTCTGTCCACTTCCTCATTACATTAGAACATGTCCAACCTTAATTAGAATTACCAGTCTGTGACAGGGCATCTCCTCCAAATGCCAAAGTCAAAGGCAAGAACAACAACAACAACAAACATTTAAAAATGTTTGTTACTGTGACCTTCAGTCCCACCAGAGGCTATGAACAGCCCACTACTGGTATCGATGAGTTTGTAGGTGCCCCCCTTCAAAGCTGCATCACCCATTGATGCAATCATTTGAGTGGACTTTCATAAGCTGGAGAATACAAAAACTCACAAAGTCAGTCAGCAGACCAGGCACCGTAAACACTTCATCTGCTTAGAAGTGGTGTAGGATGCCTGGCTGTCTCCACACGATAGGCAGTTATGGAGTTCCCCAGGAAACTGGCAGTCGGGCTCTCATGTCTGGAGTGAGAAGTGCCAGGAACTCCTCATGCCCCACCAGGTTGTTCTACCTCAGGGTCTCCCAGCTGCCCCAAACCTCCACTCTACATGGTCCTGCTGCAGCTATGCTTCCTGCTCATCCACCATCTTGGTGAGCTCTGTTATGGCCTGGTGGCAATTGTGCAGGCCTCCTGGAGCCAGGAGATCTGGGATGTCACACGGGTGGTGTGCCCTCTGCAGCCTGGACTTCTACTGGAGAGGCAGTGGGAGACAGGAAAATCCATCGCACCAAGCCACTTTGCCTGATGACTCTGTGAAGAAAGCAAGGGACAAGGCTGTCACTCCTAACTGACTGTTCTGACCAGAGGTGGGTCGGACTCTCACACAGGCAGTAGCTGAGCAGACACATTTTTTCCTACACGATCTGAACAACCTGCTCTTCCTCTGGGGAAAGAAACTTGTAAGGCGCCAGGTCCAGATCATGCAAAGGACCCAGTTCTTTTGCAGTTCCTCACAGTTTTTCTTCAAGCTTAGCTTGTCCTTGTTCCTGCCTTGCTTTATGTCACTACAGCCTCAGAGCTGTTCCCTTTAAAACTACATAGAGGTACCTTAACTTATCCTCCCTCTCCCAAACACACGAGACCCCAAAACACACTCACCAGTGTCTGAATCCTGCTTGCTGTCCAGCAGGATGAAAGAAGAACTTTCTTCTGCACGATCTGGGCTGGGTGCCTGGAGTAAGCCCTCCTCCACATCAGCTGGCAGATACGTATCATTCCATCAGAGGACTCAAAGGCAACCATCAAGAGGTGATGGCCTGAAGAGGAGTCGTGGAGTCCTGTCTGTGAGCTGGGGCCTGCTGGCAGAAGGAGGAAGAGGAGGACTGGCTGTCCCAAGGCTGGAGTGCTTCAGGCACGAGTGGTGCCTGTTCCAGGATGAGGATCATGCCATGCAAGAGCTAGCGATGTTGTTGGAGAGGGGCTGGTCTCTCACACTGGTGACATGATCTTGACTAGTGCATCCCTCAGTGCACTGTGAGCTTACCAGAGGCGAGAGAAGGCCTGAAGCTATGAGGACACACCAGATGTTTCACTTCTGTCCTCACAGAGAGATCCTCCAGAAAGCCATGTGTTGCTCTTCTCAGCCTCACAGGTGAAGCATGAACTGAAGCATGAACTGAACGGCAAAACCAGTGAGTGCTATAAAACCTTCTACTCAAAGCAGAAGCGATTACCATCTGCGAGCAAGGGCAGCTGTACTTAACCACGCTCTAACCTCTCCAGCATTTTGGCCTTAATGGAGCACTGGTGACCAATCTGCTGGGATATTTCCAGGAAATGAGTTCATTACACAGGTGTACTCTTCCCATGTGAAAAAGAGACACGAGTGTCTTCCGGGACCAGATGACACTGCATTGCCCGTGCCAAAAGACCAGCGAGATGATGTGGGGAGGGTGATGGCACCAGCCTTTCTGCGCAGTCTCATAGAAACCAGGCTCTTCCAGGCAATTTTGGTCACTCAGACCACCTACTTGGTCCTCCAAGATCATTCATGACACTCCAGGTGGGAATTCTAATGGCTCTGAGGGTTTGGATAATCAGAGGTTTTGTGTCTTAAAGGCAACTCTGCAGCTTTCTTGCAGAACAGAGCAGACAGAGCCATTTGTGCTCTGTACAAACAGAAGCATGTCCCATGCCTGCAGTGCTTCTATATTTTTTTTAATTCCTGTATACAAGTGCCAGAATGCGAGACTGTTTTTGTGAACTTCTGCTTTCTATTTCTAAATTTTTTTAATGGCTAATCGCAGCTGTCTTTGTTGCTGAATGAACATTTACCGCCTCGTTGTAGCCTTTAGAAATAGATTTATCATGCAAATGCTGGTAGAATGTTAAGTTTAGCTGAAATAATGGGTAGTACTGTAACAGCCTTCCCGAAGAGGTATTGTGCCATAGCTGGTCACAAAAGTCCAAAAATAGAATGATTGTTCTCAAAATCAGTAGCACTCTCAATACGCATTGCTCATCTCCCATCACAAGGGACACTTCTGTTTTGTACAGCTGGACTCGTCCTTGTACAGATCTGACTAGTCACATGCTACGTTAACTTTGCGTATTTTTTTTTGTTTGTTTGTTTATGTGTATAATTCATTTGTCATATTTTTCCATTACTTATATTTACCTAAAATACCTATCATACCAAATAATACCAATTGCCTGTATCACCTGGAATCAGCTTTCAGTAGTGAACAAAGGGGATTTTTAGAGGAAAGCAATTGAAAAATATATATCTAAGTACTACTGCAATGCAGGTGCAGAGAGAGCAGTGGGAATTCACGCCAGACACCATCCACGTAGCCAGCTTACACAGCAGCTAATTGGCTGCTCCTTCATTACCTTGAATTGCTAAATATTTTCTTCATATATTACAGAATATAGATCCCTGCCTCTTGAAGCACAGCACAATGCCTCTTTGAATGACTTCAGACTGCAATGACTTTCACTGTATGGGACTAAAAGCTGCCAAACCTCACACAACTCTCAGGATCCTCTGGGATGTGAATCTTAAGAGAGGATGGGGTCGGCTTTTTATTTCACACACTGAGTTGCTTTCCTTTTACTGAGCATCAGGTTGTTCTCATTTGACAAGAAGAAAAAAAAAAGAGGAAACTGAAAAGTTCAATATATACAAGAAGACTTTTGCTTTCCATGCTAAAAAAAAAAAAAAAAGTAAAAAAATAAACCAGACCTGAGGAAGAATATGTGTGCTCAAAGTATGGCTAACACTTTTTCTTTCTTAATAGGAAGAATAATTGTCTGACAATCTCTCCCTAAAAATCCTGCCTCTTACGTAACTTTAGATAATCATAATCTACAACAATTCTACAACTACAAAAGGCATTTTTTCCCCTTTCACATAAAAAGTGTACACCAGTTCTTTCACCATTAGTGCCTCTTTCCCCTCAGAGACACCAGTACAATAGCACAGATGCTGCCCATTAATTTTTTGTTAATTTGAACTCCTTCTTGATGTATCAGATTTATCCATCAGGTCTAGTGGTGCATTTCAACTTTTTAACATGGCAGATGGAAATACCTAACTAATTCTCAGAAGCATTTAAAAATGTGGGGAGTTTTTGTGATTACTGTTTCCGAAGTTTGTTTGCTACTCTCCAAAATTAAAAAATGCAATGAGGAACTAAAAGCTAGGAACAGCCAAACGCACTCTGCCTGAAGCGGAGTGACTCCTCTTTACTATGATGGGGCCAGGAAAGGTCCCTACAGATAAGAAAACTGAGAACAAGGTTTTCACTACCAAATTTCCCACATGTTGCCTCAAAGCTGAATACCACTTGCCAAGGATCCGGTGGTGAGATACCAGCTGTAGAGCAGCACATTAACAGAACTTTTTCTCTGTATAGGTGGTGAAAGAGGCAGCTGTGATTGCTTAAACACGGATTACACAATGTAAGACTGATCCACTGAAGGAGAAACCACAGAGGGTGCCTAAGTAAAAATAAATTAATTTCATCTGCCTCATTACTTTTATACCCAAACCAACATCAGCAGATTTAAAACAAACTATACAGTCTTTCTTATTTTTAAATTACTTTAAATAGATTAAAGTAAAATAAAGATTATGTATGAATAAATTGCCTTGTATTAAAAACCAAACCATGGAAGAAATGCAGTCTATCCAAGAAAGAAACTTTGCATATAAAGAAACTTTGCATATAAAACCTTCTCATTAAGGACCAGTTCTCAAATACTCTATGTACCCTTACCTCCCATGACTTTCCTAAAATGCTGCATGTTCAGATTAGGAGTATAATCTTTTGATTCACTGACATACCAAATTTAAATTTGATAGGCATTTTTGGCTGAAGACAGCCTTCATGAGAAGATTTATTTTTTCTTTCAAGAAGAATGCTTTGAAGTGCTGCTAATAAATTAGTAATTTAGGAAACTGCATTTTAGAAACACCATAGAAAATTAGCCATCCTTTCTAGCATCCCACCGCTGTTATCATTTATGTAACTTCTGATATATAGTCAAGAACAAACTACTGAATTACAAACTGTAATTAAAGAGTTATATTAACTTTCCAAAATTAAATAAAGATGCAGTCAAAGGACAAAAAGCCTGAATCAACCAGGGCTAGACCAACCAGGTGCCTTCCAGTTGAAAAGAAAATAAATGGGGACACTCCACACCCACACAGGGCAGTTTCTGAGCTCATTTTTAAAAACCTCACAGTACTATTTATAGAAGACTTCCAGCAAAAAGCACTTTATGGTGTCATGGAAGGGAGGAGTTTTACTAAGCAGTCCTGCTGTTCAGATATCGCTCTGGACTGCACCACACCGCTTGCACAAAACCCCCTGAGATCAAAGCCCCGCAATGGTGGCTGCTGCGTGAAGGAAAAGCCTCTCTCTTAAGGAGCTTATCGTCTAAGTAGACAGACTATAATCGGGGTGGTGTGAACTCAGCCTGCACAGCATTTAAGCTATTTCGGGGTTTTTTTAAAAGCTAAGTTACCCTCAGAAAAGAGGTGGGTGTGAAACTGGACCTGAACCTCAGCGTCCAGCCGATTATTCATGTGCTATCGTTCAGCCTGCAGTACAAAACATTGATTTGTCCTGTAAGCCTCAATTTTCCTGAAATTTTAAGTTCTGTCTATGCTACTTATTTCCTGCGGTGAAAGACACTGTATTCCAGAATCTGACCTAATATAAGCCAGTGCACTGAGCAGTACAAGGCAAACTTACAAAAGAACTCACAAGTTGCTGATAACGAAGAAAATTCAGATCTGCTCATATCCATAATTTTGTGTGTCACATGGGAATAATTTGATGCTTAAACAGTAATTGCAACTTTGGAGTAAAAACTTAATTACTTGCTACAACCTGGTTATTTCCATAAGCATGGCATGCCTGGCAAACTGTGCAACCGTGTGCTGAAAAGCAGCAGGGATTTTGCCACCACCAAAGCTCACCGAGCAGCCGTGCCAGTGGTTGTCCCCCGACGGAGAGTGGGTTTCATGCCATTTCTAAAACTTTGCTTACAGAAAACCCCAACTACGACAAATGTACAGCACACTCAACGTGCTTACTGTAAGCCTTAATCCAGGTATGGAATGCTAATAGGAGACATGTGCTGGCCCCAGGCTGGTTATTTACCAAATTCAGGAGATACCAGCCATAGACCAGGACTAATTCACCACTCTGGCGAATCTAAGCACTCCCAGCGCTCCTACCAGACCACATCAAACGTCAGCAGATTATGATTCATCACAGCTTCATTCAGTAATGACTCTCTATGTCAGAACAGAGGAACGTGAACGATTTCTAATACCTTTGCCCACCGATGGCCAAGGTTCTGCGTAACTCCTCACCTGACCTTAAAATCAGAGAGCACATCACCACAGCGAACAGTGGCATGACCTCAGTTCACATGGAAGTGACAGAACAAGAGGAATGGAGCCACCTGTCATCCTGACATTTCTCAAAGGAAAAAGGATTGCTGAATGTTTTAACTTGAATTGCATAAGGCAAAAAAATATTCACTACTCAGAATTAAATTTTGCAATCCTTGCTAACACTAAAAAGCCCTTCATTTTAAACATATTACAGCCAGATACTTCATTGGTGATACACTAAAAAATAGCAATTAAAAAAAAAAGAGACAAGAACTCCTCGTTTCAGTTTTCCATACATATCGTGTTAATTTCGTCTGCACAGCCCATGACAAATTACATTCAGCAAAGTTTGACCTATCCTCAAATCTGAAAAGAGCAATCACCTACCACGCAAAATTCAGTAAAACACTCTTCTTGTGTTGATTTATATATAGAACAGTGGGTTGGATGGTCTTAAACATTTACGTTCAGGCTTTTGATAAGTTCATATACCAAACAAATTATTTATCTGCCTGAAAAAAAATGATTCAGAATTAAAAGGTCTCAACTTGGGATGAGGCCCTCATTGTATGTGATGAACAGCTGTAGAAGACAATTTTAACTCCAAAGGCTTCACTCTTTAAAGGCAAAATTAAAGAGAAACACTCAATGCACACAAACAAATATATATGTAAATGCCATCTTTCTTTAGATATCTTTTAAAAGGGAGAGCATACCACCTGGATCCCAGACAGCTACGTGAAGAGGTGGCTCCTGCCTCTCAACTGCCCACTTCCATGGGACACGGAGGAGAGGGGCAGGTTTCTGAGCAGGAGAACACACTGAGGAGAGCAGCGACAGCATCTCCCACCGGCACCATGCAGGCTGCACTGGATTCCTCTCTGAGGTTCCTAACTCTCCCTTCACAATGCAGATGGTAAATTTAGGGCTCTACACATTGTTCCCAAGGACGAGTAGACCCAAGACAATAAAACAGAGTACTGCCAAACCCCTTTCAGAAGGAGAAAGCAGGGAAATAAGAACTATCAGCCGCTTTCTAGCAGGGCTCTGCTGAGGCAATTTTGCATCTTATCTGAAAAGTCAGGGGAAAAAAAACCCACACTCTCTGAAGCTCTAGTTATTTATATTTTATGTTTACTCTCTGCTCAGTAGAATAAATGTGCAGAGTACTACTGCGATAAGATATAAAAACGTTACTTGTAATACTGACATGCACGCTAGTGAAAACTTTACAAATGGAAATAATGCTGCTGAACTTCACTTATTTATGTTTCTAGGCCACTGTATTCCTATCTGCCATATCATTCTTCATGCCCTAAGCACCTTCTTGATAGTCTGCTTCTTAAATTGCTTTTTATAGATTGAATAACTTTTCCCAGCAAATCACGTCCTTCCGGCATGTAAGCCATGCAAATGAAGCCAGAGGGGAGCAGTGTGCAAATCAGATGAAGGAGCGGGTCAGCAGCAATTCAAGTTTCGCAACACTGAGGTTTATGCTCTTATCTCCTGCCCACGTCCGACCAACCCCTTCCCACCTCTCCCCACAAGGACATCTGTGTCCACGTATCCTTTTTACCCTCTGTAAATTCCCACTATACTTCACATCTCTCTCCCCACTACCACCTGTCTCCCCCATATATCCTTCCCAGTACTCCTATCATTTGACCCCGTTTTCCCTTCTTCACCCCTTCAGTCCCACCTTAACGCCTCTTACCTGTCCCTTCGTACCCCCTGTGAGTGGCAGACCGAGCCACCGCTTCCCTGACTACAACCCTCCCTCACGTCCCCTTGCCTTAGCTGATCTTGGTCTGCTTGGCCGGAGACCTATAGTGGTCTCTGCATGGTTGACCACTGTATTTCCTTCACTTGGATGCATGGTTACGGCCAGACCAACCCTCTCCATTTGGGAAGAAAAGAGCCTGTGTCACTATTTTAATTTTTTTTTTTTCCTCTCTACCAGTTGTGCAATTTGGGTGGAATATGGCAAACTGCTTCACTACCCTCTCAAAATTCTGACAGAGAAACTGTGATTAGGACCCCTACTTAAACTTGTTGACTCACTGATTGTTTAAAGTCCTAACATAATTTTGTCTTCCTTTCCTACCACACCTCAGAAAATTGCCTTTGCCTAAAAGTGGCATAAATCTCTGCTCATGACCGGCTTACTAATGAAGGGTACCACTCAGCAATTACATAATTCTGTTTTCTAAGTTTTTGGATGGGGATAGATGCCTGTTAATATGGGATTATTTTTTTCACTGCAAAGGAATGTTAGGTATTTGACCTCTGCCTCTTTTCCCACTGCAATTGCCAGAACGGTTACTTGTAGATGTAATACGTACAACTTTAAAAGCAACTCGGTATGATACACACACACCTTCTGGAGTGTGGAAGTGAGGAGACAAGGTCCAGTTTCACAATTCACAGCTCCTTCATGCAGATTTATTGCCTAATTGGGCATAAATCCTATCATTCTCTGTGTCTTAGAAAAAGAAGCTACATCGTTATACTAATGTGGGTAAGGAACAGTGATGCGGTGTGAAGATGATCACTGCCTGGATAACAAGGTGAATGTTCAAACAGTGCTCAGGAGCGTTATTAGCACCACATTCTGCTTTTATAAGATCATTACTGGAAAACTGGGCTCCACTTTGCTGTCTGTATTTTAAGCAGATATTGATAAATTATAAAGACTTCAAAAGGAGCTACAGAAACAACGGGAGATCTGGAAAACAGATATTACTGGAAGAACTTCAGGTGTGTAGTTCGCATGCAGATGGTTAAGAAGCAATTTAGCCATCCTCTCCAAATATATGGATGAGGATACTTTCAATACAAGAGAGTTCTTTAATTTTCATTCAGTTGCCAAAGAAAGTTCAACAATCGGAACCTGAAGGTAGAAACATATACCAGAAATAAAGAAGATTTTTAAGGCTTTGAGTAATTAACTGTGGAACACTTCACCTATCATGAACCTCTTGTCCCTTAAGAACTTAAATCAAGACAATGCATATTTCTGAAAGATAAGCTCGTCCTAAAGAAAAAAAAAAAGAAAAAAAGACAAACTTATGGTTTTCATGGAAAAAAAAAATCTATTAAAATTACATGGTGAGTATGAGGTGGGGTCAGTTGTGTGATGGTAATAATCCTGCCTATCCTAAAAAGCTACGAATCCTAAGATGAGACATACCAGAAGGTGTAATCCAAAAAAGGCCAGACTCAGGTCAACTTTCACTGGTAAATCCAGAAGTCTAGGATTGGTGCCTCTGCAACTCTGGGTTCGATATTGCATAACCACCTAACAAGTTGCTGAGTAAAAGTAACCTTCACACCAAAATGAATATTGTTACAGTACATCCTATACAGTCCTGGAAAAAACCATGCAAAGAAAAGGAGAAAATAATTTAAATGTAGCTGTACAATCCTGTAATTGGTCAGAAACATAAACACTCTTTCTGTTAAAGGTGGATCATATATTTTTTGTACATTTTTAAAGAGGCGGGAGGGGAATCGCCCACTCCCGTAGCTTCTTCATCCCAGACTCAGGTAATCATTTTCATCTCTTCCAAGACAATCAAGAGCAGTTGGCTAGAACTGAACAAGCTGGATTTGCAGCCAGCTTCCTTAAAAGCATGGGAAGTCACTTGCAATGATCTCTCTCTGCCAGTTACTGTCACTTTGCAGCCTCAGGCTCCTGCCAAATTGGTCACTGTAGCAGAGTGACCACTGTAGCAGAGTCCAGGCAACTCCCATTGTGCGAATATTTGTCTCAATCTCCTGCCTGTCATAACGCCATG
Source organism: Chlamydotis macqueenii (assembly GCF_036417535.1). Classification (NCBI taxonomy): domain Eukaryota; kingdom Metazoa; phylum Chordata; class Aves; order Otidiformes; family Otididae; genus Chlamydotis; species Chlamydotis macqueenii. Next base: position 12,543,121 of record NC_141556.1, on the reverse strand, counting down.
CTCTGTTCTGTACAGTACACAGAAGGTCATTATTATCTCCCTGTCCTTGACTAGATGTTCCCATAAAAGATGTCCCGACCACCACAGTGAGGGCTCATACTCTGATACCGACCTGAAGACATCTGACCGTACCTGCAGACCTCCCCTTCCCAAAAACACGAAGTCGTGCGTGAGCTGGAAGCGGATCACAAACACAAACCAGGACATGCGCTGACTTTACCACATTCTGAGCCAAAGGCAAAACCGAGTCTTTAGTTTTAGCTTTCCCACAATAACCTCTGTGCACACCTTGGAAAACCCCACAGAAATATCAGCAGGTCTAGAAAGTAGAGAGAAGTGGCTGAGCATCGCCACTGTTCCCCAGATGTACAGGGGAAACATCCAGATGATAACTCAAACCCCCTTCTCCTCCAAGTACAAAGGATTCTCTGTTAGCCATCCTGCTCTAACATAAACTTACAGCAATGTGTACATAGCTTAAAAAAAAAAACAAAAACAAACCAACAACAAAAATCTGACAAAAATACAGCACCGCAGGCATGATTCTTCCCTGGGGACAGGATGAAAGAGCAACATGCGACAGATGTTTGTCATGTCATTTTATATAGTAGTCAAATGCACTCAGAAACAATAGTGATGAGAATGGTATAAAAACCTAAACAGACCAGGCTGAAACAAAGGGTTACAAAAATAACACTTGAAGAAGAACAAAAGGAATTAAATATAGAAAGAACAATAAAGTGTTTTTAGGAAGCTCTGTTGATTTTTTATGTCAATTTGAAAGAATAAAGTCTCTTTTAAGGACTCGCTCATATTCCAAATTTTTCTCCATTATCTGCTGACTCAGAGACTTCACAAGACATTCTGGCTGGGAAACTGCAGGGGTTGCTTCCGACATAATATAGTATTGATGTACGACTGAAGGATGTAACAACACCATGAAACAGAGCATCCTCTTAGCCTGCAGGGTTTCTAGCTATTCTCTTATGCTCCACATTTCCTCCCTGCAGCCAAAACCTCATTTTCCCTTATGTAAAACTCCATTCTATACTAGTTTTAAAAAGGAGCAGATAAAAAGAATAAATAAATTATTCTCTGGGAAAGTGTCTGGGCAGTGTCAGAGTGTAACGGATACCTGATCTTATAAGCATAATTTTCAACTATGAAGTGTAAAGAGAAGTGAGACACTCCAATAATTCATTCACTCATATAAATATGTATGAAGGCAACTTAAAAAATCGTTCACCTGGTTTGGGCAGTATGTATTTCAGCATGCAAACTGGTGCACAGTAGTTGCACATGCTCCTATAGAGAAGATGGCACAGATGCTTTGATTTTTCCGGCTGCTGCTATTCACTAAAAGACAGTGAAAGCATCATTCTTCACCCTGAACTGGGTATTGGTATTCTGTTCTAGACCTGAGATGCTGAACTCATTCTTCAAACATAAGCTGCTAAGCAGTCTAAGCAAAGAAAAATCCTGTATAGCTTTTTTTTTTAATTTCTGCACAGGTATTTGGATTCTGCAATAATTAGATTAGGAGACATCTCAAAACAGCTCCAGATATTCCTACCACAAACGGTAAGAAAACAAAATTAAAATGCAGTTTACCTGCAGTTGCTAGGAAAAAAATAAAACAACTATCTGCCACCATAAACTTTGCTTCCTCACAGAGGCTCAACATCCACGAAATTCCACTCTCTTCAGTAGCCTGTGCTTTTGATCTGAGCATAAAAACTATTTTCCACAACCTGTTCACAAGTTTAAGAATGTACTTCCACTCATTTCCCCGTTTCTGCAAATGTAAAAAGAGTTTTGCAATGCACATGAAAGTCTTATATACAGCATTAAAGAGAGATTCCTTCCTAAGGTGGTAGGACACAGCATGGGGAAGAGCAGGACAGAAAAACACGTTCGCTAGCTGAAGAACTGAGGTGGACTCATGGTCTGACCGATGCGTGCAGAGGCAGAGAAACCAGCCACTCCAAACCTGTCCTGCTGTCCAAAGGGCTTTGGAAGGAGGAAGGCACTGCAGAGAGCCACTACATTTCCAGGGCTGGAGAACTCCTGAACATCACAGCCACTACCAACTCTACTACAACAATTTTGCAGAACAGAAAATAGGCATTCGTCCTTTAGTGAGTGATTCACAGACATGGAAACCAACCAACCAACCAACCCAACCCTAAATCCCCATCAGTGATCATTAGGGGGTAGTGCTGTTCCAATTAACTCATCAAAAAGCTGGAAGCCAGCTGGGTATCAACTTTTTCCTCTCTCCTGTACCCACACATTCCCAGCAAACGAGGTAAAGAAAGGCGAAGAAATCCGGTCAAACCACTGAAGAAGAGATCTCTGCTTTTAAAAGAGGAGCTCAACTCATCTTTTCTGAAATCCATTTAGGAATTAGAACTGGTTGATCCACATTCTTACATTTAATCATGAACATATTTAGGCTAGAACAAAATAAAGGCTTCCCATTCGTAATCCTATATTAAGACACACTGGGTAATAGCCGGAAAAGTCTGCGACTGTATAAAGATGCAGCTGGCAAGTAAGGTTTTCCAGAATGGCTAAACCACCTGCAAACCCCACTAGCTGCTTTTGCACCTTTTAGCACCAATCTTTAAAAACAAGGCTGATGGTCCTTGGTCAAGTAATCAAGGATTGCAAGATCATATCCTGATTGTATAGCACTTCCTTAAGCTGCAGGGGGATTATCTGTTCCGGTTACTATGCAAAGTGATTAAGTCAGATGATTCTGAGCACATCACAAATAAGAGACCAAATCTGCTTTTCTTCTGTGCAAAACATCTCTACAACATGTGAATCTATACAACACATAAATGAGGGAAATTTTATCCTCAGTGGTCAGACAGGAGTATAGAGAAAGGGAGATTAATTTATTTTTTTACCATGCAGTAAAAAAATATCAAAAACGAGACGTAAATTCAGTCTCTGCTTCTGCGTTATTATCAAAATCCACTTGAAATATACTTTCTAAGAAGTGTTCTTTAAAATTGACTTAGATTTTTTTAAACTCCAGTAATTTTAAGATTGTCCAAGTTAAAGAGAATTCTTCTGGGTAAAAATTCTGCAGATTAAGTTTCAACTTCTTGCAGAATTCCACCGTGGAATTACAAACATAGATAACAATTTGGACTCTGACACTCCTTTGGCAATACTTCCCTATTCTATCTTTACCCATTACAATCTAGCTATTTATTTATTGCAGTTAACAGGGTGATTTTATTTTTGTCCTCCATTGCTTCTACATTGTTTGAGTGAATACCAGCACATACAGAGCTTATGAGGAGACATCTATGCCCAAACAAAAGAAAGAATCTTACAGTCTGGATCAGATCAATTAAAAAAAATAAAATAATATTGAACTACAAGGAGGCAGCTATTTATTGGGTCATCTTACTATGCTACTGAAGAATCTAAATTTTGCTCTTTCCCACACAAATATCTCACATAAAAACCAGATTTAGCTAATTTAAATTCTCATTTTTTCCCGCTAGAAAAGGATGCAGACACTGAAAGACAAACCTGCTCTTTGGGCTGTGATGACAACTTTTGCATATTTCATTTTCACAGACAATTCCTGGTCATTCCAGAAATACAATACAGATCTTTCAATTTCTTAAAAAAAAAAAAAAAACAAACCCACTCATCTTTGTGTATCAGGTCATTGAATGCAGCCTGGAGTGGCAGTGACTGCCAGTTACTGAAAATTGCAGTAAATTCACATACCAACTGCCATTGATGCCTCCCAACCCTATCACACTGACCAGTAATGTGCTCTTTTACAAGGGATTGCATTTATGGCTGCAGGAGACAGACAGAACAACCTTTCTGTACATGTGTTACAAAAACTATTAAGGGTTCCTGTAAGGTACGCCAGATACACCTCAGCAACACCGTTCTCTCCATCAGAACCCAGCACATGCAGCCCAGGTCTTCCCAGTTTCCCAGCCCTGGGCACTGTCCGTACCTGACATGCGTACCTCTAGGTAGTGACCTACGGGAAAAAAGTTTTTCTGTTTCGTTCCGAATGCAGCATCCACACCATGAAAGCCACCAGTGGACCCTCCTAGACGGAGGGGAGCTGCTCTGTTTGTGGAAGAAGAAATTCACACCACTGCTCTCTAAGTACAGCATTACAGGTAACTCCTAACTTACCACTTCTCAAGTCTATTAACCCTGGGAAAATCAATGTTTTTTACCAACAGCAACAAAGCATTGAATACATCATGGTCACTCAATTATTTATGAGGAATGTATGACACTCCTATCAAAAAAAACCCCACAAATTCTCACTTTCTTTTCACATTTCCAGTTATTTGTCTCTTCCACAAAGATAAAAACATAATCTGTTAACATCTTCAAGATGTACGGCCACTTCCTTTTCCCCTTCTGTAAACACTGATTCTTATTTTATATGTGTATATATTAAAGAAATAGGAATAAGGTAGTCTGCAGCAACAAAGACTCGTGTATTACTGAGTGGAATTACACAACACCGAACGGGATGAACTGGTAAGACAGTCAGATGGCTCTTTTAAATATAAATTAGCGAACTAAATCATGCATCACAGGACAGCAGAAAACAGAATCACTATAACTCCACCACTTCTAGTTCGTACACTGGAATACACTGGAACCCTGGAGAACAAAAGACAGTTGTGATGTTGACTGAGGTCAAGTTGTGTTTACTGTCAATACATGACAAGCTTTGGCCTCAGTCACCAGGTATCATGAGCGCTCGACAGCCCCACAGCTCTCTCAGAGTCCCTCAGACACTAAAATCATTTGAGGAAACCAACCCTGCGCTAATCAAGTACTGAAAATTTATTCTCTTAGAGGATGTTTCAAAAAGGACTACTGCATTTCAGTGATTTCCTGCTCCCTTATGGCCTTCTGAACTCCCAGTATTGATGTGCTTTTCTGGAGGTCTACACACTGTCATCTCCACACAGACACTGCCTGCAGTATCCCAACACTTAATATTCTACCTCAAAACTTATGTTTTTTTCAATGTTCTATGGTCTGGGCTGCCCAAAACTGTAATGATTTTCAAAAAATCTTTAGAAGTCCATATTTCCTGTGAGATTAATGATGACTCAGAGAAGCTACAAAAACCATCTCCATTTCACCTCAACTTCAGCAGATAGATTTAGACTTTTTATACCAGAAATTACTATCCAAAAATGTCACACATCCATAATTCTAACATCAGTAAGGAAGAACTGCTCAACATTTAATAAAAACAAATATATTAAAACAATTAAAATAAAAAAATCAAAGCACTCTCAATTTCTCAGATGATCTCAGGTAGGATTGTCAAAAAGTACTTTCCGTTTCAAATGGCCTTTGATAAATTTGGTTAAGTACAAGACAATTATTACACAGGTTACTCTTGCATTTATTCTATATAGAAAAATTATTTGTCTTTCATTCTAGGTAAATCTGATACTAATTTTAACTGTAGAGCTTCTTATTACTACTAAACTTAAGTGTTTATATTAGAACATAGTACGAGAAATTTATAACTAAATTATAAAAATGTTCTCAAGGCTTATACAGCTGCTTGGCAAAATCTACCTACTTACCTGTATCAAACCTGATGGGGGATTTTTAAAAAGCAAAGCTGACATGAGAGTTTGAATTTTGCTCAGAATGCAAAAAAAAAAATATTACACATTACTGCTTCGTTCTCAGATACGGTGATCATGACATCAACCTTAAGCACATGCTTCACCTACAAACTGTTATTTCAGCCACTCTGATGCAGCCACCTGAATCTGAGTTTCTTTTCTGCTTCTTACATCAGCTGTGGTGTGGTACTGATCCCTTCTGAACACAGGTTTGTCATAGGAACTTACCACACCATGTTCAAAAAAATAAAAATGTTTCCATTATTTATGTATTGGTTAAGAGCTTTAGATGAGGAAGTGCAACTGGACTTCATATTATCCTCCATCTCTATTGCTTTGTGGGCAGCAGATTACAGAAAAGTAAAGATTATGAAAACTTGCAATATTGGTTCTTGGTTTATATGTGAACGACAGGAATATTTGATAGTTAAGATATTTGTAGTTGTGTAGAAAGATGGAATCAAAGATCACGTCAAGCCGGAGTTCAGCTTTCATGCTCCAGAAGACTGAACAACAAATCCTTCCCCTGCACCTCCTCATACTGGACATTATACTAAATAATAAAACAGAAAAAAGAAACAGAAATATGAAGTGCCTGAAAGTTAATGTTCTGGTGGATAATAGTTTGCTATGCATCCAAGCCAAATATTTTGGCCCTTTCTACTCAATATAGGGAATTCAGCCTATCTTCTGGAGGATAAAGCAGAAAGAAAATTTAGAAAAGTAGGAAAAAAAAAATTAGAAAATACTATCTTCAGTAAACTCAGATACTGCACCTGTACAAGGAGTAATGACAGCCTCTGGTACCTTAAAATACAAAGAACAAAGTGGAGCATATTATTTTTTTTCAGTTTTACCCACGAATCCAGAGCAATTCCATAGCAAATTTAATGAGGGTTTACAATGCCTTAACTGACAGCAGATTTTGTTCCCTAACTGTAGGTAAAAATCTCCAAATAGAAATAATATATTTCAGCGTGTTTAAATCTTGTATTTGTTTGGGCAGATGAATTATTTTCCTTTTAAAGAATTGTTCTTTCAAGACTATTCAAAGAAACCAACCATAGTTTTGAAAAATCATTTCTGAAGCAAAAGAAAAGAAGACGACACCCTATCTTACCTGACATCTGAGAACAATAAACAACCCCAGTTCCGGAATCCAATATACCTAACAAGCTACCTAAAAATTCCCAAACAATTTGAAAGTGCATAAAAGAACCAATATCTTCAGAAAAAAAAAATGCTGAAATCCAGTATCTTTTAATAAAAACCAGAAAGATCAAAGGAGCAACTTACACTTTATTCCTTTTCAAAACCACCTTCATTTGGAATCAAATTGCAAACCTGGTTATGAAGCGAGCCCTTATATTTTTCTTGCCTTATCCTGTAAGCATCTAGTGCTCCCAGATTTTACTGAAATACTGCAACCAGCCTGTAGGATTCAGGCAATTAAAATCCAGCAAACAGAGATCCAGAGTAAAATCTAATTACCTTCAGTATCGACCCCGAGACCAGGATTTTTATAACTCTCTTCACGTCCAATGCTGCCTCTACAACAAATAGAAGAATGCCCACAAGTATGAATTTGGATGAAAAAGAAGTGAAACAGCTCAGAAAGGAAAAGAAATAAAAATTAGAAAGTAGATTCTTTATATAAAGAAAGAAAATAGACAAATTGCAGAATGAGGAAAGTATAGAAGAAGAATAGCATAGGGATGTATTTTTGGCCAGGTATCTTCCAAAGCACTCATGTACCGTCAGGAGAACAATTTAGTGCGAAGGTAATAATCAGAAACAACATTAACTTCTACTACTACAGTTTTGTTGGAAAGTAAGGAATTAAATTGTCTGGAACTACCCCAGAGTCCAAACGTTTGGCCATAGGTATTAAATAAATGCTTAAATAAAACCTTCAGCAGATGTTCTACCCCAGTGAAAGAAGAAGGATAATGCACTCAGTGATCACTCTCCTTATCTCTACCAAAGAGAAATTATCCCTCTAGAGAAGTAATAATAGCAGAAAAGACACTTCTCAGCAAAGGGAAAGCCCTTATTTGCCATGCAGCTAAAAAAAAAAAAAAAAAAAGACAGGTATAGTTGAGAAGATCATTGACTTGATTATTGCCTCAAAATTGATATGGGAAACATCTTGAGACACTGCATTATACATAGAGAAAATGACCAACGACAAATACACACATTATAATTTATCTCTTATTTACACAAGATCTTATGCTGCTTTCAGAGTTTACTTTTCAAGGATCAGGTCAATACTGAACAATTAGCAATTAACATGTCTCTAAGTCATATTACTATGTGGCCCTTACTACTATTGTAGACAAACACACAACTATTATTGGAGTTACCCTCAGAACAAATTTCTGAGGAACAGACCAATTACCAATTTAACACTCTATGTGGTGTTATTATCATTGGGGATTTTATTATCATTGGGGAACTAAGGCAGAGAGACAAAGAAATTTATGTAAGGTTTCTAGAGAATCAGAGTCCAGATCTCCTGACTGCTTATACACTGCCTAATCTACTGAAACATCTTAAAATCTATGTCACCACACATTTCAAACACCCCACTGAAAATACTGGAACTACTTGTAGATTTGTCACTTTAAAACAGGGCACAAACACAATACCGACATTATCATATCTCAGCACTTTATCAAATGAGATATATCACAAACCGCTGTTCTTCTGTCATCACTATAGTATATAGATCCCTTTACATATACAGCTGCATATAACTGTAAAAGTGACTTTTCAAAAAGTGATGCACCGTAGTCTTAGCACCGTAAGGAGTGGTTAAGCAGCCTACCTCCAACCCTTCCTCCATCCATCCCAGTATCACCACCAAAGCCCCCAGACAGCACTGCACTTCTCTCCCCCCAGCCGCAGCAGCCACCCCTGCCAAGCCCAGGCTGACCCCCTCGGCAGAAGCACATCTTTGAAACACGGTGAGATTCTGCACATAACTCCATTCAAATCACAGGATTCAAATCTTTTCTCTTTTCAAATCACAGGACCGAAGACCGAGATACAGGACAGTGTTCACGTGATTGATGCTGAACGTACTCCAACAAACCCCTAAGAACCCAACACATGGGATCAGGGGGTTGCTCTGGATCTGTTTTCACACAGTGCAGAAAAACTGAACCTCTTCTACCAAAAAAAAAATTAAAAAACATTCCCTAAATCAGAAAACAATTAAAAAAAAAAAAGAGGACATTTTACATACATAACATGCTTAACAAAACCTGGATGAAAAGACAGATTATGTTTTTTATTTGGAAATCCTGGATTCTGTTGGTTTAAATAAAATTCTTAATGTTACTGTAACTAGCCACTTATGCATTAAACATACAGTTTCTCCATACAGATTCACAAAGACTCAGAGGCATGTAAAATTTCTGTAGACCAAATACATTTATTTCCTTTGCTGAGCTGAACTGCATTGCATGATGAAGGACAACAAACAGCTTTAATAAGCTGTTAAGATTTTTCAACTCGCAAAGCACCACCGAGGAGCCAGCCCAGATCCCCGGCCCCTGTCCCGCTCCCAGAGCTGGTGGGACAGCAGCCCAGCAGAGCTCACCGGTGGGTAAACCCTTTGGGGCAGCACAGCGGCCGACTCAATGCCACTGGGCTCTGGCAGCACACGCAACAAAGCCAAGTGTCCTGGTTTTGGCAGGGATGGAGCTAATTTTCCTCTCAGTAGCCGGTGTATTTTGGATTGGAATGTTGATAAGTACACTGATGATACAAGTTGTTGCTAATGAGACCAAGGACACTGTCCAGATTTCCAAGTCTCGCTAATGTGCAGGTGCAGGAAGCTGGGAGGGATACAGACAGAATAATTGACCCAAACTGGCCAAAGAGAGTGTCGTGGTTTTGTTTAGTAGGGGGGGGCCTAAGGTGGTAGCTTCTGTAGGAAACTGCTAGAAGTCGCTCCCCTTTGTTCAGGGGACTTGGCCAGGCCTGGGGCGGACCTGCTGCTGGCCAGGGCCGAGCCGATTGGTAGCAGAATGTCTCGTGATAACGCCTCTGCGATAACGTATTTAAGAATGGGAAAACAGAAAAAAAAGACAGAGGAGAGAAGATGTGAAGAAGCTGAGCGGGGGCAGAGGCGCAGAGGGGGAGGCGCAGGCCTCATGGGCCTTGCAGGCCTCACCCTCTGGCCTCTCGCCAGGCAGCCGATTGGGCCCGACTCGGTCCAGCCCAGCTGCAAGAAGTGGAAAGGAGATGAGAAGTGAATAAGATGTAAAAAAAGATCCTGAGAGACATCTACCAGCCTGTTGTGAGGAACGGCTGCAGACGCCAAGGTCAGTTCAGAAGGAGGGGGAGGAGTAATGCGGCTCCTGGCCAAGATTCCCCTGCAGCCTGTGGTGACGACCATGGTGGAGCAGGTTGTCCCCCTGCAGCCCATGGAGGTCCACGGAGGAGCAGAGATCCACTTGGAGCCCGTGAAGGACACCATACCGGGGGAGGTGGATGCCTGAAGGCAGCTGTGGCCCGTGGAGGGCCCGCTGGGACAGCTGTTCTGGAGAGACTGCACCCGTGGAAGAGATGACCCACGCCAGAGCAGTTCCACGAAGGACTGTGGCCCGTGGGAGGGACCCCACGCTGGAGCAGGGGAGGAATGTGAGGAGTTCTTCCCCCGACCATGAAGCAGTGGCGTAGAACAACATATGATGAACTGACTGCAACCCCCATTCCCTCTTCCCCCCTGTGCCGCTCGGGGGGGGGGGGGAAGGTAGTAGAGATAATGTTAAGCTTGGGAAGAGGGAGGGGTGGGGGGAGGTTATCTTGTTCTCTGTCTCATTATCCTGCTGTTTGTAGTAATAAATGAATAGTTTTTTCCCCAAGTCGAGTCTGTTTTGCCCGTGACGGTAACTTTAAGGATTTCTCCCTGTCCTTATCTCAAACCTCGAGCTGTTTTTCCTTATATTTTCTCTCCCTGTTCTCTCGGAGGGTGGGGGGAGTGAGAGAGAGACTGCGTAGTCTGGTCCAATCGGGGCTGAACTACGACAGAGAGTATTCCATGTCATAAGCATCACGCTCAGTACTTAAGTGGGGGTTGCCCAGGGAGCCATCTCGCTCGCTGGCATCACTCCTACCTTGCTCTCTTCCTCTCGCTCCTTTGCTGGCTGCTCAGTTTTGTTTCCGTGATCGCTGCTCAGGACGGGCTGTGTTAGTCATTGGGACATCAGGTGGTGAGAAAACATAAACTATTCATTTTGTGTATTTTCGTATCCTTATCTTTTGTTATTATTTGCTATTCTAGTAAATTGTCTTCATCTCAACCCACGAGTTTTCCTTTCTTTCCAGTTCTCTCCCCCATCCCACTGGGGACTGGAGTGTGAGCGACAAACTGTGTGATGACCAGGCCTAAACCACAGCCACAGGTCAGGGCAGCGCCTCTCTGCAATACTCAGTGTGAAGTCCTTGGCGGATTCTCCCTCCTTAGGTGACAATCCAACTGGAAGGGATGTCAGAGGGAAGGGGAGAGGGGAGGGAAGCAAAGTTCCTGACAATCCAACTGGAAGGGATGTCGGAGGGAAGGGGAGAGGGGAGGGAAGCAAAGTTCCTCTCTGGAGGTGGGCAGTAAGAATGGTGAGGAGGCAGCTGTTCCAGGACTGAGAGCACACCTCCCCTTCGTCTCCCATGGCTTCCAGAAGCACAAGGGGCTGGAATCGTCTCCCTGGGGAGAGCAACCTCCCTCCCTTCTCGCACAGGACAACAGACTCGTACCTTCCCCCAGGAGCCGGGGTCAGGGCACCAGCTCCAGGCCTCCTCCACCTCCCAGGCCGGGCTGCAGCACAGCCCTTCCCATGTGTCAGAGCCAGGGCTCAGGAGGCAGGACGTCTCCATCTCCCATCGAAACTTCCCAGCTCTTACAGTACATGCTGCCCATCTTAAAAAACAGGTGAGGAGTCCTATGCTAGGAGATGTAATCTGAAAAGATGAAAACTCTCAGGCAGTAGCACCAGCACTGCAGACTGACAAATCCTTGTAGCCTACTAAGCAACTGGATGGCGTTACTCAGCATTTTCTTCCACTCCTACCTCGTTTTTTTCCTGTTTCCTCACTTTTCTTTGCTGGCCAGGTTACTCTTTGTATTTATAATAAGCAATTACAGAAATACTTTGCAAAGCTTTCTGAAAAACAAGACAATCCAAAATTTCCTTGTTTTATAAACAGTTCTAAGACAGAAACAAATTACAGGCATTGCTTGCGGACAGCTTTAGTAAGCAAAACTCAATTACAAACCTTTAAAACACAGCTCTAACACACAAAACCACAAGATCTACAAACAGTCAATTGGCAATTCTCCTGCAAGAGAAACACGAAATATTCCACACCATACTGTGAACTTGATAATACTGATATGAAATTGCCCTGCATAGTTGATATTGGCACATGAAAATAAAGCAAAGCTCAGCAAGACACATGAAATTCATGCATTTCCAATGTAATTCCAGCCAGCATAGCATAAATCAGCATGGGCATGTAATTCTTGGCTGTCTTGTTTGACATAAGCAAAGCACAAATTATGTGTTGTTGCAGGTGCTTTGCAAGCAAACATGACACCCAGCTGATTGTTAACAGGTGAACTTTTTTCAAAGGAAAATAAGCCGAAGGAAGATCTCCAAGCCAACTAACAAAAAAAACCCAGGTGGAAGTAGTTATGGCCATCCCGGGGCTGGAGCAGTCAGAAGCCATTGCATGATGTTGGGACGGCATCGGGAACAGGCTGCTTCTACGGGAACGAGGAGCAGGCTCCAGCAGGCTTGTGAAGCGTTTCTGGGGATGGCAGCCACGTCCAGCCAGGCCAGTCGCTGGGCTGCTCAACAAGGGCAGCTCCGTTTGGCTCAGATGTCGTAAGAAATGTCTGGCTCACTCTGAAAGCTACAGAACACCTGCAATTTATGCTGAGAAAGCTGCAGTTTCTAGCTCCTCAAAGCCAAATTCCAAAGTTACATGACCTATAATATTGCTAATCAAACTGATTATTTAAGTTTCCAAATGTATGGGTTTCTTTTTTCTTATACAAAGCCCCAGAAGTGTGAAATACCTTACAGGTCTTGAAGATGAAGCCGCTCTGCTACAAGTCCCTTTTACCTTTGAAGATGTTTTATATAAAACTCAAAGCATTCAGAGCAGCCAAACAGCCCGTGCATTGTGCAGGTTAGAGCACCAAGGGTGAAAAAGCGGTCAGAAAAAAAAAAATGGTATTTTTAAAGTCATTTATCCTTTATACTAAAATTCAACCGTTTCATTTTGAAAACAATTACTGCAGATTCAACGGATATGCTCTTCATAACAGAAAATTATTAAAAAATCAAAAAAAAATATAAAGAGGGTTCCCTGACTTGGAGACTTGAGTGAACTGTCTTGGTTGTTGGGTTTCCTACCTCTCTCTCTTCTGTTGCCCCTCTGGGAAACTTCTGTCTAAATCACGCATTGGAGGTCCACTCTCTCTAACTGCAGGCTGTCTTCAGGAGACAGCAGTATCTGTAGCTGCCAGCTCAAGGGGGAAAAAAAAAAGAAAAAAAGGCTATAGAGACACAGAAGCTAGGCTGTTCCCGGATTTGATCAGAAATTGCCTCTCAGCAGTGACATAAAACATTGTTTTCAGGCAAAACAGGAATAAACACGTGCATAAACTTTTGACTCGGAGCAATTCCACTCTAGTTCTGTGATCCATCAAATCTTAGAACATAAACATGATGAGATGTGGCAGGGGAGGTTTAGACTGGATATTAGGAAACACATCTTTACTGAAAGAGTGGTCAGGCACTGGAACAGGCTGCCCAAGGAAGTGGTGGAGTCACCATCCCTGGAGGTGTTCAAAGAACGTGTAGACGTGGCACTTCAGGACATGGTTTAGTGGACATGGTAGTGTTAGGTTGACGGTTGGACTTGATGATCTTGGAGGTCTTTTCCAACCTTAAAGATTCTACGATTCTATGATTCGATGTGGTTGGCTCTGGCTTCCGAACAGGAAAAAAGCTGCAACTACCTGATGACTGAGTAGATGGCACTCTTCTTGCTGTGCATAACCCGAGTCCAGCAATGTGGCAGAGGGCAGTTGCTCTCAAGTTAGACAGGTATAATTGAGCTCAGAAAGACTGGTCAGAAAACAAGGATTCTGCTTAAAAAAAAAAAAAAAAATTGGAAGGATTGGTATTCAGTTTAATTTTCATAGAATCACAGAATCATAAAATAGTTAGGGTTGGAAGGGACCTTCAAAGGTCATCTAGTCCAACCCCCTGCAAGAAGTAGGGACATCTCCAACAAGATCAGGTTGCTCAGAGCCTCGTCCAACCTGGCCTTGAACGTTTCCAGAGATGGGGCATCCACCACCTCTCTGGGCAACCTGTTCCAGTGTTCTACCACCCTCATTGTAATTTTTTTTTTTCCTTATGTCTAGTCTAAATCTACCCTCTTTTATTTTAAAAACCATCACCCCTTGTCCTATAACAACAGGCCCTGCTTAAGAGTTTCTCCCCATCTTTCCTGTAAGCCCCCTTTAGATATTGGAAGGCCACTATAAGGTCTCCCTAGAGCCTCTTCTCCAGGCTGAACAGCCTCAACTCTCTCAGCCTGTCCTCACAGGAGAGGTGCTCCAGCTCTCTTATCATCTTCAAGGCCCTCCTCTGGACCCTTTCCAACTGGTCCATGTCCTTCTTATGTTGGGGGCTCCACAGCCAGGTCTGGAGAGCCAGGTGAGGTCTCACAAGAGTGGAGCAGAGGGGCAGAATCACCTCCCTTGACCTGCTGGCCACGTTTCTTTTGAGGCAGCCCAGGCAGTTGGCTTTCTGGGCTGAAAGTGCACACTGACAGCTCATGTCCAGCTTTTCATCCACCAGTACCCCCAAGTCCTTCTTGTCAGGGCTGCACTCAATCCCTTCATCCCCAGCCCATGTGCAGGACCTTGCACTTGGTCTTACTGAACCTCATGAGGTTTGCATGCGCCCACTTCTCAAGCTTGTCCAGCTCCCTCTGGATGGCATCCTGTCCCTCAGGCATGTCAGCCACACCACTCAGCTTGGTGTCATCTGCAAACTTGCTGAGGGTGCACTCAATCCCACTGTCTAGATCATTGATTAAGATGTTAAACAGTACTGGTCCCAGTATGGACCCTTGAGGGACACCACCTGTCGCCAACCTCCATCTGACAAAAGCATTTTGTGCTTTTAAAAAATAAAATGGAGGAGAAAGAAGGAAATCTTTCAAATATTAGTTGAAGAATTCCTATCCAACTGTAGTCCTGCACCAAGCATCACTGGAGATTATTGTACAGATCTCCTCCCTGGGATGGTCTGAGTCAGCTGACGAGCAGGTTCAGGCCACTCGCTTGCAAGTGTGTATTTGGGGAAACCTTTACGGTGCCCCATCTGACATTCCCAGAGGGAAAGCTCAGGTCTCTCATCACCTAGAGAGCTATCCACTGCTCACTCCTCTGTTCTGGGATGTGGTTGTGCCCAGCACTCTGTGCAGCTTTGGCTATCCCATCCTTCTGATAACAGTGGGAGACACACACATGCACAAGAAAAAACTTGGTATTCTGCAGTGCAGGATGACCCCAGCACTCTTCAAACACAGGCATTTTCATCTCCTGCTACGAGGACACCCGGCATGCCTGAACAGCCCGATTGCTGGCTGAATTCAGGACAGCGAAGAGCTGGTGATGGTCCTGGGAGGGGAACGATCCCAGTGCTGTTCCATGAAGTACTGTTTGGACCTTTTCTTTACAGTTGTTTGGATTGTTAACTCTGGTGCCTGAGCCAAAGTCCCGCTCATCCCACCTGTTCCCCGGTCAGAGTGGCTGCACACAACATCACACATTTTCTGTACAAAACTGCGTTGCAGTATTGCCATGCACTGCGAACCAGCTGCGCTTTTTCAGGTCAAAGACATCAGCTTTTCAGGGTTTCCTTTGTCCTTAGTCCTACAAATGACTGCACCTGTAAAAAGCTTTGATGAATTAATAATGCAAACGCAGGGCAATTGTGCTCATGATCAACTTCAGGATCAAAGTCCTATCAGACTAACTACATAACAAAGGGTGTTGTACAGCGAACAGGACTACGTGGCTGTCAAAAGGAAACATGATTTTTTTCATAATTTCAGGTGTCCACAATGTGCTGCCCTGGCTTGTGCCAGTTTTATTTAAAGCACCCAGAAGTACAGTGGTACTTAAAAGGGGATTTAAAAAAGGATTGTGGAACCTCAGCTGGATGTCACCATTAATGTTACACAACTTCTTTCTCCTGAAAAACGAGCGTGGATCCAGCAAGACCTAAGTCTTGTTGCTTGTACAAGGCACAACCCTACTCTGATCTCTCACTGATCATCTCTTTAACCCTGCACAGTCCCCAGGCAGTGAAAGAGGAGGACACAGAGACCTTCCAGAGGATCCTCACAGTGAAACATACTCCAGCAGCTCAGGCAGACATTCCTCACACCAGGTCAGTGCTGGGAAGTTCCCCCACCCCCTTCCTTCATCCCAGCCTCTCCAAGGGGAGTGGGAGGAAAGAGTTTCCAATGAGAAATGAGAAACTGATGCCAAAGTGAAGGAGGTGAAAGCACAAAGAGGGAAAAACAGCTCTCCACTGAGGGACAGAAGTACAGAGCCACAAAGTGGTGTAACTGCAACTGAAATGGCCTCAATGGAGCCCTGCCCAGCATGACTATGTGTCCTCATAAACCCAAAACAGCCACACTGCTCTACAATTCCTCAGTAATTTGGAAGGATACCATCTGACAACTCTATACCCTAGCCCTAACTTTTCACAAGTTCAGCTAAATCTAGGATCCTGCTAATAACCTCACCCAACTTGGGTCAAAAGATGGCAACAGCAGGGCTCTGAAAGATGCCACCATCCACCGAAGCCAATCTGAAGTCCCTCAGCATTGTGAAAAGTGAGAAGCTCTCACTAGGTGTTTAATTAGTATTCTATATGTGTCACTCGGCAAACCAAACTTTGCCTGTGGTAATATTTTTTAGGACCTCTCATGTTTCCAAAACAAATGGGAAAGTTTTTTTAAAACAAAAAGAAAAAGGAAAAAAAAACCAAACCTTCACACCCCAAAAACCCCCCCACAAAATTATAATTTGCCACTCATCAGGCAGCAGCTTTAACAGGCCAGAAAAAAAAATCATAAATCTGTCATACAGTGTGGATGATGTACCTGCATGTCCAATTAGCATTGCAAACAAACATAAATATCTCATTAAAACATATAAATGTATATTACTTCAGTTTCCTACACTTCACTGCTTCCAAAATGTTTCTGAAAGGCATTTTATTTTAAGAGACAACACTCCCATCAGACTGTCTCCTCTGTACAGACCTTTGCATGCTTGTGATTCTTTGTTATTGACAAAGCTTCTGCTTTACACGGGATTTGTCACAGAATTTAAAGTAAATACCTCCAAAAATGTTTTACTCAGAAATCGATAGAAGTCCTTACTGAACAGGAGAGGGGTTTTTGCAGGTTATGCGCGTTTACTTGGACGCAGTGCTGCTTGCATAGACTTTCAAATTACATTGCAGGGTTCTTCACTGTGTTATTGATTGACCTGAGATTTTTGGCAAGTCATTTCACCGCCGTGCGGTTCTGCCTCTTCCTGCCTATCCGCTGTGTCCAATTAGCCTCCATACACCCTTTGGGGCAGCGACTGTTTCTCACTGCCAGCTTGTAGTACCTGTCTCCACGGGATCTGGTTTCAGTTGTCTTGATACACTAATAGTAACATTCATGTTTTAGGAGATTAATTATTTAAATAATAAAAAGAGAAAACTAAGTAATTGTATTGGAGAAATACAGTGACAGCTCTGTTGGTAAGCCATACGTATTCAGATGGATCGCTTCTTTCTAAAAAGCTAGACAGGCTTTAAATAATAAAAAAAAAAAAACATAAAAAGACAGCACACCTGATGAAAATATAATCACTGCAATTGTGAAACTCAGCAATATCCTAGGAGGTTTTAAGAACAATATCTCACAGCCTAGATCGGGAGACCAAAGATGCGAAGCAGTTTTACACCGTCCCAGCTTCCCTCCCCGCATCGAAATTCACTGAGGTCGGTGAGGAGACCAAGGGTAACTCCCTGTTGGGGGACTCCAAATAAGCTCTTTTTGTAAAGGTTTTTTACAATCTGGAATCTATTCAGATAGTTTAATAACAAGAGCAATACTAGTGTCCAGAGGGATCCATGTGAAGACTTCTGTTTTAATGTCTCAGCTGCAAATCTCTTTCCCAGCAGCATCCTCCTCGCTAGCTGGCCAGCAATGTGCAGACGCGGAGGGAGGAATTCTGCAGCTCACTGCAACCAGTTCCTGCAGCAATTGGAGAGAAATTTGCTTACTGCCTACTAGAAATCTACTTAATATTGACCCAAAAGAGCACTATTGGATCCCAACTGGACTTGCTACATTTCCCAAGAGAAACTGATACTCTTCATACGCAGGAGGTGCTTTCTCAGGTACGCAAAAAAAAAAAAAATCTTCAGTTTCCCCAACTTTTACATTCAGAAACATCAATTTCATTACCCTTAAAACACATACAAAACCATGAATCCCTATAAAGGCAAAGCAGATGTTATACTTCTGCAAGTACAGAAACCCCTACAATATTTCACACATATTTAGAGGAGACATTTTAAAATTTTATGGGTTCATCTGTTCTGAAGAGTATTTCAGTACATAAGTACCATAGGCATAACATGAAAATGCAACATAAATATGAACAAAGAAGACCTTTCAATTAATATTTCAATTATTGACTTTTAATTTTAACTAAGAAAACCCAACATCTTGGTTTTACTTTATTTCCTCAACAAAACCTCCAGTGCTGTGATACATTCTTTTCCTGAAATCTTTTATGCTATTTTTACTGGAAAACGACCAAATAGAGTGAGCATTGAAAAAGCTCTTTTTACTGGCTTATCAGAAATTCCAGTAATTCTTCCAGAAGTTTACAGGGGGAAAATGTTCCTCCACAAGTAAATGGAGCAGATAAAATGAATAAATTAAATTGTTCAGGAAATATATTCTCTGTATTCAGACTAGCTAAGGTTTTTTGAACAAGCTTCACTGGCAGTAGCTGCAATGGAAAGACCATGAGACAACAGACCCGTGCTACCAATAATAGAAGCTCCTCAACAGTCACTGCTCTGAAATTCTATTGTTCAACTTTTATCCACTTTACAGCTTCTATCACCAAGACTAAAATACTGTTAATTTGAGTTACAGATCCTGTGTTAAAATTATACAGAATATTTCCAATAACTACTACCAAGAAAGTCATTATGGCTAACTCCGAATTTAGTGTGAATACTTACTTACATTGCCATAGAAACTAGAGACTCCCAACTTGAAACTGTCATGCTAGCTCCTGTAACAAAAAGGCAATTCCTCTCACCAAAAGGTTTCAGACTTGATGCATGAGACAACAGACAGAGATAACAAACCCACATGGAAGGGGAAATCGGGAATACCAGCGAAACAATCACTGTCAATATAACAAACAGGAATCACAGCACAGCACCTAGTATCGAGCGGGCATCTCCGCAGAACTCAGTTGCAAGGAGAGTTTTGCAAAAGAATAGTCTAGTGGCTGTGCATAGAAATTTGGGGAGTAATGACACTTTACCTAAGCAAAACACAGGATAGCTTAAATTGACCAGGTGTTCACCTCCTGCCCCAATGTGCTACAGGAGCGTTGGATCTGCTGCCTCTCCCACCCCACCGGCACTGCGCTGCGGTGAGGGGAGCGCTGAGGGGCTCTGCCAGCTTACTCAGTTTGCAGCAGGACTCTGCACACTTTGAAATATAAAATGCTGTTCTTATACAAGGACAGAGAATTAAAATATAATGGGATTAATCCTTGTTTATATTAACGTACTGTTTTGGAAGCATAAGAGAGGCTTAGGTGACATTTATTAATGCAGATTAATAGGACTTAGAAAGGAAATAATAGAAACTAACACAGCCATTTCATTTCACACTAGTTAAAGAACCAGCCATGTGAATGCAACATGTTAGAAACTATTCCGTACAACTCGAGGTACAAACAGGACCATTCCTCAGTTTTCAATCTGAGTTTAAAATCAAGCAAACAAAGAATGTGTGTGTTGTAAGAACTTACACATGAAAACTGATGTCCTGAAATGAGACTGATGCCTTATTTCTGTTTCCTTTCCTGGGAACTCTGTGAACAATTTAATAATCCTGGATAATTCAATGAAATTATTGCCCATGATGGCTATAGAGACTACCATATGTTGTCAAGGCTGTGTCATGTATCTGCCAGACCAGGGACAACGGGAAACTGTTATAGCAGGGTTACTCCCATCAGAACAGGAATGATCTGGAATCATGGAATGCCAAAATTAAAACAAGTTTATGCATGCTTTCTGAAGTAAATACAAGTATAGAGGGTAAAAACATCTTACTAGTAGAATAAACTAGTTGACATTAATGCCAGACCTGAAAGACGCACTACTTGAAAGGGGCGAGGTGAACTCCAGGGACAGAGGAGGCCCTGAACAAAGATGCTTCAGTAGCAGAAAAGCTGTGGAGCAAACAAGAAAGAAGTGGTGGCAACTAAGTCTCCATGGTTTCTGAGAAAGAAAAGGTATATGGGAGGAGCTCCTTGAAGTACGCTGATCTGAACCAAGGATGATTCAAGACATTCAGAAAAAATGTGATCTAGAAATGTAAGGAAGCATTATTTCACCTATGGATTTTTTTTCTGGCAGTGGACATAGCCAATCTGGTTTGTCTGCAAACCATAAAACACGTGAACACTTGTTTTTTTCTTCCATTTTCACATGATCTCGAACATCTGAACTGGAAGCCTTGCTTCACAAGGTCGGAGGTCTGAAAAGAAAGGTGCAGAAGTTACTTAGTGTCTGTGAGCCAGCACTGCCTCTGAAGGTCAATGACACCATAACAGTTTTGGTACCAGAGAGGGAGGATGCAGAACGTGAGCCAGGGAGGTCCTGGTGCCACCTCAGCAGCAAGAGACCCGGCATGCAGTTCTGGTGCAATGGCAACTAAACGCTACCTGGTAAATCTCCATTTTTGTAGGACCATCACACACATACAAATCCTACACAAATATGTGTCATCCTACACAAATCTGTGTTTCTCCCTCATTTCTCAGGGGACACCACTGTTTCACCTTACTTTGGTGAGAATTTGGGACAGAAACCGTGATGCATTAAGAACAACTAGTGAGGTCAGCTAAAGAAAGAAAGAATACAATTTTTTTCATTAGAATGAGTCAATTGTGGGTATTTTAGAGGGCCAGCCTTAGCCCAGCAGGAGATGTCAACATATTTTGAGGATCTAAGACAGGTCTAGGAAATGCACATTCCCTGTGCTGGAGAATCTCCTCAGAGCTGCACAATCTCTCTTGAATATGACAGAACATGTGATTTGTAAAGCCAGTTATATTTTAGTTTAATAATCTCTGATTCTTTCTTCCTGGGACCTTCTCTCCTACATTTTACTTTCTCCATTTTGTTCCTTGTCTTACTTTCCTTCATCTTGAGTTCATGCATTGTAGAAATAAACAAAGACATCCAGGAGAAACGTCTGCAGCTGATAAGCAGAGTGAAACAGCATTATTCATCTATTACTAACCATAAACTATATATGAATGAGAAGACACCTGGAAGCGCAGTGTTGACAGCAACACACCTTTTGATGAAGCTGTCTGGATCCTAGCAATCTGCATGTGCTGACTGACAGTTTAGAAATAATGCATTTGTGGTTCATTTACACACTGGAAACAGGGTAAATACATGGCAGATGTACACAAACAACAGCCTTCTGTCAACTAAGCTTCTAGCAAAAAGTCCAAATTATGGATAGGAGGTATGAATAAAAGAGACATTAAAATAATAAGTACTGTTTCAGAGATTATCAATTACAATGAAAACTTTTTTCGAGTGTGGGACAGGTAGATAAATTTCAGTTTTGTTAAAGCACTTCACTCTCTTCCTTCTCTCTTGCTCCTGTCTGCTATTCCAGTTTCCTCTGTGGCAGCTTCAGCCTGCAGTGAGAAAGCTACACAAATGGCCAGCAAGACTACTACACCTTCTTGCTGGGTAGATTTCCATGAGGTTGAAAGCAAACTTATTTGTAATAAATTAGGTGTGATGAAGAGATAGTGTCGAGATCATAGCACCTGTGATTTTAGAAAATATAGTTAAGGCCAGCATTGCAATGTCATTCAGCAACAAAAACCAAAAATAGGCACTTTTCTACTGAAATCAATACCTTCAAATTCTGCACTATGGACTGCACCTGCTTGGGTAGGCATCCAGTCAATCTTACTCCAAAGTTGATGATAATTTTATTTCCTCCTGCAGAAAACGGTGCCTTACTGCACATTGCGTGGCCATCAGAATGAACAGGTTCATTGTAACTACCATACATATATGCATCAAAACATGTATGACAAACATTCTAGATTGATACTGTAGCCCATAAATATCTGTATATATTTTATTATTGTGTAGCAATACTACACTAAGTCTTACACACTCTCAACCCACAGATAAAAAGTCCTACCCATAGCTCTCCAAAAAAAAAAAAAACCCAAACAACAGATGAATATGTATACTTACACATTAATAAATACCTATTATGTGTATGGAAGAAAAGAAATTACTTCCAGAATGTTAACACAGTCAAGCACTATGCTTTTTGACCCTTGCCTTGATGCTCTGCAGCAAAAAAAAAAAAAAAAAATTATCTTTTTTTTAATAAATTGTTTGTACTGCTATGAGGAAGAGAAGAACAAGAAACATCTGCTTCTATAACTACTGTAGCACTTTCGTCTCCATCACCCTTTCTAAATCACAGTATGACCACCTCCTCACATAAATTCCTCCTGAAGGAGAACTTTTTCCATGTATACACCACTTCTTGCATACAAAAAATGTAGATGAATTTACCAACTCTTTCATGTCATGAAAGGCACTCCTCATCTAGAAGGAGTAAGGAGAAGATCATGAACAATGAAAGCAAACGCTTAGAATCCGTATCTTTCACAAAATGCTGAATTCATGCAGGTGAGGTTATAGGATGCATAAAATAAGTCAAGATGCAATTTTACCCCCTCATATCGGTACTTTCCTTTGATGTCAACAGTATCAACAGATGGACAAGTGTTAGTGTGAGATGAACTTTACCATATGTGACTCAACAGGATTAAGCAGAGCACTCTCAATTATTTAATTTCTTCAAGGAAATGATGCACTAACAAAGTCATGGCCCCATCCGTTAATGGCACATTTGTAATTCTCCAAGAAGGAAAAAGACTGATGAATATAATTCTACTGCCAGTGAACACACAGAGTTCCTGACATGAAACATCAGAGTCTCCCTGGAGGAGCTGAAGAATAAATCACCAGCTACATGGGTCAGAAGTCAGCTTCAGTGGTCTTTAAGATGGACAAGCATAAGAATTACATAAAGTCATGGTAAAAAGAGAACTCTGAATGTCACTGCTGGAGTTAGTAAAATCCTACAGAGCACAAGTTAGGAAAAAGGAGTGAGTCTGAAGTACAATTTATTTTCAAAGACTAACTTTGCATTATAGACCAGAAGTGCAACCAGGCAGGTTTTTATAGTTCTTTGGGTTTGGTTTTTGCAAGACCTTTGTGATTTTTTTTTTTAAAATTCGCAAAAATCACACCACTTTCTATTGTAAAATATCATCCTTTATGTTAGTGAAGAAAATTTTATCCAACATTCACATTTGGGAAGACAGTATATATTGATACCCAGGAAAAAAAAAATTAAAAAAAAACACAAAAAAAGACAATCTGTATGATCTGTATGCACAGAGTATTTTAATGAACATAGAAGAGAATTATTGATGAACTTAAATAACCAAAGGAGTTTCTTAAAAATGTAACTATACATAGGAATACGTGTATGAAAAAGTCTGTAGGAAAACAGTTACATGTTAACTAGCTGACACGGTATTTACATGTGCAGGGAAAAACTTTAGAAAATTGAAACATTCCCGTACCTCTCTGTCAAAAGGCTTGTCACAAACTTTTAAATAAAAAAAAAAAAAGAAAATTATCTGCCAGGTTTTAATTACAATACTCATGGATGAACTTATTAAGGAAAAAAAAAAACAACAAAACCCAGACTTGCTACAAGGCTAAGAAATCCCTGAGCCACAAATCACTGAGTGCTGGGACAGTACTGTCCTGTCCTTCTACTCTTTGCCGGGAAACTGCTGTTGCCACTACCAGGGAGAGGATGTGGAGGAAGCAAACCTGCAGTCTGCCCAAACACGGCCCCTCTTGCATCCACCCTAATGAGGGTCCAAATCTTCTCCTGACTGCAAATATGCCCAAGCCCATCGAACATCAGCAAAACACTTTAGCGTACGCTGACTGTAAGTAAATTATTAGTCTGAGAATGTAACATTGGTTTTAAGTCCCTCCTTACATTATGTATACTAAATTGTCTTTTTGCATAAGGTGCTAAAGCGTTGTGGGTTGAAGCTGAAAGTCTGATGATTTAGTCAAATCAGAGATGTTAGAAAGTGTCAATACAAAGTAACAATGTTATTCAGTTCAACTACTAGTTTCATATGGTCATACAACTAAATACTTCCAGAAGTACATTAAATTGCAAAGTGAGTCAGATCACCTGGTTACTTAATACGTCCAAATCATTTTCCTTGAGGAACAGATGTGTCAGGCAGCAGCTCCAGGACAAAATCTGCTGCAGTGCTCCTGAGTTCTGAAATCCATGTTTTCAGACTGTTCACTGGGATTCTGCTGAGGGCATCTGTGGAAGTTTGTAACTCTATGCAAAGAATAAAGATCCCGGTTTATGCAGGACAGCTGAGTGGGCTGTTCCTGCAACCCTCCAAATTAAAACCAAAGCTGTATTGGAGTCTGCACACATCATGGACCTGTGTCGCCTACTGATAGGAATTACTGGAGAAGGACACTGTGGATCTGAGATATCAGCGATGAACAGAGAGTAGAACTGGAAACAACACTGCTCCTCACATGACTCTCCCGTGTGATTATCCAAATTAGGATGCCTTTCCTTAACACATTGCTACTTTTACAACTACGCATCTGTGGGAAGAAGGCAGTACTTAATCTAAAATGTTCTGCATGTAAAAACAATCACATTTGAAATTCAGAACTATTTCTTTCAGAAACAGTAAGGCTCTTCTCTTCATCAGAGTGAACAGGTCAGAATGTGTAACATTTGCAAATATACCTGACTGATTTGACTGCCGTACAAAATTCTCCCATTCAAAGGGTATAAACTCAAAAAAGCATAGGACTTAACAGTGGAAATCCCGTCTTCCTCATTTGATGTCAAGGAAAGCTTTGCCATTGACTTCATCTGGGCCAAGATTTCACCCCATGTGTTTTAAGAGAATCTCTGTGATTCTGCCAATAGTAGCACAGTAAGTGGCTTGCAAAAAAAAACCTAACAAAAAATCCCAAACAGGAAATAGTCTCCAAGGAATACTTCTCTGCAAACTCTTACAATTAAGATTAAAGAATAATAATGGTTCTTACAATCTTTTCTCCCCATGCAAAACCAGGCAATATTTTCCTGCAGTACATCCTTATTTATAGGGTGTCATACTTAGGAGAGTTCCATGTCAGATCATATCATAGAACTGCTAATTAGTTTCTCATAATGTTTACTCCTCCTGATGATATACGGCAACTCCTACATTATATGATTGCTTTTTCTAAGTTAGTATTTTTAGCTCAGATGTTCAGCTCACACAAAACAGCAATATTCCATCAGACTTTTTTTAAAGAAGTATTTTACCTCAGAGTGTGGTAAAAGATGAAGTATTTCATTATTTTGAAGAGGGAAGTGTTTAATCAAATAAAATGTAATGAAAAATCATTAAAACACCTGTATTTTCTGTACTTTAAAACAGCTAAGCTAATTCCTGTAAACTGAATTAGCCATTCTCTGATTTCATCTACAAATTAATTTTCACTGCTGAATTATCAAAACTTTCAAACAAGATAAATAATCACAGTATCCTAAGCATCACATTATAAATAGTGGTGTCCTACCTCCACATTTCTCTCTCTGACTTCATTCCTAGGCAGCACTGAAGAAGCAGCTACAGTCACATGGTGCATTCAAGGTCATGCTATTCTAATTTACAGAGGTATCATTGATAAATTATGCAGAAACAATGACAATGGAGTCACTAACCTTGTTCCAGCACACTAAAGGTGTTTTATAATTAAAAGAAGAACAAAATTTACAAAAAAAAATATAAGGATTTTATTGTCCAGCTTTTTCTCTCCTACACACTGCTGCAAAGTAGTGCTGGGGAATAGTGATTGTTCCTGTAACATGGATGCCTGCTGTCTGTGCTTTGTAACCAAGGGGTGCAGATTAGACTGAATTACACTGAAGGAGGAGTCAGGTGGCAAAATACACAAACCGCTGACCTTTTTTTTAAAAATAGGAAGTTGGATCCAGAAGGCCTCTCCCTTTGGCGAAGCAGAGGATGGATGCTGGAGCACAAGAAAGATCATTCCAGCCAGGAACTCTCTCTCAGTCCAAGAATCTCTGCAGAACTGTCACTTCCAAGCACGCAGTCATCTGGCCAGTGCTTTGAGGACTTGCATCAAAAGTGTAGCATGTTAACATACTGAAGTAAAACTCCTCAGAGATATATATAAACCAGGCAGAATTTAGAATTCATCCTCCATGTCTCATTCAAGAAACTTGCCATAATCCACGGACTAAAAGCCTGACTAATGTCCCTAATTCATGTATGACAGATATCTCTAATAAGGGTGCACACATTAATGAATCACTGGTGATTGCTTTAACTTAAGGAGAAGTATTAGAAAAACAGTGAAGAGGTGGGACAGAGACTGTTTCACATAGTAAATGAATGTAACCTTAAACTGGCATTACTATAAAGCATCTATAGGATTTCCGCAAAGAAAAAAAAGTAAGAATTTAAATCACTTAACAATGTACCCTTATCTTCATGATAATTTTACTGCTGCTTCTTTTTGAATCATGTCACAGTAAGATCACTCACATTAAAATTATTGATAGAAAGAGGAACTACAGAGCAGGTTTTCTGGAGTTCAGGTGCCCAGAGCTGACACTCTGCTGCAAGACAGAATCCATTATACTCCTTTCTAATCTTCACTTGTCACATAAACTATTGTGTCTCCCTGCATTGCCTGACTATCAAGATACGATCTACAACATATTGCACAACTTACCCAAAAGGACAAACACAAAAAACCCAGATCATATCTTTATTTAGAGGTTTGACCTGATGTAGACAGCTGTATCTATCATTCAGTACATTCTGAAGGCCTGAGTGAAAGTCAAATGCTTCCGACTGATTCTGCTGTGTTTGGATAAACTTGTAACTGACATATCCTTGAAGCATTCAGAAGAATCACAAATGTCACTTTCAACAATAATAAACCTCCAAGTACAATGAGGAAGCTGAATTACAAAATTATACCAAATGTCAGAGCAACTCTCCTGTACATCCTCAGAGCACAAGCACCTCTAATGCACGGCCTCAAAAACCTTCCCACCCCCGAAACCCCCAACTTTCCAAGGGCTGAGCTCCCTGCCCGGCTCAAATCTGCACTTCAGCCGTCCACCTCCACGGAGCATCCACGGACCCGGAGCACCTCACAGCTCCTGTGCTTCCAAAAGGCTGCTGGGGGTGGGGGGCGGGGGGGGCAGACACCTCCTGACCGGCGCTCAGCTGCAGTCAGCCCAGCTCAGCCCAGTTTAACGAGGGCAGACACAAACATGTAAACAGCGTGTGGCGGCTCTTCTCTACTGACTTCCCTGGAAATGCATTAACCTAATAGACTACTTCAGAAATAAATCCGAGAAAGGAAAGGCAGAAGCTGACTGTTTCCTCCCAAAAGTTTCTCCCCGCTCATCCCTCCCACTTTCTCTGCGCTCCCCGTTCCCTAGGATTAGGCGGTCGTTTCCACCGGGGACCAGACGAATGCCCGTTCCGCTGCGGACACGGGAGAGATGCTGAAGCCGCCCCCTCCACGGCACCGGGGACCCGGCGCACGGCGGCACTGCCCCTGCCCCTGCCCCGGGCCCGAGCTGAGCCGAGGCCGAACCCCGCTCCGCAGCCGCGCCCGCCGCCCCTCCGGCCCCACCGCCAGCAGCAGCCGGGGCAGCGGGGGGCGGCCGGGCCCGTGGGGGATGCGGGGGGGGTGCGGCCCCCCCCGCCATGGCGAAGCGCTGTCACTGACGCACATTTAATTCGCCCGGCTGCGGGCACCGCGCAGCGCCGCTCGCATTCCCCCCCCCCGCCCCCCGCACCGCCGGCGGGGAGGGGGAAAGTCAAACTGCAGCAGCAAAGTTGCTCCCCCCTCCCCGCAGACCTGCCCCGGCCCCGGGGCGGGGGGGGGGGGGGGGGGGGCCGTCCCCGCCTTACCTTGCTTGACGCACTTGAGGCGGATGGGGTCCTTGCAGTGCTTAATCACGGCCAGCACATCCCTGATGGTGAGCCCGGCCACGGGGGTCTCGTTCACCTCCAGCAGCAGCTCCTCCGGCACTAACTTGCTGCCGCCCTCATAGGCCACCTTGCCGGGCTTCACCTCCCCCAGGTAGGGGAACTGGCCGTTCTCGGCGCCCCCCTTCAGCTCGAAGCCCAGCTGCCCCTCCGCGTTCCTCACGATCACGATCTCGTGGACTCGGCTCGTCCAGTGGCTCTTCTTCTTCAAGCCCTTGGACATTGCCGTGGGGATGCTCTGCCCGACTCCCTCCCGGTACTCCGTCCTCCTTCCCTCCCTCCCTCCCTCTCTTCGCCCCCCCAGCCCCGCTCCCCGGGGCAGCCGGGCTCCTCCGGGGCAGGCGGGGAGCGGCCGCCGCTACTGCTGCCGGCCGGCCGGCGAGCGGGAGGGAGGGCGCGGCGGCCCCGTGGGGCTGGGGCGCTGGGTCGGGGAGCGGCTCTCTGCCCTCTCCGCCCGGCTTTAGCTGATATCCATGGCAGCCGCGGCGGCCGGGACCCTGCCTGTGCGTGGATGTACTAGTTGTAGAGAAACTGGCAGGGAGGGAGGAGGGAGGGGACGGCGGCGGGAGGAGGAGGAGGAGGAGGAGGAGGAGGAGGAGGAGGGGTGTCAGTGTCGGTGCCGGAGCGAGGCGGGCGCTGCCTCGCCGCTCCCGCCTCGCCTGACCCGGTAGTGAAGGCCGAGAGAGAGGCTGCCTGGCGCTGCCGGCAGCAGGCGGAGAGCGGCCCGGCCCGGCCCGGGGAAGGGGGAAGGAGCCCGGCGGGGAGAGCAGCAGCCCCCGGCCCGGCACCCCCTGCCCCGCCGCCCGGCCCCGGCCGAGAGGGGGCGCGCTGGGCAAGATGGCGTGGGGGCAGCGGCGGCGACCGGCCCCCGCTGGCACGGGGCTGCCTCGGGGCCTGGCCAGCTGCCTCCCCGCGGGCCTCTCCCTCCCCGGGCCGGGCTGAGCCCCCCTCGCCGTACCGCCGCGGCCGGGTGCTCCGGCAGCGTCCTGAGCGTGTGCCGGCTGCGATCCGCACGGGGGGGGCTCTGCCGGAGTTTCGGGAGTCTGCCCGAGGGGGAGAGGGGTGCCGCGGTCCTGTAGTTCTGCTCATGGCGAGGAAGGACCCAGCGGCACAGATGTGGCCAGAAAAACAAAAGACAGGCTTTTGCCTCCAGGATCCCGCTGTTACGGGCGTTTGCAGAGTGGCTTCTCTCCGTTCGGAGGTCTCACAGTTCAGTTGATGGAGTTGTAGATGGATGTAATTTTTAATGCTGATTGCTGCGGCCACAGGAGCGAATAGCTCAGTGGGTGTTACACCTGAAGAGGGGATATCGAAGAGAGGGGTGGCACTTTTTTCTACTTGCTGTCACCTGCCAGATGTTCACCACTCTCACTCAGGTTGCTGTCTGCTCCTTGGCCCTAAACCCCAAATGACCTTAGCGGCCAAAGACCGTCAGTGCCAACCTCCCGAGCTTCGCTCTGCCTGAGCACTGGGGTGCATTTTGTGCAGCAGGTGATACCGGAACCCGCTCCTCTTGGGAACTCTCCTTAAATTAGTTCTGTCATATGCCTAACACGTGTGCGAGCAGCAGAGTGTAGCAGTTGGCATGTTTCTGAGAAGCTTGCCTTGCCTAAAAAAATAGTTTCCACCTGAAGGGGAGATTGACAAAACACAGGCAGAGCAACCTGTAGAGCGACTGTAAGAAACGTAGATTTTGTGCCTGCAGGATATTGGAGAGCAGGATACGTGAAGGCAGGGGTCTGCAGACTGGGTACTGCATGGGGGAGGGCAGGAGAAACGCTGCGTGTGTTACGGCACGTGATTGAAAGCTGGTCAAATATTTTTAAAATTTCAATTAAAGTGACTCTGCAATGAAATTTTTCACAAATTGTATTGCTGTTTTCCCTCTAGGTTCCTATGGAAACAGCCCTTTATGCAATCATGCTTGGCTGTGTTGTCTTTACTTCTCCAATAACTTCTGAGGCTGTTGGGCAGTTTCACCCAAATCTATCTCAAATATAATTAAGTTATTTCATGAAAACACGCAGCTGGGTAGGGCTGAGAGATCCCGTAAATGTCCCAAAGGCTGTAACATGAACTTGCCTCTTATTAAACAGTGATTCACATGGTTGAGAGACCATATAAATGTCTTGGTAATGAGAAAAGTTTCAATTACAGCTCGTTATCAGCCTCAGTGTAAGTCTGTGGGAAACCAGGGTTCTTCAGTTCATGTTCTCCCAGAATTACTTGCTTAACATCCTCATGCACTCAGAGGTGGAATGGACACATGCGGAGGGGAAGAAAGCGATGAGAAATTACTGAAGTCTGTGGCCTGCTGCCACTACGAGTTGGGTCTCTGGTCTGGACAGAAATGGGCTAAAACACTTGGAAAGAGAACAAGAGTGTCAGTAGGTTTGTTTCTCTCTGTAGCTCTGCCCTTGCATTTTGTCTTGCTTTTTATTTCAGAAGTGGGGTAGGAAGCAAATGGCTAAAAAGAGGAATTGCAAGTGTCGTGGTTTTGTTTAGTGGGGGGGGGCCTAAGGTGGTAGCTTCTGTAGGAAACTGCTAGAAAGTTTCTGTAGGAAACTACCACCTTAGGCCCCCCCTCACTAAACAAAACCACACAGCAAGACAAAACATGTTGTTATCCTTCAGGTTCCCAAATGTTTCTACAGTCACTTCTTTGCTGAATCCTCTGCTCTACTAAAGCTACTCTACTGAATTTCTTAACTTAGAGGTTGTAGTCATTCTGCTAGTGTAGTATTACAGTTGTTGATTTGTCTGATAATTAAAAGTAAATTTCTAAATAACTTCATGTTCACCACAGTATATGTACAACACTAGGACATCTGCCAAAAATGCAGCTTTTAAGAAGAAATATGTGTCATTAATATTTGAAATATTCTTGGGAGATGGGGGAAGGGAATCCTGTGGGCGTTATTTTCCTATTTCTTAGGAGTCTCACATGATTTATGGATCAGAATTTTTTAAGTGCTCATTACCATTTTAGGTCAGAGGACGTTAACAGTAGGTAGTGGGTGGGTGCCTTGCACGCACAATTGGTGGCACAAAGTCCTATTTTAAAGGGCTGACAAGTCATCATTTCTGCTTTAATATGTGTTGTGAACAAATGAAACTCAATGAGCTCTTAATTTCTAACTACTTTAGATAGTCGTATTCCCCAAAATAATACCGTGTAGAGCTGTTGGAGGTAGTTGTCTGGAGGGAGATGAATCGTAGTTGCGTTAACTTTGCCTTCAGAAGGTGGGCAGCAATGTGAGCTGGACCTCAGCGCAGGCATCCGCCGTTTGGCAGAGAGGTGGGGGGTATGTGGAAGGAGCCTTAGGAGATTTCCCAAAACAGAGCTACATGTTAGTTGATCTTTATACCAGGAAAGAATATCAGTTTTCAGGTTTAGAGATGAACAAACCTTGGTGAGTGGAATGACAGGTGGTACCTGTAAAGACGAGGACAGAGTGAAGGATATTGCGACTGAAGGATGATGGAGGGATGCTGTATTTCTCTGCAGCATTCTCTTGTAGCTGGGAGAAGTTTCTAGAGTTTGGGGTTGACTGTGTATGGATAAAGTCTTGCCATCTTATCATCACTGATTTCTGTTCTCAGAGTTTAGGGCAGTAAGGACTGATGGAAATGCATAGTTTGCCTTGGTCTTCTATTTAAAAATATATTGTGAGGAAATTAAACCTCGTATAAGGTCATTGTGCTGCAGCTACACCCTTTCCGATAACTTTGGTTCATTTTTAGGGTGATAGACAGGTAGCTGTAAAACAAGATTATCTTTGTCACACAGAGAAGTGTCCCAGCACATGGCAGAAGGGGCAAGTTTGCAGATTTTCTGCTTGGCCCCTGAAGAACCTAAAAAGGACTTTGTGACTTGCCAAGATCTTTCTGTCAGTCCCTTCTGTTGGGTTTCATCCCAGGAGGGCATGAACTGGTCCTGAGTGTGAATGTAAGGGTATCTTAATACAAGGGATTTCCTATGGGTAGAAGTAACAACAGCACTTAATGAAACACGTTCACCAAACACAACACAAGTGGCTTTTATTATACCTTTAAATCAGGTACACAGGAACTTGTAAGTCACTGTACTTTGGGGAGTAAAGTTGAGCACATGAGTAAGCACGTGAGCACACGAGGCTTCAGTAAATAAATGTATTTTGTAGCTGGAAAGTAATCCTTCTTACTGTAACACTACAGATTCAGTAAAAATGTAACTGAATTCTCTCTGTATTTTCAATATACTACATTTTTGGATAAGTGAATTTTTCAAGTAGAAAATGATGTATTGCATGTGCCAAACAGGGAAAAAAAACCCGTCAATTACGTACTATTATTTATGCTACCTTGTAATCATGCTCTCTACCTTGGAATTGCGTTTGTAACATTGGACTTGAACTCAGAAGATGTTAAATTTCCATCTTTGGCATATGCTTTCTGTGTGACTAGATGCTAACTACGTGACATTGCCATCTCTTAATTTTTTTTAGTATGGTCATAATCCCTCTTTTCTCTCACAGTTTTCTATTTAGCATGTCAGCTACCCAACAGCTTTATTCTTACATGTGGCTTCTCGACACAACAGCCTAGGTCCACTACAGGACCTATGTTCATTTAGGACTTGGACCAAATTCAGATATTTAAATCCAAATTCAAAAAAGTTTTGCCAGTACCTTTAGTTGCCTGAGAAGATTACAACAGCTAATCTTCCCAGGAGGAGAGCTCCAGTGTCTTAGCTGCTTTCACTGCTTTCTGCTGGGAGTTTTAAATGTTCTCCTAGGGATTCTGAGAAGATTCAAAGTATTTTTTTTTTCTTTGGATAAAAATTGCAAATTCCTAGCCTTTGCAGTTGCAAATTTGACCAAAAAGTCACTAAAAGTTTGCTACGATATTTACTATTGCCACTCACGTCTTTTATGAACCTAGTTTTACTAGTATGAGCCTTGTATTATTACCAATATAATTTTTCCAATTTTCTGGATTTAAAGAACTTTTGCTTCAGAAAGGCTCAAACCGCAGGCTATTTATCCAAAACCTCTTTTCTCAAGTCTTCCACATTCTGAAAGCTTCAATAAAAAAGTACATGTTTTATTTTACTACAAAGCCAAAGAAGGATTTTTGAGGGTTTAAGTCTTAGAGCAAAACCTTCCATAGTTTTGGCCATCAGTGCTTCAAAATAAACTGTTGTTTAATTGTAGACTTCAAAACTTTCTAAAATGTGTATCTGGTTAGAATGGAAAGTAATGGGAAATACTCAGCTTTCTCAACTCTTTAGAGGATTTCTGTTGTGGCAATAGCTCTTGCAGAGGACAAATCTGATCGCTTCTGGATGCAAAGAAAATAGTCTCCATGCCTGTACTGAAAAATAAATGCAGCCTTTGGGAGTGAAGGACAAATTAAAGAGAGGAGTTCATCTAAACATTATAGTTTACAATGAGATTATAAGATTGCAGGAGATATTTTTTTCTTTCCTGATCCTCTCTGTGTCGGTGTTTGTTTTAAGTGTGATCTTTTCCAGTTTCCTTCCTCTCTCTTTTTTGCCAAACCTCGGTATTACACACTTCCTGTGCTGCTCTTGCTAGCTGCTCAAAAGCTGATTAAGGTAAGATACATAAAACTTGTTGGAGGTCATAAACTTGCCCAGGGACAAAGTTCTGGGAGACAAGCCGTCAAAATAAATTTGGTAAGAGCTGTTAAAATAAGCAAATGATGGCCTCTTTCCACAGAAATCAAGTTTAAATTGCATCCCAGAAAATACGCACAGTAGGAGATAGAGTAAGTTAGAAACAAAACCACACAGAATACCCTATCAGAAAATAATCCTTTAAATTTGGCCTGACACTAGAAAGATAGCAAGCCTACAAGTATCTGTCGCTGCGACTGGAAAGAGAAGTGTGAGTCACATGTAGTGAATTACAGCTGCTGAGATCCTTGCAGCACGTGGGGTGGTGGTGGCTGGGATTCTGAAAAATACTAAATGAAGTGGCCGGGTAGCTGCCTGGGTTTGGAATCACGGCTTCTCCACCTCCTTGACACCAGTTTGTGCACTCACTAGCTTAAGTTACCCTGGACCCCCTGGTAAGCCTCACTGGACAGCAGTAGGATATCACTGCATTGAATAATGTGGGTTAGCCTGTATCTTTCGCTGAATTTTAATTTCTAGTATCTTCAGTTCCCACTATACTATTTAGTATTCAGTGATTTATCTCACAATTAAAAAATCTGTAAAAAATTAGTTATCACTCTTATATGATATCTTAGATTAACAAACTACAAAAGACCTATTTTCTGAATTCTTTTTTCATTGTTGCATTTTCATTTCCCTTGGATTAGACTGAAATGAGGCTTTCCTCTTTCATGTCTATAATCAGTTTCATTTTACGTTTCGTACGAACTAACAGTGCTGCTGAGATTGATCTCACAGCGTAGCAGGGAAAGAAGATGAATATTTTATGAACTTATAAAAGATAAAATGAAAGCATATTATTCTAGGGATGTATTGTTCATGTTCCATGTGAAATTGTGACAGCATGTCCATTCAGAACCTTATTTGCACATCTCTCTCATCTCTTAGAGAGGAATCACCTTTCCATGTCAAACTTCTTGTGCTGAATGTGATTGCAAAGACTTTTTGTCATGAAAATTAACAAATACTTTTGAAGTCAGAGGTAGCGTATTTTCACAGAGACATCACCATGGAAATTTACAAAAGGTTACATGTTTTGTAGATACATTTCCATAAATATTAAAGCATGGTGCAGTGAGGAGTTTAGAGAAAGCAGCTTTAAAATAATACCTGCACAAACTCACCCAATGATTGTCACAGCTCAGAGGCCACGTGTGAGCAGAGCTCTGTAGGAAAGATTTACACCTCAGTCAGTTTAGTGCTTCAGTGTAAGTGGTGCCAAACCACTGAACTGGCCAAATTCTCAACTTTTTTACCTTGATAAGCCTGAAGCTTTAAAGAAGTTAGTTGGATGAGGATCATGTCTTATTTCCAGTACCCTGCCATGCTTTTAAATTCAACAGAGTTGCTGACCTGTGCTGCCTCATGACAGCTGGAGGGGCAGGACGTCCCCTGCCTGGTCGGAGGGTGCTGAGGACCAGGGTCCAGCTTGTCTCAACTCCCTGCAGTGGGTGCTTTTCACAACTGCAAAAACATTCAGATTGCTTCAAAAAGCTGGTTGTATTGAAAGATTATCTAGCAATGGTTGTATGTTTTGGTAAAAGTATCACCACACTGAGGTTAGTGTCAAAAATGTTTTTTTTTTAATTATGAGGGCTTAATTCCAAAGCAATATATAAATACTCCTAAAACTTGAATTCTAGGGTGAACTTAGAGGCTGATAACCCCTTTTCTCTGCCCTACACCCAGAGTATGTTTTCTCCAGATGATGTAACATAAAGGCATTTGTGCCACCATGCATATGCATTGCGTCCTCATAAAAACTCATCACCGAGATTTTACTCAATTTTCTTTATATAGTTCTGGAATTGGTGCACTCATGCTTAAAAGCATGTGATGGGCTTCGCTTTGGACTTGAGATAATTTTAAAAAGTGCATTCAAGGAGGTTGGATTACATTATTGTGCAGTTTTGGCGTTATTCTCAGAATATGGCTTCATGCTCAGTCAGTCTACTGGTCGTACATTGTACTCAGTAAGAACATTTCTATACAGGTGCTTCCATCAGTAGTAGCTCACAGGGTAGGACTGTGCTGTATTGCCAGGTCACTAATGCTGAAGGTCTGTTTTCAGGTGACTTTCTCAGAAAACAGAGACTTCAGCCGATTCCATGACCTAAGTGTAACAATTTGAAGACAGAAGACTCAGTCAAGGTTTCAATTAAAAATTTTTGCTCCAGTAAATTGTACGTCAAGTCCACAGTTTCCAGGAATATTTGGGGCTCCACTACAGAACCCCAGCTTATCCTGGGGAAGACTTTCAGATAGGCACTTGCGCTGGATTTGAAGGAAGAAGTGTGCCTCACCCTCACGAGGCAAGACAGGCACAATTTAGTTCTTACTGCACTCAGTTGAGAGATTTGTCTTGAACACACAGAATACAAAAATAGATTTTTAAAAGTTTCAAAAGTAAAATTATTCTGATTTTGTCTTTGGAAACGTATTTGCTTGTGCTGGAAGGAAAAGATAGTGTACTTCATCATCGCCCTGTTGTACGATAGCTGGAAATGAAAGAAATACAGTGTTTGCTAGACTGGCATAGGTGTTGAATTTTTTATCACTATCCAAAGGGAAAAAGGTTCTTACTAACTGGCTGTGTAGTTAGAAACACACATGAAAAAGAAACACTGAATGAGCAATTATATAATTTTGGAAATTTTCTGCAGATTATTTAATTAATCTGAGATACTTCATTCAAGAACAAGCATATTGATTTTATTCTACGTAAATAATGTTGGAGCTCTCATAACCTTCATTCCATGATGGCATTTTGTTCTCATAAGGATTTTTTATTTGCCAGTCTTGTTCTTTCTTGTCGTAGCCAGGGTCTGGGTTGCTGTATCTGAAGGCAATAACACTTATTCTTTTGTCCCTGTCAGCTAATGATGTATGAGTTGGAGCCTCCAATCCATATTTCTGCTGCTGCAACATGCTGTCCCGCACTCTGTTGTTTTTTACCCCAAAATTAGTAATGAGGTAATGGAATAAGCATGAACATACCATCGGTTAAATAAAGAGACTAACACCATGCGTTGAAATTTTAAAATTAATTTTTAATAAAGTGGAGAAGAAGAGGGACTGTCATCAGAAAGAGCTTCAAGAAGAATCAAATTACTTTCCCAAGACACCGATATATATTAATTTGAGATGTGTCTTGTTTTCACTTTAACCTTCAAACTGAATGATCTTCCAAGCAGATGCTGTTACTTGCATTTTGTTGCTATCACCGTGAGCTTTGTGCTATCAATTACATCATAAGACATGGTTCATGCTCTGAACAGTTTAAAATCCAGATGTCTTCAGTAATATGGGTAAAAAGCAGGCAGGACCACTCCAAGCTCCAAGATCACTTTCTGAGCATGTAACAGAAGTTGAGGTGTTTGAACACTAGAACAGGTTGTGCCGAGAGGCTGTAGAGTCTCCATCTTTGCAGGCACTTAAAACCCAACTGGACTCAGCCCTGAGCAACCTACTCTACTTGACTGTGCTCTGAGCACAAGGTTGGACTAGGTGATCTCCAGAGGTCCTGTCCAATCTCAATAATTTGGTGATTCTGTGTGATTGTGTTAGGGGCAGAGTCAAGCGGACCTAAGTCTCTGGAGTCATATGACATAACTGTTCATTGAACCACATCATCTTTGCCATAAAGTTGGATAAAACCAAAATTGCTATGGATGGAGACCAGTTCTGCAATTATTAGATTGAGTAGTACTTCTTCATAGCAATTGTCCTATTGACTTATGTATTAAATTGACTTCTGGGCACCTCTTGACCTGAAGGTTAAGCTGTTAATATGCAATTCAATTTAAAAATTAATTGGCACTATTAAGACACTTCTTCCAAACCCAGATTGATAACCCTCTTAATTTCCAGACCTAGGAGCCCTCAAAGAATTAATAATGTATTAACTGGGTTAATGTATTAGTATTCCTAGAGTAGTAAATGGGTGCAACTGGTATTAGTTCAGCCGGTCTTCGTTTGGAACTGATCTTTCCCAATTATGAGAGAAAATGGCAGATTATTAATTTGACAGGATTTTGTCTCTTGTGGAATACACTGTAGAAAGGAGTGCTAGAAGTAGACTAAAATGTAGCATCATCCTGCGCAGACAAACTAATAATATTTTCTTTTATTTTACTTCTTCACAGGAGCTCTCAGCAGATGAAACCAAATTTTCAGTGGGCCCCATGTACTGCTGTATTTAATATCTGACTTAAATTTGTGTTTGCGTTTTTACATGTCAATGGAAAGTCTTCTGCCCTCACTGCTTGCACTTAAAAAATGAGCGCTGCACTGGCAGCTGTTTCCTTGCATTACGAGCATGAGAAAAAGTGTGACCTACTCAATTAACAATAGTGTTTTCTCAAGTACTTCAGTGTTTTCCTGATATCACTCCTTCAGTTTTGGTATGTAGTAACTTCAGGATGCTCTTCTCTCAAAAAGTACACATTTCCCTGCCGATTTTGTGTATGCACTGATCTTTCTAAAACAGATTAGAACACTGTTGTACCTTGGCTCCTACTAATATCCCTCGGTCTTAGCGTTGTCTTCAAAAGAAATAAAGGTTGTCAGATTTTTTTTTTAATCCTTTTTGTATATGAAAAAATACTGAAAGTTATTGCTTTTGGATTGTACTGTTGCAGAATCAAAAAGATATTAATTTTTAAACTAATATCTTCTGAAGTTAGCCAGTTTATTTTTAAAGAAAATAAATCCACAGCAAACAAAGAATTAGACAAGATTTTTCACCATGTTTTTATTACAGAAAGACTTTCCGAAGAACACGATTTTGGTCTTTGCAAAAGAGTTAAGAAGTCACTTTGTTCTTTAGACAGCAGTAATCAAGCTGATAAGAAATAGGTCAAAGTTGAACCTTTTCAAGGTTGGTTTGATTTTTATACATTTAATGAAAATAAGTAATTTTTGTGATTTAGAAATAGCAAGTCGATTCCAGCCAAAAAGAGCAAGTGAAGTCATTTGCACTCCTTCTTCTTGGTGTAAGTATGATAGTATTTAACTCCACAGAATTGGTTTGTGTAGAATGCATGTTATAATTAATCGTCGAAACAAAGTCTATGTTAGTATTAACGAGCTCACTTTAATCCTAGAGAGGAAAAAGAGTTGAAAATTAAACTTAAATTTCTCTTCTTAATGATTTATTTTGAACTTCAGTTTTCTACACTATGTGAGTACATCCCCATCCCTCAGTTTACCTTTAGTTTGACATTTACATGTTATGTTTGACTAGTTACAAGATTAGTTTGTCATTTGAATGATGAGTGATTTTCTAGGATAATTACTGGAGATGTAGAAGGCAACATAAAGTTTTTACTTTCATCTGACAATGAATCTATATGCTTAGATTTTTTATTCTGGATCATAGACTTTTTTTTTTTTCTTTAAGATTCCAGGAATTTTGATTCAAGCACTGATTTTAACTGTTATGAGTGCTCACTCTTTTTGAGCTCACTCCTTTTGGCAAAACCATGGCACTTGACAGTATTTGTTACTACTAACACTTGGCTCTCTGCAGTGATCCAAGGACGGTAGGAGGCAGGTGTTACGCTGCGACTACTACTTACCAGGAAAAACTTGCTCCTTGTCCCAGCCCTTATTTTTCCATCTGCTTCCTTCACTCACTGTTGTGTCTGGCTGTAATCCAGATTTGTAAAGTCTTTTGGGTACTTGAATTTTTTTAGATTTCATGCTTCTATGCGACTTAACACAGAGAGTGCAATAATTATTTGTGCTTGGAAGCCTGACAGGCAAATATTGTACTCTGCAGTGTGGCCTCCTCACCATCAAAACTTGACGAACTGTAAGACCGCATTGTGGCTCCATCCCTGACCATGCAGCTCATTTTTCTTGTAATAGGAATAAACCTCCTTAAGTGTTCTTATTTGGGTTAACAAATAAAAAAAAAAAAAAAAAAGAAGGGATTGGTGTGTCTAATACACCTGACAAAATTAGTAAAGACATTTAGCCACATATCATCATAGTATCTTGGTGTTGGTGAAATGATCAACCCTCTTTAGTGAAAATAAGAGTATTGCAACTATTAACTGTTAAACTTCTATTCTAAATTAATCAATGATCCAATCTTCAGGTAAAATCAAAGTATAGTTAATACTTTTTAAAAATATCTTGCATTTTTTTCAGGTTTGTTTCTTTGTTTCACATTAGGTTTTGGATTTTTTTTCTCACAAGTTTTAACAATTACTGTAGCCTGTTGTAACGCTGTGATTTATGGCAGTGTAAAACAATACAAATGGATTTACATTCTGAATGCACACATTTTTTAATATGCATTGAACTTTAAACAAAAGAGTGGTTTCTTTATTTTAGGGGGATAACTCATTAAAGCAGTACAAAATTCCTGCAGGTGTTTCTAAGATCAGTGCCCTAAATACTTACATTGACATAGAAAATGAGGTTGATATGGCCTTTAAGAAGCAAATGAGAGAATTTGAAATTATGTTTGAGGTGTATGAAATTAATTAGAAGATACTTTATCTACAGAGTTCTCACTTGTCTCAGGCTTTCCCTCATTTTCTTCAGATGACCTCTAAAATAATTCTACTTACATTTCCTAGCGTTACTCTTCAGTTCACCTTACCTCGCAAATTTACAAGTACAGATGAAGTTTCAACTAGAACAATGAATTATGAACCCATTATTCCATTTTACTAGCACACTAATGAAAATCTGATGCTCAAATGTTTAAACTTAAACAGATGAAGTATTTCTGAATCTATGGGCCACACACTTGGGAAAGAATCAGCTGGACAGAGTGCTGTCCCCATGCACTGCCCTTTGCAGAATACAATTCTCTGTTATGTTGTTGTTTCTTTATTATCCTTTTAATGCATTATTGCACTCAATAATTATTGCACTCAATAATTATTGCACTCAAACAAGATGTAGTTAGAGAACAGGACAGAAAAATAATTTGCGGAGTAGTAGATGGAAGTTAAAACACACTGATTTCTATGTTAGCCAATATTTAGTTAGAAACCAAAGAGAGAAGTCATGAAAAATGTAGTTTTCCCTATTTTTTTCCTTGTTGTAGTCGTTTCTGTTTCTTCTCTCTACTTGGCATATTTAATCAGAAGAAGATTCCTGTGTCTTTAGATATCTCTTGTTGGAAGAAATTAATGTGAATCTAGCCAAGCCCTGATTTGAGCAGGGAATTTTCTTAAAACTGGCTTTGAATGACAGTCATCTTTGACTTCTTTATGACTTAGAAATATTAATATACCTGTCATACTAAAAAGCTTTTGATAGTGAATTAGAAATCATCCTGCCTCTTAAGGGAGACACTTTAATTGCCTACATACACAAAAGTGAGAAAAAAAAAAATTATTATTTAGTAAAAATTATCACTATTGTGTCCAAATACAAGTTAGCATAATTCTTATATAATTTATTGTTATTTCCAAGATGTGTTAACAAATATGTACATGCAAACATGATCAAAACTGTAGTATGACATATGGTGCAATGTTTTTGATGGAACATGGTAATTAGATGACTGAAAGAGATGCAGACTGATATTTAATCATATTATTAGGAAGTGGATTTTCTTTCCTTACTGTGTGCCTCCTGTCAGAGAAGACTGAAGTGTTGGATATAAGGTTCCAGACCATTTCTGTAAGGTGCTGGTGTTCATTCTTCCTGCTCAAACAAAAAGGTGTTAGATTTAGTTTTGGTGTCTGAAGCTTTCTTTGATAACCAGCAAAAAAACTGGGTCCAGCCAGCAAAGTCCACCCTATTCAGGTTCCTCTCAAGCACCTTTGTCAAGGCTCAGAGAAATAACTGAGCTGTCAACAGACAAGAGGTGAGTGGAATCACCTGGCTATAGGGTTTTAAGTTCTTTCTCAACATCTGGTGTTATGTCAAAAAAGTGAGATCTTCTGCTCAGTCAGTCTCAAACAGGAAGGTCCTACCAGTGCATGCAATCAAACGGGTTAGCCAAAGTTGTCTCAGGAGCCCCAAGGGAGAAGCAGAAACTCTCTGGTCTCCAGGACCTGTATGGAAACCTGCAGTGGGAAAAGGGTGTCCACTTGGGGGACAACCACAGCACTGCAAGAGATCCCATGAACGATACAGAAAGAGCAGTGGTGAGGCAGGGCTGAGTCAGAGTGTGTACATAAGTCTCACAGGTGTATTAGGTCTACAATGTCTCTCTTCACACTCACAGACTCGTAAAACTATGTTGGGGTTTTGCAGGTCAAGCATCTTATTCACTTCTTTTTTCAAGTGTTCCCAAGTCCCCATTCTCACCTGAGGGCAACTGGTGGGAAAATGTAGCTTGTGCTGTATTTATGCATAGTTAGATACACGTGGGTGAAGTATGCAGATGTATTTGTTTCAGTGTTTGTGTGGGAACTCTGAATCTTAATCTGTATAAAAGGTTATGTTCAGAGAACTTAGAATCATAGAATCATAGAATAGTTTGGGTTGGAAGGAACCTTTAAAGGTCATCTAGTCCAACCCCCCCTGCAAGGAGCAGGGACGTCTTCAACCAGATCAGGTTGCTCAGAGCCCCGTCCAACCTGACCTTGAATGTTTCCAGGGATGGGGCATCTACCACCTCTCTGGGCAACCTGTTCCATCCTCAGTGCAAAAAAAAAATTCCTTTTATCAAGTCTGAATCTGCCTCCTATTTAAAAACCATTACCCCTTGTCCTATGACAACAGGCCTTGCTGATGAGTTTCTCCCCATCTTCCCTGTAGGCCCCCTTTAGGTACTGGAAGGCCGCTATAAGGTCTCCCCAGAGCCTTCTCTTCTCCAGGCTGAACAATCAAAACACCCTCAGCCTGTCGTCACAGGAGAGGTGCTCCAGCCCTCTAATCGTTTTTGTAGCCCTCCTCTGGACCTTCTCCAACAGGTCCACATCTTTCTTATGCTGGGGCTCCAGTGCTGGACACAGTACTGCAGGTGGGGTCTCACGAGAGCAGAGTAGAGGGAGAGAATCATTTCCCTGGACCTGCTGGCCATGCTTCTCTTGATGCAACTCAGGATGCAGTTGGCTTTCTGGGCTGCAGGTGTGCATTGTTGGCTCATGTTGAGCTTCTCATCCACCAGCACACCCAAGTCCTTCTCCTCAGGGCTTCTCTCAATCCATTTTCCACCCAGCCTATATTTGTGCTTGGGATTGCCCCAAGCCACATACAGGACCTTGCACTTGGCCTTGTTGAACTTCATGAGGTTTGCATGGGCCCACCTCTCCAGCTTGTCCAGGTCCCTCTGGATGGCGTCCCTTCCCTCCAGTGTGTTGACCGCACCACACAGCTTGGTGTCATTGGTGAATTTGCTTAGGGTGCACTCTGTCCCACTAAATCGACATTAGTGGCTACAAGAAGCTTATACATAATTCCTTATATGTTCTACTTTTCTTAAATCCCATAAAACTCTGCTGTACTGTGGGCAAGACTCCAAGTACTATATTTATTTCCTATAGCTACCAAAATCAGCTATTGTTCATTTAAAGCCTCATTTAGAAACCCAGTTTTTGTGCAAATATGAAAACTTCATTGGGAAAAAAAGATTATTTAAATCCATATAATTTGTAAAATATTTTAACAAATCCAGATGCTGCAGATAGTGGATAACATGGCTGTGGTGAAACTTTTCAAACAAGACTAAACAAGTGACATCCAAGTGGGGAGTTAGGATTATAAATAATCACCTTGATTTCTAAAAACTCTTGCAGAAGAGAGTAATTGACTGATTGATACTAGACCTGGGTAAGCATCTTTCAAAGATACATTATACTCATTTCAGATGTAGGACTACAGAAGGACTTGGTTCTTGCATCATTCTAATGTTGCAAGAGTCAACTTTGAGCAGTCAGGAGAAGCTTGGAACTGTATGTGTGGGGATGTATAAATTCTATGCTGATAATTAAGTATCTGTATTATGTATAAGAAGAATTAGGTGCCCAAGAAAGAGACCCACTAATGTCTTCAGTATGAGCATGAGAATTGTTATGACATTCTTATGCCCCATGTCCTGTTAAAATTGTAAGAAAGGATATTTGTCTGCAGAAGCCATGTTTTATATCTAATTTTTCTAGTATCTAACAGTCAGTCTTCATTCAATAAGTGAAAAATCTGGAATCAACTCCCTTTGCCAGCCTGATGACACAGTACATGCATTTCTTACTTTAAGTAGTACTTGGAGCAAGGGCTGAAATTTCTGTAACTTCCCAGCAGGAACTGATCACCTTTATGTTTGTAATGTATACATCATATCACACATAATCTCTCTCTTTGGCTTCATCAAGTGGCTATTTCTATATGTCATGTGCCGTGGAATAGTTTGAAGGACTGAACCTCCGATAGTCTTAAAAGCATTAACATGGAAAATAAGCAGCAAGTTCAAAGCTCTGTGGACAGAAAAAAAACTTTTTTCTTGTTTGTCGCGCAAACACTGTGCTAGCTGCTAGGTAAGAGGCAGGTGTTTCTGTCAGCTTCTTAATTCTAGGAACCAAATCATGGGTGTGCATTGCTGTTAGACCTGATGGTAGGAAAGAGGTGATGGAAAACCTAGTATATGACTTTCAACAAGGGCTAGACATGGAGCTGGAAAGGTAACTACAAGAAGGAATGAGTATACCCTGCCTAAACTAGTTCATAGTTAGACCAGCAGCTGAGATCTAATCAAGTTGAGTAGTAGCCACCAGTCTGTTCCAGCTGGTTT
Organism: Chlamydotis macqueenii; assembly: GCF_036417535.1. Classification (NCBI taxonomy): domain Eukaryota; kingdom Metazoa; phylum Chordata; class Aves; order Otidiformes; family Otididae; genus Chlamydotis; species Chlamydotis macqueenii. The sequence continues at coordinate 12,498,491 of NC_141556.1, read as the reverse complement.
TGTATGGCACGTACACGGATGGAGAGATCAGGGCACTGTTTGAAGGAAGACCTGGAGGAGGGCTAAAGGCGTAGGAATGAAAAAAGAAATCCTCATCAAACAAAAACCATGTGAGTGGGTGTGAGAGGGGAGGGAAAATTATGTTCATTTTTCAACGTTGTTTTCTTTTTAGAACAGTCAGTCTAATTTTCACTCATGATAGGAGGACATGCATGAAATAATTTTAATGAGCAGTTGCTTAAAGGGAATATAATCAGGCAGGTTAGGGTTTTCTATACTTTTTCAGCTTATTATGTCTATATCTGCATGTGCGAGAATTTTCAAGAATTAATAATTTTGTTTAAAAAATTATTTGGGCTTTTCAAGTAATTCTTTTTTTTTCAAGCCTTGGTGTAGCCACATATTTTTATGTTCATTGTTCAGAAATAGGATTTGCTTCCCTGTTTTTTATCTGTCAAAGTCAGTAGAAATCATAAGGTATTTATGACATAGTAACCAACTTACTGCTCTATGAAACACAGTGTTGAAAATGTGGGTGTAAAATGTTCAGCAGTTTCATGACTTCCTACAGCTCTCTGCATGGAACACATCTGTGTGGTATTTTGAGAGCTTTAGCTCTGTATCTCTGTTTACCTCAATATCTCTATTTACCTCAGTATAGAAATATTTAAGCAAAAGTTATTAAAATTATTGAACCAATATCTCCAAGTCTAATGATGGTTTAGGCCATTGTTACAATGACAGACTGAGCTGAAAGGAAAATACAGGACCATCTTGAAGTTTCTGAACAGTGATCTAGATCATCCTAATTGGAAAAGAAATACCATGGAACAGCAATTTTTCATTCTTAAAATAATGAAATTAATATTTGGAATATGTCAGAATTTTCCCCATGTTTTTGTTATTGCCATCAATAGTTTCAGCCTAGCCGAATCAACTGTTCCTAATAGAGAGCAAAGGCATACAGTAAATTCCTGACCAAGAGCACAAATGTCTGCTGCTCGGTTGCAAGTACAGCAGGCTGTCAGGGAGGACAAAATGCTGGAAATAGGGAATAACGGTCTGGAACCTGCCATTATGAACAAAGATAATTAAAAGACCGTATGAAACCATGGTGGACAAGAGGATATACTGGAAATTAACAATAAAGCCTAGTGCGAAATACTTAATAAAATTAAATTTTTATTTTAAACCTTTCCCAGGATGTGTCAAACATTTATTTCAGTTATATTTTACTCTTTCTGCTTTTATCCTCTTTCCTCTTTTCCTTTTGTAGCAAAAAAAAATTCTTTAAAAAGTACTGATAGCAGCAGAGAAGTCAAAGTTCGTGCTCAGAAATAAGGGCATGTGGAGGAGTGTCCGCTTTTCACTGCTGCACAGGGTTTTCAGAAAATGTCACCCATGTGTGTGCTTGTTTACGCTGTGCAAATGCTAAGGCATTTCTCAGAGGAATGCAGCACGCAGCGTTTCTGAAAGCAATCGGGAAATTCTTGCTGATGTGGGAGTCGCCAGCACTCTCCCAAGCTAATGAAAAACCTGAGATCAGGATGTTATGCGAAAGAAAAGTATCCATGGATTGATTTTTGTTATGTATGGACTTGGAAGAGTTAGAGGGAGAGCTGTGGATCCTTCCTGACACGCCGGCCGCTGCTGGTGCTCAGGCTGTCAGTGCATTATTATCATTTCCCAGGGAACCATCTTCAGTCTTCCTCACAGTAATTGCTGTTCTGATGTCTCCTGCGCTCACAATTTGCTGCTAATTCTCCTCATTCGCTCCTTGATTTTCTTTTCAGTGTCTGTTTGGACGGCTGGCTGCAGCTTTGCACCCCCAGTCGTGGTTACTGGGGTATTTAAAACCCAGCCAAGGGAACACGGCTGAGCACTGCAGTGCGTGGGGCGAGGACTTTCTACACTACAGGCGTAACTGGGAGCTCTTTATGCTTGCCAAAGGGATGTCATTGCCCGCATCCTGCAAACATTTCTGCTTGGGAGTATTTCTGGTGATTCAATCAGGAGCCCTGGCCTCTGGTTCCCTGGGAGGGAGGTACCTGTGCTGCCCAGCAGCAAGAGCAGGGGTGATGCTGAGTATTCTGAGTGCCATCTGCTGGCACTGCCACCTCTCGCTGTCTGCATGAAGAGTGGTACTCCTGTGACAAGAGATGTGCAGGGGGTGAGTACCAGTACCTGCAAACTATCTCAATACTGTAAACTGCTCACCCAAGGGCAGGGGCTGATCATCAATGACCCATAATTGCCTTCCAGTCCTCCCACTTCCCACCACAGCAAGAGTGAGCAAGGCAGACCGGAGACACCAGGGTCTGCCTTTTGCCTGGCTTTATATCATAAATGTTAGTTACATTAGCATTATGAGCATTGCAAGGCTGTACTTTTACCAGGCATTTCTGTGCGACATGACACGTTTACAAACAGTTTAGTTTCTCCTGCTTCATTCAGAGCTCTGATTTGAAGGGAGCTAATCTATATTTCCTTTCCATTTCTATGGAAACAGCTAACCCTCTTCTAATATAGCTGTTTTGAAACTGCTGGGCCTGCTTCCCTTCTCATGCGGGCTGGTTTTAAGCCAGCGTTGCGCTGTTTATCCCACCTGAGTTACGTGAAGCTGACAATTATAATGGAGAGCATTCAGACCTGCTGCTCTCCCAGCACGGTGCAAAAGGGACTTACATGCAAAATGTAAGCAGGTTTGGAGCAGATATTATGAAACATCTCTTGCCATCCATCATTTTATTTTGATAGCCCTAGTTCTAACTCCAGAGTAAGAACAGCCACAAATTTCCATTACATGGCTCACACTGACCTGCCAACTGTGAAGAATCAGATTATTGTATTCATTAGGAGTATGGAGTTAGATTTGTTTTCCTTCCAAAAGCTTCAAAACATAGAATCAGAATTGCATTTGGGTTTGGGTTTTTTCCCATTTGCCTTAAAACACATAATGTCATGTGTTTCAAAATTAAAACATGTTGATGATTGTCCACCCTCTTATGGGCTAGAAAAGAAGCAGGGTGAGGCCATCAGTACGAACACCTGACTGGGACAATTTAATTGTTTGTGCCTGCCTCAGAAAACTTCCTCAGTTTCTCTTGGGGCTTGCCATCTTTATTACATTTGATGCTAAAATGAGGCTGATGTCAGATTGGTTTGATCCTCATATCAGGCCCCTGGTTGTGGCCCCCGGAGAAATCGTGAACAATGCACAGAGAGCTGGCTGGTGAACACCTTTCATATTTCTAATGAGTGAAACCATGTGAAAAGTTAGGCAAAATATCAATACTTCCCTAAAATGGATTTTCTGTATTGGAGCATTCAGAGAGTGGGTAGAAAGATATCCCACACCACTGTATAATAGTAGGAGCGGGAGTGACCACTGCCTCTGTAGGTTTCCATGCTTCTCACACTCATCATCTCCGGCTCTCCCTGGTTCAGAGGACTTCACTCACTTCTTCTGAGCTGGGGCAGGCTGCATGCAGTTAGCTCTTCGGAACGCTCCTCTTCCTCTTGCTGTGGCTGTGAAAAGAGCTAAAATGTGTGCACATGAGGCAGGCTTTGTATTTCACTGTGGCTGGCACCATGGAACAAATCATATTTGCACAGTTCCTTAATGGGTTAAGTAGACACTTTGGTTCTCGGCAATTTTTGGTCTCCTGAATTGAATCAATCCATGGGCCTGTTCTTCTCTGTGCTACTTTAATTTTATGGTAGTAAATATATTTGCTAATTTAACAGTCACAGTAGCATAAAAACAGGGTAGTATTATGAAAATCTGTTTTTTGACCTGTAGCTTATAATATTTTCTCTAAAGAGCTAAAATATACAGAACACTACAAAGAAACTGTTTTTGTGCTAAATAAACCAAAAGGAAAAATAAGAAAAAATTGTTAAAACATCTACTGAAGCAATGAAATATGTATAATGTCACATTTTCAGCTAACTTATACCATAAAGATACTGACAAACCCATTGCTAGAGGAGAAAAGTTGGGGTTGTGGTAGTATGACCAAAGAAGAAAATGTGGTAGGTGGCAATCTATGCCTTACCCAGCTTGGGGAACAGGAGGTGTTCAGTTTTGTTGTTGTTTTGGGGGTTGGTTAGCTTATTTATTTATTTATTTATTTATATTCTCCTGTCGTGGTTTTGTTTAGTGAGGGGGGGGCCTAAGGTGGTAGCTTCTGTAGGAAACTGCTAGAAGTCGCTCCCCTTTGTTCAGTGGACTTGGCCAGGCCTAGGGTGGACCCGCTGCTGGCCAAGGCCGAGCCGATTGGTAGCAGAATGTCTCGTGATAATGCCTCTGCGATATCATATTTAAGAATGGGAAAACAGAAAAAAAAAGAGAAGAGAAGATGTGAAGAAGCTGAGCGGGGGCAGAGGTGCAGAGGGGGAGGCGCAGGCCTCATGGGCCTTGCAGGCCTCACTCTCTGGCCTCTCGCCAGGCAGCCGACTGGGCCCGACTCGGCCCGGCCCGGCTGCAAGAAGTGGAAAGGAGATGAGAAGTGAATAAGATGTAAAAAAAAAGATCCTGAGGGACATCTACCAGCCTGTTGTGAGGAACGGCTGCAGACGCCAAGGTCAGTTCAGAAGGAGGGGGAGGAGTAATGCGGCTCCTGGCCAAGATTCCCCTGCAGCCTGTGGTGACGACCATGGTGGAGCAGGTTGTCCCCCTGCAGCCCATGGAGGTCCACGGAGGAGCAGAGATCCACTTGGAGCCTGTGAAGGACCCCATACTGGGGGAGGTGGATGCCTGAAGGGAGCTGTGGCCCGTGGAGGGCCTCCTGGGACAGCTGTTCTGAAGGGACTGCACCCGTGGAAGAGATGACCCACGCCAGAGCAGTTCCACAAAGGACTGTGGCATAGGGGTAGGACCCCACAACAGAGCAGGGGAGGAATGTGAGGAGTTCTTCCCCCGACCATAAAGCAGCGGCATGAAACAACGTATGATGAACTGACCGCGACCCCCATTCCCTCTTCCCCCCTGTGCCGCTCGGGGGGGGAAGGTAGTAGAGATAATGTTAAGCTTGGGAAGAGGGAGGGGTGGAGGGAGGTTATCTTGTTCTCTGTCTCATTGTCCTGCTGTGTGTAGTAATAAATGAATAGTTTTCCCCAAGTTGAGTCTGTTTTGCCCATGACGGTAACTTTAAGGATTTCTCCCTGTCCTTATCTCAAACCTCAAGCCGTTTTTCCTCATATTTTCTCTCCCTGTTCCCTCGGAAGGTGGGGGGAGTGAGAGAGAGACTGTGTAGTCTGGTCCTGATCAGGGCTGAACTACGACATCTCCCTATAGTACTGTCACATTACCTTCCTCTTTGTGGATGTATTTGTGGAGAGCTCTGACAATGCTGATATTTGCATTGGGCAGCTTTGAAAGTCGCAGCATAAACCCACTCATTAATGAAACAAATGTGCCTGGTGTTACGCTCTCTCTTGTCATCCACACCGAGGTTTTGGGTCTGAATGAGCTCATCTTCCTAGCTGGGGGGTACTCTCTAACCAAGCATTTGCCTGGGAAAATATGCAGAGAAGCTTTCAGACCATCTGCTTTTCTGATTAAACCGACATGGGGGATTCATGCCGTGGGCCAAGCAGCAGGGGCACAGGTTTATGTATTGCAATGTCGACAGCTTCTCTGAGGCCACAGCACAAGGAAGAGAGTTGCTGTGCATGCACCCTAGTAGAACATTGCATTCAGCAGGACTTCTTTGAGTGCAGGGCCCTGGTCAGGGGGTCTCAGTCCCAGCTGCTGCGCAGGGACACAGGACAGTCCCACCGGCCCGTCTCCGTGCATATTCATATGGCATAAATGTTAGATGCTGGCTTGGCAGGCAGTTCATGGTGCCAATATCAGGCATAGAATCATAGAATCATAGAATGGTTAGGGTTGGAAGGGACCTTCAGAGGTCATCTAGTCCAACCCCCCTGCAAGGAGCAGGGACATCCCCAACTAGATCAGAGCCTCATCCAGCCTGGCCTTGAACATTTCCAGGGATGGGGCATCCACCACCTCTCTGGGCAACCTGTTCCAGTGTTCTACAACCCTCATTGTAAAACATTTTTTCCTAATATCCAATCTAAATCTACCCCCCTCTATTTTAAAACCATTACCCCTCATCCTATTGCAACAGGCCCTACTAAACAGCCTTTCCCCATCTTTCTTGTAGGTCCCCTTGAGGTATTGGAAGACCGCTATCAGGTCTCCCCGGAGCCTCCTCTTCTCCAGGCTGAACAGCCCCAACTCTCTCAGCCTGTCCTCATAGGAAAGGTGCTCCAGCCCTCTGATCATCTTCATGGCCCTCCTCTGGACCTTCTCCAACTGGTCCATGTCCTTCTTGTGTTGGGGGCTCCAGAACTGGACACGGTACTCCAGGTGGGGTCTCACCAGGGCAGAGTAGAGCGGGAGAATCACTTCCCTCGACCTGCTGGCCACGCTCCTCTTGATGTAGCCCAGGATGCGGTTGGCCTTCTGGGCTGCAAGGGTGCATTGCTGGCTCATGTTGAGCTTCTTGTCTACGAGCACTCCCAAGTCCTTCTCCTCAGGACTGCTCTCAATCCATTCTCCGCCCAGCCTGTATTTGTGCCTGGGATTGCCATGACCCAGGTGCAGGACCTTGCACTTGGCCTTGTTGAACTTCATGAGGTTTGCATGGGCCCACCTCTCCAGCCTGTCAAGGTCCCTCTGGATGGCATCCCTCCCTTCCAGCATGTTGACGGCACCCCACAGCTTGGTGTCGTTGGCAAACTTGCTGAGGGTGCACTCTATCCCACTGTCCATGTTGCTGACAAAGATGTTGAACAGGGCTGGGCCCATGCGTCATGGTGATGTCCTATAAGGAACAGTATGGAAATGATCGGGTGTAAATTAGGTTATTCTTTAAGTTAATCTCATCACTATTTCAATATCATAGGAGCACGCCCTAGTACCACTGCAGTTTTGGACTCTGGAAAGTGGGTAACCTTTTCCCTTGATGGAGGAAAAAAAACTAGGCACGTGTGTGACACCGAGTTTCTCTTACAAAGGCTGGGTCAAACACACACATCAGGCTGGAATCCATAACCATATATATCCCAGGTGCACTTGTGTTGGTGCTACAATGATAAAATATAAAAGTGGCACAAGACAGCTTCCAATAAAAGGTTATCACTGCAATTCAGAAAAATTGTAAGTGTTTAGAGATTTACAAATCCATTACTAAGGTCTGTAAGTCTTTCTGCCTTGAGCCTGTCTTTTCCATTTATCTCAGTCTCTTAATTGTAGTTCAGGTTTAGTGCTGAGATGTTAACAGTACCTGGAGGGATCAGTACAATTTCTCACAGTACTGACTGTTTATTGTTTTTAGGTTGTATAAGACTGCCTGTATTATTTAAATGCTTGTCCTTTGTTTTTTGCAGAAATGAGGAAGAACTCATTCTCTTTAGGGTAGCATAAGTATAGGTCATATGAGTTTTAGTGCCAGCAGTTTTCTGGCCATTGCAAGGGCCCACCCCATAGATGAGAGTCTCAATTTCTCCTGCCATTGTACATGATCATTTTTGTAGGTTTTTGGTTCCTTATAGTGAAAGATCTTAAGTCAAATACAGTGGGATGTTTAGTGCATAGTGGTCCATGGGACAGAGGGGACATCCTTGTGCACCCCTCTGGCCTCAGTGACAACACCACGCTTGCCTGAGATTATGCAGGACCGGACTCAGTGACCCATGTTCTTTCTCCCAGTGTTAGTTAAGCTGCCATATAATTTCAGGAACTGAAATGTAATTTAGTACAGTGATCCCCATGCTGTGATGTGTGAACCACTTGCACTGGCAAGGCAAAGAAAATCCTCAGTGATTCGGAGAGTTGTGACTATGGATGTGGTCCTTCGCTTCAGGTCATCTGGGAGCCTGCGTCCTCTTGACAGGAAACCTTGGTTAAATACAAAAGCTGCCTCTGATTCTTCAGGCCAGATCCTGAGATCTCATAAATTGCCAGCATCCTCAGGCTATGACCCTTTGTTATCTGTATAAATGATTTGTAAATACATGGAAGATATATCCATAGTTGGCCTAAATCTGCCTACATCTTAAATAACCTAGTAATTGCTTAGTGTTTGTGCATCGCACAGCTTCAGAAATCAAACAGTCAGCAGTCAGGAGACAGAGTTAAGCTTGAAAATACAATGGCATCCGTTCTTCCTGTGCAGCCTTTTTGTGTAGCATTATAAATTGTTGCTTACTCTCAGTTAATAACTAAGTTAATGGAAAATGGAGCTTCTTATGCACTCTGGCACAGAACAATGTTCATTGTGCCCCTGTGATTGCACTGGTTTGTAGGAGTAAAGGCCTGATTTCAGCTTGTTTAGATAACGAAAGGTGATGTAGCTCAGTTTTAATGGTAAAACGCCATAGCCCAGGGGAGGTTGCACCCTCTCAGCACCAGAGCACTGGATCTGCAGTAAGGAGTTGGTTTCCTGTATGACATTTCATGGAGATCTAGAGCTTGTCTGAAAATATCTCTGACTTTGAGAGATCTCTCCAAGTGACTTCTTTCTTTTCTTCCAAATATGTCCAGACTTTGGTGAATTCCCAGACTGGGGTCTTCATTGTGTCACTGTGGATCCATGTTAGGAATGTGTTTCTTATGTCTGCTTGCTTCCTTTCATACAGTGCCAATTTTTTTTTCCTCTTCATAATTTGAACAAGAAAGACAGAACATTATGCAAAAGCTTGCTTGGAAAAATAAAACGCCTTGAACTATTACAGCTGCTTTGCTATAAATAAAGTTAAATACACTGGGATTTTAACCTAGCTGTTTCATTAGGTTGGATTTGGAATAACCTCACTAGTTACAAGCCCGGTGTGAAATATCTCTGAAGAACTTATGTTTTATGCACGTTTCAGTTCTTGTGAGCAGAAGAACGCAGGAACAGTTTGTTATGAACCGTTATTTATAAATTGCAACTTCAGGCACACAGAAGATAGGCACTCTGTTGTATACAAGCAGTGCAAGCACTGAGAAAAATGGACATGGACCTGCAGCAGTGTGTTACATCTGACTGTCCCAGAGATCTGAGAGACTGTCATCTGCTTAGATCTAAAATCTTGAAGGACTGTGTGATATGAAACAATGACTACTTTTCACTTTTTTGTTGCTTTTCAATATTAAATGGTTTTGACATATTGTTTTTTCTTCTTTATCCAGAACATATGAAGTAATTTTGCATAAATAATGATCAGACATAACTGAGACGTCTAGCATTTTGAAGTTGATTCTGATTCCTGCCAAAGCAGGAAATCATCAGTAAAACAATTAATAAATGCCATTCCTCACTTTCTAGCACAATAAAAGGAAAACAAATTAAGACAAACTGTGTAAGCTTTTAAATGTGTATATCCGTGTGACAAAGCTTAAAGATCATATCTGTTCTGTCTGCAGTGTTTTAACTAAATGAAGAGCATCAGCTTCTCTTTATAAAAATAAGTACAGATTGTACGAAAATAAGATGAAAATAAATGGCTTAATCTACAGAGTTTCTTGCTTCCTGATTTAAAGAGTGATGATAAGAGGTAATGAAAGCTTGTTGGAGATTTTCACTCAAGCTGGGATGCTCCGAGACTGAGTCACAGTTTGACCCTTGTCCAGCACTCGTAGCTGACCCACTCCTGTCTGATCCATCAGATGAAATTCAAAGGTTCCAACATTTTGGGACCGGGAGACTTGGAGGGATATGAGAAGACTGAGATCTAGAGCAGAGTTGTCAAGCTTTATTGCATATGCAGTCAGAAATATTCCTCAAAATTCAAGACAGCAGAGGTTGCCCATGGGATTATGACCTTTACCCTGATGTTCAGGTTTTCTCTGTTTACACCAGGGATAAGCTAAAATAAATATATTTACTTCAGATTGACTGGGGCCCAAATGGTCTAAAAATATTGAAACTCACTGTAGCATCTCAGCAGTGAGTTTATTTGAACAGAATCAGCATTATTTTTATAGAATGCAAAAATATTTTACGTACTTATGAGTAGCAGAGTTTGTTATTAAAAAAACATCCTCAGCTCTCCTCCAAACTATGTAGCCTCATGCGTGAAGAAACAATTAACATCAACTAAAACCTCAAAACAGTTTCTTTCCAGTTTTTAAAACACTTTGAAAATCTCCGAGGAAAGAAAAATAAATAAAAAGCATGGAGCAAAAATTTTAGTTTGAGTATCACTGACATACAGTGTCAGCAGTCCCAGAGCTCTGATAATCGGGTATCTGGTACAGCAGAGAAATCCCCACTCAATGCTGCATAGTACTCCATGTATTTTACTTCAAGACCTGACCAGCCCCTTAAGAAACTACAAGTCCTCGAAGGCTCTCATCACCTTTGCCTCTTGGACTCTAGGCGCAGGGCATCAATTCCTGGAAAAGTCAGCCTTTCGTTAGCAGGAGGCTGACAGGATGCTGCTTGCTTGTCCAATCTCCTTGTTATTTTTAATTCATTGCATGTTCCTCCTGGAGCCTAAAGGCATGACATTCAGAGAGCACTTTTGTTTTATATCCCTGCTTCCAGTCTCAGAGACCACCTTCCCTACCTGCTGGTGAGGGCCCGGTATGGTTTTTCAGAACACAGTGTGTTTCAGCAGCATGTTTTTCTTTGGTTTTGTTACTCATTTCAGACTGGTACAGATGGATGAAGGAGATGTCCTTCTGAAGAAGAAAGGAAAAAATGTATCGTGATGTAGCACAAGGAATCAGGTTATTAGGCTGGTCAGTGTAGGAGGGTCCTTGGGCACGTTCCTTGTGCTATGAATAACCTTCGAGTTCACATACTCATTTTGGGGGTCTCTGATATAAGAAATCTTGGACATGGTGCCCCAGGAGGCCAAGTGCTGTTTTCCTTAGCTGAAAGCAATAGAAGATTCAGACACATTGCATTTTTCGATTAAGTAACAGGTAAATTACATTGCACAAGTTTTATTACATTCAGATTAAAGGAAAAATTTTGACTTGATCTCTCTGTACCTGAGTTTTCCAATCAAAAAGAGAAAGATAATAGTATTTCTCTGTCCTGCACAAGTGGTCTGAGGCTGAATGTGCTCATTTGTGTGAAATGAGGCTCAGCTGTACTCAGTTTGAAGCGCCGTGGAAAGACCTGTGCCTACAGACAGTAAACGCATTTCAAAGCAGCTGCTAGTCAAGGACTGCGTTTTTTGTTCCCTGTGCCAACCCTTCAATAGCTTTGTAAATATGAAAAGAGGGTTGTGGTCTACTTGTGTGGTATTGTTATGCATTTTGTGGATGTTGCATTTCAAGCAACAGTGAATATAAACATTTTTTACATATTTTTGTCAGTAATTTTTCCTTGTGGTAAATTCTTAGACTCTGACATATTTTGATCTTGCTTTCAGCAATCTGTACACATGTTTCTTATTAGGATGTCCCTTGTTACATCATTTATTATAACACTTTTGCCAAATGTTTGAATTAGGGAAGGCATGCCATTTTGACGTTATTCAGGGATTCTTGCAGCAAAGTAAGGTAAGACATAGATGATACTCTGTTTTGAGCCCAAAAGCGCAGACGTTTCTGATTAGGGTTTTCAGCAGTTTATAAAACCAAATGGGATTTGATAGAAGCTAGCTATAAAGGAAGTTCTGCAAAACTTCTTAGAAAGATTTGAATCCTTAATTTGTATGTATTCCCAGCTGAAGTTTCATTGTGTAGGGAAATTAATATGGGGAGCTGTTGCATAACCAACAAACTCGAATTCTGATTTCAGAGAAACATAATAAAGTGAAAATAAATTACATGGTAATAATTGTTTTGGACTGCAGGGCTAGTGCATCTTCCAGGGATTAAAACAAAAGCTCTGATTCACCATGGTATTACTCCATTTTTATACTGATTTATCTGTATTACATTCAAGGAAAAACGCTGGCAAAAAAAATTAGAATAAGGGCAAAGACAACTCAGGTCGCCACAGTGGTGGTTTATTTCTTATTGTAACGAAGTACATACAAAGAACCTATTAAAAAAATGAGTGCACCTCATTCACTTGACATTTTCCAGTGATAAAGTCACCATCCATCTGAACACATTTTCTTTTTAATATATGGTAAATTGTTCAATTGCACCCATCAGCACAATATCTGGATAACAGCATCCCACAGTGCATCAGGAAGATATTACTCCATTCTGAACTGAAGCAGAGAAACACTTAGAGAATTGTTCAAATTCAGGCAGGAGGAGTAAGGCAGAGATGGGAATCTACTCTTGATATCTACTGTTTCCCAATCTAGGGGTTTGCCTGGTTTCTTAAAGATGGCCTTACCCCAGTGTTATGGGACCAGTGGACCACTGCTTCTCCCTGTTCATCCAAGCACATCGCAGATATTTGTTAATTTTAATGTATTTGTCTTCCATGAGCCACATGCTAATTCTTTGCAGTGCCCACCATGGAAAACTACCCATGTTAAGAAGTCTTAATTTCAAGGTTGCTTATTCCATGCCAGTGCTATAAGGAACAGTCAGAACAGACGAATAAATATGAAAGGGATTGGAAAGGCTTCTCGGTTTGCTTTTTTTTGTGCATTGGGCAGGGTTTTCTCTGCCATTACCCCTCCTGTCCTGGTGGTGTGACTCAATGACTGGTCAAGGAGTAAAAGCAGAATGGGGTCCCTCACTCTGGAAGCTGTAGTGCTTGAACCTGCATTTTGTAAGCATCTGAAAGTATTATTTTGTTAATCATGTCACTATTCATTGAACATTTAGCACAGACAAACTTTTGTTATTGTTTCTATGTTCCAGCTTCCACATGCTTTATTTCCTTTTCTGAAGAGGAGGTATTCAGCCCCATCTAGCTCTGCATGCCCACTATATCCTTTTCAATGCCAGTTACTAACTGATAGTCACATATAGGTTTTACCCACTCAGTAAAACAAATCCAGCTCTACTGGCCTGAGACAGGCCTTTCAGCTGGTCTTGCTTCCATCCTTCTCTCTGCAGGTTTCCAGAGAACTCTGCTAAGGGCAATATCCTGGTAGAGCAGCAGGGACAGCCAGCAATGTGCTTAATCAGCTCTGGGAATCTGTACCCAGAACAACTCCTGACGACATCCTCAAACAGAGAATATTTTAGAGGAAAGGCAGCATGAAATGTCAGACAAGGAAATAAATACATAGGATGATCACTGGGAGAAATGAGTAGATCTGTCTCTCATGGCTCATCTTCCCAATTAAAAATGTTGTCCTGTTGTCGTGCCTTATCTTTATGGAGAGTCTGGTATTGAAGTTTAAACTAGTGCTGGTTTTGGAAAGGCTCAGATTTTCAGTCTGCTCACCTGACACTAATATTTATTTGCTCTGATGAGAGAAATTTTTGAAAAGAGGTAGCTCCATCTTCAGACCTGTGTATGGATGATGGGATGATGTGCCTAAAACCTTGCTATGTTATCAGATTCCAGAATATACTTTGCTTTGTCTGTTTCTGTCCAGAGAATCACTTTGCAGTTACAGGCTATCGCCATACTAGAAATACACTGACTTACCATTATTCCCATGAAGATGAATACAACAATATCATTAATTAAAAAAAAAAAAAAAAAGTAATCATTCTTACAGCTTCCCAGAGCTTTGTGTCTGGTTCAGCCACTGTCAAAACCTGTATGTCATGTTATATTGAGTGCTTTGTCAAATTATAAAAAAATATTTCCAGGAGAAGGCTAGGGGACCATGGAGGGGAGTCCAGTGGAGGGTCTGTCCTTATGCCGGAGAGATGGGGAGCCCCCAACAACTTCTCAGCGGCAAAATTGCTGTTCTTTCTCTTCAGAGCAAAGTTAATGAAGGAATTGGTTTCACTGACCAGCTGCCGTTTCTAGGAAGCTCCTGGTTTGGCATAAAGTTTGTACTGATTTGCTGCTTCTTTTCATTCAAACCAAAATCACATTTCTGGAAAAATAAGTCTGGAAACTGGAAACTTGTTTTGTATCCAGATTTACTCTGTATTTTTTTTTAAAAAATAGGTTTTTTAGGTCCTTAAGTAAAATTAAATTTCTGCAATAATATAGAATAGTTTAATATATAAAATACAAAACCATAGCTAACTCAATAATAAATTGCTATAGTTCACAAGAAAAGCCAGTACCACAAATCTACAAATAGGATAGAGATTAAAAATCAGTATTAAAAATAATGATAGTTTTGGGGATTTCTGAGTCTCTTTTCTGGGCCTGTATATTTCCAGGCTTTCCAGTGACATTGGAAGGAGCAGGAAATTTCCTTTTAGAAAAGGAAAGGGAAAAAACCCAAACATTTCCTGACAATTTAGGAAAAATGCCAAATGTTGTGACATGATAAAGGCATGGGTATTAGCAACATCAAGAGCAAGAATAACTTTCTGCAAGCGTTGCAAACACTGCAGTTCTGACCAAAGCAATGTGATGTATCTTGAAGAACAGCCCCCTTTACCATGCTCACATGCTGAACTGACATTTCTAAAATTTCCTCATTTGCATTGTGCTCACTGTTTTTACACACTACTTTTGTACCTCACTGTTTTCAGTTGTGCAAAGTAAAATTATCCATGTGCAAAGTAAAATGTAACTATATAGAATAAACAAATGCTGTATAATGTTGCTTATACATATAAGTAGAAATTGCATTAACATTTTATAAACTGACAGGCATGTTAAAATATAATAAGCAAATAATAGTTGTGTATTATGTGTTTCTCAGGTACCAGCAACCAGATGGAAAAATTGAACTACTGCTGAAGATGTCTCACGCTTAAGCTTTACCATCTATATTTTACAATGCTAATGCTTAAAATGGGCATTCCTAATGTTTGATGCATGAGGAAATACAGCACATAGTCCAAAAGCATGTGCCTGATCCCAGCTCTGCTGGAACTTTAATCAGTACAGATTGGTGCCTGTGTGGATGAGCTATCTCCTTTTGGTGTGATGTCTGCATCTAGGTAGGTCCTTGTCCTAGAGCAACATATACTAGCCAGAAAGAAAATAACCTTCAGAAAAAAAGTCCTGTACCCATGCCCAGGACAGGATTTTCCACTGTCTTCTCCAGCCTTGTCACTAAAGAGTAAACTGAGGAGTATAATTATTCTGGAAGATCAACTGTGGTTTCATTTGTTTTGGAGCAAGTTATCATTACAGACATTATTACAGAAGAGTAAGGTCTGGAAATGGATGTTCACATAGAGAACATGGTAGGAGCTATGACAGCATCCCTGGTCAGAAAAGACTCACCCTATGAGCAACCATTACCTGAACTATTTTTTTGTGAGCCATATAGCAACCAGACAGTCCCTGACTGGGTACCTCACTGTGCTGATCCCTTATGAAATTGTGTATTAGAATAGCTCACAACTTGTTGCTTCTTGTTTTTTTGTGGAAGCTTTTGGGAAAAGGAACCTAACTCTCACTTGAATGCCTTTATTTGTCTTTCTATGGAAGTCTCCAAACAATGCTGTATTGTATTTATGTGTCTACAGTTGGAGCCTGCACTTTCTCTTCAATGCAGCTCAGGAAGCCATATATTATATGACTAGTAATAAGTCATTTCCTAGACAAAATTGTAAGTCAGGCTCTGTTGGGTGGATCCTAGAATTCTATAACTTTTTATTTATCTAGAAAGCTAAACATGAAATATATTGTTATATGTTGCAGAACTTTCTATAAACCTATTAATGCAATAGTCTACTGACATTTCCTGTGTTCCAAAAATGACCTCCTTCAGGGCCAAACTTGGCTCATTGTGTTGGTTTTGTTCAGTGAGGTGGGGCTACGGTGGCAGCTTGTGTAAGAAGCTGCTAGAAGTTTCCCTTTTGTCCAGTGGACTCAGCTGGGCCTAGGGCGGACCCACTGCTGGCCAGGGCCGAGCCAATTGGTGATGGAATGTTGCCTGATAACGCCTCTGCAATAACATATTTAGGAAGGGGAAAAACAGAAAAAATACCGAAGAAGTGAAGATGTAAAGACGCTGAGCAGGGGCAGAGAGGGGGAGGCGCGAGCCTTGTGGACCTTGCAGGCCTCACCCTCTGGCCTCCCGCCGGGCAGCCGACTGGGCCCGACTTGGCCCGGCCTGGCTGCAAGAAGTGGAGAAGAGATGTGAATAGATCCTGAGAGGCGTCTGCCTGACCCAGTTGTGAAGAATTTTTTGTGAGAGGAACGGCTGCAGACACCAAGGTCAGTGAAGAAGGAGGGAGAGGAGTAATGCTGCTCCCAGCAGAGATTCCCCTGCAGCCCGTGGTGCAGCCCATGGTGAGGCAGGTTGTCCCCCTGCAGCCCATGGAGACCCATGGAGGAGCAGAGATCCACCTGCAGCCTGTGGAGGACCCCACGTCGGGGGAGGTGGATGCCTGAAAGAGGCTGTGGCCCGTGGAGGGCCTGCTGGGGCAGCCGTTCTGGAGGGAATGCACCTCATGGAAAAATGACCCTACACTGGAGCAGTTCATGAAGGACTGTAGCCCATGGGTGGGACCCCACGCTGGAGCAGGGGAGGAATGTGAGGAGTTCTTCCCCCGAGGAGAAAGGAGTGGCGTAACGTGACATGTGATGTACTGACTATAACCCCCATTCCCTATTCCCCCCTGTGCCACTCAGGGAGGGAAGGTAGTAGAGATAATGTTAAGCTCGGGAAGAGGGAGGGGTGGGGGGAAGTTATCTTGTTCTCTTTCTCATTATTCTGCTTAGGTTTTAATAATAAACAAGTAGTTTTCCCCAAGCTGAGTCTGTTTTGCCCGTAATGGTAACTTTAAGGATCTCTTCCTGTCCTTAAGCTTGAACCTTTTTTCTTATATTATCTCTCCCTGTTCCTTTGGAGGGTGGGAGGAGTGTGAGAGAGACTGCATAGCTTCGTCCCAAGCGGGGTTAAACT
Organism: Chlamydotis macqueenii; assembly: GCF_036417535.1. NCBI lineage: Eukaryota > Metazoa > Chordata > Aves > Otidiformes > Otididae > Chlamydotis > Chlamydotis macqueenii. Next base: position 12,481,625 of record NC_141556.1, on the reverse strand, counting down.
GCAACACTCGTATACCTAAATAAAAATCTTCAGGGAAGCAGCCTAATCCTTTTACAATCCAGCCTCATGGCAAAAACTCAGTTGAAGACAATGGGAAAGACTCATCTTGTTGGCATCAGTTGGAGGTATGTGGATCCATCTCAGGGTTGTGAGATGAAATATTATTCTAACCAGGCACAGGAGATTATCAAACTAAACTGTTGGTTAAAGAAATGTGAGTGTTTTCAATTGTAGTACTAAAAGGTGAAATTTAGTTTAATAAATACATTTTTATTTTATATCTGAAGGTTTGCTTTGTTACTTGAACATTTTAGTGTTGGCCTTGATGCTAGACCATAATGGTGTGGACAATGAAGGGAATAAGATCCTTACGCTTCTTTTGGAAATGTATCATACTTTCACATGTTTTTGATACCCTTTCCAAAAAATCATTACTTGTGAAATTCGTCCCTTGAAAATGACAGTACAGTTGAGTGTTTCTTCGCTGAAATGTTAATGTTCTTTAGCGACTAGGCAGCTGGCATATCTTGGATCTGTTCAAGTAGGAATTTGTTTACTTGGAGTCATTAACGACAATCTTTGATATGCAATCAGCAGGAACTTGTATCTTTTGCTACCTTATTAATGCACATTATTATTCACAGTCTACTGCAGACCTAAAATACTACTGGCTTCTGAAAACATAACAACTATGAGAGAAATGTTAATGCACAGACTAAGAAATGAACATGGAGGTCTGAGGACCTAAGACTGCATTTTCCTGCATTTCGCATCAGTGTCATCTTATACAGTGGATATGTAACACTAATGCTGAGATTCATCAACATTTCACAAGTATTCTGAATTTACTTTTTAGAAACCTTCACGGTAAATTCAAGTACAAATGAATCAGACCCTTGAAACTTCTGTTATAGAACCAAAGGACAAGGTACACACCCCAGTTACACACCCAGTGAGAAAATACAGTTCATTAGGACTGTATGGATGCAATTGCAGTTATTAAGATGGAATTAGTTTAACAGATATTTTAAAATAATAGATACTTAATAATAGAAGGTTTAAAATCTGTTGATAAAAATCTGCATCTGCACAGATGACTGGCAAAACATATTTTACCATTCAAGACTTCTTGGAGAAGAAATAAACTTTCATTTGCTCCTTTCATAAGTGAGTGGTTTGTCTATTAGACTAATAAATAAATTGGAGTGAGGAGAAACGTTATAAGATGCTGGCAACTTCGCCACATTTATCTTTTTTTGCTTGAAGAGGTCAACCTGCAGTTGTATGTTGATGTGGCCTAAGAAGATTGTTGTGTTCAGGTTTCCCAGGGAATAAAACAAAGAAGCATCTATCTCTTGATCACAGTGTGACACGCTGGAAGCCAGGTGCTGAGGTGCTTGACAAACTGGTGGTAGTTCAAGATAGGCCCAAAGTAAACCAGCATCTGGAGAAATGTGAGGTAGAATACTAAGGCAAGCCTGAAGCGTAGATGTCTCCTGAACTGCATTCAGCTCTTCTGTTGCTTTTAAGTTTACGGTGTTTTGCATTCAATGTCTATGTTTTGCCTTTGCCATGCTGGCAAAGGCCAAGACCTTCACTGGCTCTGCACATTGGTTCCTCTTCCCTCCTAATGACCTGACATGGAAAAGACTGAGATACTCAGTGACATTTTTGCCTCAGTCTTCACCAGCAAGGGCTCTAGACATGCCACCCAGTTCACAGAAGGCAAAGGCAGGAGATGGGAGAATGAAGAACCACCCACTGTAGAAGATAAGGTTTGAGACCATTTAAGGAACCTGAAAGTGCACATGTCCATGGGACCTGATGAGATACATCCATGGGTCTTGGGAGAACTTTCAGATGAAATTGCTAAGCCACTGTCCATCATATCTGAGAAGTCATGGATGTCTGCTGAAGTTTTCACTGACTGGAAAAGGGGTAACATAACCTCCATGTTTAGAAGGGTAAATTATGAAGACCCAGAGAACTACAAGCCAATCAGCCTCACCTCTCTGCCCGACAAGATCATGGAGCAGATCCTCCTGGAAACCATGCTAAGGCACGTGGAAAATAAGGAGGTGATTGGTGACAACCAACACGGCTTCACTAAGGGTGAATCATGCCTGACTAATTTGGTGGCCTTCTACGACAGGGTTATAGCATTGGTGGATAGGGAACGACTGACTGACGTCATCTACCCGGACTTGTGCAAAGCGTTTGACACTGTCCCACATGACATCCTTGTCTCTAAACTGGAGAGACATGGATTTGATGGACAGACCACTAATGAATAAGGAATTGGCTGGATGGTCACACTCAAAGAGTTGTGGTCAATGACTCGATGTCCAAGTGGAGACCAGTGATGACTGGCATTCCTCAGAGGTCAGTGTTGGGACCGGCCCTATTTAACATCTTTGTGGTGACATGGACAGTGGGATAGAGTGCACCCTCAGCAAGTTCACCAATGACACCAAGCTATGTGGTGCAGTTGACACACCGGAGGGAAGGGATGCCATCCAGAGGGACCTTGACAGGCTGGAGAGGTGGGCCTGTGCAAACCTCATGAAGTTCAGCCAGGCCAAAGGCAAGGTCCTGCACATGCATCATGGCAATCCCAGGCACAAATATAGACTGGGCAGAGAATGGGTTGCAAGCAAACCTAAGAGGAAGGACTTGGGGTGTTTGTTGGTTGATAAAAAACTCAACATGTGATGTGCACTCGCAGTCCAGAAAGCCAGCCACATCCTGGGCTGCATCACAAGAAGCGTGGTCAGCAGGTTAAGGGAGGTGATTCTGCCCCTCTACTCTGCTTTTATGGGACGCCACCTGCAGTACTGCATCCAGCTCTGGAGCCCCCAACATAAGAGGATGTGGACCTGTTGCAGAGAGTTCAGAGGAGAGCCAGGAAGATGATCAGAGGGCTGGAGCACCTCTCCCATGAGGACAGGGGGAGAGAGTTGGAGCTGTTCAGCCTGGAGAAGAGAAGGCTCTAGGAAGGTCTTATAGTGTCCTTCCAGTACCTAAAAGGGCCCTAAAAGCTGGAGAGGGACTTTTGACAAGGGGACGTAGTGATAGGACAAAGGGTGGAGTCATCTAGTCAACGTATGAAACTTTAAAAGTAGCCATTTGTTCTAAACTGTCTGTGGAAAGCAGTAGGTGCCTTGAAGGGCTAATTCGTTCATCTCAGATGCTGACCTCTCTCCACCTACAAAGTGACTCTAAATGACCAGCTTAGACTGGATACCTAACTTTAGATGGCTAAACATAACATAAATATCACCTCTACTTGGAAGTTTTATCCCTTAAAGACAATACTTCTAATGGTTCAAGAGCCGCTTCTCTTCAAACTCAAGAGAAAAAAGATACTTTTTCAGGATTATCCGTTTTTCCTAGATGCTTTTACTTTTCTCCAAAGGTAGCTCTAGCTTAGGGTTTTAGCTACATGCTGACATAAAGTTCAAAGTTTGCAAATTCTAATATTATTTGGATTCTTTAAAGCTTTAGCAAAAGCAGTGGATTTACATGGCTTCTTATTCTGGTTTTCAGGCGCTTTCCAAAATTCCTATGAAAAAAAAAAAATCTTACTAGATTTTGGCTGATTCTTTTATCATCCAAGTCTGAGCAAGTTATAATGACCCTAAATGCTACATTATAATTGGAAATATCAGCAAATGAAAAACTTTCTCTTCATTACCCGGGAATCTGTAACATTTGATATTTAGAAAATGTGAAAGTTTAGAAAATTTAGAAAGAGAAATAATTTGTCATCTTGTATTTTCAGAAATCTTTAGATACCATTGTGAGCTGTTTCAATTTACTAAGACTGAAGAGACTGAAGTTATGTTCTCCATATCCAATTGTTAACAACTGTAACAATGACAGTGGATTTTCTGCCTCTTTCTTCTCCAATCTGTCTGTCTTCCTCTACCCCATAATGAACCAGCTGGTCATTAAAACTTGCAGCCAAGTAGAGGAGGAGTAAATTACTGTCCTCTGCTATGGGAAAGGCAAATATACCCGCAAGTTGGCTGATCAGCATGCATGGCTGTCAATCAGTATGTCCCAAACTCAGGAGCAGACAGCGCATGTGCTACCACCTAACCTAAAATGTTGCTAGGGCTGCTGAGTGCAGACTTGGAATACAATGTACTCGTTCAGAGAAAAGGGGACGTGTTATATACTTACCTGCTTACATTGTTTCTCTCTCGCTAGTGAAAATGAGGCATGAGAAATAGAGCAGTCAAAATTACAGAACTGTTGATTCTTATGTACTTGAAGCTGTGATGGAAAGTGTACATGAGCACATAATGTCATACACCTGAGAACCAGGAATCAGAGGTGAAAATATGTATTACGTACTAAAAGGCAATATATCGTATTAAGTAGAGAAGTGAGGTGAGAATTTTTATTTGAGACGTCTCTATTCTGTTTGTCTTTACCGTTCTGAAGGGAAGCAGAATGTAGAACTAAATTGCTATGGCAGCAGAATATAAATAAAAGCAGATAACATTACACTACAGGCACAATCAAGAGTTCAGCTGCAGAAAGCAGACAAGACCGCCTTGTGTCTGCTATGTATTTTAGTTTTATAGAAAAACATGTTAGGAGATTTCAGACCTCATGTTTGACTCGTTATCCCTTTTGTATCAAAATAACCTCATCACTGAGAGCCATGACATCTTATTTGCCCCAGCTTCAGATATGGACCAGATTTTGTATTCCTGGAGAGGATGAGAGTATACATTGTTATGCAGCAATAAGACAAAATGGTATGCACAATCGTATGTGCAATTTCTATTCTGGACAGTAGTCAGGTTAGCTAAAACATTTCATCTGGTTGTACGCTGGAGCCATAGGTATTGATGGGACTCTCTCAGGAGTTACTATGATCTTCAGGGTATCACAGGATCTCTGACATCGGCGACGTCCTGAAGATACCTTTACACTATGCTCTGTTGTGCTTTGCCATGTTCTTTCTAGAACAAAAGCTTTCAAGTTTCTCAGGGTCAGTCTTTGTTCATTTAAATCCCTGTCTACTGAAGTGGCTGCAGACTTGGAACGTGGAAGAATCTTTAGAGCTTCCTCTCTGAAGAGTTTGTCTTATAACTAGAATACAGATTTGGGAAAAGAGAAATAGAGGAAGAGACTGAACTAAAATCCTTCTAGCATCTCTGACCATTTCTAGAGACTAAATTTAGGGCTGCTGACCTCGGTTTGGCTAACCACTAATTTTTTAATTGTCCTAGAGTTGAATGTCCTCTTCTCCCAATGGAAAATACTGGTGTATTCCTTCACTTCAAGGACCTCAACTTAGAGGAAGACTACAATTTCAGTATTTTTTTTCTACAAGTCATAATATCACAAAACAATCAATATCAAGTCTGTATCTTAATGCTTATAAGGATGAAAGTATCCATGGCAATAAAGATAAAAGTGCAAGGAAATTTGACTTCATTGACGATATAATTTCCATAGTGATCATGCCCTGATAAGATCTATAAACATAAATATCAGAGACTCCATTGTTTTGTTTACTGTATATTTTGTTAAATGAACCCCAGGGGGAATGAAGGGGAGGAATAGAGACTGGAAAACTTAAATACGAATAATCAGTTATTATCAATATATATTCTGAATAATAAATGCTTTCATGGAATGACCGATAGGTCAGCAAAACTGTCTTCTGAATGTGAATCTGTCAAACTGATTCTGTCACTGCAAGTCTGGAATGCTTCTGTGGTGTGTTTTCTTTTTGTCTTTTTCCACTGTGAATCAGAGGTATTAAAGATGAACAAAACCAATTACCATAATCTCCTTCATCCCAAGTCACATCAGGATTGTTTCTTGCAATTTTTTATTTCATATTTTTTTCTAGTGTCCTTGTACATATCCCTGGAGATGGAGATTCTACTATTTCCCTTTAAAGACTATTCCACAGTCCAATAGATCTTACCCTTATTAAGACATTTTTTTCTCATATTCAACCTGAACTATTCTGTTCGTATCTTTTTTTTTTGTTACCTTGTGACATGTCTCCATCCTTGATATTTATGCACCTCAACTGTTTAGAGATAGTTTTTATTTAACACACGTATGAATGCAATATATGTTAATTGCAAAACATATATCGTAAAAGAACAGATTTTAAAATGAGGAGGAATTGTCTTAGCTCAGCTATAGCTAAGAGACCTTTGGTACTTGTAGTGGGAGATAATTTAACTCTTTAAACTAATTAATGTGATGTTATTAGTGCTTTTAGCCAATGCAGCTACATTATTGTGGTGTGATATATACATAAAAAATATTTAATCTTCTTATTTTTCTTGCATAGCACTTTCTCATGAAAGGAACAGCCTTACTCGAAGGATTTGCTCTGAATTATAGACTTGTAAACATTTTGGACTCAATACTCAAAATGAGTTTGCTGTAATTGTTTTTTATGATACATCTTTCAGCATTTGTGCAGTGTTCTTTTTCAAAGATCTTTGTACAATTTATTTGTCTTAATGTATTAAGCCTGAAAACATTTTTCTACGTGGGAACTCTAAAACTATTAGATTAGAGGCTTCCACTTGTAGAAAAGGGAAGCTGAGGCACAAGGAAGAAAATTATTTCCTCATAGGCACACATTGAGTCAATGACAATTTGGGATTGGAGCATAAAATACACAGATTAATGTTCACATATATGTTCACATATATGAGAGAGAAGTTAACAATCAGCTTTCCATCTCCAATTTTCAAAACTACTTCTGAAATCATTACTCCTCATTCTTTTTAACATGAACAATGGAAGCTTTATAAATCATTATCTTAGATCTTTACATAGTGAAAAATTGCCTTCCTGGCACAATTCCAGACTGCCAAACTTCTGAATTGTAATCCCAGCTTTACCTATGATGCTCATTTCTGTAATTTCTCTCTCTGGGCTGCAATAAAATGACTGGATGTCAGGTGACCCAAGTGACAGCCGTGTTCTCTGGCTAGGGCAATGCCGAGTGGACCTTCAAGCCAGAATCTGCCTATCACCCAACCTTCCTCTGGACGGGACCTGCAGGCTCAGTGAGAAGGAACCCTCCAGCAACACGTGCAAATTAGCACTTTGCCTTTGCGAGTAGTATGAACACAACTAGTTTCAGTCACACAACAAGTAAATATTGGGAACATAGTTGGGTTTGGCTGGCAAAGACTACTGTCTGGATAAACTCTACTGTGCTCAGATGCTTCTGTAAATCCCTATGAGTAGGTACTTATCAGCATCATAAAATGCTTGATACCTCTGTAAATCGATCCCTTTGTGCAGCTCTTCCCTTAGGACACTGTAAATAAATAGCTGCTTGTTGGTGGACGCTATCTGAAGAGGACCTATAGAAATGATAATCATGAGCAGGGCACAAGACTGCCTTACAGCATCAAAATGTTACTGAATCAAAACAGGGTAAGTCGTTCCCACTGTGAGAAACCTCCACAGACAGGTTACAATTTCTATATCATATTCTGACTGCAACATACTATGTACAGTGGAGAGCTAATTAACTTCCTAATATTAACAGTAATTATTATTACGGAAGTGTAGTGTTAAGCAAGAATCTGTTTGCTTTGTTGACAGAAAGGTTATGCCCCTGGCATTTTTAATGCAGAGCCTTTTCATCTTGTTTGGCTTTCATTTCCTTTTCAGAGTATGACATGCTAAGTTCAGTGTTTCTAACATGCTAGGAGCACTCTGCGAATATTCAAAGTCCTTTGGCCTCTTGTTTTTCCCTCAGTCCTAACCCCAGAGGTATGTATTACCCCATGAGGTATTGCCAGGACTGTGTTATCACTAAATTTTAGTATAAAACATTATAGCACAATGTTAAATGATGTTCTAAATAATTCTGAAGAATAGCTGTTATTGAGAGACTCGGGTTAAGTAATGTGTGTATTATATTCATGCCAGATGGGATACAAAAACCTGTTGGATGACAGCACTTTATTAGTACGAGAGAAAAGATGCAGCGTATATAAACATGACTGGTGTCTGAAGGCATTGCAAGGCTTCACAGAATGTATGTAGGTGGGATTGTTGGTTGGGGATACAGTAATGTCAAATGAAAGATAATAAAAAATAATCTTTCCTAATGATAACGACAGAAAGAACAGATAAATTTAGCAAAATACACTCAGACACTACATGAACGGGAAGGGGGAGAGCAAGACTGTCCAGAAAATTAAAAATATATGGATCGAAGAGGAATCGAGTTTCACCTGGGGACAGTGCTGTGGCTCCTGTGATGGACTTCCAGGGTCTGAATACATCAGTTTGACATCAGCTCTTGGAGTTTGGTCTCTGTTTTATCTGATTGCAATAGCATCAATTTCTGGCATGAATTGATGCTCTACATTCTCCACCTCAGCTCAGTCGGAGGTATGAAGGAGTGGGTTGTTCTGAGGGATATGGAGCAAGCTGTTATGTTCTTTCGGGCTTCAGAACTGCGCCAGTACTGCTCTGTGGTGTGGGTATTTCCTCTTATGCTCTCTCAAGCCCTGGTCCTCTTGGGGGGACAGCAACCACCTCGATATCAGTGGGAGGAACAGCAGAGCGGGGCATAAGCAATCCAGGGGATTCCTGGAGGGCGTTGATGATAACTTCTTTCTCCAAGTGAAGGTATTGATTTCAGCAGCAAAGTGTCTGCCTTTGGTTTCTGTTACTGAATGTCATTGCAATGCTGGCCTTAACTGAATATTCTAAAATCACAGGGGCTGTGATCCTGACTCTGTCTCTTCAGCTCATCTAATTTGTTACAAATCAGTTTGCTTTCAACCTCATGGAAATCTACCCAGTAAGAAGGTGTAGTAGTCTTGCTGGCCATTTGTGTAGCTTTCTCACTGCAGGCTGAAGCTGCCACAGAGGAAACTGGAATAGCAGACAGGAGCAAGAGAGAAGGAAGAGAGTGAAGTGCTTTAACAAAACTGAAATTTATCTACCTGTCCCACACTGGAAAAAAATTCTCATTGGTAATCGATAATCTCTGAAACAGTACTTATTATTTTAATGTCTCTTTTATTCATACCTCCTATCCATAATTTGGACTTTTTGCTAGAAGCTTAGTTGACAGAAGGCCGTTGTTTGTGTACATCTGCCATGTATTTACCCTGTTTCCAGTGTGTAAATGAACCACAAATGCATTATTTCCGAACTGTCAGTCAGCACACGCAGATTGCTAGGATCCAGATAACTTAATCAAAAGGTGTGTTGCTGTCAACACTGCACTTCCAGCTGTCTTCTCATTCATATATAGGTTTACGAGCCCTGTTTAACGTCTTTGTTGACGACGTGGACAGTGGGATAGAATGCACCCAAAGCAAGTTTGCCAATGATGCCAAGCTGTGTGGTGCGGTTGACACATTGGAGGGAAGGGATGCCATCCAGAGGGACCTTGACAGCGTGGAGAGGCGGGCCTGTGAGAACCTCATGAGGTTCAACCAGGCCCAGTGCAAGGTCCTGCACACGGGTGGGGCAGTTCAAAGCACAAATACGGACTGGGTGGAGAATGGATCGAGAGCAGCCCTGAGGAGGACTTGTGAGTGCTGATGGACAAGAAGCTCAACATGAGCCAGCAATGTGCACTTTCAGCCCAGAAAGCCAACTGCATCCTGGGCTGCATCAAAAGAAGTGTGGCCAGCTGGTCGAAAGAGGTGATTCTGCCCCTCTACTCCACTCTCGTGAGACCTCACCTTCAGTACTGCATCCAGCTCTGGAGCCGCCAACATAAGAAGGACATGGACCAGTTGGAGAAGGTCCAGAGGAGGCCAGGAAGATGATCCTAGTGGTGGAGCACCTCTCCTGTGAGGACAGGCTGAGAGAGTTGGGGCTACTCAGCCTGGAGAAGAGAAGACTCTGGGGAGACCTTATAGCTTTCTTCCAGTACTTAAAGGGGGCTTATAGGAAAGACGTGGAAAAACTCTTCTGCAGGGCCTGTTGCAATAGGTTGAGGGGTAATGATTTTAAAATAGAGGGAGGTAGATGCAGATTTTCATAAGGAAAAAAATTTTTCCAATGAGGGTGGTAGAACACTGGCACAGGTTGCCCAGAGAGGTGGTAGATGCCCCATTCCTGGAAACATTCAAGGCCAGGTTGGATGGGGCTCTGAGCAACCTCATCTGGTTCGAGAAGTCCCTGCTCCTTGCAGGGGGGGTTGGACTAGATGACCTTTAAAAGTCCTTTCCAACCCAGACTATTCTATGATTCTATGATTCTGCGTTTAGGAAATTATTTTATTGTGGCAAAGATTCAAACAAACAACAAAAAAGAAAGCAAAAAAGGATTACAGTAGCATGAAACCATGAATTCTTCTCTGCTGATTAATTAGCATTTATCCTATGCTCTTTTTGAGTCGCTAAGTTAATGGTCTCACAAGTGCTGAACCAGAAAGATTTTTTTTATTTTGTTCTAGCACCTTACCTGTAAGACTTGAGAACCAGAGTGACTCTGTCATTTGCACAAAATAGAGCCAGTTCAGGGAGAGCTGTGGCATGATGGAAGTTCACGGAAAATGAACCTCAGTTTGGAGTAGTCTTCAGAAATACAACACCAAGTTCCTGGTTGCTATCACAACTGGAGTCACTGGACTTGCTGAGTTCACCCAAATTAATTCTGATGTATTTTGGTATGAAATCAAACCCAGATCTCATGGGTCTGACAGAATTAAAATGTTTCTAGTTAGCTCAATGTCATTTTGAATCATTAACTCTGAGATATAATAAAAACCTAATGATAGCACTCTTAACTGTTTCATTTTGGATTGTTTTAAAGTGAAAAAGAGCTACTGTTCTTGGGTGGACTGGCAAGGGACGGGTGAGTACCAGATGTAGTTAGAATAAAGATGACTGTCTGCTAAAGTAATAATACTTGAAGTTCCATTTAAAAGTATTTCAAGACATAGCTGCCCAAAGGGGTAAAAAGATTCCTTTTACAGTTATAAATTTCTCATTCTTACTTCCCTGGAGTATCATAGGAGTGATGGAGAACATAATATAGCAATTAGGTTCTGCAGCTAAATTCCTCAGCAGAGATGTGTATTGTAGCAGGCAAAAAAAAATTTAAGTTTTTCTGTAGTTGTAAAAAAAAAAGTACAGAAAACTACTGACAAAATCTTGCATGGACTGTGGATGATCCCTGTGATGTTTTAGTCAAGAAATAGTGGAAAAAATGCACATAAAGCCAACCAGAATCACCTGATAATTTCTGCTTACCTGGAACATCCTTCATTATTTTACCTCAGCTCAGTGGATCTTGACCTGTGTCAGTCTGGAGAGCCACCACTTCAGGGTAATGTATTTTCAAAGCTTTTAAAAATTATTGTCAGTTGTTTCTTATGTTATGCAGGTGGCAAGAAGAATTACATTTAATTATGTAAATCAAATGTTGCAATTTGTTTGATAAGGGAAGTGTCTGATACAGCAACTGCTTTGAGAGTCTTGCTTAATTGCTTTGTCAATCTGACTTGTTTGTTGAGGCAGCCGACTTCATCCTGCTAAGACACTCTGTATCTGTTTCCAATTGCCAATTTTCTAGCTGTATCTCACAGGGGGAAAAAAAAACATTTTTAAAACATGAACCACATTCTGTACATGAATTGATTAATTCAGATGAATGACATTATGGAAAGTTAAGAAAAAATGAGCTCTGAGTGACAAAACTTAATAAGATTACTATTTCAACATACTAGCCTTCTTCATTTCTTTCTGATTTCTATTTCTCTTTGGAAGATGACTAGGAAAAAAAAAAAAGAAAAATATCAAAGCAAGTAAACCCAAATTTGTCACATTAGATTATTTTATTTTTATTTGACACTTTAGAAGTTATAGTTTTAATAATATAAAATTCTGGCTTTGCTTTCACCTGACCATTTCATTTCAAGGTTATAGTGTAACATTTTCTGAATATTGTGTAACAATAACCAAGATTCTGTAAAGCAGTTAACCTGAAGTAAAGAGAGAGAGAGAGGCACTGAAAAAATGAAACCTTCATTTTGAAATAACTGGCTTATTAATATTTTTGACAGGAATTAGTTAAGATATAGTGAAAATGTCTCTGGATGTCTGGGCTTCTAGTGAAAGTTGAAATCATAATGAAGTAGCAATTTTATCACTCTTTCTTGTGTTCATTAAATCCTGTCTCTCCTATGTAGGCATTGCTTCGCCAGGAGAATTTGCTCTTAGAAATGAGGTGCTGTTAGGCCCTTTATTCTTAAACTATTGACAGGTTCCTGTAAAGTACAGTGGCCATAAAATGTGTGCTCTGCTGCTATGGGAATACAGCATCATTCTGACGTAATGGTAAGAGTACTGGTAACTTTACCTAGTATTGATCCAAATAAAGAGATTTGATCCCAATAAAGAGGTTTGATCCCAATAAACTCTTCAGTAGTAATTCTTTAGACTATTGCTACACTTCATCTTTTCATTCACAGAAAGAATAGAGGTTGCAAAATATTCATTTAAGTCATCCTCCTCTTTGGATGACATTATTTCCATAAAATGATCCTCAAAAAGCATTATTTCCATAAAAAAAAAGGATGATAGGTTAATACCTTTATGCTTGTAATGTATTAAAATACTGTAAAAGCATTTGTTAGAGCAATATACTGTATTTTTTTCTATCTAAATTAGGTTATGCTTTTAAGCCAATTTGCAAAAGGGAAGCACTAATCTTCCTTACTTTGTGAACAAATTGACTCATGCATTTGTGTTCTTAGAAATGGCTCTTTTGTAATAGACCATCAGTGAACTCTAATATTCTTGAGACTACTAGCTAAATTGATGGTGTGTGACCAGGAAAGGGTGCTGCAGAGAAAAAAAATGAAAAGAAGACAACATCTGAAAGTTGCATATTTCAGTTCAACAGTTCACTTTTATTAGCATTGTATTTTAATATGTACTTGACTAGCCAGGCATTTATTTTCTCATGGAAAGCTCACATAAGGACAGAAATGGATGAAAGATGAGAGCTGATCTTCAAAGAAACTGGCACAATATTAACATACTAATGGAAATCTAATCCATATTTCAGATGACTGAAGAAAACAAGTAGATGTGAAGTGCTTGAATGATAATAGGCTCCAAGAAATACATTCATGGGTCACAAGAAGAAACTGGAAATGAACAGCAAATGTTTAGGATTGAAAGATGGTTGAAAAACAAAAAGTGATATTGTAATTCCCAGAAGCATGAAATGTATATATACAAATTTCCATCTATTCCTAGGGAGTCCCACTTAGGACAAGTTCAAACTAAAATCCTGATTCTTCTGATTCTACTTTAGACATAGAAAGAACATCACGAGAGCAAAATTTTACTGATTTGGAATGACAGAGATCTTACAAGGTAAGCCTGCAGAATTTGGTCATCGTCAAACCAAACCTATATAACTTAGGTCTAAACTTTGGAGCCTCATCTGAAACTTAAATCTAATCTGAACACAATCATTGCCCATCTATCTGTAATAAATATAATGAAATCAGACAGGAAACTGTTCTCGCACACAAACTGTCTGTATAGTTCAGCAGTGACATATTACCACTGCAGCACAACCGAAATATCTAATAGGATTAAAATCAACATCAGCGTCACTGGGGAAAGGTCATCTAGAATCTGAACATGGCCGATAAGCACTCTGACCTGTCCATTTACATGTTTTGTACTGTTGCCAATTGCTATGACATCTGAACAAATTCCTAGGAAAATAGATTGGCTCTAAAACAAAACCTACAGTGCAAGTGTTAAGTTTCTGGCTTTTTGACTGCTCCACATTATTAAAAATTTTTCATGCAGTTAGTTTTGGGGCAATTTAGAAAAGGGAAGGTTTTAACTTCCTTTTCAGTATTTAAGTATTATTTTCTCTGGAAAAAAAAATATTGTAGAAATTTTATGAAGCATTGTGTTTTGATTGTCAGATTCTGATTTTATCCAAGCCCAACTGAGGACTTCTCTCCTAACTAAAGAATGCTCCGGCATACTTCATAAGCCATTTTCCCTCAGAGAAATAGTGAAATAATAATTTGTCTGCTACCCAGCTCCTCATTATGTAAAGAATAAATTAGCAATTGGGCAATAACTGGAAAATATTAGATTTTGGGTTGATTAGTATTTATATTTTCAAAGAATACTTGTTTAACTGAGAGCAAAACTAAGGTCTGAAGTATAACTTCATTCTGTGAAAAAGGAATTAACTGTCAATTCTTCCAGTGTAACTGAAAGTAAGGACTAGTTTTTCTGAATTATTTCATTTGCAAATTAGATACAATATTACAGGAGTCAGTGAAAATGCTCTGGTTTTAACACAGCAAAAAATGGAGAAAAGCCTGGCCCCAGAGGACAAGGTTTATATCAGCATTTCCAGACTACAGAGGAACTTCCAGGTCTTTCTTACTTCTGACACAAGAGTCAGAATTGAGGTCTAAGAGCCACGGTCTGTTCCTGGGCTGTTTTTCCCAGGCTGAGCTGAGACAAGCTGTGTGTGGAAGGGGCATCGCTGTGTCACAAGGAAATGCTCAGCGAGGATGGGCTGCTCCTGTTGTGGAGAAGGTGGCTTCTCCCTTAGCTCTCTAGCTAATCCTAGTACTGAGTTATTAATCCCTACACAAATATGACGGGGGAATAAACTCTCAAATTTCCTTTTTCACTTTTAAATAAAATGTCATGTTTATCAGAAGAACCAGGCTGAATTGTTTATCCCTGAACCTATAGGAGAAAGAAGCTGATGGAACGATTTTAAATAGTATTTGATAATTTATCCTGGCCATAGGCAGAAATGTCAGCCTTACAAAGACTTACCCCATACAAACTGATGATAAAAACAAAAATCAGTTCAGAGTCCAGAGGTCACTGCTTTGCTTAGCTGCAAGGATTTAAGTGGCTTTATGTGCAATGAGACTGGAGTAGCAGTGAAGAATGAAGCTCTCCTGAGGGGATCCGCAGCATTACAATGAAGGGAATACCTGCTTAGAAAGGTATTGCAGTTTAAGCAATGACAAATATCAAAAGAAAGGAAACAGGCTGAAAATATAATTGGAAGAGGTGAGGGGCACTCAATCCTGGTACTTGACTGCTGCCTGAATGGCCAGTGCCTGTGCAGAGCTGCAGCAGCTTCTGCTGGGGCTGGACGTCAGCTTGGAGGACACTGAGGACAAGGCCTGAGGTCTGGGACAGAACACAAATGCACAAGCATCATTTTAAGCATATAGATAGCCCTACTAAAGAGATAAGTAAAAGTCTTGTAGGCTTGATTAAATGGCACTGTTTATATATTGAAGCTACTCATGTGCTTAAATGACTTTTCTGTACTGAGGTTTGAACCTGACAGGTCACGAGGGAGTGAAATTTTTTACTATGTCTTGACAGTTTTGTGATCCATAAGAACAAAGCCTAGTAGGCTTCTTAGAAAGTTACCAGCACATTTAGCCACCTTCACAGAATCATGGAATTGTTGAGGTTGGAAGGGACTTCTGGAGGTCACCTGGTCCAACCAGGGCTAGCTTGTGGAAAGCCACATCACACTATCCAGAACCTGAGTAGGAATTTCTGCTGGGGTAGTTCCCCTAGGTAACAGCAGAAAGGCATTTATGGAGCTGTGCTTGAAAAGCTGCTACGTGGCTGTTTTCATTTTCCTGGCTGTAGAAAAACTTGCTGATTTACATTTTTCCCCAAATACTACGTTCAATTAAAAGACTAAAAACACCAGCAAATAATTAAAGGCCAGTATTTATTCCCTAAATTTGTGCTGTATGTCATAAGAAGCATCATCCTTTTAGTTTTCTCTACAGTTTTCTTAAACTTCTTGTAAAGCAATCTGGACATACTCATAAGAACCTATCATCAGGCTCATTCCCTTGTGTGTGTTATTGCTAGTTTATTTTCCATCTTGCAAATGTTCAGAAACGTCAGTTTTCAATAAAATCTTTTTAGCTGGAAATTGGAATTCTGTTACGGCAATACACTCCTAAGTCAAAAAGTGAACCAGACGATTTTAACTTCACTGTCTCTCTGCTCAGGCACAGTCTTACAATTTTGGATTTTAGCACCAAAAAGAAGAGCTATGAATAAGAGACCTGCTATTCATCTTCTAAATTATCTGAAATATTTAACTACAAAATTGCTTTTTGTCCCCTTCCGCTAGTACAATATTGCGTGAGATTCAGTCATCTGAATACCTGATAAGTCCATATTTTCTGTTTGACATTTTTCTCTACTAATACTGGATAGGATTTTCTTATTATAATGGTTTGAACTTTACAGAAACAGTGATACATAAACAAATCTTCAGATTATTTTTCATGATTTCCAGCAGCATGAAAATTGAAATGTAAATGAGTGGCTCTCCCAGCTGAAAGAAGAGAACCTTTACCACTCTGCCTCTTAGAACAGACCTGTGGGAACTTCCTTGTAGGAATTTAAAAAAAAAAAACAATTCACATATATTAAAGCAGAACAAATGAGAGAGACAAGAAAGACAAGATTCAGGAGATGAGAATAACAAACCTGCTAACCATAGGTGATTTGCATTAAAATATCAGAAGCTAGAGTGAGCAAATAAGAAAAAAATTTCTAGCTTTTTTCCCCCATGGTTAGTGTCAAATAGTGTAAAAATGAATGACAAAATGGATTCTTAACATCGTATGTACACAGGAGAAAATGCAACAGTAC
Organism: Chlamydotis macqueenii; assembly: GCF_036417535.1. Taxonomy (NCBI): domain Eukaryota; kingdom Metazoa; phylum Chordata; class Aves; order Otidiformes; family Otididae; genus Chlamydotis; species Chlamydotis macqueenii. The sequence goes on along the minus strand of NC_141556.1, from coordinate 12,464,940 downwards.
AAATAAGTATTTGAAAATTCCTTTAACTGCTCTTGGAACATGAAGTTTGATATATAGGTTGTAAATTCCCCTCTGGTCAAAAACTCTGTTTATCTGAATTTATTTAATAGACCTTATTCCTGGAGAAATAACGGATTAATGAAAACAAAATAAAACAAAATGAAACAAAAGCTTGTTAATGAGAGACTGAATCCTACCATGTATTGCACAAGCTATATGTGTATGAAAAGTTAGGAGAATTTGCTTTTTGTCTGATTGAGCCTATATAAAAACTCATAAAAGTTACTAGATGAGGGATGCACACACAGCTTTTTGAATGTACACTTGAATGTGATTTCCCACCCTGAGATTCTAAGTTGCAGTATTTATCCTTCCATCCTTACGTTATTCATCCTTGCATCCACACAAAACACAGAGTTTTTGGTCTATGCACTAAAATTAATAGGGTCAGGATTTTCCACAGGTCGTTTGCTCCTCAAGCACAAATTATGCGTAGGATCATTTTGCCACTCTTAGACCCTGATGCTTACCATGATACAATCAGTTTATCTGTGGCAGTATATATTTACAATACTTAATCAATCAGATAAAGATATGTTCATGACTTTGCATCTCATAGTGGGATTGTGTTGATCACTTTGATCTCAGAACAATAACTAAGCAAGCAGCTGCTTTAGTGCTGTTTTAACTTAACAAAATGAAATGTAGCCTTCAAATTCTGATCTTAACTAAGAGTTAAACTCAATATATAATAAAGTTTTTCACTGGATGCCTTATAATTTCACAGTTTATTTTTTAACCTTTAAGAGTTTGATGGGTAAGTATTTCCTTCATGAGACTGGAAATTGTGCTGATTTGGTTCATGTGAGTCACTCAGGCCCTAAATTGCATCTCGTGTTGCTGATTTGAGTGTTGTTTTGCCACGGAGTAAATCCTATTGAGTCCAAAAGAGCTGCAGTTGGAGAATAATAAAACCCTACTAAGACTACACATACAGATAATTCAGGTGACTGAAATAAAAATGCTAGTATCTAACTTAGTTCAACTTCAAAAGTTTCTGACTATCTGCAAAGCAAATACAATAACGGTTCAAGTACGGAAATTGAACTTTTACTGGTTAGTGAATTCCTTGAAACTGTTACTTGGGGTTTTTTAATTGAAAGCAAGTGGGAGATCTTTGCATCAGAAATTTATCTCTCTTCTAATTCTATTTTCAACTATTCTCATGTATGTTCATATATTCTCATAAATGTTCATAATAGGAAATTTCCAGTATTTCAGATGATCCCCAAATGCAGCTGAAATGAGTTACCCGGCCCATTGGAGTAAGATACAAAACTAATTCTCTCTGTGGCTTCACTTAAATTTGGATGAAGAGTCATGGTCAGAACGTATGAATCTGTAAGAGTAACCTCTGCAGCTGAGGAGAGCACCCAACTGTTCTCTCCATGTTGTGCTGGTTACAGATTGAAACTTTGCCTGGCGTGTTTTAGAACAACAGACAATTTACTTTAAATACATCATGGAAAATGGCTCTAGGGTGGCTGACTGTACCTTCCCCTCTTCATTCTCACCTATAACAAAGATTTCCCTCTGTCATGAGCAACCCTTATTTGTCTAGCAGAGCAACTGGGTATCTGGGCAAATCAAATCTGTTTATTTCAGTACATGTGGGATTACATGCATCTTTTTTATTGTGAAGAACATCAAGATTTATTGTTACTCTAGGAGAATATTGACCTTGGCATGTCCTCAGTTAATATTTAACTCTTGGGTCAATAAATCTGGATCTTCACTTATTCGAAGTCAATACAAACTTAATTGTTATTGGCAGAGCATAATGTAAAAATCTTTGGAGACTGATAATTGAGTATTTGTTACTAAATACTATGAAGAATATATATATCATAGTAAGGGCCTGATGCAGTGATGACAAAAATTATCTCACGGTCATAACATTTTTGTATATGGAGCAACTAGTGTTTCAGTAGAAAAAAAATGCTAAAAAATGGACAGCAATCAGCAGTACGTGTTTGTGGTTTGGTTCTTTTCTTTCTTCTATTTGTTTAGATCAGTAGTAGCAGAAATTATTTCAGTGAATGAAGAACAAAACCAAGTTTCTAATTCCCATTAAAAATGATTACATGGTAATTAAACCATGTAATCATAACTAATATTTCAATGGAGGACAGGTATTTCTCTGTCTGCCTGCAAATCTGTTAAGCATAAGCACATTTTGGAAGAGTTTTGGTTTTGTTTTTTATCTTTGTGTATTCATCACGTACCAAGCACACTAAGGGCATTGATCCACAGCTGTAGATAACGCAGTAAGGTGTCTGCTAATAGCAATATCCTCTTCTCCTTCTGGTGTAGCATGACGCCATAGACGTAGCCACGGAGAAAGAAGTGGGGTCCAAGCTGTCAGCTCTCACTATTCCCATGCTCGTAACCAGAAACTACGGCCTCTTGGCTGATGAAGCGCACTTCAGTGGTGCTGAATCTATATGAGAGAGCTAAAGCACGTCACCTGCCCAGCTACCTTCAGAAGTGGAGGAGTACTGGACTGCAATACAAAGATAATTCTTCACGCCCAGCATTTCATTTGCTCCTTCAGATCCATTATCGCATTTTCCTCCTTCTCTTCGAAACTGAGGTTCTGAAGGGGGATGACATAGACACCTTTGTGACTAATGACTTGAATAAAAGGGTTGTATTATATGTTTTCCAATTTCTGCTCATCAATAGAAATTAATTTCAAGTTCTGCTTCTTGGAAATGTCTTTCAGTTATGCTGCTTTTAACATGCCGTAAACATAGCCATGCCCACCATGAGATTGGTGGAGGTTTGGGAACATCACTGTGGCTTGCCAGACCACAGTAAGGTCTGCTTGGCTCTTCTGGAGGGCCGCTCTATGTGTCAGTGACAGACTCATCCCTAGTGAACAACAGAACCCAGCATTCCCATTGGGACTAACAGAAATATCATTTGCCCTGAACAGAAACAGGGAAGCATGGCAGCAATTGCATCCGTTTTCCTTTGGGCACTGATACATGTCCTGCTGTTTGGAACTCTTTCCTTTAACTTCTTGTGTAGTCTTACAGTGGACAGGAAATAGAAATGGAGAAGAAAGAACCTTTCTGGGGCTAGAATGCTGCCAGTGTGATGGTCAGATACCTGATATATTAGCATATGTTAGTAACGCCTACACAGTAGAAAAACATACATCAGTTGTTGTATGGCTTTGCACCAGCTTCATGAGTTAGCGACACTCAGAATGAAGATACAAACAGTTAAACAGGTGGCAACAGGTGGATTCAAGAAGAAACAGATTTTTATATATATATATATATGAATAAGCTAATATATATATTAACATTGCTTTTATAAATAGAAATAAATTAGTCTTCTGAGATGCCGAGCTTTATTAATTAATATGATGGACATTTGTGTTTGGATGCATGTTAATAATTTACTTTTGAGATTATAAGACATTTCTGAATTCAGACTGTGTCAATGCCAAACGTAAGTATACCAGCCAAGTCAAGCTCTGGCAGCATGGTGACCCTAATGATGTGATTAGTGCTGAAGTGCTGTAAAGGCAAAGTCTAACAAAAAAAATTAGGATATTTCAAGGCTCATGCCAAAATACACAGGTAGTTAGACTCCACAAGTGAAAATGTACATAACATGGCTGTGGAGATAAAGGAGCAGGACTGAGAGACAGATTTTCCTGCAGTTCTTTTTTTCAAAGATAAATTCTCTGGTATCTATTGTTCTTATCCATATAATAGGGCTTTGTGTATAAAGGAAATAATCTTTCTAATGTGTTTCTCTCTTTAAGCCTTAGTTTTAATTAAATTTAGTCTACTTAAATCTTGCCTAAATTTAGATTAAGGACATGTAAAATCTCTCAAGGAGTCAATAGCAACCTAGTCTGTCTATTCTCCAAGAATATTGTCCCTGTAGGGTCTTATAATCATAACCTGCCCTTCTGTTTATCCTAAATGTTCCCTGGATGCCTAAATGTCGTTTTCCAGTTGCACGGAGTAGTAGAAATAAGACAAGCTCCCGTATTCTGCCTGAGGGTTCTTTGTAGCCAGATGGACACCCATCTCTGGCAAAATTCCAAGAGAAAGTGCCAATGCTAAAATGGGCAGTACTACAATTAGTAATGATGCTCCCTTACTCTCTTGCCTTTTTAGTTTTTTGCAAAACAGTTTAATAATTAAGAATTGTCCACCAAGAACTTTGGTTCTGTGCCTGTGCTTCGTGGAGCCTTGAACCTACATTACAGGATATTTCATGTTTCATTTCTGTTGGCAAAAATAGAGTATTCTTATAATATCTCTTACAACCTTCTGTGACTGCTTGCTGGGATGAACCTAATTAAGGAATGGGTATTTACCTGGCTTATCGTTAATAGTCAACAGAAGTAAAATGCTTATGCAGTATGATAAAAAAAAAGCAAGGTGGCTGCCTTGAAGACTAGGGACAAGAAATCTTCATCAGCCTCTAAATAGTTCAACAAATGTGGTATGTGAGGACCCAGCAGACATTTTAAGATGAGGTAGAACAATAAGCGATGGCTAAAATGGCATCAGTCAGCTGATGGTGTGAAAAAAAAAAAAAAAAAAAAAGAATGGCACTGAATGTGTTATAGTTACCAGATGTGGTGGTACTTAATGAAATTGCCCTTGCACATCTGAAGCCGTGTTTCCAGTGCCTGATGCATAACACCTGGGATCACAATGCTCCTGCTCTTCTCCCTCTCATTACACTCACTGGCTCAGTAATAGTGGTGAGCAGAAACCTTTCAGTACCTGGCTGGCACAGCATTCCTGCAGATGGATGTAATTCCATCTGCTCATTTTGGACAAGATTCCTAACACTGTGAGGACTGTATTTGTTTCAATCTGACTTTTTAATTTGATGAGAGGAAAGTGCTCTTGCACTCCAATGGGCAGCGCAGTGTGTCCAGGGCATTTCTTCAGCTGGCTGACATGGGAACGGCACGTTCTGCTGAGCCCTGACACCTCAGCAAGTCTGTCTGCGGCAGCAGCAAAGCTCCCTGAGCAACTCCCACTGCATTAGAGCTGCCGTAGAGTTGTCATTTCTGATACAAGACTCTCATCCTACTTGTGGAGCTGAAGTCAGATTTTGTTGTATAAACAGAATTCCTGTTTTCAGCAAATCTGTTCAAACAGGAAAAGCAGGTACTCAGTTTCCTGGCCTCCTTCTAGACGTTTAGGTTGTGCTTTCTCAACTGGCAGTGGTTTGGCTTTAGCAGGAGGGGGACAAAGCAGGCTGATGCAAGAGACTCCCTGTGCTGCTGGAATAATATTCAGTGCTGTGGATGCAGGATTTTCGCTTCTTGGGTCACTGCTTTAATTACTGGACTAAAATGCAGCAGATAGAGAGCTGTAGTCCTGGTCCATTAGTTTCTCATTTTTAGAAGAGGGCTGAGTACTCTGGATGCCAAGTGGATGGACAACCTTGACATTTCTTACTGATTTCTTGTACTCTGTGTGAGCACTTCACTTTAGTCCAAGTGACTTTCCCTCTGCAGTTCTTCAGCAGCACTAGTGAGAGCACAGAAATCTGAGACAGATATTTCAGTAGTCCTGGGCTGCCCCCAGAGCCAAGCATTTACCGTTTTGGTGAGATAATACTTAGGTTAGGAACTTTTATGGGCAAGCGGGATTCTACTTGGCAGGAATGTGACCAGCAAGCTCTTACATACGTGTACATCCCAGGAAGCAAAGCCTAAACCATATTTTAAGGAGGACATACCCATACAAGACCCTGATGATGAGACAATCATGCAGTCACCATACTGTTAAATAGCCAACTTGGATCTCTGCATTTCAGGACATGGTTTAGTAGGCATAGTGGTGTTAGGTTGACGGTTGGACTTGATGATGTTGGAGGTCTCTTCCAACCTTAAGATTCTGTGATTCTATAATTCTATGATTGATTTATCCCCTGATAGCGTAGAAAGCAGATAGGACTCAGGATGTGGTATCTCCTCATCCTCAAAATCACCTTCTGCTGAAGCCTCCTAGGAGCACTTATGCAGGAGTGGTTGGGTACTGCTTGGATGTTTCTGTTTCAAACAGTAGTGTCAATATTCTGCTCTGATTTGCAGAGAAAATTCTCACCACTGTACTACCAGAACCTTTTGAAAGTGCTGTAAGCAACATGATTATCTGCCACCATGTGCAGTTCTTTTCTTTCCCCAATGATAAACTTTCTATGTATCTTTGAAGATTATTTAATTAAAAATATGCATACTGTGCAATCTGTGCTTGGAAACAATGCTGAAGGTGTGTTTAGAAGGGAAAAAAAAAAAAAGGATTTCTGGTAGTGCCACTGAATGGTTGTGCTGTGGTCTAGGCTTGCCTCTGGAGGTCCTGCCTTCCCACGCAGTCAGTGTGCACCAGGCAGCTCCAGTTGTTGTCCCCAGCAGCAGGGCTGTGTAGTCCCAAAGCTTGGGACATGCTGGAACAAGGGAATTCTTTGAAGGCAAGGCTAAGTTTGCTGTGTTGAGTACATTAGGAATAGCTTCAACAGGAGAAAAAAACTTTGAAGCTATTCCTAAAGAAGATTGTCTCACTAGTTTTAGGTATGGAAGATGCCTACATTTGGGAAACAGGATGGTCTGTCAGGAATAATAATGCCTGGTGAAAGCTGAACTTCCCAAGGAGCAAAATGTTGAAATGGCGGGTTTAGCAACAGAGGAAATGTTGTAATAACACAGTGTTTCAACACCTTTGCTGTCGCCATCCTGAGTACCTGGCATGCAAAGATAACAGCTGTTTCCGAGACATTTGTGAAGATCTTTGTAGTCTTCCCTTATGGAGGAGTGGAAAGAGTGCGATAGTGGCAGTTTTTAAATTTGTAGTGAAATCTGTTTTTGTGGAAAGCACCTGATCAGCAGAACAGGAGATGCGTGTCTCTTTTAGGAAGAGAGTAGGGTTTTGCTGCTGAGGCAACAGTGGCACATGGGAAATGTAGATTAAACTTTTGACTCCAGCGCAGATTTTCTGTGTATCCTTAGGATCAATTAAGCATGGACTCAGTAAAGCAACTTGATTTTCTGATGATGTGATTGATAGTCTGTGTTTAAAGACCAGGTCAAATGAGGACCTTTTTTCTCTCCACATAGTTTGTCTATTTTATTTGTAAGCTGTGTAAGCTTCTCAGGACCAGAACTGTCTCCCACTGTGTGTTTGTGCAAATGTCTAGAACAAAACAGATCCATGGTCAAGTTCTGGAGTGCTATCATAAGAAACAAATTAACTGTAGTGGTAAAAACACACAAAGCTTATTCATGTTAATGGAAAAAATGCTTTGTCCTTTCAGGTGTTTAGTTTTTTTCCTTTGAAACGCCAAAATCTATGATGAAAACTCCACTGAATATAAGTTTGAACAAAATTTCATGCCTAGATTGTCAGCACATCCATTGGATCAGGCCCTTCTGCTGCCAGGGCTTTGCCTGTCATGGCTTGGAGCAGTCACGTGCTTGAGGGGGTTGGAAGTTGTGTTTCCATGGTTATGTAGCTCCTGACTTTCTTTTAATAACCCAAACACGAGATTTGTTAATGTTCACTATTGATAATGGTAATTATAGAAAAAAATAACTCTCATGGACTTTGGATTTTGTTCTGCACTATGCAAAGGAGAAACATCACATAAAAAAGAGCAACAGTTCATCCACACAAGCTAGGACCTACTCAAAACCAGCAAAATGTGGCTCTTTTGCCATTGCTTGCAAACAGCTCAAAAATCAAAGCATCATGCATCTGCTACTGTTATAAATTAACATCTCCCAGTCTAGAGTATTTACGTTTGGTGGCAAATTTGTGAAGAGCATCATGGTATAGACAGTGTTACTATTGTAGTCAATGGTCCATTCTCTGTCTGCGATTGCATCACCTTCCAGGGATCCTAATAAAAATAGACACTATGTCTATGAATAATACAATGAGAGAGGCTTTTATTCATCTTCTGGATGAGGTTGTGTCAAGATCCTTATTTTCTGTGGTCAATTGAACAGTAATTGATGTAAATGATCAGAACATGAAGTTACCAATATGGCTCTCAGGGCTTTTAAAAGTAGTGCTGCAGGGTGAATGATTCAATGTTAATATCAATTATCTTTGCTAAAAGGGCAGTTACAAAGGAAATGAATTGACTTTGTGCATACATTGAGGTTTGCAATTTGTTTAGGAAGATGTATTCTTAAGATCTGAAAACCTATTTTAAAATTAGGGATAAAAGCAAATTCATACAAGTAAGTTAGCAACTTTTGTGATTTCACATCAGAAATACTCTTGGATGAGAAGCATTAAAGAGCATGAAAGTACCTACAGAAAAAGTAACATTGAAAAAAATGAATGCAGTTCCTGTCAAAGTTCCTGACAGCTGATGACAAAAATGGAATTGGGAAGATCTCCTTTGTACTATCAATGCCATTACATTCTCTGATGATCTTCAGGATGTCACTTAGGTCAAAATATTCACACTTTTCACCTTGATTTTTCCAAGGAATTGAGAAAAGTATAACTTAAGCTAGGGTTGTTCAGCAACCTCAAGAATCGTATTTGAAAATGGTTACATACAATGTTACATGACAAGGATGCTACCAAATGTCACAACATTTTCTGAAGATAGCATGGGTCAAGAGTTAAGGAAGGGAATAAGGGCATCTCTAGGCTGCAGTTTCAGATAGATAAACAGATACATGCGGGAAAGTAATTGCTTTTGAGTCCAACCGCTAATGTCCATTCCTTCTAGAAAAAAAAAAAAAGACAGAAATTATGTCTAGGAAAGATGCATGGCTAGATTATACATGTGGAGATTTAAAATTTAGTCCAGTTTGAAACCCTGAAAGAAGGATTACCCTAAAAAGTGAAGATGGGGTTGAAGACAAATAGGCACATGCAAGCTGCAGAGAAGGGTACTGCAGAAGAGATGCTTGAGTCCCCCATCAAGTCTTACTAATCTGCTCCTGCTGAATGGAATACGTTGATGTGACAGATTTGATCCTGGGAGGAACCTTCCCTTTCCTTGTCTCTGCAAGTCAAGTTAGAGTTAGTAAACCTGACAAATGAAAAGATATAATATGTTACAGTTTCAACAGGTGGAACAGAATTTGTTTCCCACCTCAGACTATTTGCAGTCTTGAATTCTGGTTGTTCTCCTAAAGAGACCGAGATTGCAGTTCTGAGTCCTCTTGTGGTGTGGGTGGAATTGGACCTGGCTCTTATCCAGTCTTTAAACCACATAACCAAAAAATAATCTCTATTTTTCCTGGCTTATCACCTAGTTGCAGGGCTCAGTGCACACACATGAATGCTTTCCCAGGGACAAGGCTGCAGAAGGAACATGTGACTGTGGGGGTGGGGGGGGGGGAAGTGGGACTGCCCCACTCAGACGGGCAAAGCATGGGAAGCCACCTCCCTCCTTTGTGCTTTAAGAGAAGGTAGGAATGGCTGTACCAGCTCAGATCTCAGTGCCACATGGCCCAGTGCAGCATTCACAGCAGTGGACAATTCTTAATTTCTTGGATACACATCAGAGCTAGGACAGCATATGCTCTCTCAAGTTTAGTGATTTTTGGTTCAGGGATTTCATCGACACCACACTGAAGGGGACTGCTGGCATGTGTCTGTTAGCACCAAGTAGAAAGTGGCTGTGGTTGGAGCTGAGTTAGCTATCCAGGTAAGGAGCTGGTAAAGTGCTCTGGGGTCAGATGGGATTTATGAGATATCCCTATCTCCTGTGGGTCCCATTAGGTTTAGGTAGCTCTTTGCTGACATAATTATTATTATTGGCACACACTTTGAATTTCTCCAAGGATAAGGAGCCAAATAACACAAACATTAGGACATTACAGTGCTCAGTGCTACAGCCACTATTTTTCCTTGGAACAAGCTGTACCCCTAATGAAACATTTTAAACTTGATAAGAAATATCCCATTTCATAACATAAACATTAATTACTTCTTCAAATGAGCAGGTTTTGAAGTCCAAGTACTGAGATCTAGTTCAGAATCATAAAGTAACGCTCACCTCTTCAAAGGTGAGTGTTAATCTTCGAATAAGTAGATTAATGAACGACAAGGACCTAATTTACTGAGAGAAGTGTTGTTTGAGCCGCTCTGAGAGAAGAAACCTTCTCTAAGGCCCGATTCACCCAGGCTTTTAAGTACTGATCAACACTGAAGAATTGTGTTCAATGAGACATTTCACATGCTTAAACTCAGATCTTTTTAATTAACTAGTTGAGCTTTAGTCAACAATACATTGCAATCAATAGCATAATGAAGAGTTTAAGAGAAGCATAAGAAATATTTTCTACTAGTCTAGGAGGATCTTGAACAACAGATGCAGAAGCCAATGTAAAGTCCTGGAATCCAAAGAAAAGATGGTGCAAATTACAGATGGAAGGAACTATATGAACTCGAAAAATAAATTTGTCTATTTATAGTTGAGACAAATTTATGGATATTTCAGAACCAATAAGCATCAATATGTAAAATAATGATTTATTCATCTGTCATAATAGACTTAATCAAGCTGTTCAGAGCACTCATGCAGTTCATAAAGCTCTGTTTTTTTCTCTCCTGAAAAATATAGTTCTGGGATGTTTACCAAAGAGGAGGTATTGAAAAATGTCAAGAATATTTATGTAGAAATATAATAAAAATATATGACACACAATTACACAATATTTAAAAAAATCTTAAATAAATACAAAAGCAATTCTTCTAAATAATTGAAAAATTCTGATTTAACAAAAAATAAGGAAAAAGTTCTAATTTTATTAGTCTTTATTTTGTAGAAAGATGATCGGGGCTGAACTACAACAAATTGCTTAATGTTGATTTGAAAGCTTCTAATGTAGGTTTATAGGTGTCTCCAATATTTTTGCCTCCAGGTTTGACTTTTGTCACTTATGGTTGTTTTACATATGCAAAATCTAACTGAGTTATTTTGGTTTACATTATGGTTAGTCTCTCATTTAAAAATAAAAGATGTAATTATATTATTTCACAAATAATGTAAATAAATTGCATACATCTTATTTTCAACCTTTTGCTGGAGCACCTGGGACTGTTAAGTCTTCTCAGCTCTTTTTGGAAGCCAGAGCAGCACCTTTGGCTGTGGTCCCATTGGTAATAGAGTTGATTTAAGCAGTGTCCATCTCTGCTTGCTCTGTTCCTGTACCACCCTTCGTCATGGCAGCATAACTTTTGTGGAACATGTGGTGCACTAAATCAGGAGCTGATAGCAAGGAACAAATATGTGTTTTTGTTGGATGATTGCTGAGTTTTCTGTCGTAGTTATTTTGACTGTGGTTCCACTCCATCACCAGGGTCACTGCCCTGTTCACAGAGCAGTTGCTGTTCACACACTGGTAAACAAGTGCAACAGAGGAGGAGGTGGTGTTATACTCAGAATTTTGTTTATGGGCAAAGAGGAAGCACGCCACATATCTGTAAAGCCAAGAATTTATTGTTAGTATAACGGAAATCTTAACAGTCTAGTTCATGTATCATTATTATTCTGGTTCTATTTGTTACATTAAAAAGAGTGTAATAATGCAATTAGAGTACTTCTATAGAGAAAGAATCTCGATAATAGTAATAATACAAACAAAATGTTAACACACAGTTCTTAATTTTCTATGCTTTTCTTGGTGAATGCTCACCCTTACATTTCGCCTCTGAACTTACAGTCAGCAGCCTGGTGCTGCTGGAGAGGGTAAGACCATAAGCCATCAGCCTCCAGACTCCCTCACTGGGAAGAATCCAATGTTAATGTTGCTCCTTACTCTGCCCATTTTTATACATTTACTAATACACATTTGCACCTTTCCCTTTGTTCATTGTTCTGTGGCTCCATGTAACACCCAAACTTACTGTCCATGGTGCTCTTTATATTAAATTATACTGCTTTCTTCTCTTTGTTACCGCTGAAATCAGCTTTGTCCAGCTCCAGGTCTGCATTGCTTTAACTGCCTGCTGGTGAGTGATTTACAGCTGTTGGCACCCCAGTGCCATCTTATGCCCCATCTCTTATCATCCCAGACTTGCACTCTTCTGTGCTCCATCCTGCCTCTCCACTTCTCGAGGTCTCTGCTGTTGTGGCAGGCTTGTATTTCTCTACCTGACATCATTGTGTTAGAGTTGTAAATATCTCATTCTACATACAATAGCTGCTCGTTAGAGCTATCTGTATAAAACCATGGTTGTAGCACACAAAGATAAGGAAAAGTAGAACAAATTAGCCACAGATACCTTAGAGAGTCAAGTAGAGAAATCGCTGTCACAGCTAAACCAAGTAAAACAAAGCAGCAGGCAGGTCAAGAAAAGTTCAGGCAGTGCAGACCTGGCAAGCCTCGGACCTTATCACCTCTAGCTGAGCAATGGCAATGCCCTATTGCAGGGCTGCGGGGTTACGGCGGTGAGGGCGGGAGTGAGTGGAGAAGCTGCTGAGTGAAGGGCTGTTGAAGCCAGCACTGTGCAAGAGACAATTTCCATGGCAGTTTGGTTTTAAATCTAAGACTATTTGTTATAAATCGGCTTGTTTCTAAATCTATCTATTATAAAATCTAGTAGATGCTCTGTAATCATGTAGGTGTTAGTGATTCTGCATCAGCCCATGCAGATTGAATATGTCCTGACTTCTTAGTTAAAAAAAGCATGTAAAACACATGGGAAGTGTGTGAATTCATTGACCAGGCAGCTTGAAAAGCTTCTTTCAAAGCTTTCTCTGAGGTGCATGTTCCCACTCTCTTGTGACAGCACCAGCAGTCGCCCAGCCAACAAGAGCAGGGACCTAATCCAGCTGATCACACCAGCTCGAGGGACTCAACTGAATTGATTCCCTGACCTTGCTTCCAGCTCCATTACAAAAGCTAGGGTGATCACAGACAAGGTAGTTGGAGTAATTCACCAGAGTCAGGGGCACTGATGGGACTGCTTGTTCTAGCAGGCTCTTGAAGTGCTGTGACACTCCACGTAAAGCTTTACAAGAAGCTGTTGAGAATGGCTTTTTAGCTACCACGCTATCGACCTGGAAGCTTATGGGCATTTTTAGCTGCGTCTCTTTAACCTGTATGTGTTGTGCAGATATAAAGAACCCACAGCTCCTTTCCACTGTTTGTCTCCTTTTTTTTTCAGGACATGACATATTAAAGCTGGCTTGAGGCCTGCTAGCAGCAGATCAAAATATAGTAGCTAGATGAGGGAATAACTAATCTGGTCTAAAAATAGCATGTCAGTTCAAAAATGCTAAAAAAAAAAAAGTGTTGGATGAATTAGTGCTTCCCCATAGCACAAATCAAAGACAAATGCAATATGAAATGTGGGCATTAAAAAATGCTCTGAGCTGTATGCTAAAAATAAATTATCTTTTAAAGATATAAGTGTATATGGATGCTATTTTGAACCACAGTGTAAGTGCTACGGGAATATTGCTCAAAACTCATGCTGCCATGTAGAGAATCCAACATTCTTTAAATGTCTCTGGTAGTCTAAGCAAAGGACCAATGTGTGAGGAAGGCACATCTCCAAGCAAGGTGATTCTGAGTCAGCAGCTCACTGAGTCTTAAACACTACGAAAAACACAGTCCTGCTCTCCCTTCATGGTAATGCTGGATGTAATGGACAGTGTATGGGAGGGAGTGAACTTTGAACAGAAGAATGCCATTAAGACTGTCATTATTTCCTCTAGAGACAGGAAATGTGAAGTACAGCTATTAGCAAAAGTAATATGGGGGTTATGGTTTGCATGAAAACTGTTCTGTAGTAAAAGCACTCCAGTTCTCACTCTTTCATTAACAAACACAAGAATCACATTTCAAATATACTGCATTAAAAAATACCACTATTTCCTCTTCCCTCCAGTATCCTGCTTTAGCAGATAGTTACGTGAGCTGTAGTGTTTGGTGGTGAAGCTGGCTTTAAAAGTTCCCATTCTCCTCTGTCAAAGCCAGATTTGACTATTTATCATTCAGTCCTGACACAATCAGCTGTGTTTCCAGTTGTGTCTGTTTAACTGTGTGTGGTAGTGTACTGTAGGCAGGTACACAGAAATTGGACTTAACACCATGACCACCACCACCTCTTTTATTCTTGGAGTGCTGCCTTTAACCTGGATCGCTTCCATCAGCTCAGGCCGTGGGCAGTTGCCCTGGCATGCTTGTGCTACACTGCTCTGAAAATGAAGTAACCAATGGCAGGATTTCAATCATATTCAGCAAACACGTCCTCCTTTTAATTATTTCAGAAATAACATCTTTCACTTCAGCTAGGGTTTGTGTATGCTTATTTTTCCAGTAAATTTGGTGTGGTAAAAGAATTTTTAATATAATCAAAAGCAGCTATGAAATCAAGTCTGTGGCAAAATGCTCATGGGTTAAATAATCTACAGCTTCCACTCAGAATGGATCTTAGCTCTGTATTATTATTATCATTACTATCATCTAGTCTAAACTCTTGAATAACACATGCCCTAAGGCTTTCCTGAATAAATTTTCTTTAATTAAATATTCTTTTTATAAAAGAAAGAAAAAAAAAACCCAAACAATAAAACCCAACAACCTAAGAATATACCTAAAGGTAATCTTGTTAGGTTATCTCAGTGGTTAATTTATCCCTCTTCTGAAAATTCTCACCTTCTTTTGTTTCTGAACTTGAACTTTCCTTCCTTCAATTTGCAGTCACTGGATCTTCTTTCATCTTTATCTACAAGGTTGATGAGCCAGATACAATCAGATTGTTACCCAAATTAGAATTTACAGTCCATAATCAAATTACCATTTAAACAAAAAAAAATCCACAGAACTGAACGTATTCAGACCTTTGAAGATTTCATTGTAGGCAATGTTCTCCTATCCTTCAATCATCCTGAACCCTCTCCATTCTTTAGTTCTTCAATCCTATATGGTAGGAATAGATACAATATTCTAGTAACAGTTGTACTGCTGGTAAACCACTGATATAATCTCTCTACACAAATCCAGTATTTTCTCCTTACGTATTAGAGAATCACTTTAGTCCTTTCACCCAGTGTACCCTTGAATGCAATTAGATAGTTGGTTATCAATGGTTGCTCCTGTCTAACTTGCTATTTCTTGTAGGGCCAGGGAGACGGAACATTTTCTGCCCCTGAACTTGCTCTCTGCCTTCTCTGAGAGCACAACAGCATCCCATGAACCAGGTCCAAACCGGAGAATTCATGAAGAGCTGTCCTGCGTTGCACAAGTGCTCTTACCTCCAAAACTTTGTTTCAAAGTGTGGTATCTTGAAGAAGACAAAAAAGGAGAGAGAGAAGAAAGAAAGCAAGGCAGTTGAAAAAGAGTTATATGTGTTATATTCATAAATCCACACAGGGAGATTATATACCTTCCCTCTGCCTTCCTTTTGATTCCTTTATGCACTGCAGGCTGCAGGCTGCTTAATATACTCCAGGCAACAGTCAGCATGAATATCTCTACACTTCATTTCTGCAGTCCTTTTGACTACTTGAAAAAACAGAGATTAACATACATCTTTACCTTCTCAAACTCTTCTCAGATGTATCCCATAGAGTAAAAACAGGAGTTATTTCTTGCTTATGTTCCCTTCACTCTTCCAGTTTGATGTGGAATAAATAGACCTCAACACTCCAGTGCAGAGTAGAAGTAACATACTTTGTAATTATCTGAAATCCATTGGCATTTTCATTTTCTAGATCTTAAACTGCTGTGTTGAAATCCTGGCAGATTGTTTTGGTATGCCGTTCTGCTTTGGGGACAAGTCAGTTTTTAATGCCGTGTCATATGAATAATCAGCTCCTGGGAGCAGCCTGCTTCAGCCAGTGGGATGAGGTACTCGCTTTTTCATTCTGGTGCCTTTCGCTGCTAATGAGCTTAGCCTTAAGTTGGAAATAAAAGTGACAGACAGCTATGTTTGAAGAGGGTGTGGAAGGCTAGCATTTTCCATTTTGAAGACAGTTTTTCTTCTTCATTTGGCTAGTGGTTTTGTATTACATATTATTTAAAGAAATCATTCTGAATTTCCCAGTATGAGTTATTCCAGGCCTGATCTAGGCTCTACTCCTTGGTCTGTTCATGTATTTGACATCACACATTCACTGGATTAAAAATTAGAGAAGGTCTGTGGAGTGGATTCAGGTTTCAGGTGAAAGCACTAGCTATCAACCTGCCTCCACTAGATTTATTCCTGACTGTACAACATCCCAGTTTTGTCAGAACAGAGTATATCCTGGCTCAGTGTAAGCAGCCTGCTAAGGCAAATAGAACCTTAAAATTTGGTAAATTTTTATTTCACCTACAAGGGTAATTTTTTAATGCCTATGTTAGCCCAGGTGACTTGGTCAGATTTTGGTGGTTTGCACAAAATATGACAGAACCATGCCCTGTTTCAGCAGTTTTTAAACTTGAAGTTCAATTATTTCTCTCTACAAAAATAAAGTCCAACATGGGATTCTTCTATGCAGGGGTGTAACAAAGCTCTGAATTAGGCAATGGTTGTCTGTAATAGAGATTCCAAGAGTGTGCATCCATCAATTGAGATGCAGTGTGCTGTGATAGCCTGGCTTTTTTATCTGTATGTTCTTAGAAAGTAATCTCCCTTTTAGTATGGAGGTCGCAAGCAGAGACTGGTAAGTATTACCAGTCTTGTGCTCCATCTGGTGTGTTGGCATATGTTAGGCAGCAAAGAGGTCAAATTAGTCAAGAGAGAGGTCATCTGGGAAATGAGCAGTGACAGATCTTCATGTGCTTGGGAACTTAAAAATTTAAACCTGAGGCATTATGGAACTTTGGCAATTGCAGAATTAGGCAGCATTTAAGTGCAGAATTCTCAAAATCATGTATTTGAAGCTGTGCTCTTAAATCCTGTCTAAATCCATGTTCAGCACCTACATCCACTGTGGGGCCAAGACCTTGGCTGTTAAAGCCTCACAGAAGATCACTGGGTCTTTGGTACAAGTCACATGGAATTTGGTCCCCAGCCCTAAAAACATAGATCATCTTTGAAAAGATGATATATTCTTTTCTGTGACTGCTGCTTTGAAAACAAACAAAATAATTATTGTACCTGTACATATAAAGCAATATTATTTCAGCTTTTCAATAAATTCCTGATAGAAATGTGCAAAGGGATGAAAAATCTGTCTAGCTCTGACAATAATATATTCTATTAGTGCTGTAGAACTACATGCAAAAATTACTAGTGATATGCTGTATTATAATTAGGCATTAGAATTAATATAATTCATGATCTAGTTTGCACGGAGAGGGAAGTAATAGTAAGTCAGGCACATCAGTAACTGGGAAAATTTTTACTTGCTTTATTAAGTAGAATAAAATTTTTGCTTCATTAACCAAGACGCTGGGAATTATAGAAAAAGTTAATTGTAGGATTGCAGGGCTCAAGCAGCAGAGGACAGTAAGTATTGCATAATCAGCATGATTTTTCTTGAAGAAAACTTCTTCCAAGATGTTAATAGAGGTTTTAGGAGGGAGAATAATCTCAGTATTATATATGAACCGTGTTTTGGCAGGAAATCTTTGGTAAGTTATATTTTAAGTGAGTGAAGTCAAAATATTTTTGAGGTGTTAAAAGACATGAGTGCAGTAATGTATATTATAAATGAAGATGATGCAGAGAGAAGAAAGAACAAGGATAAGTGAATGAAAAAAACTCACAGGTTGTGTTATCCATGAGTGCTGATCAGATCAGCACATGTAGAACAGGTGCTAACAGGGTACATTTTGGGGTGAAGACCAACCCAAGAAGGAGGATGGGTACAAATGAAACCCAGAAGCATGGAACAGATGAAGAAAGAAAAAAATAGAAGTTAAGAATTGTCATGAATGGGGGAGAGATTGGGATCAGATAGAGCTGAAGAAGGGAAGAAAGGGAGTAGTCCTACAAGAAAGGAAAGTAGGATAACAGAAAGTAAAAATGAAAGCACTGTTCTTAAGTGCTGTGAGGAATATAAACAGTGAAAGATTGTTTATCTAGCTACCAGACTGGACATATACAGAGAAAAGACACTGACACACACTAATGCAATGCAACAAAGCAAAGCAAAACCTTACTGGTGAATGAAGTGAAATGAGATATCACAGGGGCGTCCAAAATATGGCATAAAATAGGTTTGACTAAGATACAGGGTAAGAACTACTCAGGAATGGTAGGAATAAAGATGCAGAAGATAGGTAGTTTTGCACATTAATTGTACAACAAACTGGAGGCTAAGTGCTAACACAGGTAAACCAGAATTTCTCTGGTTCAGAGTGCTTTGGGGATAGCAATGCTAAGAGTCTGCAACAGGCCTGCAGGATAGGATCCATTAAGATAAAATTTCTGTAGAAGAGAGAGAAATATCAGGTGTAGGTTTGGCTCTAACTAACTATAAGTGTCCATCAGCGCAGTAACTTATGGCAACCCATTGTTTCTGATAAAGAGACCAGATATGGGAAACTGGACTGGAACGGATAGTAATGAGGGGCCTAATTAACCAAGGCAATCAAAGGGTTAACAATCTGAGCATACTCAAAGATACTTAGTCATAAGTGGAGCTAGAGGCCACAGCCTCCAGCTGAACTTCCACTTTCTGGAGAGCTGCATGTCAGTGGTTGTTCAGTCTGCAAGAAGCCACGGTTCTTGACAAACTGCTTAAATAAAAGGAAACCTGGTTACTGCTCAGCATGGGCTGAGTTCATGTCTGGAAAGGTTAGAGAACAGGCTGGTAGGAGAAGCACAGCCTCAAAGGGAAGGTTGGCACCAGCATCCAACATCTCCCTTGTAGTTTTTAGAAAAGAAGTGATGGATGTGCCTGTCCATTTTACGTGGAAGCAAAATTCCTATGCTCAGTCTGGAGGGAAAGAGTAATGTGCATTGCATAATACTGGAAAGAACTAGCACATGAAGTTTCAAAGTTGGCAGCAAGAAATTTTATTGAATCTGTCAAACTGGGCATGGTACAGCAGCAAGAACGGCATTACAGTAATGATATCTGAGAGAAGGAAATATGTAATCTTGAAAACTAGAGATCTGCTAGTTTGACCCAAGTATAATGAAAAGCTTTTGAACAAATTTGGAAGAGAAGAATAGTTAAGACATGGAGATAAATGGAAAATGGGATTAAATGCAATATTGTTTTATGAAATCAGATCAGTCCAAACTAATTTACCGTATTTAGTCTGCTCATTTTCTAGAAAGAGAAAATATAGTGAATCTCATCTGCTGGGCTTTCAGAAGAATGTTTGAAATTTCTGGGCCAGCTAAGCAGCACATTACGTGCCCAGCCTCCTATTTAAATGTATATTTCAGAGTAGAATGAAACTTAGATCAGACTTGTTTAGGACTCTGTGTAGTGTTTTAAGAGTTGATCATAGGTAAAAGCCAATTTGAAATCCAATTTTTAACCAATTATTCAGTCATCTTGGAGTTATTACTTTGTATTCTTATTTCATTACATTAAGGAACATCATGCTAGATAATGTCAGAAACCTTATTAAAATCAGGCTAGATCACATATTTTTCTTTTGTTCTTGTCTAACAAGCTATTTAATGAGACTAGAGTGGATTCATATTAATTTTCTTGACAAAATCCTGTTGCATGTTGTTTATCATCTAATTATCTTTTGGACAGTCACAAATTGAACCTTTAATAAGTTTTCCAGTATATTTAAATATCTGAAACTATGCTGATTAGATCTATATTTCACTGAGTCCTCTTTTCTCCCTTTTAGTTCAGAGACAGAGAGTTTGACAGTCCTTTCCCAGTCCTCAAGATACTATCTGTCTGTCACAACTTCTTACGGATAGTAATCAGAGCTTATTTTGTCTATTTCCTCAGTTATCCAAGAGTGAATTACATCTGACCATGCCTACTTGAATACATCTATGTCAGCTAAATATTCTCTAAGCTGTTTTTCTTAGCCTGACTGGTATTCTGATTTCCTTGAAAAAATATTTTAGTTATGTCTGCTATTTTTTTTTTTTTTTTGTAAGGGCCAGAGCAGAGAAAGTGTGGAAGTTTTAATCTTCTTTGAATCATCTGCATTCTTCCAATTTAACATGTAATTTCAAGATAATGTGCAATTTTGTATATAGTTTGCCATATATATCCTTCATGATCTAGCTTTAAAAGCAGCTGCTATGCTCTCCTGTGGCTCTCAAAAGGTTTCAATAGTTACAACAAATCATGTCCTCTGAAAATCTAACATTATATGTGGCTACTTTTTATATCCTCAGATTAGTCAGTTTGTTCTACACTTTTGCTACCTGCCAAGGATTATGTGGGTATTTGCATTTGAATTTAAGAAGTATTTCAGAAAAAAAATATTTTCCCTGTGCCAAACATGAACAGGCAGGGGGAAATTACTTGGCTTGTGTTTGTTGTTTTGTCAGTGGCATATCTTCTTTTGATTTGCCTGGCAGGTAGTGTAGCATTTTTGATTGCTACATTGGTCTTCCTCACTCCAGCATCTCCTGATGGAGCGTAAACTGGCTGCTTATGCCGTACAAATTTGTGTTTCACTATTGTAGCCAGCTCCACAAGTACTGATTACTGAGGCTATGGTAAATTAGATCAAAAGAGGTTTTCTAAATACAATTCTTTTAATAAATTAATGCCAATTCCAGTTTTTCTGGGGTTTATATTGTGAGCTTTCCTGCTTTATTTTGTGAATTTTCAAGTGCACTATTTCTGTGCATAATACCTTTTAGAAATTAACCTTGACTTTCTCCCGTATGTTAAAATTCAGTGTCATAGATCTTGATTTATCCTAGGTGACAATCATGAAGACTTTGGAGGCACTGCACAATCATGTAAAGTGTTAAGTTTCTGCAGCTTAGTGTTATAGTTCAGTAGTTCATGATTTTCCACCATTTTACATCCCCTAGCTGTACTATGAAATTTCTGTTTTAACATTATTTGCAAATCACAATCACTTGCAAGTGGTCAAAAATGCAGATGTACTCACTCCTGTGGGTCTCTCCTATGTAGATGCCTTAGCCACATCTATGACAACTGTGGAAGTGCTATTTGCACTCACATTCCTTAATAAAGATCTTTCATCAGCAGATTAAGCACCCAATGCTTGTAATCCACATCCTTTTAGAACAGACATCTCCAAAACACAGATGATAGAATAATATCAGGCTTGCAAATATGAAACTTCAACAGAAAACAATGGAGCAGGAGTAGATTTCAGTCTTTTCCAAGTGAGATGTCATTTCCTGCATATAAAACCAGAGCAGATATGCAATACATGCACCAAGATGGGTGATTTAAATCATAGCAATTTTAAGTATCATTTAAATCAACAAGCATTAATTTAAATAATGTTTATCCCTTTTCCTAAAATATTCTGCAAAATAACATCTGTTCTAATTAGCTGATAAAATTTCATAAATTTAATTAAGCTATTTGCTCAGTCAAAGATGCATGTCTGCTACATATTTGTCTAAGCTGTTATAAAGCTACATGCATTTATTCTTCTCAGTAGTTACAGTTGAATTATACTGGAAATCAATGAATAGTGAATTCATTATTTTGTGGAAAATTTATCTTTATTTGTCTGAAGTTGCATTTGAATTGAAATTCAGTTTAATTGACACTAACTTAAAAATGAAACTATTTTGGTACTGTTTGTTGGGGAAATAAAACTATAGAAATAGCAAAAAGAAAAAAAAGATTCCTCAAAATAAGCTTTTATGCAAAATTAGTTACTATATTAAATGAAGAAAGTATTAACCATCACTAGTCAATAGATTATTTTTGCTTACCATGTTCTTCAAGTTTTTAAAATGAGTAAGTCTCATCATTTCACACCTCATCACTGCTTGCTTACAAACTGAAACTGGAAAATGAGCTTTCCTCCTTTTTCAGCATGCTCTGGATCTCACAGCTTTGCTTCAGCTCAGCATCAAATAAACTGAAATAAAAAATACTCTTGCGCATCTTCATGAAACACAACTGTTGTCAAAAGTTAGCTTAGCAACTTCAATAGGCTGGTTTTACTTTTCTAACCTATAAATCCTAGCTCTTCATGCTCTGACTTTGTTTAAACTGTGACGGAAAACTTGCACTGCTTAATTGAATGTAAATGATGTTAAGGGACCATTAAAGAGTCTGAATGTAAATTATATTTTATTTTAAAGGAAAAAAATATTTCATTTACATTTGAGAATATGCATCTTATAAAATGACTCTTTATCTGCAGTGGTCTAATATACAAACACAGGTAGATACTGTGCATGTATGCTGTGTAAATAGTCACTGCCTATTTATGTTTATATGGTAAAATTTAAAAGTTATTCTATTCAATAGCTACTACAGTCCTTGGAAAGCAGCCTCTTCATTGTATTTGCATACTCAACTGACAATATTTTAGTAATTTTTCCAGAATGCCAGATGATCCAAGAAAACCTGTGACGTTCATTTTATGCTGTATAGCCTACCTTATCCCACAGGAGCCATTGGAAAGGGAATGTGGGGCCTTGCTGTAAAGAAGATCTAAGGTGACTGATGAGGCATGAAAGTACAGGAGTAGCACCTAATCTAGGCATGAAAAGCAAGGGAGGAGATCAGTTGCGGCAAAGGGGATGGAAAGACAGGTACTTATTTGTGGAAGAGTGGACAGTCATGGGGGAAGTAGTTAGGAAGAGAGATTGAAATGCACAGCCAAAGGTACAAAAGGACCAGCAATGGGAAGGGGTAGAAAGGAAATTTGTATGCTGGGAGTTAGAAGGGAGAACCTGCAGTAGGCAGTGGGCTTCATCTGTGGAATCAGTCAAGTACATAACAGTCTTGCAAAATTATAGATACATTCAGGTAAGAAAAGTAATTCCCTTATTCAACACATGGGCATCTGGTAGGAAACATCTCATCTAAGTTTGAGAAGTCTAGACAACTAGCTCAGGTATAGAGACACTGTAAACATCTAAATTTAAACAAAATGGATCTCATATATGGTTGATAAGACTTCCAGCTGGTCAGGGATTGATTCAAAAATCTATTTGGCCTAAGAGTCCAATCCCTTGTATCATTGTTTAAACCTCTGTGGCATACATGAAGTACTGAAGGATACCTTCAGTGTCTACTGAATTCTTAGGTCCTTAATTTCAGGTACACAGTTTGAAAGCATTGTCTCACTGCTTGCCCCCTTACTATAACACATGTCCAAGTTTTGTGGCTTTCTGATTCTAGAATTGTATTACATTCTTTGCACAGAACCGTCTTATCTTTCCACCTTATCTTGACTTCTTTGTTTTAGTTACAATAATAATTCATTTACTCACTGACAAATGAAACAACCTTATCTTCAGATGTTGCAGATAGCTTGCTCTAAGGTTTTGCAACCAAGGAGTGCAAACTCTGTTAACAGGCAAGTAGATTTTCGTGGAACTGTGTATATTTCTTCTACAGTTTATGGGATATTCTAGAGAAAGAGTTGCGATTGGACCAAATAGCTTTATTCTGTCATGAACAGTGTCAAAATCGCATTTGATGACAAAGTAGGCACCATCTTTTTCAAACCTTAAGCACATAAGAACATAGGTCCTATCATTTCTGTCCTGGCCAATGGTCCTTCTAGACCATTGATTCCTACAGTGACCACAAACAGACCTCTAGGGAAGAGTAAGGAAAGAACCAGCTGTATGAGGACAAGGTTATTCCTAATGCTTTCCCCTTGTTGGACTTCCTGAGCCAGTTAAATTTAGTGTGTTTACTAAGCCTGTATGGGATGTCTCCTCCAGAATTTAATCCAGTTTCCACTTGGACATCTAAACATCCTGCATGCAGAACAACCTTTGGCATGTAGTAATACAGCTCTGCTGTTCAGTGCATAAAGAACCACCTCCTCTTGTTTTTAAAATGCTCCCAATAGCTTCATTTTATGGCCTCCAGTTTTGTTGTTGATGTTGAGAATTGATGAAGACTGATTACTTTTTATTGACCGAATTATTGCTGAGCAGTCCATCTCTCTCCTTCTTCTCCATGATCATAATGATTTTGTAGATCTCTATCACACCTCTCACATCATATATTTTTCAAACTGAAAAGGGCACAGCATGGGTGAGCTGTGAATTTATACAGCAGCAAAGAGGTGCTTTCTACTTTGTTTGCTGTTGCTTGCCCAACATGTTCCTAACATGTGCTTCATTTTTTAAATTATTTTTTTTTAAACTTCTGCTGAGCCCAGAGCTGATATTTTTGTAGAACTAGCTATCATACCCCAAGTTCTCACTCCCAAGAAGCAAAAGCCAGCTCAGAACAAACCACTTTGTCAGAAGCTACGACTGGTTTTCCACATGGGTATCACTTTATATTTATCTGCACTACATTTAATCTGACATTTTATTGCCCAATCAGTCTTGTCAGTTCTTGTGAACACTTCACAGTTGGCTCTCACCTTACTACATTTAAAAACTTTGTACCATCAGCAAAACTTATCATTGATTACTCTCTTTTCTAGGTCATTTATGAATATATTAATCAGTATAAGTCCCAGAACAGAACATTACAAAATCCACTGCTGACATCCCTGATCTAATAATTTACTCCTTTTCTCAGTTTTCTGTATTTTATAGAATATTTTGTATATGTTGAGACCTTCTCTCTTAACCCATTCCTTCTCAGTTTCCTTTAAAAACTGTTTGGAAATCAGGATAGATTAAATCAATCAAATAATTATTATTCACGTAATTGTTAACCCCTTCAGAACCCTCTAAGACACTTGTAAACCAGGACTTCCCCTTAAAGAAGTGATGTTGATTTTTTAATCAGACAGTATTTATCCACAGATCCACTATACATCTTTTATGTCTAGTCTTTTCCACAGTTATTTTGGCTTCAAACAGATTCTCTGCAGATGTCCTTGCCCCTTTTCTCTTTGCCTGCAAGAAAAGGCTTTCATGTAGGAATGCACTCAGTTTCTTCTACAGTGAATGTCCAGGCAAAGAATCCATTTGCCTTCTTCAATTGAATTGTCTTTCCTGAGCTCTCCTTTATACTTCGGGTTCCAGCAAGTTTCTTTTTTGAAGTATAATCTCACATATTGGAACTCCCTCACCATTATATTTTGAAAGCTCCTTCCCAACCTTCTTGATCATAGAATCATAGAACCATAGAATGGTTTGGGTGGAAGGGACCTTCAAAGGTCATCTAGTCCAACCCCCCTGCAAGAAGCAGGGACATCCCTGACTAGATCAGGCCGCTCAGAGCCTCATCCAGCCTGACCTTCAACGTTTCCAGGGATGGGGCTTCCACCACCTTTCTGGGCAACCTGTTCCAGTGTTCTATAACTCGCATTGTGAAAAATTTTTTCCTAATTTCCAATCTAAATCTACTCCCCACTATTTTAAAACCATTACTCCTTGTCCTATTGCAACAGGCCCTACTGAACAGCCTCTCCCCATCTTTCTTGTAGGCCCCCTTGAGGTACTGAAAGACCACTATCAGGTCTCCTCAGAGCCTCCTCTTCTCCAGGCTGAACAGCCCCAACTCTCTCAGCCTGTCCTCATAAGAGAGGTGCTCCAGCCCTTTTATCATCTTTGTGGCCCTCCTCTGGACCTTCTCCAACTGGTCCATGTCCTTCTTGTGTTGGGGTCTCCAGAACTGGACACAGTACTCCAGGTGGGGTCTCACCAGGGCAGAGTAGAGGGGGAGAATCACCTTCCTCAACCTGCTGGCCACGCTCCTCTTGATGCAGCCCAGGATGCAGTGAATTAAAAATGATTTTAAATGCCAGCTGGTTTGTTTCCTTCTAGTTCATCTCTCGTATTCAGACTGCCTCTATTCACAAGGAACCTGGAGTAATTTCCTCTTTCCATCATCTTTTCGCCATGCATTTTCCTCCTCTTTGCCTTGTCCTGTTGGTGGTATAGGTGGTTCAGGTTCCTTGTGATGTCTACCACATCTGTGATGAGCAAAAAGGAAGTCATTATATAATAATCTTTGAGGAAGCCAACACATCTATCTTTTTTCCATCTTCTACTCCTAACAACCTTTCCACTCCTTCAAGTTTGGTTTCCTAATTTCAGAGGAACATCCTTGGTGCTGGATGCTACATTGGTACTATGTAGTGGAGAAAACCTGTCACTGGGATCTTTTTTTACCTTCTCTATCTTCTATGGTATTTCTGAACCTCTCCTTAATGAACAGTTCCACACTTCAGTTTGGTTTTTTAAAACAAAAGCTACAAGGCCTGAACAAGTATTGTAACAGTAACTGCTGTAGTAAATACACTGGGTTTATGTTATAAAGTAATGACTATGAAAATAATTTCTTTGGCTTTATATGATTTTATTTAATAATCAGAATTATATTTAAGCCCTTTTGAGGATGGAAAAATGTTGTCAAAAACACAACAAAAAAAAATACAATCTTACATCATTTGAATTTCAAAAGACCTCCTTAATTTCTGGAAAAATAAAAAGTTTTAAAAGGGTAACTTCTCATCTCATATATATTCTCAAAATTAAAAGAAAATTTGGTGTCAGTTAAGAATTTTCTGTATGCATTCCCCTAAAAAGAAAGATTTAAAAAATATTCTAGACAATCTGTCTGCAGAAAATAGAATGAGGCTGGTTTGTACATCGTTCTCTGGGAGTGACATTAAACACAAATTCCTTCAGTGTTTCTCTCAACTTGTAACAGCTAACAAAATACCAAAGGAAGATAACTCTGTATGTGCAGACTGTCCTTCCTAAGACAGTGCATGAGAATATTGAAAAAAAATACTACCAAGGACACAAGGAGGTTTTGGTCAATACTGAAACTACAGCACCTCTAGAAGGTGCTACAAAACAGTCAGCGTAAGGTGTTATAAATGGTCCAACTGTAGGGTTCTAGAACTGTAGGCTAAAGATATAAGATGAGGACTAAACCCCAGAACTATTGTTTTCTTTTTGGAAACTCAGTATTTCATATGAGCTGGTGAATCATAAGTGAGGCTGAGTGTTTCTGTTAGTGAAATAATTGAAATTTTAAAAACATAGTTGTTCAGCGAGATGCCTTGCTTGGCGTTCACATCTTGGTTTTCATTTGGCAGATCTTGATTTTGAAGACTAAGCCAATCTGAAATATGGACAAATATCCAAAACATGGCAAGACAAGTATTTTTTTAATATTTCATGTGCAGAGAGTCAATTTAAGTTATATATATAATACGTGGGAAGAAAAAAAGGTCCTCTATTTTTGGTGCAGTTTCAGCACCTTGAAAATACTGCCCTGCTGTGTGCTTGCATCTTATGAATTTTGTTGTCACACATGATTTTTCTCTAGACTGGTTAATTTGCAAACAACTATGTGATTTCCTAGAACTGTTTATGAGAAGACTGAAGAGTAACTCCAACATCTGCTATGTAAGAATCATCTTAAAATCAATAAAAATGAAAGCTGATGTCATGTGGTAACGTGTAGATCTGTTGTGTTTGAAGCTGTACAGCAGAAACTGGCACCTTGCTGTGAAGTAGCTACTGAAGGGAGCCGTGAACAGAGAGGGACATAAGACATTCTAATTACTTCGTATGGCAGAGATTAAATCTACAACTATGGTTTTACCTGGTGTCGTAGTTCAGCCCCGATCGGACCAGACTACGCAGTCTCTCTCTCACTCCCCCCACACTCTGAGAGAATAGGGAGAGAAAATATAAGGAAAAACGGCTCAAGGTTTGAGATAAGGACAGGGAGAAATCCTTAAAGTTACCGTCACGGGCAAAACAGACTCAACTTGGGGAAAACTATTCATTTATTACTACAAACAGCAGGATAATGAGACAGAGAACAAGATAACCTCCCCCGACTCCTCCCTCTTCCCGAGCTTAACATTATCTCTACTACCCTCCCCTCCCGAGCGGCACAGGGGGGAAGAGGGAATGGGGGTTGCAGTCAGTTCATCATACGTTGTTTTACGCCGCTGCTTCATGGTTGGGGGAAGAACTCCTCGCATTCCTCCCCTGCTCCGTTGTGGGGTCCCACCCCTACGCCACAGTCCTTCGTGGAACTGCTCCGGCGTGGGTCATCTCTTCCACGGGTGCAGTCCTTCCAGAACAGCTGTCCCAGCGGGCCCTCCACGGGCCACAGCTGCCTTCAGGCATCCACCTCCCCCGGTACGGGGTCCTTCACGGGCTCCAAGTGGATCTCTGCTCCTCCGTGGACCTCCATGGGCTGCAGGGGGACAACCTGCTCCACCATGGTCGTCACCACAGGCTGCAGGGGAATCTTGGCCAGGAGCCGCAGTACTCCTCCCCCTCCTTCTGAACTGACCTTGGCGTCTGCAGCCGTTCCTCACAACAGGCTAGTAGATGTCTCTCAGGATCTTTTTTTACATCTTATTCACTTCTCATCTCTTTTCCACTTCTTGCAGCCGGGCTGGACCGAGTCAGGCCCAGTTGGCTGCCTGGCGAGAGGCCAGAGGGTGAAGCCTGCAAGGCCCATGAGGCCTGCGCCTCCCCCTCTGCGCCTCTGCCCCCACTCAGCTTCTTCACATCTTCTCTTCTCTCTCCTTTTTTTCTGTTTTCCCATTCTTAAATACGTTATCGCAGAGGCGTTATCACGAGACATTCTGCTACCAATCGGCTCGGCCTTGGCCAGCAGTGGGTCCGCCCTAGGCCTGGCCAAGTCCCCTGAACAAAGGGGAGCGACTTCTAGCAGTTTCCTACAGAAGCTACCACCTTAGGCTCCCCCCTACTAAACAAAACCACGACATTCCACCCCTCGCCTCTGCGAATTACGTATTTAAGAACTCTAATTAAAATACACACACATCAACATAAAAGAAAAAGAATTCCCCGCACCAAGAATCAAAAGAATATCCTCAAAACACCAACAGTGAATATACTATGCAATTTACACACAATTCACCACTTATCCCTTCACCACAATCAGAACATAAATTTCCCCTAATCATTTTGCTCTTTTGTCATGTTCAATCCCTGTTTTGCCCGTTACCGCTCCCAATTAAACTCAATCCTTATCTCAAATTCCTCGAACCCCACGTTGGGCACCAAAATAACTGTCGTAGTTCAGCCCCGATCGGACCAGACTACGCAGTCTCTCTCTCACTCCCCCCACACTCTGAGAGAATAGGGAGAGAAAATATAAGGAAAAACGGCTCAAGGTTTGAGATAAGGACAGGGAGAAATCCTTAAAGTTACCATCACGGGCAAAACAGACTCAACTTGGGGAAAACTATTCATTTATTACTACCTGAACAAGAATCTCTAATAGCAGCACTGATACTCTTCCTCACTGGGTATTTAAAGGTTATTCCACAACTTGCCTTTGCAGACACAGGTACAAATGCATCAGCTCTGTTTCCTGTTGACGAGCCTTCCTAACAGCTGGTTTGTGGGAGTTTTCACAGAATCATGTAATGCTTGAGGTTGGAGGGGGCCTCTGGGAGTCATCTTGTCCAAACCCCTGCTCAGCACGGCCACCTAGAGTCAACTGCCCAGGGCCTTGTCCAGGCAGATGTTGACTGTCTCCAAGAAAGGAGACTCATAGAATCATAGAATCATAGAATGGTTAGGATTGGAAGGGACCTTCAAAGGTCATCTAGTCCAACGCCCCTGCAAGGACCAGGGACATCCCTGACTAGAACAGGTTGCTCAGAGCCTCATCCAGCCTGGCCTTGAACGTTTCCAGAGATGGGGCCTCCACCACCTTTCTGGGCAACCTGTGCCAGTGTTCTATAACTCGCATTGTAAAAAATTTTTTCCTAATTTCTAATCTAAATCTACCCCCCTCTATTTTAAAACCATTACCTCTCGTCCTATTGCAACAGGCCCTACTAAACAGCCTTTCCCCATCTTTCTTGTAAGCCCCCTTGAGGTACTGGAAGGCTGCTATCAGGTCTCCCCGGAGCCTCCTCTTCTACAGGCTGAACAGCCCCAACTCTCTCAGCCTGTCCTCATAAGAGAGGTGCTCCAGCCCTTTTATCATCTTCGTGGCCCTCCTCTGGACCTTCTTCAACTGATCCATGTCCTTCTTGTGCTGGGGTCTCCAGAACTGGACACAGTACTCCAGGTGGGGTCTCACCAGGGCAGAGTAGAGGGGGAGAATCACCTCCCTCAACCTGCTGGCCACGCTTCTCTTGATGCAGCCCAGGATGCGGTTGGCCTTCTGGGCTGCAAGGGCGCATTGCCTGCTCATGTTAAGCCTCTCATCCACCAGCACTCCCAAGTCCTTCTCCTCAGGGCTGCTCTCAATCCATTCCCCGCCCAGCCTGTATTTGTGCCTGGGATTGCCATGACCCAGGTGCAGGACCTTGCACTTGGCCTGGTTGAACTTCATGAGGTTGGCACGGGCCCACCTCTCCAGCCTATCAAGGTCCCTCTGGATGGCATCCCTCCCTTCCAGCGTGTCGACGGCACCACACAACTCGGCGAACTTGCTGAGGGTGCACTCTATCCCACTGTCCATGTCGCCGACAAAGATGTTGAACAGGGCCGGGCCCAGCACGGACCCCTGAGGGACGCCACTCGTGACCGGTCTCCACATGGACATTGAGCCGTTGACCACCACTCTCTGAGTGCGGCCATCCAGCCAACTCCTTATCCACCGAGTGGTCCATCCATCAAACCCATGTCTCTCTAGTTTAGAGAGAAGGATGTCGTGCGGGACAGTGTCAAAAGCTTTGCACAAGTCCAGGTAGATGATGTCAGTTGCTCGTCCCTTGTCCACCGATGCCGTCACCCCGTCATAGAAGGCCACCAAATTGGTCAGGACTCCACAACCTCTCTACCTGTTCTACCTGGAGTTTCTATGTGGAGTTTTCTGCCTAGAGTTGTTTCTTGATAATCTGGGATATAAATTCATTTTCCTTTTATTTGTAAGCCAAGCATATCCCTTGAGATGTCAGCCAGTTACTGTTACAATGGGAAATGAAAATGAAAGAGAGAAGGAGTCCTAGCCAGTGCTCTTCATGCCCTACGCTGGTTAGATCACTTGCAGACCAGAACTACCTTGTACTAGATTGGCTTGAAGCAGATATGCAACTCTGGGCATCTGCACTGCTGTGCCTTTAGCTCGTCATGTATGGTTTGGTACCTGCAATTAGAAGAAAAGAGCACAAGGTGACTGAGAACACTACTTAACTGCGTGAGTATTAGGCAATATATGACATTAAAATGCTTTACTATAGGCCTGGCCACAGAAAACTAATATACAATTAGGAGACAGCTATACAGTTTTGGACTGCTGTCCTTTGGTAAGCAGCAAAGTGCTTGTTGAAGTGAGAGAGAAGCGCAGTGGCACAGACTTTCCTGCACGTGTGTCGGCAGGGAAGGCTTAGATAGAGAGACCTGTTTTCTAGAGTGCATGTTAGTTGCCAAAAGCTCTGTTGAAAGAATGCTTCACTGAACAAATTCAGTTTAAAATGTGTGTGTGATTTGTCAAAATTATAAACTGCGGGGGTGATACTCAGCTGACTCTGTGTAGCTGTCTATTGTGGAAGGCTATATTTGATCTAGTTGCTCCTGGCTCCCTTTGCAGCCAATAAGGAGAAACAGGCACTTTTAGATCATGACTCATCTATACTTAAAGTAGATGCCATCTATGCCCTGCTACAGAAATGCCCGTAATTGGCTATAAGACAAGTTGGGTTTGACTGCCTTAGACGTAGACATGTAAAGTGAGGTGAGATGATTCCCACCCTGACGCACTGTTGTTCCAGCATGACTCTTCCCACAAGACAGTCACAAACAGGAGACGTGTAATTCAACGGAGAAAATGTGTGGTTGATGCTTCCTCTATTAGTGCTGCAAAGCTATAGATGTTGGAAAGCATGTATCGTTTGTTAAAGGAGGCCAGTTAATGACCAACAAGCAATAAACAAACAACCAGGGAAAGACCTGTAAGAGTATAGTGAATATATAATTTGATGGAAACCGTGCTAGGTACTGTGCATTATTTTTACATGATAGGCCACTGCAACACGACCATACTAATACAGCTGAATTTCCCTTATTGTGAGCTTTATTCTGCTCTTACAGCACTCTTACACACATGTAACTGCATGGTTTTCAGTGAAATTACTCCTGGTTTAGCAGTGTACATGACAGTGGCATTAGTCTTCTACTGGAATTTGCTTCTGTTCAATCTGTATGTTTATAGTAAAAACAATTTTCCAATCAGTTCCTGCAACGGGGTTTTGTGTTGTGTTTTGCAGAGTTATTTCTGCATTAGTATTTCCCATGAAACATTGTCAATAATACTTCTTTGTTTTATTACTGAAAATTTACATTCCTCTTTCAATCTCATAAATACCTCCTAAAATTTAAAATTCCTACACTTTTACTCTTGAATCTTTATCTTCATCTGCTTTCCTTCTCCGCTGTTCTCCAGGCTGTGCTCTGCAGATTGACATGACTGACTCAGATGCCTTGATACTATGGAGACTCAGATATTACGGTAACGAGCATTAGGTACATTAGGCTCCAAGGAGGACTTCAGGGTCATCACAGATAATTACCTTAACATGAACTGTTTTCAGTGCTGTGACTAAAAGGGACAATGTGAACTTCAGAATTACACTAAAAGAAAGATATATCAAGCAGAGGTAGGAAAATAATCTGAGTTTGTGTGCATGTGGGCATCTTTGCCTGAAGCCCTGCTTATGGGGCACAGCTGGAGGCAGATGATCAGCACAGCCCTGACAATGCTCCAGTGAGTTGCAGGAAATCTGTGTCCTTAGATGTGCTGCGAGTGTAAAGTAATCACATATTCATGATCAAGGTGATT
Source organism: Chlamydotis macqueenii (assembly GCF_036417535.1). Taxonomy (NCBI): domain Eukaryota; kingdom Metazoa; phylum Chordata; class Aves; order Otidiformes; family Otididae; genus Chlamydotis; species Chlamydotis macqueenii. The sequence continues at coordinate 12,432,156 of NC_141556.1, read as the reverse complement.
ATCGGAGTTTGGAAGAACATTTTCCCTTGGATTGGACAGATTAGTTCGGACTGTGGTTTGGAAATTATTTTTCTTTTTTTTTTTTTTTTTTTTTTAATCTGGCTTTTTTTTTTTACTCTGATGATAGCACATCACTCTTCCTTGCCTCTTGTTCTCACTCATAGGACTGAGGGGCTGGTATCTTAACAATCCGTATGAAGTGTCTGGATAAAGCTGAGTTTCGAGTGATAATATGCAGTCAGCCTAGATGACCTCATTGTTTCTTCTCTTCTTCATGGATGTGGCCGTGCTAGAGGCAGGTGTGCTCTGCATCGTGTCCCATAGCCTCAGTCCACGTGATGGCTACCAGTGTCCACATTTGCCTTAGTTTTCATTGAAAGCAAGCCTGTTGGGTAGGCAGAAAGGCATCTCATGCATTTTGATAGGTTGCCTATATAAGCAACCTGGGAAGAAGGGCTGTGCAGCAGGGACTCAGCTAGCTTCTGGGGAAGATTTACCTGTAGTCTGTAAACTACTCAAGCAACTCCTAGGAGAGAATCCATAAGAGCCTGACCTTCTGTTTGTGCAAGAGCATGACAAGTAAAATGATAGCCTCAAGCAGACTGACAGAAAATTCTTTACTTTCTGCAGCTAATATATGTGCTCACCAAAAAGTCTAATACCATGTCTGTAATTTTGAATACAGGCAGCACCAAAAGACGCTTAGGAATTCAGGAAACCGTGTCTAAATTTATTCTACAATTTTGGATGGTTCATATTCACTCAACTATACTGTCAGCTGGAAAACAGTTTTTGTTTTTAAATAAATGCTTAGTATTTGCCCTTTCAGTACAGAGAGGATGAGTATGGTATTCATTTTGCAGAACAGAGCACTGATTTAATGAGACCTATGAAATAAATCAAAAACTTTCCCCAAGTTTCCCAAGATTACCAATCTGAGACAGAAAACCCAGAAGGAGCATTCCTAGCCCCTGGTGTAAAAGCTTTTGGAAATGGTATGGCATTTCTTTGAACTTGTGTCTGAACTTCCTTAAATGTAGTTTAAGGGCAGAGGAAAGTATTTATATGAAGCTCACAAATATGGGCTAGAGAGGGAATCTGCCTAGTGTGTGACCTCAAAGATAACATTATCATGAAATCACAGGGTAGGAAAAAATCAGATAAATGTTTTAAATGGCAAGTCACGTCAGACTAACACCAAGGACTAACAAATGAAACTTTCTTGTTAACAAACTGACATTATTGTATTTAAAGGTCAGCTGACAAAAGGATATGACTCCCAGGCAATCTCTCACAGGCTGTGAGCAGTGCCTCCCTGGGGAGATGCTGACCTTTTCCAGGGGAGGAGCTATCAGGGCTGATAAAAGTCAGTCATTTCCAAAAGAAATAGAATAATAATTATACACTGAATGACAAGTGGACTTCTAATAGTTTCATGGTTATTCTGGGGCAGAAGAGACACTATGGACTCCATCGGTTCCCTTCTTCTGCATGTTTTCCACAGTGGCTGCGTGCTGATGGGTGCACTGATGGTGTGTGAGCAGCTTGCTGGGGCTCAGATGAGAAATGCTTTTGGCACAGAAGATGGACAACAAGCCCTTTCCAGGTAGCACTGCCATTTCAGGAGTGTTTGAAGATTACTTTATCCCTGTCTGGTTATAATGGATTTTCTTGCACCTTCCTTGACTTCAGTAAATTAAACCAATTCTGCATCAGCTGAGAACTGATACTTAATGCTCTGGAATAACATTAAAATGAAATACTCTTTGGCAGCCTCCATTTGGGCAGATCAGTTACTAAGAGTGTTAGCTGAATGACTGCAGGCTTTGTGCACCAAACAGTTTCTCGGATGCCACGCTAACCTGACACAGGTAAAGGCAGATAAACTGCACACCCACAGAAAACTGCCTGAAATCCACCTCACGTGTTCAAATGTTCCTGTACGCAGATGCATAGGGATTACAAGTACTGAATAACTATGTCTGACAAAGGCTAATACAGAACAGAAGCCAAAGAAGGGATCAGGTCACGTACACTGCGCTTTACAAATACAACCTCCCTTCCAAAGTGTGTCTGTGGTGTGCCAGCTATGGGTTAGGTCTATTTGTCAGAGGTGATGCTTGCACAAATTGTCAATTAATGTCTCATGGAGCAGAGCTCTGTGAATACCGTGACAATGTATTTGAAAACCAAGTTCAGTCTAACTATATTCAAATCAAGATATGGAAGAATGCTGAAAAATGTTTTTTTTTTTTTAAATTAAAATGTGGTTATTTGTATTTTCTCAATGCATTTCCAGGAAGGGAGCTGCTGCATAGCATAACAGAGCATACTGGGCTACACTGCATCATCATTATGGAAAAACTCCCATCATTCTCAGCGTATGTACTCTAGTTCAGCTGTAAATTATTGGAATTGACACTGGAATCACTTGTGGGAAATTCTGTAACCTGAACTATGCAGGAAGGCATAAATGATGATAATAATCTTTTTTTTTTGGCTTTCAAATTTATGAATCTATGTTCATTGCAGAATGCTTTTTCCCTGCCAGGGATACATCTTTTACTCTGAGTCTGTAATTCTGCAGGGGAAAGCAGCACTGCAAAGAGAGATTTTATCCATCTTTCTACCTACTGAAGTCCAATTCCTCCTACAGTTAAATGAAAACAGAGTTGAAATCCACTGAGCTACATATGAGGCAAAATAATCCCAGTGGTAATCAAATGAAGCCCTCTATGTTTAAATAGGCTTGTAATTTTACCATTTAAATTATTAAAATACAATGTACAGTGAGATACAAAGGCTCAAAAGGAATTCTCCATGTACAGCTACCAGAAACTTGTCACCTATATTTGTTACGCCGTAGAGACTAAAAAGAGACCCTCAATTTCCTGCGTGAGCAACTGGTGAGTTTCTGTTCTGTCTGATAAATGATGCTGCCTGGGTTTAGGGACTCTGGCTGAGATTATTTTGGCATTTAGACTCATGGAACAACTTTGGTGACAAATGCGTGGCTGGAGGCCCTTGTATTAGTCTGGAGTCACTGAGCAACTGAGCAGCATTAACAGTCAGAGAGAAGGCAGCTGCACTTTGACGTCCCTTCCTGAGCCAAACATATCTCTGTGATGGGGGAGGATTGCTGGAAACTTTATTCCAGTGTTGTCAGCTGTATGGTGACACCTATTGCCTCCCTGAGTCTCCTGATTGTCATATTTCGAACGCCGTGGCATTATCCATGAGTGCTGTTTCCTGATACCTCCTCTGCTGAAACCTTCATCCTAGGTCATCCATCACGGCACTCATCTAATCGAGATTCACCTTACTGACCCAAGCATATTTAAACCATTTCTTGCTAGTGGCATGCTGTGCTAGGAATACGGGCTATACCATCCACCTCATCAGTCATTGCCAATGACGTCACACACAGTTCGGGAATCTGGTGCAAATTACTCAAATATCTCCTAGCTATTATCTTCTAGCTATCAGTAAAACAAACCATCTGCAACTCCTACCGAAATCAAAGAGAGTGAAAGCGTCCAGCAGCTACTAGAAATTACAGCTCTTGATTTTAAAGGCAGACTCATTTCCTAGTTCTATTTCTCCACTGTCTTCACCTTTTCCTGTCATTAGCCATCTTTTCTGGCCAATCCTATTTCCCTAATTCTTGAGCAGGACCCTTCCTCTGTGGCATGCCTATTGCATGAAATGGACCTTCTTCTTTAATTTCATGGTTTTGTTGCAAATATTCTATTTCAGTGTGACTTTCCTGTTTGACTTTGTAACTGCATTGTGCACATTCTAGAATATTTTGGAGATCCTGTTTGTGTTGATGATAATATTAATCTGAAAATTATGTTAAATTGAGGGCGTACTATGCAAGAAAAAAAGATCTACTTATAAAAACTGTCACAAGACATTTGCATGTTGTACAGGCTACAGGCATACATTCGTGCACTTGCACAGCTCATTCTCATGCTGTGTTGTGTTAAGTGCTCTGTCATCCCTTCTGCTGTTAAAAGAGTAGAAGCTGTAAGTGAGGCTGCATTTATTCTCATCATTGTTAAGCACAGGGGGTTTTATATAAAGTTATCCGCAACATCATTATTCAGTGTGGCTTGCTGAATAACATCAGTTGCACGACTGTTCTCAGTATCCAACTGGATTTCTCACATTTGCAACAATTCCCACCTTTTGGGTGAGCAATGAAAGATCAGTTTACTGTCATTCTTCTTCCTCTTGTAATTGCCTACTTATAAACAAATCCACCTAGAGGTGTTACTGCAGAAGGAGTAACACTTCTTTTTGCAGAACATCAGTGAATCACAATTCTGTTCCAAACCTGCATGACTTCAGGTGAGGCAGATTGAGGAGAGAACTGCAGGCAAAATAAGCACATGGGTCTGTGCCACTAACGTGAACACAACTTTTACCATTGATTCCAGTAGATACAGAAATTCACTCCTAGATTCTTTTCACATCTTTTAACAGAACTGACTCATCTCTCTCCCTTTATGCATTGCAGCTGTATCAGTGGTGCTTCAAATGTCACAATTAGTTTTAAACAAATAGTATATAAATGTTGCTCCAAAAATCAGTGTGCTTCATATATGGTAACTGGGGGTTACTGCTGATGTTGATGCCTTCATAACCCATGATGAACCCCTAATGTGTATATGTCTGCTTTTCAGTATGCAAGGACGAATTAAGTCCATCCACCATATGTTCTTTTTAGCAATCTAGGAAGCCTGTACAAAATTACATGTTTAAAAATTCATAACTTTTCAAGTTCTTGCTATCTTTTTTTTTCCCATATATCTCAGTAAAAGCTACAAAAAAGCCAAGACTTAAACTTTATTATTTTTTCTTGCTGTGGAGACCATTCTACTAAATTACATCAGCAAGCTGTGCCTGCATATTCAAAATGTTTATAGTAAGTTCAACCAATTTTGCTTAGGGGTCTGAAAACACTTACACTTGGGTTGAAAGCAAATTAGGGCACAATTTCAGAAAATGGGATTTTTCAACATATATTTTTTAGCACTTAAAAATATGGATGACTCACAAAACAAGAGACCTTTCATGCTTAGCTACAATCATTGCTATTACTTTATTTAGAAATGTATATTTGTTTTCTCTAGCTGTTGAAAACATAAAGCTATATATGTTGAAAGAATTCCCTGTGCCTGGGAAAGGAGATCTTTTCAGTTGAGTTCCTAATTGGCTTCATCTGTGCAACCTGAATATTTTGACAAGGGCATGTGTTCTTTCTGTTCTGTTCTGTTCTGTTCTATTCTATTCTATTCTATTCTATTCTATTCTATTCTATTCTACTCTACGCTACCCTGCCCTACACTAGTCACACTGAACTACGACACTGTCCCCATGTTGTGAATGGGAGTGATGCACTTCACTCGTAAGAGATAAGCAATAATATTGTTTATTGATATAAACCAGCAATTTTTCAAAGTTTGATAGTAAATAGTAAATGCAATGGTGATTTAACTAGATTTGATGGCAAGGTATATTGGATTCTTTACTGCACAGAGGACCAAGTCAAACAAAACTCTCAGAGAGAACTTCCTGTTGAGTCATGAGATCCAGAAAGGACACCCCTGCTTTCTAAACTCCTCAGAGAGGGGTCTAGGTGTGGCTGGATCCAATCCTAGTCCCAGGCTTGACCAATAGTTTATGTCTAAAGGATTATATGTGCACAATCAATCCTTTATATCACTTAGCTAAAAATTCAAAGAAGTTTAGCATGCTATTAGTGACTTACAAGGATCTGTTGCAGCAAGGAATCTCTCAGCCTTGAGGAGTAACCTTGTGAGATGTTCCTATCCAAGGGGAGATCCCGACATGCAGCCCACTGCCATGCAGGAGCGCTCAAAAGGCTCTTGGACTGCTCACTAATTATGCAGTAAGATAATTGACTCATAGTCATATTTGCACACTGACCGTACATGTGAGTTTCTTCCAAATATGACTTGAGTTGGACATTAACCAGCACTGTGGTTAGGGGGGTGCACCGTCGTCCCTTGGCTATTGTGTTGTTATCTGTCTCCTCTAAATCCAGTTTGAGTCAGATGCTGCCATCACCATCAGGACCAGACACATCTGTCACTGATGGTTATCACTTAAGCAGGGTTCTGGGAAAAGTGGCCAGGGTGGGCTGGGGGGAAGCACACCATCACACCCCACCATCATCATTCATGAATGCCTTAATATGGAAATTATTAAATGCTTAAATAAGAAATATTTTTTTTCCCAAAATGTTTCCCCTGCTAGACTGTTGAGCTTGGTTTTGTCTTGAGTGGATGCCTCCAGAACAACTGGAAATTGTTCAGTGGCCACAATTTAGGCATTTAAAATGTAAGTGTTATTCTAGACCATTTGGGAATTTTGCGTTTTCCTATGCTGGAAAACATGCATTAATCAATTTTATTGATAGAAGTATTTCAGAGTTCAATTTAATTTCTTACTTTAGTGTTCACTTGTACTATTACAGTTGAGTGAATCAGTTCGGTGAGGAAGGGATTGATTTAGATTAGGATCCTGCCCCGATATGAGTTCTCTCCTTATCAGGTTCTTTGAAACAGCAAGGAGATGTATCAGTAACATTTTTTCCTCTTTCTGATTAGCCACTGTAAATCACAATTATTGCAGAGAGAGATAGCTCTTGTCATTGTCATTGTCCTGGTTTGGGCAGGGATGGAGTTAATTTTCCTCTCAGTAGCTGATGTGTTTTGGATTTCCTATGTGAAGAATGTTGATAAACACACTGATGTTCTTAGTTCTTGCTAAAGAGACCAAGGTCACTGTCTGTCTTCCCAGGTTTCGCTAATGTGCAGGTAGATACAGCCAGAATAGTTGACCCAGACTGGCCAAAGAGACGATTCCAAGCCATAAATGTCACACTCAGTACTTACGTAGGGGGGTGAGCCAGGGAGCTCTCTTGCTCTCTCTTTTTTTTTCTCTATCACTGTTCAGAATCGTTCTGGGATTGTTTACAGGTTTTTTTTTCATTCCATGGTTGCTGCTTGGGACAGGTTGTATCGGTTGTCAGGTGGTGAGAAATTGTGCATCATTTGTTGTTCTTGTTTGTTTGTTTGGTTTGTTTTTTAAAAAAAATCTTCTTTTTTTTTTCTATTAGTATTATTATCATTATTACATAGATATATATATTATTCTATTCTCTTTTGTTATCCTAGTAAACTGCCTTTATCTCAACCCATGACTTTTCTTTTATTTTCGATTTTATTCTCGAGGGTGGTTGAGGGTTGTTGAGCAACTGTGTGGTACTCGATTGCTGACTGTAGCTAAATCATGACAGTCATGCTCAGCAAAAATATATTAACTGTTCCTAAGTCTGAGAGACAAGTTGTCTATAATGTATATAAAGGTGGGACTCATCCAGATCATACCCATTCCCCAAATTTGATTAAGTTGGCACACAGCTCTTTTTTGAATATGTAAGTCTTTAATTACTTCAGTTACTGGGCTGCGGTTGAGTGATCTTGCTTATTAGAGCATGCAGTGGCTTCTTGCAAAGTTGTATTAGTTTTACAATATAAGCAAGGGCAGCTGCAAGATTGCTTTAGATTGCTTGAAGTTGGGAAGACACTGATTTGGATAGCATCAGGGCTGTTGGAATCCTTTGGGAAGTGAAAGCAATTTTCTTCTATTTACTCTCAGTTCTACAGTTCCTTCTGCCACTTATTCTCACCGGGTCAGACTTTCCCTTTTCTAATGTTTATGTCAAGATTTTGCACCAGAACTGCACAGACAGATTTCACTTGGGCTCTTGAAAGTATCACATCAAAGTTTTGCAAACTGAAAAATTTGCCTCCTCTTCTGTGAGAAAGCCATCGACAAATATCCTTCTCTTTCTTCAGAAGAAGAAAAATGAAATTTTCTTTTTATTTTCTGTTGGCATTTTCTATCTATTCTTGTCCCTGTCCCTTTTTTTGCCTCATTATTCTTCCCATTTACCACCCTTATCCTATCCAACATAAACAACTGGCCCCTAGTTATTTTTTCCCCATTGGTCCCACTTTTGCTGCATATTTAGTATTTCTGATATTTACCTAAGTTGCAACCTTACATAGTATTATTATGTTTCTTGGGCACTGGCAGTCTCATGAGTCTCTGCTTCCTAAAGGTGCCCTTTATTCATCCACCAATTATCTGTGAAGTCTGTTTCTCACATACGTCCTCCTTATCCTTTTCTAAAATCTAGCCATTCCTCATGGTGCATTTACTTCTGTCAACTTCTCACATTGTCATTTGTAAAATGAATATTTTTCTCATGTCTTGTCCAGCAGTTTCTCACATCCTGTTCAGTTAGCTTAATCTCAGGCCAGCACCTAGTCAGCAGCCCAGTCATCCATCCTCCGCTTGCAACCCTAAAACTCCTTGGGTCACAGGTCATGTACCAAGGAGATATTCACCTTCATCGCTGTGCCACCAAGCCCAAGCAGGCCCCCCCATGGCACCCCCAGTATGGACTGCACACATCGGGGAGGTGCCTGGCTCCAAGGGTTTTAACCTGTGACAGATGTGCCAGGCTGCAGTTCGACTGCTCACCATTGTCAGCACCAAAATGACTCTTCAGAGGCGAAACAGCATGTACCTAGTGGGGCACTTCCACTTCTTAACACTTCTGTTAGAGTACCAGCGCATGCCAGACCTGTCTGCTCCTGCGGCTTCACTTCAGGCAACCTCTGCTCTGCTCCCATGGACTGACCACCCACTAGCTGGGTATTGCTCACTTTTGTTTGAAAATAATCTTGATTGTGTGCTTTGAGAGCCTCTGGGAGGTGAACTCAAGCATAGTGAATGAGAGTGATGAGATTAGCTACAGAGGTGCACTCTTGATCTGAACTAAATGCTAATGCATTCATAATAGAATCATAGAATCATAGAATAGCTAGGGTTGGAAGGGACCTTTAAAGGTCATCTAGTCCAACCCCCCTGCAAGGAGCAGGGACATCTCCAACCAGATCAGGTGGCTCGGAGCTCTGACCAACCTGGCATTGAATGTTTGCAGGGATGGGGCATCCACCACCTCTCTGGGCAACCTGTTCCAATATTCCGCTACCCTCACTGTAAAAAAAAAAAATTTCTAATATCTAATCTAAATCTACCTCCTTCTGTGTTAAAAACATTACCTCTCAACCTATTGCAACAGGCCCTGCAGAAGAGTTTCTCCCCATCTTTCCTATAGGCCCCCTTTAGGTACTGGAAGATTGCTATAAGGTCTCCCCAGAGCCTCCTCTTCTCCAGGCTGAACAGCTCCAACTTTTTCAGCCTGTCCTCATAGGAAAGGTGCTCCAGCCCTCTGGTCATCATTGTGGCCTCCTCTGGACCTTCTCCAACTGGCCCACATCCTTCTTATGTTGGGGGCTCCAGAGCTGGACACAGGACTCCACGCTGGGTCTCACCAGGGCAGAGTAGAGGGGGAGAATCACCTTTCTCAGCCTGCTGGCCATGCTTCTTTTGATGCAGCCCAGGATGCGACTGGCTTTCTGGGCTGCAGGTGTGCATTGTCTCATGTTGAGCTTCTCATCCACTAGCACAGCCAAGTCCCTCTTCTCAGGGCTGGTCTTGATCCACTCTCTGCCCAGCCTGTATTTGTGCCTGGCGTTGCCCCGACCCATGTGCAGCACCTTGCACTTGACCTGTTGGCCTTCATGAGGTTTGCATGGGCCCACCTCTCCAGCCTGTCAAAGTCCCTCTGGATGGCATCCCTTCCCTCCAGCGTGTCGACGGCACCACACAGTTTGGTGTCCTCGGTGAACTTCCTGAGGGTGCACCCTATCCTACTGTCCATGTCGCTGAAAAAGATGTTGAACAGGGCCAGTCCCAACATCGACCCCTGACTCAACTGAGTACCCATGACAAATGTTAAGACTTAAAAATGGAGAGATGAGGCTGTGCAGATTAATATCTTGATATACAAAAGGAAGTTGTACAGTGATAAAGTTAACATACCTAAGTAAATGCCAAGAGGAATTAGGAGCAACAGGTTACAAGTAATTAAACTGGGGTGCTTCAGCTCATGGTTTTCCAAACTATGTGTGCAGTAATCAGAACAGATATAAGTCAGAAATCTTAAGGTATGGCAAGGGCATGGGAGAGCTATGTAGCCAAGTCACTAACTGGTGTGAACTACTGTGTCACATCAGGTATCTTGCATTCAACAGGAGCCAGAACTCTGTGTCCTAGGGCTTTCTACAGCGTCTGAGTTGAATTCCTCTAGCTGCTTGGACAGCAGTGTGTCAGTGTGAAGCTTTTTGCTAGGCTTCTGAAAAAAAAGGAAAACCAAGTGGCAGTTCTGAGCATAACTTATGAACTTAGAGGAGAGAATCCTTGTCTGATGTGAAAAAAAAGAGAGAGGAGGGCTGGGAGAACCGTTCTTTATCATCTACAAAGCTGATGTTCTTTATCTCATTGTACACAGATGTACCTCATAAATTTATATTTATTGTCCCTAAATACATTGTGCTGTATTGTGTACTCTTGAATTTAATCCTGTTTCTACCACTCTTGAGCTGTCTTGCTCTTTCCCTATGATATCCCAGTCCTTCTCTGTGCTGACCCTGTCCCATTTCAGCAGAATACCACTGTCCTTAGTGTTTAGGTTGTTGAAAAACTATTTAAAAGATCAATGGTAGAGAATGCTAACCTCTATCGAGATTGGTATTTCCCCCTCAAGTGAGACTAGTTGTCATTATCCATAAGTCTTTTCCTTTTCCCATTATAATTCACTTACTAATTCCCATGCAGTCAAGCTTTACCAACTGTTTTTCATAAAGCACTATATTTGAAGACCAGATAGAAAAAAAACCCCTACTATATTTAAATTTTCCCATAAAAATAGTTTCTTAATGAGGTATCAGGCAAACCTTGGTCAATCTGTTGTTTGGTTAAAGCAGATTATGTTTTATCCCACTTTTGATTTATCTGCATGTTTTCAATTATTTTTTCTTCCCAAAATTTGTTCTGAAGTCTTGTATAATATTAAGGTCAGAAAAGGTTATTTTGTAGCTATTGATACCTCTTTTTCCTGTGGCATATGGTTTCTATTTTCATTATTCATAAAGATACACTTCTGGCATTTACACTTTCTCAAACATATTTTATACCTTATCATTAATTTTGCCCGGATTTTTTTTTATTTATTGTGCAGTGGAGATTGCACAGTCCTCCTGAAATGCTAAAACTTTTTCCTTCTGCCTCAGATGAAAAATTTGCCATCCTGCTCTTACTTAGATTTTCAATAACTTTTTCCAAATTTATTTGACATATCTGTTCTAGTTCAATATTATTTTAAAAATCTATTTCTTATGTTACATCCTATTTCTCTTTTCCTCTGTGTCTGTGTATTTATATAGATAAAACTCATTCTGTTTTTCTTATTAGTTCTTATTTCCCATAATCCTTTTCAATATTTCCCTGCGCATTTCCTTAGACAAGTCTCACTTTATTGCAGTGTCACTTTATTTCTAACACCTTAAATATAGAATCACAGTGTTGAAAGGGATCTCATTTAGTTCATCTTTCTGTCCCAAACCACGATCACTGTGACATGGTTGTCTAACCTATTCTTAAAGATCTCCAGTTACAGATGTTAGCCTGCTTCCTCAAGTCCAGTATTTAATAATTTCTATAAAAATATTTTCTGCTGTTTAATTTTACTGTTTCTTGTTTGAATTTAAGCTGATTACTGCTTGCATTTTTCACTAATAACATGAATAATAGATTGTTTCCTTCCTCTTCACAGCAACCTTTTGCAATTCTGAGTAATTATTGAGGTGCCCTCAGCTGTCTCTGACCAGCCAGTCTAATTTTTTTTTCAAGGGTGAACCTGTGTGCATGACTACAGATTCGTCTCATTACTCCCTCCAGACTCTGTCCCACTGATTCTTACCACACTTGAGCCCAAGAATATCCATCAGCAGAGGCTTCTGGGGTATTGCTTCAAACACTTTGGAAACTGTATTCCTGCTTGTAGGTTCTAGCTGGTATTTGTCTTCTACGCAGCAATAATGCTTGATTGATTCAGATTGAGTTTGTAATCCTCTCTAAGCCATATACCCCTTCAGAACTACTCCCTAATCAGTTGTCCTCTTCTTGTATTTTTGTAGATGATTACTTTTGTCCTATATTCAGTATCTTGCTCTTGTTCCTGTTTTTTAGGACAGCCTTATGCTATCTTCTTCAGGTAATCTCCTAGGTGAATGTATTTGCAGTTCCATCCAGGATGGTGTTGTTAGCAAAAGTAAAAAATATGCTTAATTCCATCATTCAAGTCATTCTTGAAAATATCAATTATTTTCAATGCACAAGAGTTTTTCAGAACCCCATGTAATAAACCCTTTAATTTTCGCAATGAACCTTTGACAACTAGTCTGTCAATCATTTGTTTTGATAACACTTTTTTTTTTTTCTATTTTTGTAGGCTCTGTTAGATGTGGAATGCTTTCCTACAGAATTATTATCTTGGATAGTCTTAGCAGTTCTGACTTCAAGCAGTTCCAGGCTGAATGATCTGAATTCCTTCTTTTTTTCACAGCATTACAGGATCCCTTAATCAAATAAAACAGAGACAAGTCACACTAGGGAGAACTCCAGAAAAAGAGTAAACACCAGTTTAAAGATGAGAGCAAACAGCAGTAGAAGCAAAGCATATAAGCCACTTATTGCCTTACACACTTGTTATAGTTAGTTGATTATTCTTATGTGTATAAATCTATATTTGCAAAAATTACTTGCTTTCATCTGCAGTCTGTGAAGATTAGTTCTTGGATTTTATTTGATTTTAACTAATATCATTGATGATTTCTAGAAAATGTAGTAATGAATGGAAAATATAATCTATCTTACTATCAATCTTTTTCGAAACCTGGTTGGCTGTGCATTATTTCCAGTCTCTTCCTTTTGTTTTGCCTGAAGTTTTTGACATGATTGCTTTTCAGCTATAGGCTCATTTGTGTGGCAATTTTCTTACAGAGAAATTTATTATGGCCTTAAATCACAACATGGTAGCAGAATTGTCAAAGTGTCAAGTGACCTATTGATGATGAAGTCAAATTTAAGCACCATACTTATGTCCCTGGACCTTTACACCCCTTTTGAGGTGTAAAACCCCTACATTCTGGGTTTTCTCCAGCCTTTTTAGGAGCATGTGTTTCTACAGCACCATCGTAAATGAAGTCCTTTTATGTATTACGGGAAATTTCTGTTTGCAGCCATCCAACTAAATACAATAATCTTTATAGCTATGCTGCAGTAAACAACAGGACTCCATAGAAGGTTACTTTGATTCTGAAGTCCAGTGCAGTTCTTTTTCCATTTTTTTCCCTTTATTTCTACAGTGCAATATATTTTCAATTAATTCAGATGACGTAAAGATTTAATATTGACTGGCTCTTCTCTATCTATATACTATCTATATACTCCAGCTGGATTTGCACAGTTCAGTCAAGGTTGGCTATATGACCAGCTCGGAATTAATTTGTAATAACTCTGTATTGTATTTTTACATGACGTCTACAAGGAAATATTCTTGCCCTTAAATTTAGAATAGATTCTACAACATCTCTTACGACCCAAAATTATGACCTTTAGATTTAATGGTTCCTCTCTGCTCCTCCATTAATTCAGTCTTTTCCAGCCCAGATATATTCACAGGCTGATACTTGAACACTTCATGGTTTCAAACTCACCAGATTTGTCTACAGAATTTTACTGTTTAACACATTTCCAGATAATTTTGTTCAAGTTTCTCTCAAGTCTAATTTTGAATAATTTTGTTGTTAGTTTTTGAGCTACAGAGAAAATCCACGTCAGTGCTTCTTGTTCCACTTACCTTCTATGACACTTAAATTTTTTCTTAATTTTTGACAGTCATCACACTGCCAATTAATTTTAAGGGAACATTTGACTTTTGCTCCATTATATATTTTAAATTTTTCTGCTTTCTTTCCAGTAAATGCTGAAAATCATTATGTTTAACAAACAAAAGATAGGGAGGTTATTTATTTTAAGCAAATCACAAATAATTCTTACTGGAGAAAAAAGGAAATAGCATTTTATAGATAAACCAAACACTTACTCACTTTATGAATTTTTGCCTCGCTTTAGTCCACACGTTTGCTTTAATTTCTCTGAAACATACTCACAGATTCATAAACTTATATACAGATTATGCCATAATGTTTACATAGTCTGATTTCTTCAACAACACGAGGCATAAAATTTATCCTAGAAATTCTGACCAGAAGCCCAGTATTTGTGCTTGAAAGGCACTATACATATATCTGTCAACCAATTGATTTGATCAGTGCAATAGATTTTCTTTGGGACTCTAGAGAAAGTGTTTAAAGACAATTTGACCCTAATACACATCTAGGCCTTTGAAAAGATCATCTTTCCACCCTCCCAGTGTATGAGATGGCAGGCAAAATTTCTTTAGGCTAAATCATAGTAAAGAAACTGGCATATAAAAGCATATATTAAAGGCATATAATATAAATATATTTTCCTTGGAGGCCGTATATTTTTTTGTCCTTAAAGTTGATTTTGAATGCCATTATATAGATTGAAAAGATAGAATTACATTGTCTGATTAAAGTTATAGAAAATGCTAGCTCAAAATAGTGAATATACATCAAATGGTGGTATAGACCATGAAGGAAAAGTCTTTTTTTTCTTTATAATATAATGGAAGTCACTTCTTATGGTATCTATTAAATACAAAAATCCATCAGATATTCACAAATCTAATTTAAAATGGCAAAATGGAAACATTTGTAAATATCTTTTTCACAAGATCATAAGATTTCTTCTACTTTTGACTGTATGAATTAATATAAAATACTTTTTCTCCCAATTCAAATTTAGAATGTTATAAAAAAATTAACCTCAAATTATTAAATAGAATCATTTTACTTTTCATGCATAGGCAATTTTATTGCTAACTATTCTGTATTGGCAGGATTAAGCTAAATTCTCTCTGGGCCATGGAATTGGCTTTATTTGTTCGGGGTGGATGGGTTGGTGGTTTTCACCATTTGCATACTTGAACACAAGTCCCACCATTGCTTAAAATACTAGCCACAATATCTTTTCTCTTCCACTAACTCTGCCTGCCTTGTAAATGTTGCTTTTGTGGAAGAAAGTGTGTCTGACTGGAGAGTGCTTTGTGTTCAATTTAAGTCCACTTCTGACAATCTCTTTAACACTGAACTGACTATAACAATTAAATCCACTGGCAACATGACGATGTTTCTTCTCCACTTTGAACTTGAATTTTTTTTTTTTTTTTAAGTAGATGAAAATCCCATGAATAGTAGCAGTAAATATTTGCACAAGATCTCTCCCTGGGCCTCCCTAACCATTGGAAAGTGAGGGAAAACCTTCCTTCAACACAAAGGACGACAATAAGACTGAATTAATAAGCTACCCCTTCCTTTATCAGGAGATAATTTCTTATTGGATGTTATTCTGGACAGAACTAATTAAGTCTAAGAATGTAAGCATTCTCATCCTCTTACCCTTAATTTTCCAATTAGTAAATCATATTCCTTTCAGGAACAGGCACTGTACATCCAAATAGTCACTATCTTCAGAGTGATTTGAAAACTTTTCATTTATTGTGAAAAATCCGAGGGAATATTGGTCTACAAATCAACTGTTGCCAAAACTCTAAACTCATGAGTGACATTGTCCACAGAAAATTTGCAACATGATCTGCTTCTTTCCTCCATCAAATTGCTGTCTTTATTTTTAAAGCTCAGTTTACATAAGCAATTTAAAATAGTGACCAATGGGCAGATTTTGCTAACCCACTCTGAAATTCAATCCCTCATATTGCTTTTAAGATACTAATGAGACCAGAAGCAACAGGAGTAGAGAATTGTGCACTAGCACAAATTCATGCTAGCACAATGTAGGGTGCCATATTTGTAAGCAATAGATAACAACGTGATCTGGTCCTCTATGGTCAAGTTCAGACAGTCCTATAGAGAGTGGTTTTACATGCCTGTTAAGGCAAAACAAACAGTTATAGGCAAAGGGCTGTTTGTTTGCTTTTTTGTTGTTGTTGTTGTTTGGGTTAGGTTTATTATTATTATTATTATTATTATTATTATTATTATTATTATTATTATTATTATTATTATTACTTTGCAGTATGTAGTGTACAAGTGGCTCTTCCAGGTCTTTTTTTTTGAGATGTCACATGTTGATGAGGGTTGAGGTAGTTCAAGCTGTGTGTCTCCTGGAGAGATCTGACCCTGGTGTTAGAATGAACAATTTCTTGATGTTGGATATATCTAATTTTTAAGGACCTTTATTAAGTATTTAGTTTGCATCAGAGTTACAAAAGTGATGAGAAACCTACATTATTTTTGAGAAGGATACTCTGCCTCCTGAGCCACTCAGTGCTTGGTGCGATTCCTCCCCTCCTGGGCCCCATACCAAATGAGGGTAAGCCAGGAAAAGACTGGGAATACAGTGAACTAGAGCATTAAGGCAACCCTTTGATGCACCTGGCTCCTATTTTAAACAATGAAAGTAATAATAACAATCAATTTTCTCCTGGCAGCCTGGCACAACTTAGCCCAAGTCGAAACTCAGGTGTGTGATATACCAGAAACAATTAGTGGAAAGCACCAGAATATTTCACCGTCAGAGTCAAGCTGAAATGGAATAGTACCTGACAAAAGTCAATCATCTCAGACCCTATAAATAGTGTCCCTAAGTGAGACCCATTGAGCTCTCCTGGATTGTAGTGGGCTGTGACCAGCATCTCCTCTGAGCTGGGACACCTCTGAGGCATAGCCTCCTTGGATCAAAGAGGTTTAAGGACCATCTGTCAGCAAAATTGACAAAAGGCCAGGGTGAATTTCAACTTCTTGAAGCTCAATTATCGCCCATTGAGGAATGCCGAGGATACATTGTGAGTGTCTACTCTAAACACGAGAAGGAAGAGGGAACTTGTAACTACATACATACTTCATTGGATCCAAATATCTCTGTGTTTGTGTGTTTTGTGCTTACAGAAAACCTGTAGTAAATTAGTGTGAATCTTGTCATTCCTGAATCTGTAATTAAGTTGCTGTTTTAATCATAACATATTTCATTGAATTACTTTCTTAATATTTAAACTGGTTAATGATTAAGTGCTGCTAAATTTAACCTTTTATTTACCTTACACCATTAATAAATCTTAAAGTGTTGCCAAATCGTAACTTTGTGAAATATTTCATCGCAGACAGACACGGATGGACAGCTGCTTTAGTTTCCATGCCAGAAGAGAAAGAAAATCTTTTTCTAAGCATGACACTCCAACATGCCACCTGTGCTACAGGTCATCTGTCAAGTAAAACATTTTCAGATGGCAAGACCAGTGACTGAGATGCTGTGGGACTTCTTACAAATCAATGACAGTAACCAGTAATCCTACTAAAATTGTAATAGAAAGGTTTTTTGGTAGTTGAATGGTTTTATTCTGGCCAGCTGGAGACATGACTTCTTTCAATATTTAGACATCAAAGAAATTTTATCTTCTAAGCATTATAAAAGTGAATGTAATTGAGACAAAAATAATAGCCTCACCATTACTAACAGTAGCATTTGATAAGGAGACTCATTATTATACAGAGCAGTAATTAAACTAATATTAGAACTATCAAAGCCAAACTCATCCAGGGATTAGTCTTGTTTGGTCTAAAAGAGGGAGATATAAAGGGGAAATCATAATAATGGTATTGTGATTTGTCAAAGGTTAAAATAGAGGAGAATAAGCTACTTTTCTGCATGCCTAAAGTAAGTATGAAAGTGAATTAACTTTTGGTACAGAAGAATTTAAATTAAACGTTAGGAAACACTTTCTAATTATTGAGAAAGTGATCTATTTAAGGTCATAGAAGGCAGCTGCAAAATCTCTTTAGAGGATCTTAGAAACATCTCAAACAAGGACTTATTCATGAGCACTTCTAGGTACTGGCTTAGATTCTCTCTAGTGCCTCCTTTTATATTTTCTGTCTAAATCTTCATTTCAGGATTTTCAAGATTATTCCTCAGAAGAATCTTTCCTTCATCATGAATGCAGCAGTTGTGATCAGTGAATACACCGTGCACAAGTTCTTTCAGAAATTTACCATTTTTCTGTGTTGGCCATTAAAAGATGTATGCATCCAGTATGCTCGAAACTTGTGAACATGAGGGGGCTGGCTATTTTATGTCTGCTGTACTTTCCATTTCAACAAGTTGAGGGCCTTCAGGTTGCTGCTGACAGCAGATTTCTAATAAGCACCAAGTATTACAGTGTCTTGTGAAGAATAGTATTTAAGGGCACAGAGAGGAACGAGCTCCCTGTTCACAAGCGGTCAGTAAAATCCAGTCTTCCTTTCACCGTGCCCATTTGTGCTCTTTTTTTTTGATGCGTGTAAGAATGACTGACAGTGTTTACATACATAAGTGATTTTTCTGCCATCCTTCCTCTCCCGTTTCTGCTTCTAAAAATGAGTTCCACACCTTCATTTTTCTTCTGAAGTTTTGAGCACATATATAGTTTGAAGTTTGTGAGCAAGATTCCCAGCAAAAGGCAAAATAAAACTGTCTTCTCTCTCAGTCATTCTAGCATAGTCAGGAGTTAATTAATATTGATAGAAAAAATGTCCAAAAATAGATGTATTTTTTTTTTAATTACTGTATGTTAATAAGCCATGATGAGAACATGAGAATCTCAAGTATTCTTCAAAAATCAATATGATAGGAAGTATTTGCCAGGAGAGGTTTTACGAAAAGATCTAAATGATCTGTAGTGTAACCTCATAGAAGTGGTTCATATTTCATTGTAGCAATGTACAGCAACTTTATTCCCAGAAGATGTCCCCTTTTAAATACCAAAACAGTAGACCGAAACCAGGACACCATTGAATGGAGAACTATTTTATGACTTGTATACAGTTTACTGCATATGCAAGCTACAATGAGAATTGCAGGAGGTGTTGTTGCAACTTCTGCGTTAAGAAATTCATTGATATAGAATCACATGACATGGAAAACAACAAGAGGCAGGTTTCTTTTTCTCTTTTTTTCTTCTGGTTGTAGTCTGGAGTGTCTTTTTAAGATATTATGCTCAATTCTGGAAATGCAGGCAGTACAAATATAGGTAATTCCAATCTATAAGAGAAATGTATGCCTGCACATCACCTTCAAATCAATTTTGATTCTTCAGCTATATTAATTTATTATTATTTTATTATTACAGCAACGAGCATCTCAATTCTCTTGAGATGTCCACATTATTTTACCTGAAGCACCAAAAATAGCTCTTGCTTTGTGAAGCTTTTCCACATGCAAAGTTGGAGTCACAGAGGAGCATTCACACTGTCGAAATGAAGACACCCATCTAAGCCAACACACAAATCTATTAAACAATAATCCCTTGGGGTGACTATACAGTGAATGCAGAGTCCCTGCACAGTAAGTGTCAGACTCGTTGTACACTGACTTGTAGCAGAGGATTAGTGAGCCAGATGTTTTCCAAAAACTACATTTTGCTGGTAACACTACACCTGCGCCCTGGACATGTGTGGATTTCCAGATACGTGGTAGTCCTTGATGAAATATCTGGCCCCTGAGCACACCAGCTCCTGCTGACATTTCTTCAGCAATGTTAGGTCATTTACCAAGAATAAGGTATTTCATTAGCTGGAATAAAGTACATTTTTTTTAGGTCATTTACCAAGAATAAAAATTTCCTGTGTCTGGAAATGTGAGATCCTCTAAATCCACTTGGACCTAGGAAAAGCCTTCTAGGAAAATATATCAGTTCTGTAATTTCTGTTATCCCATGGGACTGTACTAATTGATGTGCTACAGAGTTATGTTCCCTGTGCCTCCTCTATAGCCAAATGTTTTGAATTATTTGCTGAAGAGCATCATCAAGAAGAGTGGGGAACACTCCCATCCCTGACTGCAGACTCTGGTGCCTCACTTCCAAAACAGGGCTCTAGAGGCAAATGCCTGCTTGAGGTCTATTTTAAAGGGAAGCAGCTGGACCTGCAGTTTTAGAGTAACAAAATCTTTGCAGAGTCCCTTGGGGAACTTGGGTAATGCTCCATTGAACCTCCAGTCCTGCTCGCAGCTGGGCGGGAGGTTAGCACCCAGATTCTGGTACTAATGTGACCCTGAACATGCATAAAACCAGAAATTCAGGTGCTTGGGAACTTTCAGAGTAAGATGGACATGTACATATTGACTTCAGTGCTCCTATAGTGGGTGATCAACTTGAAGATTTCCTTCAGTCATAGTTTTTAATTTAGACATCTCCATTCTGCCCAGCTTTGAGCAATCTGTCCAGTCCAGGAACTCTTGCATGTTATTTTACATACAGAGTTGGCCCTGAGTGAAAATGAGTATACTGTATTTTTCAAATGGCATGCATGAACAAATGGTATAATTTCCTTTGCTGTTTCTGTGATAGGAATGTCCCTCACCAAGGCAGTGAGTTTTTTAAAGCAACACTTTTTACTGCTCATTTTATCAGTTTAGTAACTAATGAATCCCAGGACAGCCTAATGTCAGTTTGAAATTTGAGGATTATTTCAAAAAATACTGTACAGTAGAAATAAAAAAAAATTCTTACATTCACATCAATAAAAGGTTCTTATCATCTCTCCCATTTAACTTTAAGTGTACTCTTAGCTTTTCATTCATTTCATAGGCTGAATGATTCAGTGAATATTCTCCTTGTCTTCTCTTCCTCTGTTTTCATTTCCCTGATAAGTATTTTCAGCTGTTGCTTATTTAAGTTATTTGAAGTGTCCTGTTAGAGATTCAAAACTATCAGCTGCTAGATCAATAGTTGTGTTGTGTGCTATGATACCAGTTATTTGTCCCTCTCCAGATAACTTGCCTTCTCATAAGTTGGTCTATGCATCTTATATCGACGTCAATGGGAAAAGGCTCTCTGAAAGCTGAGTTGCTGATTACTGAACTAATTAGCAGAACTATTGCTGCTAAAATTAGACATTAGCCAAGCTGGTTTGCAAATATGTTCAACAAATTTCAGCTGAACATAGAGCTCTAGCACTTAGCTTTAGTAGTTTAGATTTAGATATATATTCTCAGATATATGTCTCTGTACTTGGTGATATATGCATCAAGGTCATCTAAACCCACTATTGCTCTTGCTCCAGACAGAGGTCAGCCTGGAGCTAGTGAATTTTTAGAGCAAAAGATTAACCTATGCCATTTGTACATGTCCAGTCGCTTGTTGTGGAACGAACTACTGTAACCTCTTTGGGTGCAAGGGGATGTAGCAGATGGTATCTGAATGGCTTGGGTTTTTTCTCCCATTTGGAAAGTAACAGTCTAGCACAATATTCACTAGTGAGCCCTTTTGGAAAGTCTGGTTATATTAGCTCAACTGACCTGTCAAATTTGGAGTTTGATTAATCTTGCCAAATTAAAATTCCCATTGCAGCTCCACCTGGTGTGTTTAATTTCCTCTAATAAAATATTGTTTAGAATTGATTCATGCTGTGAAAAAAAGTCATATTTCACTCCAAAGCCATTTCATTAATGGGGAAAGTGAATCTTTTAGTGGTTTTGGCTGCTGAAGTGCCTTGAAGTAATTTTGAAGCTAAAGCATTAGGAGCTCAGGATCAGATCCAAAAGTTGAGATATAAGAGGAGCACTTGAGCTATATAGTGCAAAGCTGGTAGGAAGTTACCGTCCCCAGGTCTCAGGCACAGTAACTTTGCATACTCCCAGTACAAAGCAGCATAAGCCTCCATGGCTTGTTGAACCTGAGTAATAGTTGAACTTTATTGCTTATTTACATTGATGTATTCTCCTGTAGAAATAAACTGTTCTAGTAGAACTGATTAACCTAGTTTTCTATGTCTTTGTAGGCTACATATTATACCTAAGAAAAGTCTTCCACTTCCTACAGGCTGTCCCCATAACCCCAGTTTCCTCCTTGGTTCATTACCCATGGACCTCCTGAGAAGCAGTTGAGATAAGGCTATGGCATCATCATTTGCATCTGCAGTACTAAAATAGGAAAATAGCTTTTTATGTTTCTTAAAATTTAGGAGGTAGAACTGGCTTCCAGGCTAATAGTAGGAGTTGTAAAATGCAAACAATTAAATATAAAATTTAAATGAGCATGACTAAAGGATTTCATTTGCAGAACAGGATTTTATCTGTAATTTGGCATTTGACTCACAGTGAAGATGACAGGTTACAGACTCAAAAATAATAAAAACTGCCTCTGGAATTAATTTTCTTTTACATCTTGTTGCAACACATTAGACACATGCATTATTTACCATTGCATAGATCTCATCTTAGCAAACTCCAAAGTCTTGACCCAGTCTCATTCTCTACTGTGATTAGACTGCAGCAGGAAATAATTATTCCAGGAACATCACTCTGGCAGGGTTTCACAGCTGCTGCAATATGCTAAAACAACTGAGCTAACATAAACATTGACAATAAATAGAACCAAGGGATCTCCATGTTTTACCATTTCTTGCCAGCAGATATTCCAGAGAGCTGAGAAAAGACAGGCGCAGAGACCATAGCCTACCTCTTTCTCCAAGACTGCTTTGGAATCTGCACACAAATATAACCAAACTGACTCTAGTGTGGAACAAGAGGTACGGAGATTTCTGAGATCCCCTTGAGAAGAAATGCATCCAGCTTCCAGAAATTGCCTGGGCCTGGAACAAAATTGAGTTCTGCTCAAACTCAGTTTACAACACTTGACTACTGCCTACAGGCAGCAAACTGTTACAGGTGCTGACATGGATAAGAAAAGACTGCCACAGTTTGCAAAAATTACTCTGCACTATCTTCCCTAATGCTGGTCCCCTAATTCTGGGACCTCTTCTCAGCCAAGTATCGAAGATGAAAAATAGAGCTGACTTCTATGAATGAAGCTTAACATTTTAGTATTCAATTTCCACTTAAGTTGGATTAGGGAAAAAAAAAAAAAAAAGCAGGAGAAAGAATAATAATGCATTCATACCATAAACCCTGTTTCATTCACAACAAATATAAAGTTATTACAGGAATACAGAAGAAATGTACACTTTTTCATTAAAAAGACAAGATGTGGATGATGAGAAAAGAGTTTTCTCTTCACTCTGTTACATCAATTTTGCTCTGGAGTAACTCAATGGACTCAGTGGCATCAAGCTGACAGACGGAGTCGAGAATTGGGCTTTGCATTAATGAGGTCTCATGGGTTTGCCTGGTGAGAAAGCAATTTTTGGAACAAGAACATGAGGTATCTGAATACACACAATATTCTCTCCATTCTGCTGTTCCACTTGGAGCTGGGCCTAATGTACACAAGGTGAGCGCTAGCAAAACTTTGTAAAGAGGCTTCAGAACATGACTACCAGGAAAGTCACCAGCTCTGTGTTTTGTCTCAGTAAAGTTTCTAAGAGTCCCTCATAAAGCAGTGTATGGGTGAATATTTTAACACATATTTTAATTAAAGATAAGTAATTTCCCAATGGGGAAAAAAAAAAAAAGACTATGCCAATTATTTCCATCTAACAAGAATTTCACTGAGCTGAAATAAACAATGTTTGTAAGAAGAGAAGGTTCCTTTGACAGTCTGTGTGTAAAATATCTTATTTACTAATGTTGCATAAAACTGTCCCAAATGAGAGATTACAGGACACTGGCTTGCAAAATTCCCATTAATTGCCTTTAAAAATTTCCGTTTTAATAGCTTAAAACTGGCTATTATAGACCATTTTGATGGTTAGCTCTGTAAATAACCTAAAGGAACTGCTCTTTTTACTATTTCAAATAAGAAAAAAATTGATATTGGAAAGTGTTAGTCACCACAAAATTTGTTATCAGTTCTGAAGATTTGGTCTGTTGGATGTGATCCAAAATTTTAATGTCAATAAGCATTTTCCCACTGATTTCACCAGCTTCTGGATCTGAACATTTGCAGCTTCCAATTGTGGTTCTTGCTGTTGCTAATCATGAAAATAGTTTTCAAGCTCTTTTTTTTCACAAAGACCTCTGATGAATTTTTAAGAAGAAGTAGATGATGAAGTAAATGCCATCCCAGAAAACATTGGCTCAAAAATCTGATGTTATATGGAATGACATCATACACAGTCCAAGGTCCAAAATTACAGTAGCTTAACCTAAGCTGTAGAGTTAAATGGAGAACAGTGAAATCTGCATGTGAGCAAGTATTCCAGTCCAATACTGGTCTTATTTCTTTTTGGTATAAATTGAATCAGAATATTTAATCTAGATTCTATTAATCTAAACTAATAATGTTTACACAAAAAAAAAGATCACATTTAATTAATCTGGTTAAACAGATCATATTTTCTTAACTATATTAGTTAAACAAAAGTAATAGGAAGGAGGAAGAAAATGTCCTTAAGTCCTGTCCAGGCAATAGAAACACTGTTATGGGTGCAAGATGGCAGTGCCTTCACCTCTGGAAATATTGAAATGATACATACAATTTTTTTGCATTCCAGAAGATTTTAAAATATTTTGAAAGTAACATGCATGCCCCTTCTAGTCAAAGTCAGATTTTTAAACCAGAGTAACATGCCTCTGGCAAGCTTTGTTCTGTTGAAGATCTGTGAATCTTTGCTGCCCTGAATATCTTTCATGCATTCCCTGCCAAACACATGTTGACACAAAAGCATGAAACATATCCAAATGCTGTGTTACCAAGCACAAAGATATTAATTCCCAGACTCCAAATCCACTTTTTTCATACCTGCTCATCATTTCTTTTTAAAGCAAGGAATGGAGTATTTCTGGTAGAGGTGGTTATCTACCTCAGTTCTCTTAAAAGTAAAAATGAAAGGTTTCTTTCAAGATATGTCTGAATTGCGAATAGCGGGAAGGTGGAAAAACATTCTGGGAAAATCAATATGTCCTTATTCCTCTCCCATATGCCCAAGGCATTTGTTTTGGCTACTGTCAGCCACAAGATACCAGGCTGGGCAGACTTTTGTTCTTATCTTATAGCACATATATATGCCCTTATATAGGACATATCCACTTGCCATTATATTTTTACTTAAGTGCTTCTGTAAGCTTTCTGCTAGTGGACATTTTCCTTACCCAAAGCTTACAGCAAAGATAACAACAGGCATTTTGAAGTTGCTTTGTGTTGTAAAAATATAATTAATGCAAATATTTCATGGGTTGGAGCACGTAGTTTTCTGTGTGTATTTGTGTACTCATTCTCAAACTTGACTGTGGTTTTCAGAGTGAAGTCAAAATAAAGCTTCTCGTCAGTCAGGTCAAATGTATTTATGAATATTTCAGTTTTCCAATATGTCAGTATTCCAATACTGTCTTCATTAAAAATCACTCACACATACAAAATAGAAGAAGTATAATATATAGTATTATGAACAGTTTTTCTGAACTGTCTGATAAAATAGTGGTTGAATGACTTGGAAATTTAATTTTATGAACCTTTTCCTATGCAGCTTTCAAGACTGCATAGCAAAGACCAAGACTTTTCAGTGGTTTTCATGGAAAAGATTAAAGTAACACGTAAAAGAAAATTATGTTCATTGTCATTTCTTTCACTGATTGTCATTTCATCTCAGATATCCAAGCTCCAGAGGACTTAAAATTTTGTCTAAAAGTTTCATAGCAGATTCTTTGGTCCATATGCCCTCCATCTCTTCATCATTTCAAATTTGTAAGTTCTGAGTTTTAAGTGTATCGAATGAAACTTGATCAAATGAATAGCCATACGGTGTCATACCAGGGTAACTGAAAGTAAGACTTAGACAAGCAGGTGTCAGCCCTGAATTCACATTAATGTGGTTACATGAGAATATTTTCATTCAATGTTTCATTCTAAGAATAAGGTATTGGTACAAAGTAAGATGCAAAAGGAGAAGGTTTTTGTTTGTTAGTTAGTTTGTTTGTTTATTTTGGTTTTGTTTTTTTTTTTCCCAAATAACAACAACATCAGGCACCAACCCCAGCTTAACAAAGTTGAATAAAATAGAAGAAATACACCTGGAACAAGAATCAAAAATACATTAATAACAAATACATACAAGCTGAGAACAAACCAGACCTGTCCATACTGTATGAACAAATACAATATCCTTCTTCCTCATACACAGTTAAATACAGTAACCAAAAGATACCTAACAAAAATCCATTTCTATGCTTGTGTCAATATGATGGTGCTATAGTAAACTAATTTGCTAATTTGAATCCCAGCTGGAGACTTCCACTTAGCACCTGGAGGAGTACATGGTTTATTGAAATGACTGAGATACATACCAGTGACAGCAAAAGACTCCCAGGACTTTATTACTCCCCCATCTCATGAAAGTTAGGAATTAAGCTCACTGTTGTCATTACTTTCCAACAGGGAATTAAAGAAACTAGGTGATTGTTTGAAAGCCCAGCCACCTTGAAAATTAAGTATTTTATTGATTGTTGCAAGAGCTCTCCAGGTGGGAATTTCAGACTGCCCTAGAGATTCCACAAGGCAGCTCCTGCTGTGCCAAGTCCAATTTATTTGCTTAAATCTATTGATTAAGGTAGCAGGTGGAGTGTCACAGAGATTCTTGCTGCAGGTTAGATCAAGTTGCATGTGGACAAGATGTGTAAATACTCAATAGAAAATGTTCCTACAGATGCAGAAATGGTCACGTAGGACAGCTCTGGTGAGGCATTTCGGACATGTTTTGTATATAGTTGAGACAATCAACACAAAGAATTCTGTCTTTCAGTGTCTGTGCAACACCAGGACCCAGATGATGTAACCTGATGACAAGAAAGAATATAGATTTTTCACAGTTAGTGTGTAGTAAAGAAAAGCACTCTATCTGAGTATTCTTCAGGATGTTGAAACTAAGATTCACAAGTACAGTCCAGCACTAGGTCAGGCTTCCCAGAGAGATTGCAGTCTTCTTCCATTAAGGTTTTTAAGACACAGCTGGATGAAGCCTTGAGCAGCCTGATCTGATTTCAGAGATGACCCTGCTTTAAGCAGGAGATTGGACTAGAGACCTCCTGATGTCCTCCCATCTGACTTTTCATATGGTCCTGTGGCAGGAATATGACAGAAACACAAGATGAGGTTTGCATCTGTATCAGAGGTGAAAGCTCCACGTAGAAGTAAAGCAGAGACTTCTCAGAATAAAGGTTCTCTTGTTGCAAATTAGAGGTTAAAAGTAAATTGTAGAATATAGGAGTGCTAAGAATCAACAGTAGTTACAAGATTATAACCTTAAATTAAGGAAACTGTCATTGACACCAGTTTGCTGCTAGGACACCCCTACCTCAGAGAACCCCCTACCCTTTCCATCTCGATCTGGGCATCGAGGATCCTAATCAGCAGAGATGGGTAGGATTAATAAGATAATTTTTATTAACTATAGAACTGTAGACATATAGGTTAAATTTTATATGAAATCTATTGGTCCTTAGAGGGAGTGGGAATCTTATAGGTATCATAATATCCCATTTGTTAAAAGTTAGTCTAGCATGTCTGGGGGTAATTAAGAAGGGTGTTAGAACAATGGTAGGTCCCAAACACCTCAAACACCACCTGTGAAAATAGGCTCTGAGCCATCACTTTGGAGCTAGAAAGTTTCAAGGACAGCACGACCTTGAGCTCAAGACCATATATGGCAATTTCAAGGAGGAGTTTGACCAGCGAATTCGAGGAGGGGGCATTCTGACCACCACCAAGACCACCAAAAGACCCTTGACTCAAAAGACTGAGCATGCGCAAGTGGGTGGAGAATATTATAATGATTTCTTGGGACGTTGATGTTTATGTATAATATTTCTCAGAAATTTAGTGAATATGTATAATTAATGTGTATTTAACCTGTGCTGTTGATCGAACAGGTGCGCACGCTAGATGGAGCGATCCCCCATGCGCCCAGCGCTGCAATAAAAAAGTGCCTGCTTCTTAACTTCTCATTGCTGTTAAGGAGTTTTATTCCGGATTTCGGTAACACTCTGACTCTGTTGCTCAGTGACAGTATGCAGAAGGGAAAGAGTAGCAGATGATGACTAAACCCTCTGGGACACCTGGATGACCAACAAAAGGCCAAAACCTAAAAGCTGAAAGAGAGTAACAGTTTAAAAACATGAGAAGACAAGACAGTCCTCAGCAAGGAATGATGGAGATGGAGTACTTGCTTTTTAGTAAGCAGCTATCAGACAATTTGATGTGAACTTGTTCATTAGGGAGCCACAGGCAGATGTCTTTTAAAATGGTTTCTGCCTGCAGAAGAAAACACAGTGGCTGTAAATGATGCATATGAAGTATTTAGAAATGAAAAGGAGAAAAGGGAGTAAGTTTTTGGAGAGGCAAGAATGTGGAAGAGGCTTAGGTCACTTGGAAAGGAAGACTTTATGTAGATGGAAAGGAGTAAGAGAGGGATAAAGGGATGAAATGGAGGGAGAAGGAAGAAAAACAGGAAACATTTTACTATGCCCCTCACCAGAGCATCTAGGCATCTAGTCAAGGTTATTTCACAAAAATAAGAGTCTAATATATTTGTAGAACATCATAAAAGTGTTTTGACTTCATACAGACTTTTAATTCACATTAAGAAAGCTGATTATATTTAGGTATTGACTTAAAATACAAAAGAGTTCCCAACAGTGCCTGGGATAAATTTCAAGTCTGTTTTATAGCCTTAGCTGTACTAAAGCCAAAAGAGGATATTAGAAAAGAGCTAATTATAATTATTACTCTGAGAGACAATGATAATATCAAAGGCATTTCAATGTTCATCCATTTGAGAGGACCTCATAAAGTTCAGGAAAAAGTCTGACTCAGTTCATAATGGGAGACCTTTTCAAAAGTACCAAAGTGGTTTTGGAGCCTGAGAAACTTAAGGCCCTTATACACCCCATGGAAGAACTGGTGGAAAGGACACAAGTCATCCTTACAGAGCATGGATGGATGCATTAGGAACTTGGGAATAAACATTTGCTATTATTTAACAGAGTATTAATATTTGTTCTACCCATCACTTCCTTCTGTGAACAATATTTTAGATAGATCCAGAATTGATTTGTGCTGGACTACAGTAATTTATTCTTGTAAGGAATACCATGCAAGCCTCAACAAAGCAGAGGCTGTGACACAATTCAGTGGTCTGCAAAGAGGAAATACATTGGACCTATGATTCAGGAGGTCTAAGGTACCAGATTTACTCCCTAATTGACCCAAGATACACTGGTTTTCAAAGTCTTTTCCTGTGCTCCCCTTTCTCCTCCCACTCTTTTCCATAGGCATCTTCAAAGTCTACAACTCCTTCAGTGGGGGAAGGAGAAGAGAAGAAGGAACAGTGGTGGCAGATTTGCTGGGAGCATGCAAAAAAATCTTGCTTCTTCTGCCAAATCCTCTGCTCTGTTCCCAGCCAAACCTTTCCCCCATTATATTTTTCATCTTCCCCTGAGGAAAGCGAAGGAGGGAGGATAAGGGCCCTGCACGTTTGAGAACCTGGTAAACTGGGTACTTATTATCTCAGAGCACACATCCATGAGTCATCAAGACATGTGCGTTCCACTTTGGTATATGTAGACTGACATGGGAAATAATAGAATATTTTCTGCTCAGGACCACCTATGCAGTAAATTTCTAGAGATCAATGTGTGCTCCAGACAAGTGTAAAAGCTTTCAGTAAAGTCTTTTGTTCGAAGAGATGCTCATAACAACAGCATTGCCTAGAATTTCATTGGTCTGTCCTGGGCAGATGGAGAAAGAAGTGAGAGGAATCTAAGAACAAACATAACGATTCGTGCTATGTGGTCCTTAAAGTGAAATGCTTGGATGCAATGGAGATAGGAACAACATTAAATCATGAGAATCTGAAGTCAGACAAACAGGTAACACACAGGGATCTCAGAGTCAAATCTTATTTGGATCATTGTTTTTAGCAGTGAATTATTTTCAGCTTCAGTGTATTTTGTTCTGATTTACAGAATGAAGATGTATAAAAGTGAGCATTAGCCAATTCTTCTCCATTCTTAATTCTGAATTAATTTCATCATTTCAGTTAAATACATCTGCAATTTTTGCTGAACAGAAGTCACAAATTCTCTAAGTATTTGTTTCTCTGGATGAAGTAATTTAAACTATTCTCCACAAGCTATTATCCACCTTGAAGGGGCACTGATCAAAGCAATGGAATTGACACCAAAGCAAGCATTACTATCAATATTTCCATTAAGTGGTTTACATATATTTCCTGAGTAGAAATTGGGGGTTGAAAAATATCCCTCTCTGAGTAGCATTCACTATGCACGAAAATTCTTTTCTGGTGCTACCTCATGCAAACAAAAACGTTTTTCTGTAACAGTCACATAGTAACTGGCAAGACAGTATATGGGATATAGGATAGCTTCAGAACATATTATGGTGAGTCTGACAGAAGACAGACTTAGGCTCATGGTTCTGTCAGTCTAATTTTGGACATATTTTAATTAAGGTGGTGATTATGACTAGCTTTCCAGAGACATTACCAGATAAGTAAAGATACTGAAATTGCATATTAAGCTCTCATGAGAGATCTTGAACAGTTTTACTGGCAGTGTGTGTTTCAGTAATCCAAGCCTGTTAGAGTACCAACTCAAACATTCATCTTTCTGCTTTTCATTTGAATTTTCCAAGTGGGTTGCATCCAAAGTAGACATATGGGGTTCTAGAAAGTTCACACGTAAAATGTTATTCAAAAGCACTGTAATGAATTGGCTGACATACACGGGTGCATGTGTACGCACACATGCTTGTACATGTGGCTTTCTGTGCATACCATTGTCGTCTGCTGGGTGGCATCAGAACTGCCACATTTATATCAAAGATCAAGCAAATAATCACTTTCCTTTAGCATACAAAGAAAGAGCTTGAAGTTATAAATTGTCCTGGAATTAAGCTGCTATCCAACATATATAAGTGGCTTCTGTGCCAGCAGATTTAAAGACTCTGGAAGATACTTGAGCCGAAAAAGTTCTCCTATAACTTGTTGACGAAACTTGGTCAGATCTGTTGAGCAAGACCTTATTTATGAGTTTCAAGTAGGTGAATCAAATAGTTTCTGTGTGCACATTTTATTGCAAACCAAACTCTGAAAGGCTAGTGCAATATTGCATAAAATAGCTACATTTTCTGTTCCTAAAATAAACTGTTCCTTTCCACAAATACAACAGCATTACTTGCTTGATGGACAAGACACTCAGCTTCTCTGAATCTGCATATCTCTGTGGAGTTTAACAAGATGCAACCATGGATAAAAGCTGAGAATCTGTTCTGTGAACTGCCGTCTGGCAGAAATCTGTATTTGTATCTTAGCATAGCCTGAATGAGAAAAAAATTTAAAAACTCATGAAACATGTCTTAGACTTTGTGACCATATTGATTGAGAACGCTGTTTGAGTTTTATAGGTTTTTATAGTTTTATAGGTCATTTAAGACATACTAGTTCAGCTGGATGGAGTCGTCACCGAGCCCCTATCATAAAGCACAAGTTACTTCCCAAACTCTCAATCTTCCTTTAAATTACTTTTATTTGTAATTAACTTTAAAAGGCCTTAAGAAGGTATTTCAGACTTAGCCTTCACTGCTTTGAGAGGTGATGCTATTATCTCTGCAATGTCAAGAGTGAACTAAAATAGTTTCTCTGTTTCCCTCTGTTCCCCTGGTTAAAAACATACTTTTGATTTATCATTTGATGTGAAGAACATTGCTCCTTTTATGTAGATCTGTTCAGTTCTGTGATAAATGGCACTTAAGATTTTATTGTTTACCAGATAGTGACCTGATGTGTGTTTATTTTTAAGTTCTTTAAGCTTCATGACCATTATTTTTTGTTTAGACACATTTTCCCTTGTCCCTTTGTTTCACTTGCCCTTAACAGACTGCTATCATTATCTTTAAATGGATGTCAGATGTGCTCCTCTCTACAGGAAAAGTGCTTTCAATCTTCATCGCACATTGCAACCTCTAGCTTTTTCTTATCCATCCTTCAAAGACAACAATACTGAATGACTTGTAGTCTCACGTCTCTTTTAAGAGCACTGATGGTCTCTGTACCCTGTTAGGATGGTTTTTCATGCTTGTATCATCCCTTCCAGCTGAAAAATTGACAAATTGACAAGATAAAATTTTATAAGAACTGTGGTGTTTTAATAGGCCCTTTATCTCTTATGTTCTATAATCCCTGTGGAGTTTCGGAAACAGTCGGGCTGTGACAAAGCACGCCTAGGCAGAAACTGAATAACCAAATGTTCTGAGTCCTGTTCTAACATCCACCAAGTAAAACTGTGCATCTTTTCATCTGTATAAAATAAAAATTTTTGACTGAAAGCAGGTTGCTATTCTCTTGATCTGGAGAGCGGCACAAATATCACAGAATTGGGAGGGTTCTGACCTTTGAGTCCATTTCACAAGCGCTTACTAAGCTAGGAGGTGCAAATGTGTCCAGAAATCCAGTAAGTGTTAAAGGATGTGACCCCTAAGAAACATTGCGATCCCTTTCAGTGTTACAATGCTTTATACAAGCAACAGGATTAAATATAGGATTATTACAGGATTAATCCCTTGTCGTGGTTTAACTCCAGCAGGCAGCTCAGCCGCACAGTCACTCCCCCCCACAGCGGGATGAGGGGGAGAATCAAAGGGCAAAAGTGAGAAAACTCGGGGGTTGAAATAGACAGTTTAATGGGTAAAGCAAAAACTGCGTGTGCAAGTAAAGTAAAATAAGGAATTAATTCACTGCTTCCCATCAACAGGCAGGTGTTCAGCCATCTCCAGGAAAGCAGGGCTCCATCACACTTAACCATTCATTGGGAAGACAAACACCATAAGTCAAATGCCTCCTTCTTTCCTCAGCTTTATATGCTGAGCATGACATCATATTTTGTGGGATATGCCCTTGGTCAGTTGGGGTCAGCTGTCCCAGCCGTGTGCACCCTCAGCGTGCTCACTGGTGGGACGGTGTGAGAAGCAGAACAGGCCTTGACACTGTGTAAGCACCGCTCAGCAAAAGCTGCAACATCAGTGTGTTATCAGCACTGTTTTCATTACAGATCCAAAACATAGCACCATAGAAGATACTATGAAGAACATTAACTCTCTCCCAGCCAAACCAGGGCATCCCTGAATCACCCAAGGATCCCCTGATACTGAGTGCATTCAGACCAACAAAGACTTCCAAATGCACTCGTCAGGTGCCTGCTAGATCTATGTTGGCTGGTCAGCAATGCCAAACAGGTCATGCATGTGGGCATGGCAGGGAGTGGTGTTTTGCTGCTGGAAAGCAGAGACAAGGGATGCATAGAGACTGCTGTGTGCCAGGTCAACTCTCTAACTCTGCATTCGTAACTGAGAAGGTGAGGTGGACTCTGTCTCTAGAAAAGCCTATATCTGTAGTTTTTCCTTAGTCTTTGGTTCTTTCTACCAGTCACTTTTATATCAGATTAGACTATGTGCAGATTAGTAAATGAGAATGCTAAATGCTCTACTGGTTTTGTGGAGATTTTTAAGATATACTGTTGCACCTTCACCCTTCCTCTGTGCTTTGGCATAAATTATCCTGTCATATAGGAAGGCTGGACCAAGAAAACACACACACAGAGAGTCATCGCTCTTTAAAATACTGATTTCCTTAAGCCAATGATGTAGTCCAAGATAACCCTTCATACACAACTGCTGAATTGCAGGGGTAGAATGTGGCAAGTGGCAAATTGAACAACAGTGCTCTTTCTCTGCTGGAGGCAATAGAGGAACCACTGCAGATTTGCAGTAGCATTGACCAGGTGCAACACCTTTAACGAAGCAAGACAGGACTGGAGCACTTCCTCTGTTTCTGCACTTACCTTGCTCTCATTCTGGCAGGAGGCATGACTGTTTATGTCATCTCATTCCTGCCTTTGTTTCTTCACCCAATATGGGATGTATTTCCTGTCAGAGATATGTTCTTCATTCTCTTTGCTATGCTCTAAAAGTGGTTCTACCCAACTCCTCAGGAAACGTTTCTTTAGGGATCACAGGCCAACTGCCTATCATTTGTGTTTATATCCTGGGTGTTGCTAGTATCACCCTGTGTCTATGTTCTCAAGGATCTCTGTGGTCATCTTGCACTTGCAGTCTCATGGGTCCTTGGTCTGATGGGCTACAGCAGCACTGAGCATGGCATGAGAACATGTGGCTGTGAGACACACAATGGCGCACCATACAACTGTAGGACCTCATGCTAGGTCACCCAGAATATCTAATATGGCAACTACAGAGTAACAGCCCTAGGATTTCCCCTAGGTGCTATGAAAAATTATGGTGCCTACCAAGATTTGTTCAAAATCATGGCACAATTAGATGATCAAGGAATCTGGCCTCAAAACTGCAGTACAACTTGTTCTTTAGCACAGAGTCAAGAAGTCAGGAAGACCATAACTGCATTACTATAGGAAATAACCACAGTAAAGTAGCAAATAGGCAGCGTAAATGAAAGCATGATCCAACCTCATGCAGCTGGGAGTCACATGTAGCCCAGTGTTCACCATCAAAACTATGTTGAAGAAGTCAAACTACAGAAAGAAGCAATTCTCCTGCATTCTTTAATGTTTCCAGCCATGTTGCTTATTCCCTGTGATTTCTACATTTCCCCAGTGCTGCAAAACTCTGACCTTTCCTTTGCAGAAATACATTTTTAAAATTCAATACCTGGTCTTACAATCATAGTAAATAAACTTTTCATCTTGTTTTTACTTTAAACATACAATCTGCATTGGCAAGAGATGACTTAGTAATTTTAACTCAAGCTCTCAAAGGCATAAATTAATGTGGAAAAATATAAATTCTTTAATTCTTTCAGTCTGGAAAACTGCTTAGCCTGCGTTTTTCTGACTGGTTTTCCGTGGCTGTTAATTGATAAGATTATTATGTTATGATTTTATAAACAATGTATGTTGAGAAAGGGGTGTAATTCAGGTGGAAAATGGAAGCTCAGGGATTCACTGGGAGGCAGGAGCTTCTTGGAGAACAGTTGCATTGTAAATCTGAGGGGAGAAACCTGTCTTCTGAAAGAGATTTGGCTGTTCAAAAAGGAGTAGATTAGATTTGGCTTTCCTGGAAATTTAAAAGAGCACAGGACTGCTGAGATCTGGACTTCCATTTTCATTTTACTCTGTCTGTGGCCTAGGTTACAAGAATACATCATGCTCACAAACATGACTCTTGATTCTCTCTCCACAGACATTTTTTAGTATCTTTTTCAGATATTATTTGTTTCTGTGCCCCTAATAATAAATTTGAGGTTTATTTTGAGACTGAGAGTAAGCTTCAATATCAGGTGTTTTCTGTGCTGCTAAGTAAGCAGTGAGACAGTACAAAAGTCTTAATGCTCTGCTAGGTGTCCTCCAAAATGGCACTGTAATTAATTATTTTTAATTTTCTGGTTGGTGCTGGAGAACAAATCATTATCCTCCTATAGTGATGCCCTGCTGCACGTGTTCTTGTGGTTCCCATTTTTCCTATAACAAGCTATATTTTAACATAGTGAAGAAAAGGAAGAAAGAAAGCAGGAAATAATGGAAGAAGAAAAAAAAAATTCAGCAGGTTAGAACATTATCACCTGTCAATTGTGAAGGACAGTCTGAGACCATTTTTCCTTGAAGTTGACTTAGAGGTAGTCATAGAAAAGTCATGATTTCATTTCAGAATTGAATCTCTGTCTCTAAAGAAGTCCATGAGAATTTTTCCATGGGATCAGTCTTCATCCTAGTTCTTAGTGAAGGGAACAAACTACATCGAGCCTCTTAATACCAGTCTGGATCCTGTGATGTACAAGTACCTCGGTACTTCTGATATCTAAGCGATATGCTACAAAGGTACCACCTCCATGCATTGCAGTTGATTTCAGTGCCTATCTGGAGGAGATGAGGAATCTGCTTCACTGTTTTTGTGGCTTGAATTTTTTTTTCTTAATATTCCACCTGGGGAACTATTTGTTTGTCAAGTGGTCAAAAAGACCATTTGTTGCCAATTAAGCTGATATGTTCTTGGCATCTTCCCAGTAGCCAAAGAGAACAGATGATGGATCACCTTCCAGTTTTGAAAACACTGCCATATACTGTAAAGCTGTAATGATGTCTCCTTTCAGTCTCTTCTTTTTCGGGTGATTTTTAGCCTTTTTTGTTTGCAGCTTTTAAAGATTTTTCAGTGAATGTACTAACCTCTTGCATGGTACTTCGAACACTGCTTGGCCAGCAGGTTGAGGGAAGTGATTCTGTCCCTCTACTCTGCTCTCATGAGAGCTCACCTGGAGTACTGTGTCCAGCTCTGGAGCCCCCAACACAAGAAGAACGTGGACCTGTTGGAGTGAGTCCAGAGGAAGCCATGAAGATGATCAGAGGGCTGGAGCACCTGTCCTACGAGGACAGGCTGAGAGAATTGGGACTATTCAGCCTGGAGAAGAGAAGGCTCTGGGGAGACAGCTACCTTGCAGTAGCCTTCCAGTACCTAAATGGGCCCTACAAGAAAGCTGGAGAGGGACTTTTGACAAGAGTATGCAGTGATAGGACAAGGGATAAGGGTTTTAAAATTGGAAGATGGTAGATTTAAACTAGATATAAGGAAGAAATTCTTTACTGCGAAGGTGGTGAGGCATTGGAACAGGTTGCCCAGAGAAGTTGTGGATGTCCCATCCCTGGAAGTGTTCAATGTCAGGTTGGGTGGGGCTTTGAGCAATCTGGTCTAGTGGAAGGTGTGCCTGCGTGAGGCAGGGGGCTTGGAACTAAATGATCTTTAAGGTCCCTTCCAACCCAAACCATTCTATAATTCTATGATTCTATCTTTTGTTGTCTTTCTCTAGTCTTTCTCCAAGTTGGTGATATTTTTCTTAAAAAGTAGGTGACAAGCTAGATGCAGAATCCAAGCTACGCTCATCAGGGCAAAATACAACTTGATAATTATTCCTCACAAATTATTACAAAGTGTGAGATGTGCTTTTGCAAGCAGATCTAATTGCTGACTTCTCTTTTATGGTGTTTCCAGTAAAACCCTTGAGTCCTTTTAAGGCATATTGTTGTTTAGACAGGGACTTACAATTTAATATTTTCATGTTTTCTTTCAGATGAGATACTCTTTGGAGGCAGGGATAAAGCCTGTGTTTTTCTTTGTTTTTTTCATGACTGAGGACACTAAGCTTTCCTGGAGTTTCTCATGTAATGCCACCAGCAATACCAGCATGTGGCCCTTGAAACAGGCTCAGTCAAACTGAGGCTATTAAAAGAGAAAAAGCTTAGGCACATGGTAATGCAAAAACATTTTTGTCTTGAAATTCTAACCAGTAACAACATTGAGGCTTAATTTCATGGTTTAAAAAGCCACAAAATCTTTCATGTGAGTACAGACAGGTATTACACAGTTGTTAATTTTATTTATATTTACTTAACTAAACAAAGGAAGACCTTGTTGGTTTACAAGAAGAACAGATTTGAGCACGTGAAAACACTAGGGATATGTGGCTGCAAAATTTAAAAGATACTATTTGATTTTTTTCTTCCTTGAAATGTCTGGCTTTGGGAGACTTTTCAATCAATAAGTGTCCCAGGAACTTAAAGAGGCAATCAGTAGTGAGGAATACTTAATTAATAAGTTCTTCCTCACATCTGATTTATCTTCCTTATCAGGGCTTAAAACCTGAAGGGAAGAAATGTAAGTTCAGGGTTTACTGTATTATCACGGAAAATTTTGCTGCTTGACACTATTGATTTAGGATCAATTGAAAATTGCACTTTTTTTTTTTTTTCCTAAAACCAGAGAGGGTAAATGAGTGAAATAGATATCAAAAATTAAGCTAGACAAGCTGTGTTTAAGAATATAAATTTTGTCCTAAGCCAGCAGAATAAAATTACATATTATGCATTTAGCACTTTTGTAAGTATATACACTATCAGATTTACAGTGCATTACAAAAGTTTATAAAGAAGATTGTTCATCCAATTTTGAAGCCCAGAAAGAAAAATTGAAATGAAATGAACCTAAAAATGAACATTGATTACAGTAATGTTTCTACTCCACTTAATTTACTGTTGTAAATCTAGGCTTCTTAAGACAGGACTGTTATTTCGGGGGCAAAGTTACCTCTTTTGTGCTACTTTTAAGCTGTATGAGAGCCATGGTTCTGAAGAGCAAAGTGAAGAGTTCTTCAGTGCTAAGACCTACGTAGGGTAAATAGGATCCCAAAGACCTTTTAGAACACTTTAAAGTACTGGATGCACTGCTGTAGGGAATGTTTAATGAATTGACTTTCACTGTAATTTCTTCTCATGGTGGCTTCATGTCCTAATAGTACATTTGCTCTGCAGTTCAAAGAAGTCACAGCAGGTCATGTATGCCTACAGGCATTATCTTTAATCAGCTTTGATGTTAATGGTAGGACATGGACCAGTTGGAGAAGGTCCAGAGGAGGGCCACAAAGATGATAAAAGGGCTGGAGCACCTCTCTTATGAGGACAGGCTGAGAGAGTTGGGGCTGTTCAGCCTGGAGAAGAGGAGGTTCCAGGGAGACCTGATAGCAGTCTTCCAGTACCTCAAGGGGGCCTACAAGAAAGGCTGTTTAGTAGGGCCTGTTGCGATAGGACGAGAGGTAATGGTTTTAAAATAGAGGGGGGTGGATTTAGATTAGAAATTAGGAAAAAATTTTTTACGATGCGAGTTATAGAACACTGGAACAGGTTGCCCAGAAAGGTGGTGGAGGCCCCATCCCTGGAAACGTTCAAGGCCAGGCTGGATGAGGCTCTGAGCAGCCTGTTCTAGTCAGGGATGTCCCTGCTCCTTGCAGGGGGGTT
Source organism: Chlamydotis macqueenii (assembly GCF_036417535.1). NCBI lineage: Eukaryota > Metazoa > Chordata > Aves > Otidiformes > Otididae > Chlamydotis > Chlamydotis macqueenii. Next base: position 12,393,282 of record NC_141556.1, on the reverse strand, counting down.
GGACTAGATGACCTTTGAAGGTCCCTTCCAACCCTAACCATTCTATGATTCTATGATTCTATGATTCTATATCCCCAGCAGCACAAAGCCAAGTCTGGGCTAAGCTGGTCAGTAATGAGCCAGAGTCCAGGACCTGGCAGGTACCCTGAACCCCATTCCATACTTACATTATTCACCTGAGCTTACTGAGCGAAACACAGCTTGGGTGTGTGTAATACAAAGATTCTGAAAATTAAAGGTATTCATGTGTACAGAAAAAGAAAGAATTTGATCCATATCTCGTATATGTTAGATTAATGTACCATTCATTATTTAAAAAAAAAAAATTAAAAACATATACCAAACCCCTCATTGTCCAATTACCAGTGTTCAGGCAACTGAAATGCTCCCCACGGAGCAATGCTTCCCTTTAAATTTTCATTTTATAATGAAGATATGAACCTTCTGTCTTGTTAAGAAAAACTCTTTTTTTTTTTTTTGCCATTAAAGTTTGCCTAATATTCTAAAGTGACCTCAGGGAAAGAGGTTGAGTCTGAAGCAATTTTACTTCTTTAGGGGCAACAAATCCAAACAGAGCATCATTGCAATGTTTGTGCCAAAAATCCAAGAGAAGTTAGGGATCCTTGGGTGTTACTTCCTATCACAATGGAAGAGACAGTTATCAAATGAAGAGAGGCTAAAAAGCTCTTCTTGATACATATGATTCATATGAACATTTCAGGCAAATGCTCAGAAGTGGGAAGACAGTACCAGCATAACATGGTAAGAAGAATTGCAGTCACATCTTTGGTGGCAGTTCAGATGCCCCTTTTGAGACACAGTCTCATGATTAAATTATGAATGTGTATGGCCCTGTTGCCTTCAGCTTTTGCTTTTTTAATTGCTTGAGAGGAAATCACTACTATTGTGATTTAAGACTATCTTAAGTCCACTTTGTGTGTCTTGCAAATCACTAAAAATTTGGGGGTAATACAGCATCAAACCCAATTATTTTATTTTATTTTTTCACTGCACCACTTTTGTGACAATTATTTGGGTGAATTAAATCAGAGCTTTTCCAAAGACAATGAAATGCTCAATACGGCTGTTGGACAAGGTCATGCATAGAGTAATAATTTGCATGAAGCTGGAAGAAGTGCATGCCTTTCTAGGGCATAAACAGGCTTTGAGAATGCCAGAATTATACAAGCAAAATAATTACAACTTGAATCAAACCAGCTGGCTTCTTTTAACCTTCCCACAGATTCAGCTAATTTATTAAACTCTGGGTATTGCAGTCAGAGCTCCGAAGAGCTTTTTTGTTCCATTGTTCTGCACTCTACTGCATGAACAATCCCGGGAGTGCAGCAGTGCCCTTGATTCACATGTTTATAACTCACAGACTTGTAGTATTTGACTATCTTATCAGCACGTATGATGTGGATAGGAACCTGTACACAGCCATGGTAGCACAGACAGATACTGCAAGAATTATATTACTTGAAGAATTGCAGAACTGTCTTTCAAAAGCCATGAGGTGTTCCTTCTCTTGAAAAAGAATATTCACCTTATTAAGCCTGCTAACATAAAGTTAGTAACACTTCTGATCGCAAGGGTACATTATTATTACTAACATAAGAAAGTAAACATAAACCAAACTTGTAATAGCTAAAGGCACTGAAAATACTTCATCTGACCTTGGAATGATACTACAGCAAATAGTATGTGTGGGTGGCAAAAAATATTGTTCTACTTTCTGGTGGAATATGATAATGAATTGGATACAAAGTTGGTTATTTTTATGACCATGGACCTATGGCTAACTCTTCCCTATGACTTATTCAGTGATTTTTGATATTTTTTTTAATTTACATATGCATCTCTGAATTTGAAAAATCAAATTACCTGGTATGTTTTTAAAATCCATGCCATGCTTATAGCTAATAATATTATAGGTATGTCCTTCACAGATAGTCTTGCCCGATTTAACTTATATCACAATCTGGCGAAATGATGGCCAAATCTGTAATGAAGATGTTGTCTGTGAACTGGCATGGTAGATGAGACTTACTGGAATATGCTTCTGTGCTAATGAAATTATGTGTGTCTTGGATAATTTGCTTAATATATAATCTGTTTGGGCTGGGGTGGTAGTGAACTACTGTATGATCCAACTCTACCCTGACATCTGGGAGGCCATGATGTCTGGGAGAAGGATTAACTTCAGGTTCGTATGAGGTTCTGAATGCCTGATGTGACATACATAAAATCCTTGAAAATTTTGATGGCCTAGATCCAATAGTTGTCAGAATAGTGCCTCTAATGCTCTGTTATGTAAATAAAACTCAGGGAATCTCTAAGAAGTTCTGATACCAAGTAAACATACCTTAGGTTAGGCCTGGTGGATAGGCAAGCTGTTGAAACTATGTCTTGGCACCACAGAAAGTATGTGATTGTCCTGGATGAAATGGGGAATTCCAGACCTGAACATTGACTTTACAGAGCTTTGTGTTTATTATTAATAAATGTATTTTCTTTAAAAATGTAAACTTGTTCCATTAAACTTACAGAGAAGATGTTCTGTGTACATATGCAGGCATGGGAGAGAAATTATGCAAGAGAAACCATGATTATGTCTGCCACCCAGCAGAGACAAGGGCTGAAGCATTCACCCATTAAAATAGTTCTGTGGTATAAAGCAAATTAGCTTGAAATATCTTGTCAATAGACATATACATGAAGGAAAGCAATTTAATGTGTCCTCATTTGCTAGCCTGTTGAATTAGACAGGGAATTTTGGCATTCACTGAGAGCAAGTAAATAGTTTTCATGGCCTGATGAGACTGGATTATTGATCATTTGGAAATATTTGTCTATAAAACAATGGTCCCAATCCCTTTGCTGAGACAGATGAATTTAATGTGAACATATAGAATCAAGTCAGAAATGTGACGATCTGTCAACTTGATGGTGAGTTCTTTTTAGTTCAGGTTTTGATTGGCAAAGCAAGATAGGTAAGGTGACCAAAGAAGAAAAAAAAATACAGATCCCTTGCATATGAAAGGTCATAAAGGACATGTTTGCAGTATGTTCTGCTAGGGAGCACAGAGAGATCTGTGAAACACAATGGTAGCACTTTGCTCCAGAGCTGGCTGGGGAACAGTGATTAAAATGCCTGTTAGGAATAAAAACATGGTGTTTGATTCTTTGCGACTTAGAAATATTTCATTCATTGATTGCAAATAAATATACATGTGGCCAATGTATTTTCCTAGGAGTATGTACAAATCTGAAAACAAAGAATTTTACCTAAAAAATATGTTCGAGAATTCACATCAGAAAAATATTGTTGATAATTTGATATTATTTTCAATCTGATTGTTTTGAGTATTCTTTTTCAGAGAGACAGATTGGTATTAAGAAAAAATGACTTCTCACTTTTGGCTTCCTCATCGAAAGACTCATTGATGACCTTTCCAACTAATTACTTTATGTCCTCACAAAGAAATATTTCTCTCTGCATATTACAAATATACTGTATGTGCATAGATCTGAATTTTCTGGACATCCACATGTTTGCTAAAACTCCTACCACATTCCATTTGTGTGAGGATTTACTGAGCTTCAACTGTATCCTTGAAAGACAACCTGACTTCATATGCAAATATTTCATGAAGATTTTTTGTTTTATCTAAATTTATATATATTTATATACTTTCAAGAATCGATTTATATGTTCACATGTATCTCTGAAAGTCAGCATGAGTATGTAGGCTTGTGTGCATGCATCACTTTGATAAGCTGAATGTATTGTATGGAGAACATAACTCTCCTGGTAGAGACACAGTAATTATAATAGAGGATATAGCAGGTCAATATAAGATTTAACATTTTGTATGAGTCAGCTTCAGCTGCTGTTCTCCAGATAAAGGAGAGCTTGCAACTACTCTGTCCTATTAGCAGTTTGGGAGAATCCCAGTTACCCTTCAGGTCGGTAAGTTATTGAATCTCCTGAAAGAGTGTGATACCCCTCTCTTGTTGCTAGCTTGTTATTCATGGCTGGCTGGATCCCACTTGTCCTCTCTGCACACTATTGGGCAGGGCCTGGGGGGCAGAAGCTCCCAGACAGGAACAGGGCAGGCTAGGGGGCACCAGGGCAGCCCCAACCCCGGGCATCGGGCACCTTCCTGGGTTGGAGATGGGACGTTGGCCCACAACTGGGCCTGACTCAGCAGAGCCCATGGCCAGGCAGGACTGTGGCAGGGCTGGAGACATGTCCTACAGCCTCACTGGGGTGAGGACAGACAGCCCCAGGGGCAGGGCAGGGGAGCCACAGGAGTGGGCAGGGACACACTCCGGCACTGACAGAAAATGTGGCAGCCATTTTGGGGCAGTATCTGATGCTCATTTTCTGTGGAAGTCCTAGATCATATGACAACACAAAGGAAGTTTCTCAACCTCTTACATGACCTGAAATAAGAAGTTTGTTCTGAACAAGAACATCACTGGAGTTTGAGCAAAACCAATGGGAAATAAATGCATTGCTATTTCTCCTGTATTGCTGATTGAAAAAAAAAAAATCATACTCTCAAAATCTATCAGTTTCCTCTTACCTGAGCAAGCTCTCCTTGAGTTTTCTCCATTCCTCACCTGAAGGTGACTTTCCTAACATAAGTGTTAAAATTTATTGACTTGATCTTATGATTCTTCGGCAGACAAAGCTCCTGCTAAATTCAGCTACTGTTACTTTATTATTATCTACTAAAACTAGCCTCATCTGTTACTTTGGCTACGATATGCATATGACAAATACTCAAGAAGTTTTTAATATCACCTTTTGAAAACAATTCTGTCCACTTACCACAGCTTCCCACTTTGGAAAAACTTGAATTTTCAGTGAGCCAAACAGATTAAGAATGTCTTTGTCTGAGGGTTCTCAGGGCCGTTAATACAAATCCACAATACAAATTTAAAGAAGATTAATGTTATTGAATCCTTGATTCAGCATCCTTACTCAGAATTCATGTGGTCACAATTTGCTTTCACTTATTTCAGTTTAAGGGTGAATTAAACTACTCACACAGGTTTAATACCATTTAACTAACAAATATTCAACCCAAGTTCACATTAACTTTTAGAGCGTCTGTGTCAACAAATTGTGGCTTACAGGTAACATTTTTTTATAGATAAAAGATTACTTTACTATATATAACGGAAAAAGTTTCTTTTAGTTGAATTTTTGATGCTTCAGTCATAAAAGAAATGTACAGTTAGCTCTTCTTGGAAACTGAATATATTTCCAGTAAGATTGATTTACTAACGGAATACCTGAGTGAAAGAACACCTATGGGACTTTCCAAATAAAATAAAGGAAATTCCAAATCATATATATGTATTTAGAAACTCCTGTTCCAACCCCTGTCCTTCCACTCCTTCTGTTTTAGCCTGATTTTGAATATTTAAGATTTATATTTTTTTTCACTCCCTATAATGTCACACAAGCAGACAGGAAGAAAGGGTACTTGCTGAATTTCTGGTATTTAAAATGAGCTAGCCTCTGAGAAGCTCTGTGCAGTTTTTTTTTACTCTTTTCAAGGGCTATTCCTATTTAAAGGATACAATAACTCAGGCATTTCATATTTATATATATAAATTTCACTCTTTTTCCTCAGCATGATGCATTTCTCTGTATGGCAAACTATATAATGTTGCCCTTAGAAACTCTGTGAAATTCAGCATAAATAAATTTTGTATAATTTTAGTGGGCCAAAAGTGTACATGAGAGGGTTGTTTTCTGCTGAAGCAGACAGGAAAGCTGAAATGAACTTGAAAGTGATATGAGTTCTTGGCTTCATGAAAGAAAATGAAACGAGATGTTTAGATTGTTCCCTCCTGAATTGCTGGGTGTCATGCTTGGGTCAATAAAGCTCATAGCCTGAGTTTTTTACAGCAGTCATGAATTTATTATTAGGTCAGCAATGAGTAAGAGAGACAGATTTTGTAGATCTGAGCTAAAGGGTGTTCAATTTCAGATCACTTCAGCCATCCATCCCTCTAGGCCCTGGAAGAAGACAGCCCACCACTTGAATTGCACACTGTGACCTGACACTTTAATAAGAGGGGCACTTGCCCTGGTTTTATTTTGGTCATTTCTTGGCTTGATATAGGTGACACATATTGCAGTTCCACTTAGGAGACTGGCAAAAGCAAAGACTGTTATGGAAGCAGCTCTAGCAAAGCACTCCTCTCCTCTGTATTTCAGCTGGCTTTTGCAAAGAAAATATTTTTTTTTAATCTCTGTAGCTTATGAACAAAAAATCTATAATATGCTTACCAATAACCAGTTTCAGGTGGCTTCTCATGGAAGGGGCTGCCTGTGCCTTGCCTGTCCATAGCGCATCATTAGGAGCACAGGACTCAAGAGTCCTTTGCCTCACTCAACCTTGGAGTGCATAGTCATGATGATGCAGGTGGGCTCAGATTCATGATTAACTGAGCATGTAGACACATTTTGGACTGAACTCAGGACTGTAACTTGTATACCAGTGACTGAGCTCCCTTTCCCTTAGTAGAAGCTGGCATGAAAGAATTCACTGGGGAAAGCATGCAGAAAAAATGTTGGGTTTTTACATGAGCTTCAGCTCAAACTTTTGTAGGCTTATAACTCCTTGACCACAATATAGTCATGTGGATACTCTGACATGTAACCCAAAAAGTGTTATGGAGTAACAGCCATGCTTAAGGATGAGATTTTCACAGGTCTCACCAGCAAATAGATGTTAGATCCTATGTGAACATCAAAGGAATCCACATGCTTAACCTGTTCAGCCATCTCAGTCAAGCATCTATAAAGACAGGGTGATGCTAAGTTGATTTCAATTTGTTAAAAAAAAAAATAGTGAAATATACAGTTCAGATGCACTTCCTGTACTTGAGTGACAGCATATTATAAGGTAAGAATTATTACAGCACAAGACTTGATAACCTAAAGATGAAGTGAGACCAAGTGACGAAGTGACTGTGCTATCATAATGGACAACAGCAACAGGCAGGAATTAAGCAGGCAGCTTAACACCATCAGTGGTCTGCATCTGCTACTCCACAGCTGTAAAGATGGTATCTCACAGCTCACCAGTTCATCAGCATAGCTTCTTTCTTATTCCTTTGTGTAAATGTTGGGGATTAGTGCAAAGCTGCTATGCACAGCCAAGAAATAGGTACTTCTTCTGGACCAATGACCTGTGCCACAAGTTTGCTTCTGCCACAGAAATTAATGGGGGTGAAGTGCTTCAGTATTTCCCTTCTGCTCTTTGTAGTGGTGCTTGGAGAGAGACCCAGAAGTAGAACCTCAGTTTTCTCCCTTTTTTTCACAATCTCTGTACTGCTTCCCTCTGATAATCCATGTGGAGATATCCCATTGAGCTTTTAACTTGTACGAGGGGGAGATTTTATCCCTCACCTATTGTAGTTAGTGTTGCTTACAACAGGGAAAGAAAAGATCAAAACATCAGTGAAGAATGTGTTGCTGTGATCAGGATTCAAAGCACAAATAATGATGTATCCTAAGCCTAATTACTACTTTTTAATTACTGCACAGAATAAATGTTTGCCCTAAATAAATTGATTCCTAGAGCTTTACCTTGCTTGAAGGCTCAACTTTATGACAGTGCCACAGAAAACAATTTGCCAAAGATCAATCTGATTTTGAATTGCAGAGTCTATCCTGCTGTAATTACATCTGTGCAGACATATTATGGTGCTCAAAAATACATAATTTATGTTTCCAGAAGCAGAACACAACAAGCTTTGAAATAATGGAATCATAGACTGGTTTGAGTTGGAAGGGTTCTTTCAAGATCATCTAGTTCCAACCCCCCTGCCATGGACAGGGATATCTTTTGCTAGATCAGGTTACTCAAAGCCACATCCAGCCTGACCTTGAACACTTCTAGGGACTGGGCATCCACAATTTCTCCGGGCAATTCGTTCCCGTATCTCACCACCCTCATTGCAAAAAATGCCTTCCTTATATTCAATGTAAATCCAGCTTGTTTCCGTTTAAAACCATTGTCCCTTGTCCTGTCACTACAGGCCTTGGTGAAAGTCTCTCTCCATTTTTCTTATAAGCCTCCTTCAAATACAGAAAGATCGCAATAAGGTCTCACCAGAGCATTCCCTTCTCTAGGCTGAACAACCCCAGCTCTCTCAGAGAGGTGCTCCAGCCCTCTGGTTATATCCGTGGCCCTCCTCTGGACCCGCTCTAACAGGTCCATGTCTTTCTTGTCCTGGGGACTCCAGAACTGGATGTAGTACTCCAGGGGGGGGTCTCACAAGAGCAGACCTGCTGGCCGCACTTCTTATGCAACCCAGTATACAATTACTTTCTGGGTCACGAGCACATTTTGCTGGCTTGTATCCAATTTTTCATCCACCAGTATTCCCAAGTCTTTCTCTGCAGGGCTGCTCTGAATCTACTCACACCCCAGACTGTATTGATACTGAGGATTGCCGTGACCCAAGTGCAGGACCTTGCACTTGTCTTTGTCAAACTTCATGAGGTGTCGAACTTCATGAGGTGTCAATCTTCACGGGTCCACTCCTCAAGGCTGCTGAAGTCCCTCTGAATGGCAGCCCTTCCCTGAAGCAAATCAGCTGTAGCATTCAGCTTGCTATCATCTGTAAACTTGCTGAGGGTGCACTTGATCCCACTCTTTATGTCCTTGATGAAGATATTAAATAGTTTTGGTACCAGTACAGACCCTTGAGGGACACCACTCCTTATTAGTTTACACTCAGACATTGAGCCATTGACTGTAACTCTTCAGATATGGCCATCTAGCCAATTACTTATCTGTCTAACAGTCCATCCATGAAGCTCATACCTCTCCAATTTAGTAGCAAGAATGTTGTAGGGGACCGTATCAAAGGCCTCAGAGAATTTCAGGTAGAAAGCTCTTCTCTTGTCCACTCATTCAGTCATTCCGTTATAGGTCACTAAAACTGGTATCTGTTTACCTCTTCTGTTGTTCTACCTCTAACTAGCAATAAAGGAAAAGACTATCCCTTCAAGGATAGTCTTTTACAACACAGACCAAGAAGAGAGGTGGTGAGGTGGCAGAGGGTTAGACTCTGGTTTTCCTGACCCAGTTCCTCTCTACAGCCAATGAGACTTGAGTGCCTTAGTATGTCTTTGAAAATACCATTATTAGAGAAAAGTTATCACTGAAAGTTACTTCTGTCTGATGAAGTTCATTAATCTGTAGAACAGTTCCAACTGACTTTATAGAGGTTTGTTTCTTTTGCCCAGCAGAACACTTTCATGGGAAATCAGTGCGAAAGAGTGTAGTCTGCTGTACCTGCACAGAAATCCTTGCCATCATCACAACAGAGTAGAAGGTATGATTTTTAAAGTATCAGTATTCCTGTGAAAGAGTTAGTGCAGACACTCTTACACCACCATGAGGTGTTTTTTAGCAGTAGCATTTCACCAAACAAGAAAAGGCCATACTTTTGTTTTGGTATAACTCTTATCTATCCTAGAAGCAAGTTTTACTATTTTAAATACATCAGGAGAGTTCAAAAAACCCAAATACTATTAATCAGACATATAATGGAAGTGAAGGCAGAAATACCTCTGAACACATGAACACCTCTTAGGTGTGTGACTTTCTGCCTGATAGATAGGTTTGGACAGTTATAAACTTCATTGCTTGTGTTCTGAGTTATCTGGACAAGAGTGGTCTCCATTCTTGAAGCCAAAGAATGGAGACACACTAGTGTGTCAATATCCCAAAGTACCTTCCCCTTTTACCATGGCTAAATGCCTGCTATATAAGAGCTAATTTGCATCTAGTCCTGAGCAGAGCTTTCCCTGTATGAGCCCCATGCAAGAATCCCACCATCATTCATTAAAGTGCATCCACACTCAGTGCCAAAGTATCATCACCCCTTCATCTCTGCTTGACAGCCTGGTTTGGATCACAGGGATCACACAGGATGTATACAGCTGAAGTATGCCCCAAGCCCATCCTTCCTCCCAGAGGTTCTCACACCATGATAAAACACAGCCGTGCTGCTTTGCAAGGCTGTGTGGGAAAACGTATCTGTGCTGTACCTGCCCTGAGTATTAGCAGACTATCCCATACTGCCAGGCTGCTGTCCTGCATAAGTTCAAGAAATATTACAGAAATGTCACTTAAAAACATTACAAGAAATCCATGTGGTTTGCATAACTGCTAATGACAGTCATTCCAGTTCTGGTGACAGAGCTCCATGTATGTGACAAGGGAAAATTGGCTAAAGATGTGTGACAGCTGCTTGCAAACTCATTCAAACTGACAAAGCTCTTGAAGTAACTGCCTGCGTACATAGTGGTGAAGAGATTCACTGTAAAAGCAATCACTTTTGTTTGTAAGGATTTCAGTGGCTCATTATTTCATTTTGCACTGAGTCAAATTTTCTTAAATCAAGGGCACATTACAGATTAGGCTGCAAAGGTATTTCAGGTCTATCCTAGTTTTGCAGCTAAAACATTTTCTGGTAAAATTCTTTCTCCAGTTGCAATGTTCTAAAATGTAGAGCAAATATATATATATAAATTGTAAATGATTTTATCTTTCTGACCTATCCTTTGCAATCAGTTCATCTTCCTAAGCTTTCATATTGGGATTTTTACATGTATGTAAGGTGGCCAGATGCACATGACAGGGAATTTTAACGGAAATTTGATGCCTAAGAGTATTTCTACATCGCTTTCCCTTTACATAACAATTTTTTATTTCACTCTTTCCAAGACAGAGAGGAATGTTTTTGCCTTATGTCATTCAGTAATGTCTGCCGGCTCTACCTGAGATACCAGGTGGATTTTACAGTTTGAACTCCATGTTCCCACAGTACGTGACTTACCTGAGTTTGCTAGAGCCCATCTACAGGGTCAGCAGTCAATTTTAAACTGCAGTACTGATAATGATGAGGTCTTTAAGAATTGTTTCAAAAACTTAGATGTGGGTTTAATTATTGCTAATAGACTGTGAAGTCTTCTTGGTGAAGTTCAGGAACTTTGAACTTGGAATCTCTGGATCAAAAACATTAACTAATATTGCTTTGGGGTCTTAGCATTCAGATTAGCATAGAGTTGAATTGTCTGTAAATCAGGTGCAGAGATAGATACTCTGCAGAATAACAGATATTCTGCATCTATTTTTGTGATTAATCACAGGAAAAGTGCTAGTGATTTTAGAAAATACACAGGTGTACACATGCAAACTAATAGATGGAGAAAGTCTTGGCAATAGAGACTGGCATGTGCCAATCAATATATTAAACATTATACCTAGCATTAAAAAAGAAGTCATTAAATGCAATGGTGACATGTAACAGATGGATCATAGAAGTATTAGTGATTGTTCAAGATGCTGGAGAAAATCCATCTAAAATATTACAGATTTCTCTGGTTATTTTTTAAAAACTTGAATCAAAAACCGGATCAGAAACATAACAGCTACTGGGATGATCAAGAGAGTGGAGAGCCTTCTTATAAAAAGTTACTAAAAAAGCTTTGCTTGTTTAGTCTGTTAGACGAAGTCTAAGAGAGGATATGACTGCTCTGTAAAGATCCTTGATGGGTAAGTATCAGGAAGGGAAAACCTATTTATGGTAAAGGACAGTGCTGACACAAGAATAAATGCATATAAACTAGCCATGAATGCAATTAGGCTGGATATGAGGAGTTTTTTAACCATAAGAGAAACAAAATTCTGAAACAGACTTCCAATTAGAAGAGTAAGGTTATAAAACCTAATTGACTTTAAGATGGAGCCATATTGATCTACAAAAAGATTACTACAATATGTGTTTTTAATAACTAGACTTCAGGAGTCAGTCTTGTGTTCCCTTATCGTTATGCATAGGCATATGTGTGGTTTACAAATGTGTAGAGCACTAACGTTTCTTTCTGCATTTTAAAAATTTTCAACTCATTATCCATATGTAATTTTAATCCATTACTACTATGCCTGTACGGTACCTTTCTAACTGAGTAGGATTCATTTTGACACAGTAAAAGTGATTAGTCATCAAAATAGTTTTATGAAATAACTAACCAAATGGGATGATGTGACTAGCGCATTATCACCTTCCATTTGAAAGTCAAAGCTCACTTGTCACAACAGAGGAAACTGTGAAACACAGAAATAGGAAAATTTGAGCTATAGAAACCATCATCTGATCAATGTTATGGTGAAAGACTAGATACTCACATTCAATTAACACGTAACACCCCTTCCCTTCCACTAAATATATTTTGGATGCTAAAAAATCAGAGCACAGCAATCCCTTGTAGAATTAATGATTTCTGAGTATACATAAGAACAATTAAATCAATGCTACAATACTTTTTCCTGAAATCTGTGATAATTACTTGGATAGTTCAGGAGGCAGGAAGGTTTAGACTACATTTAATAAACAACCTGATACGCTTTTCTGTCAATAAGAGCATCAACTATGGTGTGCATCTTTGACCTTGTAGAAATAGGTTTTCATGTTCCTCTTTATTATGTATGTATTGAAATCTAAGATTAATCAAGAATTCCATCTTTAAAGCTTTTAATTAATGTGTAATTTTTTTTTTCTGAAGGAAAAAAACACACTTTCAGTGCTGTTATCAGCATTATTCTTTCTCTGATTCTCACCTCAGTAATCTTACTTCATTACAGAAAGTAAAAAAAAAATCATTACTGGAATTTTTCTGGATTTCACACCTAACTGCATAGTTGAGACTATTACATAGATCTGCAGGGTTTTTTATTTAAATTACAATAAAAATATCAATACAAAACCGCTATGGACTTCAATTTAATAGACTTATAATTACAGTTGTTGTTTACACACTCAAACAAACAGAAAAACCCAGGTGTATGTAAAGGCTTCAGTTATCCAGCCTATAAGGAAAAGCAACAGAAGAAACTCTACTTTGCCTCTCCCTCTGACCAAAACTGCCAGCTTTCCCCAGAGCTGTCAGATCAATAACTTCTGCATGCATGAGAAGATCTCTTAGCAGCTCTGAGAGACTGGTTCCACGCTTCATGGGAAATGCCCTTCTGATGATACCCTTTCCCTTAAAATAAAAGGTGATCAGTTTGATCAGTCGCTCAGCTAATCTCACCCCTGTAAGTACATCCAAAGGCAATAAAGTGTTTTGCAAACAGATGTGTTCTGTGCTATCAAGAAATGCATTGCTCACAGCTCCACACTTTGAAAAGAGCTGGAAGACCATGAGGCAGCTAGCACAGACTTTGCAGGCAAAGGCACACTGGACTCTTGTCGTAAGCCTCAATGAATTTTTTTTCCAGCATCATGGTATTGTGATGGACCATGTAATTCTTAGTTTTGGTAATCTAATTTGAAGGTGGCCATGGCTGAGACAAAGATAGCAAGGTCACCTCTAAAAGAAATGAGTACTTGCCTATTACCTGTGTCAAAATAGCGAAATGGACTCTGTACCCAGATCAATGAACAGTATGTGCCAAGGGACAATGTCTAAAACCATCCTTGGTACGCATCCTCCTGTTTTTAAGAAGGGCCACAAGCTTTAAGTCAGAGAGGCTGAGATTGTATCACCATCTTTTCTTCTTCTCCCAATATACTCAGATGAGTTTCATCCGGTTCTCTAACTCTTGCCCATTCCTGGCACAGGCATTGGCTGAGGCCTGATCTACATCACTGAAATTGGAAGGAACACACAATTTTATCAAATGCAGGCTTTATAGCAGATGCTGCACCCTAGGCCTGCTACATGGCCCCCACAGCCATGCTGAGTAAAGGAGCAGCTGAGTTACCCTACCTTCACTTCTCCTACCTTAACTTCTCAGTTACTTGTGAAGCAAGTTTTTAGGGCGACGAATTACCTTGGTGATATTTTGTTTGTGCTGTCTGTAGGAGAAAAGGTACTTTTGCATGAAATACTGGATGGACAAAGGCAAACCACAAAAAGAAATCAAGAGGCTGTTGCGGGATTTGAAGAAGGATTTAGAAAGGAAAATCTGTGTATTTAACTTAAGAGGTGATGAAACATTAATCCAATTTATGAATCTTTGATGAGTGGACTTTTGAGGTAGGGAAGGAGTGTTCAGGACAGAGCTCAGCAGAACAGCTGAGAACACACAGAGTTGTGCAGAGAAGGAAAGAGATGTGACAAAACATGAAAAAGAAAAACTTCCTTTGAGTCTATAGAATACTCTACAATAATAAAAATAGAGATATGACTATTCTGAACTCTTTATTAACATTGTTTATATTACAGTGTGACCAGACTCTAAATGAGATCAAGGTCTTTTATACTGAGCCACAGCTGAGAGCAAAATAAATTGTGAGATAATCCCTGCCTTGGAAATCTAATGAGATTGATAGGGTAGATAAAAAATAAGAAGAAAAGTAAAAGTGGCAGAAACTTTGCTGAAGTTATAACCCAAGTCAATGATGGATTTATTTATTTATTATTAATTTATCTACTGAGATAAAACCACGACATATAGACTTTAGAATTATAGACGTGCACTAAGAGGAGATGAGCTAAACAACCCTCTCACCTGAAAAACTCTCCCGTTCACTACAATTATCTCACATGAACAAGCAGAGTAACGCAGCGGCATTTTGAGCGTATTGTAAGCTATTAACATTAACCTCATAATCAGAACTGTGTTAGACATTAACTCTGAATATTGTAAGCCCCTCTTACAACTTACAGCTTGTAAATACATTTCACTCATTGTTTCCTATTGCTGAAAAATGCATGAAATTGGAATTAGGAGAAAAGTCCCTCTAGTGAGGATTGTATTGCTCTAGTCAAGGCACTGCAATAACCTTCAGCTTTATGTAGATTATCATGCCTTCAGTAAGTGTACACTTATTTGGGAAGATCTTATGGTGCTTAAAAACTTTTAGGAAACCTGGGAAGACTTAATAGTCCTGCAGATCTCTGTGGCTGCAGAGGCAAAGGCTCCGTCTGGCAGGGATGCCATGTTTGACAGTCAGAATTACCAGAAAACAGCAGATTTACGCACTGACACTGGGCTGTTAGAAACACAGTATTTATGTCAACAAATATATTCTACTCACATACCAGCAAATGCTACAGACATTCCTAGTTTTCTTTTAATGACAAAATGCTGGATCTCAGCCCTACCAGTACCCAATAAATTGTATAAACACAATTTTCACATGCTGGAATAAGATGCCTTAAGTCATACATCTCACATTTTTCTGATTTTTTTCACTCATTAGTGAGATGAGGTAAAAGAATATTTAAGAAAAGATTTGTACAGAGGAGAAATAGTGTTAGCAGGCTTATATAGCCTTCTGGTAGAATACTGCAATAGCAGGAAGTATTTTTACACACAAAAAAAAATGTTGCATAATTTATTTTTTAAAATTACTGTTTCTTAGAAAAATAAATTACATCTATGCTTAACCTTACGTAGGGAGGTAGTTCTTGTTGGGCTTGGTCTTCATGTACTTTTCTTTATGTTTTATCTCTATTTTCTCACTATTCTGTGTCTGATTGTCCATTTGTCTTTTCTGTCCTTTCTAAGAGTATTTGTTCCCTGCACATTCCTTCTGCTTTTCATGGCTTGCCTCTGCCAGTTTCTTCCCAATAACCAGGAAAGGAAATCTGCACAACAGACAATCAATGAGTTTTAAATGAAACAGGGTGCTGGTGTGACATTCATCACACATTTACATACCTATAATACACTTATACAAAACTATAAAGCTAAAAATCTGTGTTCCATAAAATCACCTTTCAGGTTTCAAGACAGCTGAAGGTACCTAGCAAACATATTGGAAAAATGACATGCTTAAGTACAGGTAAATTATCATTCAGTATGATTGTCTTGAGTTTATTTGGTACACAAAAAAATATGCCTTCTGCTTTCCTTTTCTCACCATATTTCCCTTCTCTTATTTTGCTTCTGCAATATGCTAGGCATTGTGCAGATACAGAGCACAGGTTTTGTTGCAATGTATGTGCAGGCTAAACAGGTGAGAGAGAGAGAAGCAACAGTCCAGGTAGATACTTGTCAATATTTCCTTCCTTCTCCCAAAGGATTTCTCCTGACCATCCCTTCTGTCCAAGTGCAAAATGTCCCTGGACAGATGTTTAAAGGTATTTTGCTTTCCTTCACCACAGATCACTGTCTGGCAGATTCCTGTTCAGCATGACTCCATGGGAGAGGATGAATGGTCAGGTGGGAAGTGGCACACTAATGATTCTGCCTAAAAGATAGAGATTTACCCACCCCGTCTCTATAATCCTTACTCACTATTCCCTACCCTTGCAACCACATTCATTCACTGCTTACATTCTTTCGTTTCTCAGAGCACTTGCTGATTTGCTGTTTTTCTCTTTTATTTAGCTTTCACACCTGACATGAAGCCATTTTGTTTTCTCTTTTGATCACCTTTTGTTTCCCCCTTTCTCTGGCTGCAGGCTCCTGTGATGCTGCTGGTCTGCAGCACCTTTTCTCAGCAGAGGCCAGGATTCAGCATGAGAAGACATGAGCACCTCTGCAGTTTGGCACCTGACAGCAAACACAGCATGTGCTGTCTGCCTAGGCTGCCTGCAGGTCTGATTTGGGGCTACATTTAGCAGTGATCAATTTTTGGTAATTGTAATTCAGGCTTTTAAAAATCACGTGGCATTAGTAATCATAAATGCTCGTCTTTTCTTTCCCTTACAGTGCTTGTGGCTTTAGTTTTAACATTTTCCAGTTCTTCATGTGACAGTGAAATATTCACATTATGAAAAATTTAATGGAATAGGAGAACTCAGATTTTCAGGAAAATCCCCAAAGGCTACCAAACTACACAATAAGACCCAAGGGGTTGGTGATATAGAACACAGGGTGCAAGAGAACCGGGAGCCAATACTGCAGCTCCAGCTGCATGCACTTGAGGGCTGGAGTTCAGGGAGATTAATCCCTTGTGAGAAACACATGCCCTTTATACCTCTTGTGAGTGGATGTGCCTAAATAAGAAATATTGACATCTCTGAAAAGCCAGCGAATGTACAGAAAGCAAGTTATAGAGCTCTCACGTGCCTGTGCATAAGGGTTGCAGTTGTTATGCCCACAGTACCATAAGTCCAGCTGGCTTAGATAGCAATAGCAGAACACTCACAGCAACACAATCTTTGGCAAAGTTATACAGCTGCACTGAAGCCTTCAGGCATCATTGCTCTTTGTACCTAAGACAGCTAACTTAGAGCTAATTATCTCTCTCTGTGCGATAGTCACACTCTAACTGAAAGAAGTCATCCATCAGAAGATGCTCAGCATGTCACATAAATCTTCAGGGGACTATTCAAAATGCCACCCGCTGTTCTACCAGACACCTGCTCCTCCTCACTGATCTGAACTGGGATCCATGGGCACCAGGCAGGCTGAGGTGGAACATTCTCCTCCCCTGCCCCTCGACTGTGTTTAGGGTGGAAATTCCACTTTGCTATTGTATGCTTCATGGGGCAGTGGTGTGCAACTCTGTGAGAGGGAACGAGGAAGGACAGGCGGCAAGTCCAGTACAGCATCCTTTGCACTGTAGCTGTGCAGAAACTGTCCTTTTCGTGTGATTCACCAAAATGCAGAAAACTTGTAAAATGTGTTGCTCTCTCAAGATTATTTATGTGCAAAGTCAGAAGGAATGTGACGAGCTCCACTGGGAAAGAGCAAAACTAGGTAAACGTGCAACACCACCGGAGATTAAATTGAACTTTGACAAGTGCAATATAATGCACATTGAAGGGAATGATTTAAGTTGTAAGTACACACAGATGGTCCCTGAATTAGCTGCAGTCTCATGTAATAAAGAATTGGATTCTGTGGCAAACAGCTCCCAGTTTGCTCAGAGAATGAGAAAGCAAAAGCATTTAGGTACATCAAGGAAGAAAGAAAATGGTGTGTTCAAAATCAGTGCTTGAACATACATATAGAAATATGGCAATGATTTCCAAAGTGTTTGAATAACTTAGATACATAGTCAGACTATTTTTTTGCAATACCAAAAGTGAGATTACAAAGTCTGTAGGTAATTAATTTCATGGGAATAAGGGAGAACTGTTACTTGCCAACATCTGTAAGGACTGGCATGCTTACTCCCAGCCCTCATTGACTGAAAATGCACTGGAGACCAGATCGCCTTTTGTGGGTAAGCATTGCTACCTCCATCTCCCACATTTGAAGAAATACAATTTAAATTAATGGTCTGGTGTTATAAATCTGAACTTTGGGTTACCCTGTGCAGGGCTGTGTCTGAGTATGCTTCAGAGCATACCCTTCTCAGGCTCCCTTTTGTGCTGGTTCTAGGCAGCGCCTTGCCGGGTGTGTGGGAAGCTGAATTACCCTGATAGGAAATATCTGCTTTATATAGGCTAGAGACACCGGCGCCATCTTAAAGTTTTTGGGAATTTCTTTCTGAGAGGTATCTCCTCATGTTTGGTTAGGGATCCTGAGTATTTAAGGCAAATGCAATGTATCAGTCTTTTGGACCAAATACTTGTTTAAATATCTGTAGACAGCAATTTGAATACTAGAGAGTCCACATGCTACTGCATCAGCAAGGAGTATGTGGTTGAGTATACCTGAAGATCTGAAGCTGGTAAAAACCCTGAGTCATGAGTTTTAACTAAGATATTTTTAAGACTGGAATTCTCCCCAGGGAAACATATTTTGGATAACCAGAGCTACTGTGAAAGCAGAAAATCTGAGACCGGTGAATGGCTGCAGATACTTAAGTCCTAGATATAGGTGGAATATTAACAGGAGACCATCATGGCTCAAGAACAAATGACAAATATGACTCATTAAAACTGAGAGATCAGCTTTAAGCAAAAATCTATTCAAATCAATAATTAGAAATAAAACCACAGCAGAGAATGTGTGAAAGTATTTTCTACCATGCAGCATAGGTATAACTAAGGTGTGTGCTCCCCTCCTGAAATTTATTTTTACAAGTGCTTCAAATTTGCAAGGGTAATCTGTGTCAAAATATGACTAGTATCCTTCAAGCAGGAATAATTAGACAAAATAGTAAGCTGCACCATATATCATTATTTGAAAAATAAATCAAAACTCCACCACATCTAAATTCCCTCACTAGTGCATTTACTACCCAGTAATTCTCAAGTAAGCTGAGTTAATGTTCCAATAAAAAATTCAGGTATAGAGAAGCTGAAAAGCATACACAGCACAAGGCATTTTTAAAATAGTCAAAAATGGTATTGCATGCAATTAAAAATGGGAGATGTGATTTGACTGTACATACAGATATGGTATCTGGTAGCAGAAAGCTGTATCTGTACAGCTGGAGTCCAGGAAGGCCAAAAAAAACATCAGTAACAGCATTTGGCATGGCAGCTCCATGCTATTGTGCATGGAAATGAGCTTCATTGGCAAAGTGATGCAGTGCTTTTTCAGTAATCTCGCATTTTGATGGCATCATGATGTTACCTCTCAGCAGCCTCAGTGGTCTTTCTTTGATATTTTAATGAGATTATATATTAGGATAGCTATCTGCTTACCTAAAAACAACTACGTGTGCTGCTTTCTGGCCATCACAATAGTGCCTTCATTCCTTCACATTTGCAGTAAAACTTCTTTCCAATGTAATCTCAAGGAACAGTGATTTTATATTAACTTAAATGAGGCCTGCTAAATATATGAATACTGCTCTGCCTCCCCAGTATTGCGTGTTAATCACAGCATGACTGTAAATATAGCTCAAGAAATAAAAACATTAAATTGTATGTTATAAAAGCGACGGGGAGAAAAATGTTGCTATCCTTTACTCATCTGCTTCATGCTGTATATCAGCTGGCAAAACTTGCATAAACCAGATAGTTGAAAATAATGTGAGCCTGAATATTTCATTTTATTCATTAATTCACATACACATAAAAAAGGGCGCATATCCAAAATAAACACTCTAAAAAACCCAAGGTATTGCTAAAAACTCAGGAAAATGAGCAAAAAAATTCAGGTCAATGTAGTCTTTTACCTGCAAGCTCAGCAATTTAAAAGCTCAAAGACACTCCCAATTACAACTTTTCCCACCCTTCTAATTTCCTGTACTTCCCTCCCCTATTCAAAAAAGTCTCAGGACAGAAAATGAGGTTTGCAGGTCACCAGGGCCAGGGTGAAGCCAAAGGGGAGAGGGAGTTGCTGGGTGGTGGGGCTCCGATGAGGATTTTCCGAGGAGCCACTTCTCCTCTATACCAGGGAGGAGGCCCATACATGGGCCAGACTTCTGTTACGAATGCAAAAAGGCACAATCTTGCTCATAAAACCTCCTCCTTAACTTGAATAGTTGTAATTTGACTTTGGAAACAGGTTTTTTGACTGAGTGAGTTCTGATGGGCTTTGGAAGAAAACTTAATGAGCAGAAACTTTCTTTGCAAGTCCTCTTCTTGGGAGAGTTTTGCCTCCACAGCAGGTCGGCACGTAGTCACCCTGCCAGGGGGTTGTACAGGGCAGCCATATGCCAGTGCGATGCTGTCAATATGAAACTGTAGCTAATAAAGCAGCAGAGAAACACAGCCCGTGCATTTGGTTGCTCTCACATTCCTCACGTGCATGTCATGGCCGAGTGCAAACAGGCGGCCGTTCATTTTCCCTGTGCTCAGGGCCAGGTGACCGCAGGGCTGCTCTGATCTGGTGGCCACAGCCTACATGTCTTTGTATGTCTAAATGGTTTCTGTACCAGAGCTGGTTTGTGCTGCCCTTGGCACTGAATGCAAACACCACTATCATGGTACCATCAGTGCCTGCCTCAATCTCTCACTTCTCTTTTACCAGTAGAGATGTGGAAAGGCCACAACCTGCTCCCTTCTGAACCATGGTTGCCATCTGAAGTTAGGTTTTCCTGGTTCACAGCCTTGCTTTACTAGTTTTTAGTTACCTTCATCCCCTCAGAGAGAAGATATAGTCAGCAATGGTCCCATTTGCTCCTTCTGAAACTGCAGTGCTACAGCAAAGAGACATCCCCCAAGCACTCCCACATTCCTGGGCTAGGGCCACGCACAGCCTGGTTCCAGAGATTAACTCTGTTTGTTAAATGAAGTGTTACAAAGGATCAAAACATATTATCTGACATGGCAGAAAATAAAGTGGGCCTTTCTAAAGTTAAATGATGTAAACTGGGGACTATATGCATTGAAATCACAGATGGATCTATAAGGATCTGCAGGACAGAGAGTTTTGACAATCTGTATAAATGCTTTCATCTAGAAATGAGAATTAGTGACTAAATGTAGTTGGCTGGGCACAAAACCTCAGCAGTTGCAGCACTTGCAGGGACACTTAAAGGCAAAACGTCATATTTGAACGAGAAAAATGCCTAAAATAGAGTTACCTAAATAAGCTAGAACATTACACTTCGGGGGAAAAAAAAAAAAAGAAAACAGAAATCAACTCAACACAATGCCAATACAAATACAATTTCATCCATATTTTAGATGAATAAATGCAACAATCTATAAATTGGTCCTTTGATATAAAATAGACTTTAGAAAAAAAGAATAATTTAAAATAATGCTACAGTTAAATTGGTCTCTAACTCTTAAAATTGTATAACAATGAATTAACACACTTGACAACATGGAATAATACAAATTTATCCTTTCGCAAGTTTAAAGAAGCTACATCAAGGTTGATGTGAGAAAAGGAGATTGGGGTTCCTGTTTGGTGTTATTGGTCTACATGATTACTGCTTTTTTTTCCTGGTTTATCTTTGAGGCTGGAAAGGTTTGCCTGAATCCCATGGTATGAAAACAACATGGGCAGTCCACTGCTGCCCACTGGTATCTAGCTGAGGTACCTGTACTTGTTTCTTTAAATGCACCCTTAGAAATACACACTTCCACGACTGTTCTGTTTACTGCCTTTCAACAGGGCTGTGCAAGTCCTCAAAAAAATGTTTCTAATAATAAGGAAGCCATCTCCAGCTATGTGGTGTGCAGAAACAAAAAAAAAACAACTTATGCTTTTCTGCTTTTGGTAACCCTGGATTTTGTTCTCTGGATGCCCTCAGATGATTGCCTTTAGCACTGATGTCATTTAATGCACGCTGGTTAGCAGCAGAGCTTGCTTCTTTACATGCCAAGTCAAATAAATTCAGCTCCTATGCCCAAAAGATAAAACTCCCTGTACATCTGTCATCAAATAGCACTTCTGGGATCCATTAATATGGAATGTGATTCTCTTCTCCATTAATGCTGAAGGGCTTATTAGAAATTGAACACATACAGTAGCAGACACTGGACTTTTCCTTTGAAAAAGAGAGTTTATTATTAAGACCTTCACATTAGAAGGCAAAAGCATTTATAATATACTTTGGGCTCACTCTCTTATAAAATTTTCGTGAAATGCTGACACAGAACATCTCATCCAGAAATGTGACTTAGCTAATCAAGAAATAAAATAACATTCACTCTCTTTTTAATAGAAGATGAGTTTTAATCATTGTTCACTTTTGGATTTACTTTTTCACCTGATATTCTTTGTGTTTTGAATTTTCTTACATTTCTATAAAGTTGTTACTTTGTGTGGAGTTTTTTTTTTCCTGCTTTATTCCACTAATTGTGAGCTGGAATGTGAACTACTTACAGACAAACATTTACTTTGGTTTTGAAAAGTTTTTCAAGGAGAAAGAATCTTATATAGATGTTAACAGAGAAAGGATTATTGAAAAAATGTAAGAAAGGATGACATTATATCAAATATGAACATTGTGTTAAAGAGATAAATGTCAAGTAATTTCAGGATTTATTTCTGATGTTAAAAATGGAACAAAAAAAAATACGAAGCACTAGCTTCAGGGTAGATTTTAACATTTATGTTAGTTTTGAAATGTAATCAAGAAGTTTCTGTACCTATAAAATAGGAAGAAAACCTCAGAATTTTACAGGCAGTTCATCAAAATGCTGAGGCAAAAACTCCCAGTGCTATTGTATGTGACATACTATAAAGATAGTGAAGCAGAACAGTTGATATGCACTCATAAAAATGAGAAGACACTTAACAAAAGTTACAGAAATCTCACAAAGAATAGAGAGTGATCTTGAATAATGGCAATGATGAGACATTCCCAACAAAGCCAGGACAGCAATCGAATAGAGCATTGGCTTTTAAAGGTAATACCATTTACGGGTTTAGCTGAGTGGCTTGAAGTTGAATATGTGGCATTGCTGATATGAGTTGAATTCAGCTTCTTGCAGGATTATCCCAGATCTGACTAGTTGATATAGGAAAACCAATATTTATCATGTGAAATAAAATTAACGAGGTGATGACTTGAACAGCTGAGTTCTGCTATAAGGTTCGAGACAACAGTCCGTGTAGAAATGTAATGACTCTGGGACTCCAGCTGACATACAGATGCTGCAGCTCCTTCCAAGGTCCAAGGTTCAAAAGGAGCCAATGTACTTTGCATGCTGTAACATCTGTGAGTAGCCTTTTAGTAGCTTTATGAAGTTTTGATATCTTAGTGAAACCAGTGAGAAGCTTCTTCTGTAGAACCTTCCACACATATGAACAATATTTTTGTTATCAAAGTCTGGGAGTCAGAGTCCCTATATGTAATGCTGCACAGTTTCATTTCCCTTGCTCTTTCTTGAATACTTACTATTTTTACAATACACTATTTCAGGGAAGACAGCTAGTATTGTAAATATTCCATATATATGTCCACACTCTTGCTTTTTTACAAAGCCTTTATATTGTTCACATTATTTACTCTCTTACGTCTTGCAAAAGTACTATTTACATGACCACAATATTAGTATCAACATATGCATCTTTTATAGGAAAAAAAAAATGTGTTGCCATGTATAGCAAAGATTTATATGTAAGCTCTGAGACCCTGAACACATAGATAGACATACTAATAAGAATTCTTTAAACAGTAAAGGCAGTAAAGGCTGTTGCCATAGCAGGGATCCTCTATAGACAAATTTGCTGTGAAGATGAAATAGATGCAATTTTTTTTTTGTGAGTAGGCAGCGAAATCAGGCACAATACAAGTTATAATGGCATTTGGATCTTTGAACAAAACAAAGTCTGTAGAGGAAGGAAATCCTCAAGATGGAGGCTGTCTGTCTGGTCCCTGCATTGTGAAGAAATCATTAAACTCAGAACATCACTATTCAAAGGAATAGGAAATAGAAATAGGAACTATGAAAAGGAATTTGAGCTAATACGTAGCTCTCTTAAGAAAATGATAGTATAAGCACAGACACAAAATGTGCAAGTGCAGAGGATGAAAGCAGTATGAGACTGCTGTGGCTGGATCAAGAGCTGGCAATACAGGAGGAAGTCTGGAAATGGGCAAACTACACCAAGTTGCCAGGGACAGATAAGTAGAGATAAGCATCTGTGGACAATAGCAGAAAGCACAAAAAAGTACAAGATAAAGTACGGCTTGCAAGGAGCATTAGGATGGACAAGAAAACATTCTGTAAGTGCCTTAAGAGAGAAAGGAAGAGCCCAGGCAAGAATCCGTAGGCTACTGAGCGGGGAAGATAAACACATCAATATATCCAGGTGGAACAAGTGGGTTTTTTTAACAGCAATTTTCCCAAAACAAAGACAGCTGTGGTCAGACAGCCGACACAATTAGGACAGAAAAAAAAATGTAAACAAGCTGTAGAAAAAAAAGACTTATTAAAGAGTACTTACATTCAGTAAATATTTGAAATTGTTGAGTATTTGAACCGTGCGATATTACATGGGATGCATCAGAAACAATCAGTAAGGTTTCACACACTAAGTCTTAGCTCTTCTCCTTCAAACACAGGAAAAGGAAAACCAAAGTGTTATCTGACCATTAGTTTAACTTCAACACTTGGAAAAATACAGGATCACATAAAAAAAAAAAAAAGGTACATATTTTCTGTAGAATATGGTAAGGAAAGTAGCAGCCAAGCATGACCTTATGAAGGAAAATCATGTCCAGCCATGAATGGGCATGAATTGTAGACTCCTGGTCACTCTATCTCAGAGAGGATTTAGTAGAACAAAGCTGATCAAAAGTTCAAACAACTTCTATAAAAGAAGAATAGAACAGAACAATTAGATTGGAAAAGAGATTATTTAGGCAGTTTGGATGAAAGTCTATAAATTCCTGAAGAAAATTAATAGGAATTGATTATTCACTGTTTCTCACGATCCAAGAACAGCAAGGCAGCCAAGAAAATAATGTGTAATAGGTTTACAACAGTAAAAGGAAAGGCTTTTTCAAAGAGTACATCACTGAACTGTGAAACATATTGACATAATGCACTGTGGAGACCAAATGGGATCAGTTAAATTCATGGAGGGTTTATCTATCAGTGACTACTGCTCATAATGAATAGTAAGGAAAGTTGTAGAGAGTCTAGAGGGGAAAACCAAATATGACCAGGGATCTTAAAAAACTGACCTAAGAAGAAAAATTGGAGAAACTAGTTTTGTTCATGCTGCTATTCTTCTTGTTATGCACTACAGAAGAAAGGCCTGGTAGAGGACACGATTATCTCAGACAGTCCTCTTTAATATGGTATTTTTCAAATAATTTCTGTGTCCTTCTTCTATTTCACTGGTAAGTACAATACTGGACTCCATACAGAGTCATGATGGACTTTGTTATGATTTTTTTTTAATTTTTACAATTTATTGCAGGGGGGTTGGACTAGATGACCTTTGAAGGTCCCTTCCAACCCTAACCATCCTATGATTCTATGATTTTGTTTCCTGTCCAGTTCTTCATACAGGAGAAGTTTTTTTGCCTTTTATTCTAAAGACATTTTTCTGATTATTAAATATATTATCTTGTTGACTCCTCTTTATCCAACATTTGAGTCACTTATTATTAATTTGCTTCTTATTAAAAAAAAATAGTAGTATTATCTTTTTATAGCATTCATATAGTTTATCAGCTTCTTTTAACATGTTAGTAAGAAGAACTCATAACTGTCTAGGATACACTGCACATACTTACAGAAAGCAGCAAATGTGTGACAAGAATAGATAAAAATGTAAGCGATCATAGATCCATGATGCATAACCTGCAAGGAGATGCTGAATAAGGTAGAACTGTTTAGCATAATAGAGATATAATGGAGATGTAGTGAAAAACTGAGGGATTCTGGGAATGCTCTTTGAATATATGAATAGCTGCTGCAAAGAGGAAAGCTGTTCTCCATGTCTCTGAAGAGTAAGAATAAAATGTATGTTGGGTGTTAGGGGAAGGGTTTTCATGGTGGTATAGCAAAAGAGTGGAGCACATTGCTTGCAGAGGTTCAGACTTTTCTGCCATTGGAGACGCGTTTGGGAGCAGTTGAACTTACTGCTGCTGGAGGGGGCACAGAGTTGCTCCTGAGGATCTCTCTAAGATTCTGCATGCAAAAGTCATTAAAGCTTCCCAGCTGCCTTCCTTCATTAAGCCCTGGAGGGAGTACTGTGAAATCTTTTACTCTTCCCTTAGAAAAAAAAAAAAAAAAAAAAAAACCAAACAAGCAACCCACCCCTTTTTTTTTTTTGCCAGCCTCCTGGCTATTCTCTTTCTTAGAGGAAAGAGGAAACACTGCTAAGTGATCACATGGGTCATGACCCTCTTTCTACAAAAGTTAATAGGATTTTTTTTTCTTCCAAGAGAGTTGGACCAGAAGCTGATGTAGCAAGTTTTGAACGTAGAGCTACAACGAGCGGTGAACACTGTCTAAAAGAAAAGCTGGAATGAATGTGAGGGTCAAGTGAACAGATTAAAATCAAATGCATTCCCCTTGATCTTTTTGTTTCTGGTCTTACAACATGCTCCGCTGTTCCTTTTATTGCGCTGCCTCAGCTTTCTTGAAAAATAGGGAAGATCAGAGTTCAGTGGTACCTTTGGCACAAGGACAGGTACTTCCCAGCCAGCCCAAGCTGGGAGCCTGGGGAGCTGCCCCTGGATGAAGAAAGCAGCAGATGCTGTTGGCCAGCATGCTGTGCTTTGCATTAGACATGGGAAGTTTAAAGCTTTATCTATTGATTTTGGAAATGGTTGAAAAGAAGAACTCATTAATCATTAACATTCCTTTTTTTCTGACTTTAATTCATAAAATGCTTTTAATAATGTGTGTTGTGAATTAATCAGTGTCCAACCCTATTTATTACTAATAACAAAGAGAATTATTTCTTAACAGCAGGCGCATTATTGTCTTACTAGATGTGAATTTCCAATGTAGTCTTGTCAGAAGTAACAACCAGTCCTGAAGAGCTTTTCCTAAGTCATGATTGTGAAGATACATTTCAATTAAAATTTTATTGTTTTAACAATTACCATTCTTCCATTTATCAAAGTAAGCAGTGACTGTGGCTGCCGTTCTGACGAGATTTTGGATAACATTGACCAAATGACCTGGAAGAATATACTTTCAGGCTCATTTCCAGATTGAAATTCGAAGTGCACAGCCTGAAAAGTCCAGAAAAGCTAGGATATTTTTTAGAGTTCTTAATTTTTGCTTTTGAACATGCAGAAGTTGGAGGTTTAAAGCATCACATGATGCTGCATGGAAGATTGTTGCAAATTTTTCAGGTGAGACCAAATTCTCTTGTTCTGCAACAAACATTCAGGCAGTTCAGAATTGAGATTTGTGAAGTTCCCATTCTATAAAGTCAGTCAGTCACACAGTATAATATTTCACAGTGACTTAGAGCATTTGCTAAGGAACGAAGAGTAGAATCACTTTGCCACAGCAAACAGATATGCAAACTACTGTGTAAACTTCATGCAGATATATATTTTAAGTTGAAGCCAGCATTCATTCCAAACTTGTAATTTGTTTGAATTTGGCAGTTGAATGAATGCCTTCAGTGTCTGGGAAATCCACATTGTTATAATACAGGAGATACATGCAAATTTATTTCAACATAGACAGAAGCTATTAAATTGGTCACTCTCTTAAGAGACACATCTCCTTTCCTATATCCACCTGCCACATCAATGTTGACAGACACCTACTCACCTAAGTTTTCTTTATAGATGGTGGAGAGAAACAGGCCAACTCATCAGTTTGGTCTTTGGACCTAAGCAGGATCATCTATGTCACATTAATGTAGCCTGTCCTCAGGAATAGCCAGTAATTGAGCTTCTACAACCTCCTTAACCAATGAGTGCTTCACCTGTTTTAGCATTAAATATTGTCATTAAATCTAGCGTTAATATCTTATCCTTCAGTTTAAGCACCTAATTTCTTGTCAGATGTAACTTCTTTGGGGGCTAAAGACTTACAGTCCAAAATACAAACCTACAGGCGTGAGCAGAAGTGGGAGCTGCACTGAGGAACAAGTACAGTGAGTGCCAGGTCTACCCAAAGGTCTGTGTTGCAATGTAAACATTTCCAGCCTGCTTCTGTATGTGTATATGTACATGTAAGTTCTGTGACCTTAATTCTGCAAGGTTTTGCATAGAATACCAAAAAACCCCA
Organism: Chlamydotis macqueenii; assembly: GCF_036417535.1. Taxonomy (NCBI): domain Eukaryota; kingdom Metazoa; phylum Chordata; class Aves; order Otidiformes; family Otididae; genus Chlamydotis; species Chlamydotis macqueenii. The sequence goes on along the minus strand of NC_141556.1, from coordinate 12,364,814 downwards.
AGGTTTTTCTTCAGGACTAATTCAGAGGCAAATTGCACAAATTGGGGTAATGCTTAATACAATTATCTGCAAGATGAAATCTGTGCCCACTCCTTGCATATGCTGCTCACCTTGAGGAAAGGGACTGCGCAGAGATGATCAAAGAAGCTTAAAAATACATGGACCTGTGCTACAAACCTCAGTATTGTGATGAGGCACTCAGTGATATGTAACTGTCCCACTCCTGCTGCTTGGGTCTTACTAACGCAAGATCAGTCCCGCTCTCTTCCATGTCTCTTGTGCTTCTCAACTTTTATCTTGTATTTGCATGTAGTGTTTTGATTTCTGCACTCTTCAGATAAAAACAAATGCTTTTATGGATATAATGAATCACAATCACATAAGCAGCCTTATGGGAACTGACTATTAAAAGAAGACAGCATTATTATGAAAACATGAGGATGTTAATAATATGAAATATTAATTATCGGCAGTGTATCTACTAAGTGTTGACCAAAGATTTTGACAAATGAATCACTCAAGCCATAAGATGTGGTGCTTTTCACCATTTGTCATAGTTTCTGGTATATTTGTATCTGAAACAATAGGATTTATTAATAAGCAGTCAAAATATTATTGTCCTTGAAAAGTATGCAGAATGACTGCCAGGTAAGACATGCCTAATGGCTTTCTTGCATTGCTCAGTAAGCTCTAACTCAAGGCCTTTGACAGTAGTGTAAGGCTGTCCTTTAACTTCGCTAGATACCAGAAGAGACGGACACAAATAAATGCTTCTGCATCCTTTGAGTCAGCTTCAAACTAGACGCACTGATACTGGAGAGCTGCCTCCCAAAATAATGGTTGTAACAACAGCAAAGACAGCTAATCAACTCTGAAATCCTGCCTTGAAACATAAACCGATAAAAAAAAAATCTGAAAAGCAACTACTAGCAACAGTTTCTGAGACTCTGCTTGTTTGGTTCCTTAGTATAATACATTACATCATTTGGTGAAATTCAGAAAGTCAGGAAGAAAGTGGTAATTCTCAGAAGCAAGCAGAGCTCAGCAACTGATCCAAGACTGTCATAAAGAAATAAAGAGATGAAGCAGAAACTTGCCCTACATATTGGTTTCACTCTTCCAAGTTCTGCAGGTTTTCCAATCTACTAAATAAATGTGAGGTTGAGACAACGCACTGCTGCCAGGACCTCTGCTGTCGCCATCCTTCCTAGGGATGAGGGGGAGCAAAGCCTTCCAAAATGCTGCATGGTGTCCATGGTATGTCCAAGGCAAGGTAGCACATTGTGCCATTAACCAGCTCTGGAGTGCTTGCTGGACACCGCTACCCTGTTCTTTGTTGAAGGGCTAAGAGGAGCTGATGGAGATGTTTCAAACTCTTCGCAATTTACCTGTTTTCATGTCTTCAGTGCTGATAAATACAGATAGTTTCTTCCCAAAAGTATGCCTACATAAGCTTACATCCGAAAGGATGTATATAACACAGAACACCTTTTAGCTACCAGGAGAATAAATATATAGTAGAATCATGCCTGCAGTGAAGCCAGACAGCACTATGTTGCATTCTTGCGGTGATGTCAGTTGTGGCCAGAGTGCAAAGTGAAGCTGTAAAACCACTTGTGGCTGCGTGAGTCTACCAGTGGGCACAGTCTGAACCTGAGGCCATGCAGCATGTAGTGACAATGGGCCAGTTCTGCAGCTGACATCCACTGATGTGACAGTGAGTTGACTAGTAGAGTGAGGCCAGTTTATATCAGCTAAGGATCAGCTAAGAGGTGGTTTTCTCAACCACTGTTTCAGCAACTGATACCAACCGTGGGTTTGTTTCTACTCTGTCTCTGAACTCTTTCATTGCACACATAGCAGCAATACAATCACTTTGCTCTCACCTCTAGGTACACCTGAGGTATGACTGATGACTGGTGGCACCTTTTATCATTGCTCCAACTGTCTAAGCAAGGAGCAGTAGTTGACCGTAACCCCCTGAGGAACACTAATTCATCAACTCTGAAAGAGTTTAGACTGGCAAGCAGCCATCACCTAAGTCTGGGAATATGATCAAGACTCCAAAGATAGGATTTTATATTTTCTTCAGGGAATACATTTTATTCTTCACCTCTTCCAGCTATTTGGTGGGAATAAGAAAAAATGTCAAGTCAGTAATAAAAGAAAAATAAAGTATTACTGAATACATGCTTGTTCCTGGTAATATTGTGCCATTTATTTTTAAAACCAGGGGACTCATTTATAGTTAGTTTAAATTAGTAGAACCACAGGACTAAGTCAGCTCTCATTAAAATGAATGGGAGTCTTTCTATGAACTTCCCTGGAGGCTGGAGCAGGCTGTTAGGTGGTATATATGGTCTTTCGAAAGAATAGGAAAGAAAATGGTTCAAATTCCTTTCACTGTATGTTCTTAAACACTTTACCTATTACTTTAATGCAATGGATCAGTGAATGAAAAGAAAGTATTTTTGTGAAAGCATGAGCAATTTGAATTAAAGGATTGTAGCGTACTAGATGATTTAAGTGGAAAATTACTGTAGTAATCATAGTGGTCTGAAATGAAACCTGGTAAGAAGCTCACCTACTATTTCTCATTTCTAATATAGACTCATTATGCAATGTTGGTAAAGCTGTTCCTCATCTCCATTACATTAGCTGGGAAATATTGACAGTGGTAGATAATAATTTACTTCAGAGATAGAAAGTTTGCAGAAGGTTGTAAAGATTTGTGAGGAAATACATCATCCTATGACAAAGACACTGTACTTGGCTCTGCTGATGTCTTCCATCAGTCCTTAGCACATAGGTTTCTGGACCAAGGTCAGAAAAGTCAACGGTTGACAAGGCTATCTTTCCACCTTTGTGCCACTTGCATCACTCACCCATTTCCAGGCGATGCTCAGAATTATTCTAAACAATTGTCTTTTACCTCTTCTTTCTACTTGTTCACAGGCTATTCCTTCTTGGACTGAAACTAGGACTCATATGTCAATATCATCTGTCATTAGGAGCAAAATCTCATATAAAGGACCCTTATCTCAAGAGATTTACAGCTGAGAAGGCTCAAGAAAAAGAAATGTTTCTAAGGCATTCTTCATCCCTTCCTAAAACAGTTGTCCAAGATAGATAAAGTACCTATTTCTCTCCATTGCCCAAGGAAGTGGGGTTGACTAGTCCAGATTTAAGTACTGGAAAGGTCTAAAGTTAAGTAAGATGAAATTGCACCTTTCTGCACCTATCTCTTTTCAAGACATCCTCACTGAATCTATAAGCTAGAAGAATGTTAAGTTCCCTCCTTAAATTAAAAGGTAATTGTTCAAGCAAGAGGAAGCATCATTGTCAATGAGTGAACTGAAAAGATATTTGCCCTCACAGCTGTGTGTTTATGCCTCAACAGTTGTTGCTTGTGCTTTGTACATAACAGCCAGTGTCTCATCTGGAGTTACTGAGGACTGCATTGTGCTCATTGTGCACCTTTCAAGTGTGTTTTTAATAGCTGTCTGAGACTCTTCTGGTGACCCTCCGAGAAAGGTACAGCTGCTGATACTAGAAATATAGCACTTTTCTTCTCCTTTCCTATTTTTATTGCTAAATTTAGGTTAGCAAATTTGGCTTGTTGTCCAAAGAATATTTAAAAACCCATCCTATGGGTTAATAAAAACAAAGGACTTGAAAGCGATAACATTGATGTGTGTTTTTGGAACTGTATCAGAGTCTGCCACAGCTAAGTTCAGACGAATAATTTGCTCTTTGTTCATTGCATTAGTAATTGTAGAAAAAGACATTCTTATATCATCCAAGTGTGTCTTTGTGCATTGAATTTTGGCAGCCTTTCTGACATATACACACGCAGATACACATGCTCACACCCATACTGTGTGTGAGAAACTGCTGGTGTCAGCATCAGCTGCCTCCTGCGCTGCAGTCGCTGAACCAGCAGCTCAGAGATGTGGCTCTCTTTCTGTCTCTGCCCTACTCCTGTTCTCCATTACAACACTTTGCAACAGCTCAAATCTTTTTGTCTCCTAGCCTCCTACTACAAGAAGTTGTGATTTCTTGATGGTCAGTGCTCCTACAATGTGTTATTGCTTAGCGTCCTACGCTCTATGTTGCATCTGCAAAAAGTATCACAGAAAAACCCCTAAAAATAATTTAAAAAAAAATAATCAATAAGAAATAATAAGGTTTGGAGAGTGTAATTCTGAGATTTGGATAGTTTGGTTCATGTATTGAAGATGTGTGATATAGTTTGATCTAATCTGGCCCTTGGGGCAGTAAAGGTTAAGAAAAAAAAATGAGCAGAGTTGTGTCAGAGAAAACAAGTAATGTCCAGACAGATCATTAAACAAAAGTTGTATCAAAGTATTATATTACTCCCTGTGAATCCTTATCCTTCATATTCTCCTCTATTAAGCCAGTCATTTTATGTTGCTATAAAGAAGTAAGGTCCAATAAATCCAAATTAACTAATCTCTATATATTTCATTTTCTGCAGGGTTTTTTATTATTATTTTTCTTTGTTCTACACCAGCAAAACATGCTGGAACAGCAGACAAGAATTTCCAACTGTTCATCAAAATTCCTTTCGATTTCTGCCTCTTTCTTAATTTCTTTTGGAAAAGGCAGAAAATAAATAGACTTTCCATGAAAAAGCTGCATTTGATTACAGCCAGGCTAATGCATGAGATGTTTTTCATGAGCAAATGCCTCCTTTAATTTTTAAAACTTTAATAAAGTCCCTACTGAAGGATGCAACACACATCCTTCAGTAGATTTGAAATTCCCTGTTTGGGATTTAGGATGCTTTCGTTTCTAATTCCAGCTCTGTCACTAACCTTGATAAAGCCATTTGACTGCTTTGCACCTGTATTTATCTGCCCATTCACTGTCTTTTCTGCTTAGATTGTAAGCTCTTCATGATAAAGACCGTTTTTACTATCTGTTTTAATAAGTTGCCAGACAGAGCCTGCATATGTTCCTTTCACATAAGCAACATCCCCTCTGTGATGATTGTACCCTTAATTCTTCTCACCCTAGTCTGACATAGGCTCTAGCTACATAAATTAAAAGAGATTTCAGGAGTTTGCATGGGTATTGATTATGCTTCTGCTGCCGGTGGCTGCTGGTGTGGATTGACACAGGTATTCTTTTTCAGGGCTCATACCACACTGATTCCTCATCAAAGACCATCCTCTTTCCAAGAGGATCGAAGCCCAGTAGTTTCCCAGGAGCTTTTGGGTCTTACAAATCCGGGTGTAGTGATGCTATGAAAACATATTGGAATATACACATGGATAAGCAAAGGCTCATTCACATTTTATAAGAGTTATCAAAAATCTTTTCATTAAGTTTAGAGGCTTTTAGGAAAGGGACATTGAGTGAAAAATCAGAAATGTGGTAAGTTTCTTACAGAAAATAATAATCTAAATTCTGTGAAAATGATGGGAATGTGTCTAATAATCAAGCTTGATTTAGTTCTTTGCCACAGCTTTTCACTTCCAGTATTAATTTCAAGAAAATTGTTACTTTCACATTGCAATCATCCACATTGATTTGAAACTTAATAGCCTATTTCTCCATAGTAAAAACTCCATGGTGATTGTTTTAAACAGTCGTTTGCTGAGCATATCACAGAGAAACAGAACAAGAACTAAAATTCTCAGGAATAAATAGTTAGATGATCAGTTACTAACAAAGACAGTTAGGTGATCAGTTTGTTGATGGGGAACAGGAGAGAACTGGAATAGTGTGTGAAAATCGTCTTTCTTATTTTCTTGTGGCTTTCCTATGAGTACTGAATATATTTTCCAAAGGTGACAAAATTTAAAAAATATATGAGATGATAGGCTGTGACGGGGAAGAATTTTAAGCCACAGATATGAATATTGTTTATGGATACTTAAGAATACCTAGTTCTTTACTTGATCTTTCAATCCTACGCCCTCTGGAACAAAACATTAAAACTGACTAACCTAATTTTCTTCTCAATGGGATTTTGACTCCTAAATCATATCTATGTTTTTAGAAATTCTATCCTATATTTTCCTCTATTTTATTTTTTAATATATTTTTTATCTAGCAAAAAAAATAGAAAATAATTGACTTGCATGGTTTGTTTAACATTATAATTGTTGTTTTTTGCATAGCTAACAAATAGACTAGAGGGACATAGAAAAGAAAAAGGGAAAATTTTCATTCTCAGCTTATTGGCAAGAGACAATAAGCAAGACTTGTTTTGTGTATTCCAACTTTCTGTCCTCATGAACTCCAGCTCATTTCAGGGGCCATGCAGACAGCTGTTTTGGTCTAACAGCTCTCCTTCCATTTGGTAAAGATTGTTTCCAGAGTCTCAGTCCACAAAACTTTTATGAACAATTGGAATTTTAAGTGACTTATATGTGGTTACATTTGAAATCCACTTAACAACTGATAAGAGGAAAATTAGGGAAAAGGAGACAGGATAAAAGGATAAGTCTGTGGGAGGATAAAAACTAGGACCATAAATAAAAGAATCCAAAGAATCCAGAATCTACTGAGCCTCAGAGGTTGCCTAATATTATCTGCTTTGTCTGCTCTTTCTAGCAGTCCATGATACATTTGTGGCCTGACGTTTTAGAGAATACTCGTCAATTTGAAAGCAAAGTTATTGTAACCAAAATGACAAAATGAACAGTGAGGTCTCAGTTCCTCAGGGAACTGACCTTTCCAATTCTAAAACATAATAGTATAGCTGCCTTGCAAAAATGTTCAGTAATGATGTACCAAATTTAAAGGTTTCTTCCCAGTTTAAGAAATCCCTTGTCCATTACTGCACAAATCTGAGACTGCACAAATGTTCTCTGAGTTTGACTTGCAAGGATGTTTTGTTGCTGTCATTTTATGTGCATAAAATACAGTAGGTTTTTGACAGACATTTTTGAATGTGTTTGTGTCACCCAAAGAAATACTTGAGTGAAACTTGCAGCTAGTCAGTAGTGTTACAGCATTCAATATCCAAAACAGCAGAAGACATTTTGAAAATTACATTCATGGGTTAAAATTCTTCTTATAAGATGTTACCCAGTACTGCTTGTGAGGTATTTAATAATACCTACCCAAGCTATAATTTTACCCTCCAAAATTACTAGTTTTGAGTACGACAGAGGGTGAAGGAAGAGGTTGAAAACACAACTCTCTTAATTTCCTCTGATCTATCTGAGTGAAACCAACGTCTTTGAAGATGCTTCACAGACAAAATAAAACAAAACAGCCTAAAATCCCAGAAAGGGTGTCTGACACCCACACACTTTGGAACAGCAGGAAGGAGGATTCCCATTCAGAGCTTGTCATAGCCGCCTCAGACGTCTCAGGTTTCAGATTCCTGCCTTCCCCTTCCCTAATGCGGAGATGAGGGTTTGAACCACAGAAGCATTGTAGGGTAAGACTCTTTTTCCCTGCGTCTGATAAAGAGTTCCAGGGTGAAATCCAATAACTCTTCCTTGTGAAAGTTGTATAGAAGTTATAATATGGCTTTGCAAATCTTTTTGGAAAATCAAGACCAGCTCAATACTACAGTCACGTTCCACAACTGACGTTCATGGATTAGCAATTCTATTAAAAGGCGTATTGAATCCAAAGAATATGGTTTCCCCATTCTACCATATTCTGCTCATGTAATAGAGAGCACAATTTAGTCCAACTCTTACCAATTTTCATATTAATAGATTAGTTCACAATAAATAATGTAGGTGAAGGAACTACCTAAGAATTACATTAAAGCTATAGCAACATCAAGTAATAGAAGGAACATCTAATCAGTCACACAATGCATGGGAAACATGTAAATTAGAAACAAAACTGGAAAAGTGATACAATCTTTTATTAAGAACTGCAACAGAGCATAAATACTCTTCCAGATGAAAGAGAAAAAATGAACATCTTAAATAATTGATATCTTAATAATCTTCAGGGAGCAACAAATAGTTCTTTATCATATACATATATTATACATCACTCTAACAAATGTAGAATTCTCTTCAAGGCTGACCTCTCAGCTAAGAGGGTATGTAACTGCTGACTACATTGGCTGCTCTTAATAGGTCCAATTTCTTGAAATAATTGCAGTTTTGCAGACTTGAATGGAGTTGATCAGCTTTCAAGTGTTTTATAGGCATAACAGGGCACAGTTTTTCTCCTATAACTTTACCCAATTTGCCCTACTTGGATATATAATTATTACTGTTGATAAATTGCATTACCAATGCTGAATATAAAGTGGAATCCATTGCCTTCGATGGCTGTGGAGATTAATTTATCAGCACGGTGGGTTGTGAGTGGTTTTTTTATGAAATTCTTAGATGAAAGGTAGAGCTGTTACATACAAAACTTACGGACAACCAGCAAATATAATCCATAAGTGAAGTCCGAAATGTACTTTCAGTTAAGTTATTCTGAGAACAATCTTATGTCATATACACTACAGAAAAGTAAAACATTAGTTTCATAAATAAACTTCTATATGCTTGAATATATAAAGGGATCATTATAATTTCCATCAATCTCATACATTAGGATATATTATGGTTCAAAGGAGACAGAGCTCGTTACTGATTTTTTAAATAAAATATTTTGGAGTATATCATTCTGCTCGCTCTTACTATTTTAGCTTGGTCTAATTTAGAAAAAAGCAACTGTTGAAATAGGAATTTTTCTGTGGTATGAAAATTCTCATTTCTGATTAGCCATAGTTTAACTATTTGTAAGTCTTCTCATTATTTTAGGGGGTTCTGTGAAAATTGAGATCATCACATCCTCCTCCATCATTAAATTACAAATTTATTTCTCATCACTTGTATGTGACTGTGTTACAGAAAGTCTACAGTTCAGAAATCATCATGTTCCCGCTGAACTACTGCAGGCCACTTGGCAATTGGTATATGTAATTGCTGAGGAACCCTCTAACTTCAGAATTTTATCTCTTTCCCTCAAAGTTGACTTTCAGAAGTGTCATTGGAAAACAATAGAGAAGAAAAAAAAATGTAATGAGGATTTTCCCAAGTATATTTTCACAACAGTTTTGGAATTTTCTGTCATAGCAAACGTTATTCTGTGGAACTCTTACTAATGACGCCTCATTTCCAACACATTTAAATCTTACTGTACTTCATATACTTAATAGAGTTTGCCTACAGCCTGTCCACTCTACTTTCATAAAGATTTTAAGAACTTAGTGTCTTTGAGGGTTTTAAGTTTTTTTACTCATCAGCTGAAGTTACCGAGAGTTACCAAAATCTCTCTGGTGGTCCAGAGAGCAGGCAACAAACATGTATTCAGAGCATTACAGCTCTGTTCTGTAGGAAACCAAGATAACAGCCAGCCAAATGGACCTTTCTCTGCAGAATGGCGACACTGCATTCCTCCTCTCTTTTTCTTCAGGAGCTTTTACATCTAAATTATTCCATAAACCCTAAACAAAGGGCAGCATCCTGTCCAACAGCCCTGAGAATACGACAGAAGTGGGATCTGTGTCAGCAGATCACAGCCTCATACCCTATTCCCTTCCTTCTCCCAGTCGTGTAATCATAAGGGGTTAATGTTTTGTGATTTCAAAAGTTAGCCGCCCTGTCTGTTGTACTGAGAGACAATTTGTCATTCACAAGTACGGGAGAAGATTAGCGCCATTTAATCTGTTATTGTCTTCAGAGAATCACCACTGATTCTCTTCTTCAGAAGAAGACCTAGTCCTGGTTTTGTAGCTGTCCCCTATTAAGGACAGCACTGTATTGTGGTCCACAGTAGTTAGCAAGATTCAAAGTGCATTATAGAATGACCTGGCTTTGGAAGACTTTTTTTTTTCCTTGAGCTATCTGTTATATTCACAACAGTACTAATAGAGAAAGAAAACCAGTTTATAATTAATCACATCTTCCAAAATATGCACTACATGAACACTTTTTAAGGTCTTTGTTTTCACTGCTCATTCTAATATGCACCATTTCAACTTTTAGGATATTCTGCCACTCGACTATCAGAATACAAATTATCAATTTGTTCCTTTGAATCTAGAGTGCATGCATTTCTTTGATCCCTCATACCGTGAATGTGTAAAGGCAGTAATCACCCAGATGTCCCTATAACTATATATCTCAGTGAAAAGCACCTCAAGGCAACCTGTGATGGACAAGGTAACAACAAACTTTTCAGCATGGAATGATTAGGGAGTCCTTTGTCACAAATATTAACTTTTTTTCCCCTTCTTTCATACTTGACAACTCTATTTCATATATTTTCTTATTAGCGAGTACATCAATGCTGCACATAAATAATTAAAGTGTCATTTTAATAATTCAATACAGAAAATTCAATATAAACATTTGGAATTAATGCAGCTATTTTTCAATGCAACACACACTTGTGTATTGCAGAGTATTAGGAAAACTTAATATTCTGATGTTTACTTGAGGAAGGACTTTTGGTATTTTATTATCTGTTAAAGCTGGAGTAATTGTAGCAAGCTAATCCTGATGTTGTTATCAAATTCCATCAGAACAATTTCAGAAGCACTTCATTAATTACAATTAGCAAATGGAAGATGCTCTTAAATCAGAAGATTTAAAAAAAAAAAGGTGTTGTGACCTCTGGTTATGGAGAGGATGCTAACACTGGGTTTTCAGCTGGAAGTTTGATTAGACTCAGCTGAAGAAGTTAGAATGGAAATGTCCCCCAGGTGAGTCAGCAGGATACTTTGCACCCTTGGGGTAGGTTTGTATATTGCAATTACTGTGATGTGGATGCCAGGAAGGGTCTATATTTAGTTTATATAAGCCTGGGAGCTCAGCCTTTGGTAAGCAGCCAGGAAAGCTGATGTGCTCCCCTTTGACTTATTTCACCACAAATAAGAGTGTACCTGAGCCCAGTACATGCTCATCAACAGCCATGGGGTTGGGAAGGAATTCTGACAAGGCCAGGCTAATGGAGGCTGAACAAGTTTTCTGCCTTTACCATAGAAAACAAACCTTGAGAGCTACGCTGCATGACTTGGGAGGCCAGTAGGTGCCAGTAAGGCAGTGTGATCACCTAGAGCAAGTTCTCAGGAAGAAAACACTAAGATGCAGGCTGGTGGGCAAGGGCTGGCCTTTCAGCAGTGCACCTGGGGACACAAGAGCAAGAGACTACCTAGACCAGATTTTCCCCCTGTTTTGCCCCCAAGGAACCAAAACTGGACCAATGCAAATCAGTATTACCTGAATGTTATATACAGTGTTTCTCAACACCTATGCACTGGACACAGCAATTCGACCTCAGGGTAGGTATGTGATTAGGAGTAAGGTGTGTGGTTATAAGGTGAGTAACCTGAAGATCAGCTGAACTTCAGTGTCAACGTAAGCCTTTGCCAGTGTGCTCAAAGTAAAATCTTTCAATCTGTCTGTAATATTTTATATGGAATATGGAATATTCCAATATAAGGAATATGGTCATTTGCAATAATAATAATAAAGCCTCACTTCAACCATTACAAAAATTTGGATTGATGATACCTGAATGTTAATATGTTGAGTGAAACTCCAAATCTGTAATGACTACAGCAATTGAATGAGACTTAACTGTTCACTTTCATTGTATTACCTCTCAAGCTGCAAGCCTGTAGATACTAGGAATAGGAAATGGAACTATGAAAATCAAAAACATTTTACTCTGAATTTTTTTCCACATCTAATTTGCTTCAGAATTCAAGATGTAACACTTCATGTACCTCTATAAAGCACAGCTTTACTTGTTACTTTTTCAGACTATACCACAATTTATTTAGCTGTGATCTTTCAGCACCTCCTGGTTATTATATGTTCGTGCTGTCTGTAGATAGGGCATGATACTGCAATATACCACTTTGGTAACTAGGAGAATAACGTTTTTCCCTTTCAGTTGGCATTGATAACAAACTATTACATAGTGGGTGGTGGAAGCGGAAGTATCACTTTGTAGATTTGTCACAAACTGTAAATCTTAACCTTATGGTCACTAAGAAGATAAAACTCTTTCATGGGTTCCAAAACTCTGTTCAAGCTCAACTTCTGGATTTGCAATTCAGTCTAGGTCCATCTGCTAGGCTTCTCTCTTTTTTATCTTCAGTTATTTCAACAAGTAATATGAGGTTTTTTTTCTTGTTTCTTGGACCTTTTCTTCTTTCTCAATAAATTTTCAGTTGCCTTCACTTGAGTTATTTCCTACCTGCTGTCTGAATCCTACTTGTCTTTCAATATTGACAATGATCAGAACTTTACATTTTAACAGAGATGATAAACAAAATCCTGAGAGACTTAAGGAGTGACCTAAGGCAGGAAACAGGTTCTTCAGAAGCCTGAGGTTTGCAGAATATATGATTTTGGCTGCCTTATTGCCTGAAGAATGTGGTTTATAGGCTACGTATATAAAAAAAAAGATATGTCATAAGAAAAGCTCATCAGTGAGTCTCTCTCAGATAAGAACAGCTGAAAGAAATTACAGAAAACCTTGATGATTCTGGAATAATAGGAAAAGCCTGAATATGACACAAAAAAAATATCTTGTATGTAAGATCAGGGTTAGTGAATCAAGGTATTCCATATGAGCTGATTTTTTGAAGGGGATTAGATGCACCATATATGTCAAAAGGATCTGGTAAAGTAGAAAAATCAACTTATAATTAGAACTCTGGAAGAAATTGTGTAGACACTAACTATATTTTGCTATGAGAGCTTCACTCTCAATATTAGACTAAAAATTAAAAATGCTTAAATTCTCACCAAAAATTATTGGAATTATATGAACATAAAAAAAATCTAATGACTAGTGAAATTTAATGTGCCAGTACTGAAGCAATTAAAAGAAGGAAGTCAGCATGTGTTGTACGTGTAGTCAGATATGAAGGAAACTGAAATCACATATTTAACATATGTTAAATATATGGCAAAAAAAAAAAAGAGGACACTTCTTAGTACAACATGGGGAAAGGGCACAGAAGAGTGAATGGAACTGGAGATTTAGGGTTAGGTTTAGAAGGCTGATAACAAGCAGCTATGGAGATGAATCCACTCTTGAGTCAAGAGTGTACAATGTGCCTATTAATTGCTAAAAACACGTTTGTAACCATGGCATTTCCTATTGTTTCTAATTTAACTTGCTCTAGTTTTTTCCAATCTGCTAAAAAAAAAAGCCAGAAAATAGATGAAAAACAGATAAAAAGCAAGCACCATAATATATGCCCTTGTTTTATGTCTTTTATAATGACAAAGTACTGCAGCATTGTGCCTTCAGCTTTGACAAATATTTTTATTGCAACAAAGCTTACATGAAAATTCAACTAGATGTTATGGGAACTTCATCTTCAGTTTCATCCCACCATATCAAATATCTTTGCAAAGTCAATGAAGGAGAAAATTATTTCTCTACAGAAAGATTTTGAAAATCCTCATGGATGGAAGATGTTATGCACTTCTGTGATATATTAAAACACTTCTTTAAATGACCACTTTTTAATCTTATTGTCCTTCATTTCAGGCATAATGATATGTGAATCTGGACTAGAGTTATTTGATAGTCATGACCTCACCATGTGTTCAAAGTAAATCATGGGAACACTGCTTGGAATGTAAATGTTGTCCAGCTGGCCAGGCATCTCACCCAGCCTTCCTTTATGGTTTAATTCTTTGCTAAGCTTTGCTTTCATGTACATTTCTCTCACTACATTTTGCGCAAACAGACATCCTCCTGATGCTGTTTCTCTCCTGAACAGGAAATAAAATTTTTCACTTATTAATATTGTTACTATTGCTGTTGTTAACAACATTGTATTTGTTATTTAACAATACCAGCAATTAATTCACACATAATCAAAGTGTCCAGGACACTGTGCAAATATTTGTGCACAATAATATTTACACATCAGGAAAGCTTATAAAATTCCCAGCTGCCAGGACCCTCGGAATTTTGGATGCATTCTTTAAACAAGGGAAAAACCTAAACAGTTGCTGTAACCATATTTTTTTCCTCCTTCTAGATCTGCAGAGAATGATCGCCTGGCTGCTTGCTCCATATAGAAGGGTTCAGCAAAAGCTCATTTTTTCCCTGTACAGTGTATGTGGAGGCTTATTTATCCTTTTCATAGGCTATATACAATTTTACAGTGGGATTGTGAGCTCTATTCCTCCCCCATGTCACTGTTATGGTGCCAATTGCTATTACCTGCTAGAAAAGAGAAAAACAATTTTCCCTCTACTGCAAAACCTGACAGTGAGGGGTTTTCTTATGTTTCATCTCAGCCACTCAGCAATCCCACTGAGTAGCTGGGTGTATATAATGTGTTGATACTGTTGTACTTCCATTATACAGATTTTCAGTCAGTAAGGGATTTCTTCAGCTCACAATAACCCAGAACTGGCATCAGGATTAGGAGAAGGAAGTAGGGAATAAGGTTTATGCACCTGTATATCTAATGCAACCGCTGTGCAGATCTTCCTCCTGGAGCCCTCAGTGTCATGAGGAGCACAAAATAGGTTTGAACAGGGATATTGGAAGGAGATCAAAAATCCAGTTCGATTAAACTTGGTCTGTCTGAGTACATTCCTACTTAAAAAAAAAAAAAAAAAAAAAAGGCAGAAGATGAACTCAAGAGCTGTATTCTTCATCATCTTGCTTGTTAGCTTAATCCCCTGTAATTTTGTAATAATTACACTAACTCCATGAGATTATCTCTGTAGAACTGGATATTTTGAGTATCTCCTGCTAAATCTGAAATATAATTACATTCTCCATTTCCAGCTCATCTCCATGAAAATATGCAGAGCAGGTGATGCATTGCATGCAAATTTCAGCAACATCCTCCTGTGTGGCTGCATTGTCACATCACAAATAAAGTTGCGAATTCTCTTTCCTTCTCTCCAGGTGGCTCTAATAACTTAAGCTAAAACAGACTTACACCTTTGCATTGCTGATCTCCTATTCTTTAGACTGAGAAAAAGTTAAGGCATAAGGGAATATAAGTTCTTTTTTGATTGACTTCAACAAGCACTTTTAATGAAGAACTAATACAAGCAACACTGGCATATTCAGAAAAGAACGCTTTACAGCATTTTTGAGAAGATTCAAGCAGAGAAGACTACATGTAAACAGCATGAAGAAGCCCTAGCAATTCATTGGACATAGGGTTTTTGGAATTAACATATAAGATAAGTTTTTCACCCCTCATATGCTAGCCTGGACTGTACAAAATGTAAAAACAACATTGCTTCCTCAGAAAATCCTGGCAGTATTAAAACTCTCGAAAGAAACAGAAAGGCGAAAAGGTATTTCTGAAAACAGTCACTACTAAATGCTACCATCCACACAGTGAGCGAATGGCACATCATAACAGCAAAGGGCATATCATATCACAACCAAACAGAAATGGCAGAACGTGTACTTAACGTGTCACCTACACATATGGTCTAATATTACCAAGTACAACGGGGTAGGAATTTCTGTAAAATTCACATCAAGAACAGATAATGGTACTAATTAATTTTTCTTCAGCTTCCAGTTCATATAAAGTTTGTAATCAATCATTGCTTTGCTTACTAAGTTCCTTTAATCAGCCTCATTGGCTCTTTGTTGAAATTCTGTGGAATGGGAGCAGCGAGCAGCCCTACATTTCTGTCATCATATTGAGAGGGCTTCCACAGAAGGCACTTTCCAACAGTTACGACAATCTTCTCCTCTAGTTCACACTTCCTTCCCCTCACTGGTCACATTCTGTGTTACGAGCTAGATTGTCACTCTAGACAGATGCAATTCACCTCAGCTCAGCGATATTAATTTACATCCTCTACAGAGCTGCAGCCAGGCTGGCGTTTAGCGACATGGTGCAAAACTTCTTTCTTGTGTTATGAGACTGTTGCTTTGTTTTTCTTCACTTCTGGAGTTCTCTTGTACAGTATTGAATGCTGCTGATTCATTATAGTTTATTCTTGTCCAAGCATATCGGTTATGGTAAATATGATGCATGATTACTCTGCTTTGTTTTTTCCAGGCACTGATCTCATTATGAAGACGACAAGCTACTTCTTCATGATGACATTATTAAATGAGAACACAACGGCAAGAGTAGTTAGTCATGTCACACTGTAAAGAGAGAACCAGAGGAAAAGTTATGCTTAGCAGTGACAATGAATGATTAATACTTACCATATAGTGAGCAAGAACACAATATTTCTGGTGCTGGGGCTTACTACTTAAAGTAAAAAAAAAAATTTTTAGTACAGTAAAAATATTGTCCTGCCAAAGCACTTGTATTGCTCTACTTGTTAAATAAATGTAACATTTTAAATTATCTCATAATGGAGCATAAAAATAAAATAATCTAGCTTCAATCACAAGAATAATTACAATACCAGGAAAAAAGTTCTCTTTTCAAGCACTATATTTATTCTATGATATATTAAAGTGTCATTGGAGCCAGCACTTCCTCGGTTCTAATCTGGTCAGAAATGTATTGATTTGAAAAGGATTATCCTTACTGTTGAGAAGAAAAATGCCAAGAATTCAAATAATAATGAATTGATGTGTCGTAGTTTAGCACCACTCACGACCAATCTACACAGTCTTTCACTCACTCCCCTCACTCTCAGAGGGAATAGCGGAAAGATAATATAAGAAAAAAAGGCTCGAGGTTTGAGATAAGGACAGGGAGAGATCCTTAAAGTTACCGTTATGGGCAAAACAGGCTCGACTTGGGGAAAACTATTTATTTATTATTATTATTAAAAAAGCAGGATAATGAGGAAGAGAACAAAGACAACTTCCACCCACCCCTCTCTCATCTCAAGCTTAACTTAATTTCAATTATCTCTACATTGTTCCCCACACCCTGAGTGGCACAGGGGAGAAGAGGGAATGGGGGTTATGGTCAGTTCATCACATGTCACTTTCCACCACTCCTTCCTCCCCTGGGGAAGAAGAACTCACATTCCTCCCCTGCTCCCGCGTGGGGTCCCTCCCACGGGCTACAGTCCTTCATGAACTGCTCTGGCATGGGGTCATTTTCCACGGGTGCAGTCCCTCAGGAACGGCTGCCCCAGTGGGCCTTCCATGGGCCACAGCCTCCTTCAGGCATCCGCCTGCCCCCACATGGGGCCCTCCACGGGCTGCAGGGGGATCTCTGCTCCTCCATGGCTGCAGGGGCACAGCCGGCCTCACCATGGGCTGCACCAGGGCTGCAGGGGAATCTCTGCAAGGAGTGGCATTACTGCTCCCCCTCCTTCTTCACTGACCTTGACGTCTGCAGCCGTTCCTCTCACAAGAAATTCTTCACAATCCGCTCAGGCAGATGCCTCTCGGGTTCTCTTCACATTTCATCTCCTCTCCACTTCTTGCAGCCGGGCCGGGCCAACTCAGGCCCAGTCAGCTGCCCGGCAGGAGGCCAGAGGGTGAGGGCTGCAAAGCCTACAAGGCTTGTGCCTCCCCCTCTGACCCCGCTTCTGCTTCTTCAATTCTTCTTCTTTTTTTTTTTTTTTCCTGTTTTCCCCATCTTAAATAAGTTATTGCAGAGGCGTTAGTACAGAAAATTCTGCTACCAATTGGCTCGGCCTTGGTCAGCAGTGGGTCCACCCTAGGCCTGTCCGAATCCATTGGACAAAGGGGAAACTTCCAGCAGCTTCTTAGAGAAGCTGCCACCGTAGCACCCTCATTACACAAAACCAACATGTGGTGTAACTTGAAACAAAAAGTCAGAGCAATGCTGGTTTCAGAGTACATTGAAAATCAAGAAAATAGATTTAACTATAAATGGTCAAATAAGAGAAATCTGAAGTATGAAATCCATGAAAAATTAAATACATATGCATTATGCTTTCAAAATTATTTTTTAAACTTTCCATTTAATAACAGGTTGATTGTTAGAAGGGATTAAAGTATACTTAAACTGGTCATCCGCCAAAAGAAACCAAGTTACACTTCTTAACAATATCCTTTGAGCCCCCTTATATCTTTACCAAGAACAAAAGACACTGCACTCGTACAGAGAACTTTGAAAACATAGACCACGAAGAGTTCTTGTTGAACAGCTTTTAGCCCTCCCAGAGAGACAACATCTCGTGATATATCCAATCCAAATGACCTTTCCACTTGCAAGATCTGTAGTTTTGAACCAGGATCTGCAGCACAGAAAGAAAATGTGCTAATCAGCGTGGCTTTACTGTGCCCCAGGCAGAGGTTAACACATACTGCAGACATGCATGATCTGTGTCAATAAACATTCAGGGTAGTTTCAGCACCTACAACATCCTTTTGTTAGGATGGTATGTTAATGGCCTCCCCCAGAAGACTGAATGTCAGCAGGAGGTTGACAAAAAAATCAGAAAAGTTTTCCAGCTCTATGCCAACTGAACCATATGCTGCAATGAGGCGCTTCACAACGTGAACAAAAGAGGTGATAAGCACAGAGCACCTCTCTTGCAACTCAGTAAACAGCATTTCTCGCTGTAGCGATGAGCCCCGTTCCCGCAGTCAGAGCCCCGCAGACACCACACGACCTTTGCTGGATGATACAGTGGAAGACACAGCAGACAGGGCAGAGCTGGAATCGTCAGCGAAGCAAAGCTGGAAGGAAGCTCAGCAGCCCAGTCAGGCTCTTCTCTCTGCACACCGCAGGACCAGTTAATCTACTCTTTCCCTCTATCTCTTACAACCCTGGCTGGAATATTTTTCAAAAGCTTCAAACTTCAAATAGCAATGATCCAACAATACTCATAAGAACCCTGCTGTGCTAAACAATTATTACTAGTTAATCTTTTTTTTTCTAAATTGTTAATTTAAATCATCTCCCTTGTCCTTATTTAAATGTGTTACTTCTTGCCCTGCTAGCAGCAGATATTTAGGATGTTTTTCTTCCTTTGCCTTTGAAGTCACTTTTATGTATTTGAAGACTCTTATTGTATAGATATACAATATTATATGTTTTTTTTTTTCTCTAGATTAAACAATGCTGATTCAGCCACTATTTATGAGGAGTCTTATGAGAAGCAGCTGTGGGGAACTGGGGTTGTTTAGTCTGGAGAAGAGGAGGCTGAGGGGAGGCCTTATCGCTCTCTACAATTACCTGAAAGGAGGTTGTAGGGAGGTGGATGTTGCTGTCTCTTTTCCCAAGTAACAAGTGATGGGATGAGAGGAAATGGCCTCAAGTTGCACCAGGTTAAGTTTAGATTGGATATTAGGAAAGATTTCTTCACTGAAAGGGTTGTCAAGCATTGGAACAGGCTGCTCAGGGAAGTGGTTGGGTCACCATCCCTGAAGATATTTAAAAGATGAGTAGATGTGGTGCTTAGAGACATGGTTTAGTGGTGAGCTTGGCAGTGTTAGGTTTACAGTTGGACTCGATCTTAATGATTCTATGATTTGTCTGTGGGTTATATATCCAAGAGCTGTAAACACTCACATTGTTCTCTAGTCTTTATCCAAGCAGTCTACACTTGTGCCCAAAACAAAGCACAAGATTCCAGCAAAATAAAGCGAGAAAATAACTTCATGTGACAGTGCTGTTTCAGATTCAAATATAATGTTTGACTTATTTTGCAACAGCAAAGCTATTAGATTTCTCTCCAGTTTGGGATTCACTGTTACATCCCAACCTGATACTGCAGAACTTCTACCTTGATTAATAATTTCACATCCTGTATTTCTACTGTTGATCATTCTTCACAAAGTACAGAACTTTGTTTTGAAATGCATCCTAGTTTTACAAACTATTTACTCAATTTGTCAGTCATCTGAACCACCTTATAACATTATTGTAATCACTCTAAACTGGATAATGTTTAAAAATTTAATAAACTCACTCTCCATTCCATCATCCAAGTCATTAAGAAAATATTGAATAGTATCGAATCCGTAACAGAACTGTGAGGAATGTCATTTGATATGTTTTCCATTTTGTCAGCACACTGATCATTATTCATCCAGTACTGTTATCTGACCCATTTGCTCTGACCTTGTGTTAGCTTCCTCTAGTCAACACCTTCCTATCTTGCTTGAGTGATGGTATGTGACAAGATCTCCGACATCTTCTGCCTCTGCTTTAAGCAGACTGAAAAATTTATTTATGACTGTAACAGGCAGTCTTCTTCAGACAGGTATGTTCTTGCTTTACTGAGGAAAATACAGAAGTCTTATGAGCTATGGCTTGATATGAAAACTATCCCGACTTCTGTATATCTTGGGCTGTGACACAGACTTAAGATACTGGTGTTACCGAAGGGTTACAGAGACCAGAGGCGTGTCACATAGGTTTTCAACATCACCATTACAGTCATCTGACTCGGCATGTAGAATGAGATTTCAAGTACAGCACAAGTCATGTGCACCCTGAAATGTTCATCAGCCATGAACAACTTGCATTTTTTTTAATATTTTGCACACTGGAAAAATCTATTACATCAGAGACCTAAAAATGGCTACTGCCATTAGACCAGGCAGATGTCTTTTACTGACTTAGTTAAGACCTAGTTATTTCTCTCAACCAGAATTCATCTATTATTGTCAATAAAATAACAAAAAATCAGTGCAACACGGATAAGCAAATAAGTTAATTTTTTTAATGTCTATATGTTCACATGCAGATCAATTCAAATGGTATCACTATAGATAACATTGTTTTCTACAATTTTAATTTTTTGCACTGGTGTGTTTGCAATAATGACATACTGTTAATAATTTTTTTCTTCTCCAATATTAATGTTTTTTAAAAAGAAATAAGTTTTTAAAATTAAAGAAAAAAAAAGGAAGACAGTACAGAAAAATAAAGAATGTGAAATAATGGACACCTCAAGAGCTTGTTATAGCTCTGTGTAGAGAAACCTTAAAAATAGCCTTCCTTTTTGTGATGATGTTTGTGATGTATTTAGATCAGATGGACTATTTTACAAATTATTTCTGTTAGAGTTCCAAGTTATAAAACCAACGGCAGAAATTCAGGTCATCCATCATGCAGTGCACATGTATGACCACCCAAATAAAAGTATAAGTGACAGTTGTTGTAGGATGTCAAAACAATGATCTGAAGCTTTCCTGCAGTAAAAACACCACTAGGCAGACATGCATACTTCTGATTCTAAAGTTGAAAGGCAGTAGTAGTAGATACTTTAGCTTTAGAAATGTGATTGCCCAACAGTGCACAGAATTCCCTTGTCACAAACAAAGCAACAGAAAATAAGAAGGTTTATCCTTAAAGGCTGCAAAACATTTTTTTCAAGGCTCTGAAGTCCTCTCAGTTAAGCTGGGAATGGCGCTGGACACAGGTTTAGCACATTACCTGCCAGAATACTTCAACAGGTGAACAGGATTGGGAAAAGAAGAAAATTGTGAATAGAATAACAAAGGAGAGATTAGCATGGGGTTTTCTCCTGGGTATAATTTTGCACTCATTACTGTAATGACCAGTGCTGACACAGTGATTGTGACTTGTAGTAGAAAGCATGTTCAATAAAAGGTTTCATTTTGAAACACAGGAACACATTCAGAGTAGATGATAACCTATTCAACAGACACCCAGGAGGATGCTAAGCATCAGATACAGAATTTTATTTTTCAGTTATCTGCTTTAGATAACTTACATCCAATAACTTCAAGGGAGATGGCCAAGGACCTCTCTGGCTCCTTCATGCTGTTTTTCATCAAGTCTTGGAACACCAAGGGTCTGGAGCACTGAAAGGAGGCAAAAGCTGAAGCGCTGTAAACAGAGAGTTAGCAGCATGATCTCGACTGTCAATCCTAAACACAATAATATCATAACTGTTAAAATACAATTAATAAACTAATTAAAAGGGAGTTTAAAAGGAATTTGTTACTCCTTTTTAAGTTAGGGTTAACAAAAGGAATAGTTTGAAAACTTCGACTTCTGTGAAGTATTACACTGAGATTGATAAGCATTTTCACCAAGAATCCAAAATCTACCTAGAATAGTTTAAAAGCAAGGAAAGTGCTGTGTCTCAACATGCCACTGTAAGTTGGATCTTTATCAGTGACTTTTAGAGATTGGTCCTTGACTTCATGTACTGTACATCGTGCTGCTGACCTGGAAGAAAATCTAAAATTGCTCCTGAGAAAGTTAACAGAAGACATGAGTAATAAGCATGGTAAATAGTAGTGAGGATATGTTACAGAAAGAAACCAATAAGTATAATTACTTGATAAATCAGGCTGCAAGCCATTAATTTGGGCTTCAATGAAATCAACTGTAAAATTACCCATTTAGAAAGGAAGAATACAGAACCTGATTACAGCTTGGGGACCTCTATCCACATTAAAAATGGCTTGAGAAAGGTGTACTGAGACTATATTGATAATCAGCTGAACATTGGCTCCAGTACAATCATTTGACCAAAAGGCTAATGAAATTTTGATTGTGTATATAGGAGTTCATCAAAAAGAAAGTTACAAGCAGTAATCCAATCACGTTTTTAAATATCTATATGTGGAACAGAAATCTGATAACAAAGGAGCACCTCTGTTTTACAGAGACATGTGTAAGCAGATACAAATGCTTGAAATGAAACCTAAAGAAGCCTCGTCAATAAGTAGAGCACACACTATTAACAGCAAAGGCCATTCATCATTAGTGTAGTTTAACAAGTGCTGTGGTAGACAGCTGGAAATTTAAAAATCATTGGCTACTCTCCTAGTTTCTGCTGCAAGCAGAAGTTAATCAGGAAAATTAAATTCTTTGTTTTATGGGGGGACTTAGATTATACTGGTTTTCTCTGTCTTTGCCATGTACAAATATATATAACACAACTTTGTAAGTGCAAAACAGTCTATCATTATGCTTTAGACCTTCATTTTAATAGCAGACTTTGAGACCTCTGTACTCTGCTTTACAAAAAGGCAACCATTTTGTATTCAGCTCATACAGCTGAACAGTACAAAACCAGATTTTACTTTGATTTTGTCTTGTTTTGATGTTCTGTTGATGTAATGCAAACATGACTGTGACTAGGGTATCTCTGTTCTTAATGGGAAAATGTATCTTCCTATTGAAATACTAGAGAGTTCAATTATGGCTTTTGCTCTTAAATTTATACATAAATGTATAGGCATTACACAAAATATTCATAATGAGCCTTTGGAAATATACATACAGATGTTTTAGTCAGGACTGTGAACAGAAGTACAGTTCTTTTAAGATCTTTTACATACAAGAGGAGCAGCTCATAAAAGTTTCAGTGTATCATCTTTCCTTTGCAAACATCTGGGATCTTTCTTTTTAACAATATTAATGCTGTATTAAACTAATGTGTCTATTTAGATTATGATTCTGTTGACAGCTAGCTAGTTATCTATGGTAGTAATCTATAGTAATTGATACTAGAGCTGTATTTCATCTGAGGCAACAATAAGTGTTGATATAAACTAATTAGAAGAATTGCACTGGCAACTTATTAAAAAAAATCATCTCTGTTCTACCAGAAAGTTTTCTTGTAGAGTAGGCAGGTTGCAAACTTGTGCTGCTGATTATTGCTGTTATGGGTAAGAGATATTTTTACTCTATCTGAGGGATTTTTATGTCTCTCCTAAGTAAGACAAGTTCCTAATGTGATGCCATGAGAAGAAGGGAATCCATATGATTAACCTTCCAGAAAAGGAATGAGTGAACCAGTCCTTTCATGGCTCATGATGCCAGCAAGCTTAGTGGAAAACTGCTTTCAAGGGACAAACAACCTGCATCATTCAGTAACTGCCTTATGCTAGTTCTACGTCAAGCCTCAAAGAAAGGAAAAGACAGTAACACTTGATTGCCTTGTTCCTGAATGCACTATGAATACAGGCTGCTATCATCCAGAACAGGTATCACACAAATATCATCCAGAGTGTATCACCTGGTTTCATCACATTACCTTTGTTATCATCTGAAACATGTAGCTTATTCTAGACAGTGGAGGATATTCTAGAGTGTATCAACAAATTAATGCTAGGAGATGTTTTTTAGTAAATTGAACATTTATAAGGCCTTTTAATTACAAAAGAAAAAGACAGACACTAAGCTAATACAGAAATACTTGTGCAGTCTACCAGAAGCTGCCTGAATATATGCAAATATATGGTAATTAGCCAGTGTTCAGGGTACAACATTTTCAAGAGGTAGTAA
Source organism: Chlamydotis macqueenii (assembly GCF_036417535.1). Lineage (NCBI taxonomy): Eukaryota > Metazoa > Chordata > Aves > Otidiformes > Otididae > Chlamydotis > Chlamydotis macqueenii. Next base: position 12,340,684 of record NC_141556.1, on the reverse strand, counting down.
GGCATTTTTTTTTCATCTGATTAAGCAGTGAATATGCAATAGTAAAAGGTCAATTCAATGTGAGTCTCTCACATGATATTCTAATATCATCATGCTGATTTAAGTGGGTAGGCATCATTTAAAGTAGAAACTCATTTTCTCGATCATCATTTTCCATAATGTCTCACAACACGAGACACACATTCAGAGAGTAGAAGAAATGTAAGACACGACTTCAAGGCAGTTTTCATTTCAGACATAGTGAAATACTGAGAAAAGTCTCATCAGACACTTTCAATCTCTGTGCTGACAGCCTGAGTGACCTTGGAATAGCGCAGACTGAAGCATATGTAACAAAGGGCTATATGGTGAAATGCACCTGCCTTTGAGTTTGTATTTTGCAATTAAATATTATTCCTTCCATTTTGTAGGTGAGGAAGCTTGGGCAAGTAAATGACATGGCTATGTTCAACTAATGCCTTAGCAAGGCTAAAAACCAATGAAAAATCTTGACTTCCAAATATCTGCCCAAGACTGCATTTTTCTGGTCTCTCAGGATCTCCTGTCCTTTGTCTGCACGTTGCATAGAAAGTGCCTTACCTCTCCCTGCATGAAAGGGATATTTTCTGTAGTGTAGCTATTTTACAGTATATAGCTGTAGTTTGAAAGCAAGGGTCAGTTGAATGAGAGTCACACTTACATTAACCTCTTCTGCCTTTTTTTACAAGGCTGGTGCTGATCCCAGTGACCAAGATTTACATCTTTCTTCTTTATTTTTAATTGGTGTTACACCAGGTTTCACTTTTTGCTGTACTTTCTGTTTCCTTCTCCATCTCATTTCCCCATTACTACTACTCACCCTCTTGTTATTCCTATTTGCAAATATATAAAACGGGTCTGAGATTGCATCCAAGAGCTTCAGGAAGTCCTTTGAGCCTCCTCCACCAGTGGATGCATTCCCTAGAGTTGCCCTCTAGGAACTGCCTGGCCTTCCTATGCTAATGTACCCCTATCTCTACACATCTAGCTCGTTTGGGGTCTGTCCTTGCCTTTGAAATTCTAGACAGATAGTTCCTGTAGTGAGATATATATTGGAAAGTCATTGTTCATATTAGCAATTCTCACAGGGATGGGCTTAAACACGTAACTTCTGTCTTCTGGAATCAGGGTGTTAATAAAAAGAAAGCACATTTTACACATCGCGCTCAAACTGGGTATAAGAGAGTCAGAGTGAAGTGCTATGCAGTTGGCTACACCGTTAAGCTGAGCTCTGTGTATATGTGCAATGCAGTAGTGCAGTTTTAATGAGAAACTCCCCGAAAGTTATTACTGAGAAGGAAAGTATTGCTATGCAGCTTTATTGCCAGATCATATAATTCATCCTCTCTCCCTCGGCCTGAGTTAAGCACACAGTAGAAGCAGCCAAAAAAACCACTTCTCATTCCAGCAGTGTCTTTGAAATGGCTTTCTTATCTTGAAGGTTTGCTGCTTTAACTCTTTTGATCTATTTCTACACCTGTCTGATTTAGGGGGTTCACATGCATGGATCTGCCCCACCTATACAGGATTTTTTCCTCCCAATCCTCTCCCAGCACGGCACACGCTGGCCAGTTGCCAGCTCTGTTAGCTGACTTGGTCACTGCAGTATGTGATTTGCATTGGCGATTCTGCAGTATGAAGAAAATTTAAAAGCAGAACAGCAGCACTCAGATAACTGCTGGGGCAGTCATAGCTGTTGCTCAAATAATCTAGAGTTTTGTTTCTTAAGATGCTATCACACAATGGAAGTCAGCATCTTTGTCTGCGGTGGGGAAGGGAAAGCTGGTGGGTGATGCAGCTGATGAAGAGCCCAGAATGAAGAAAGAAAAATATGACAAAATTGATAGGGAAGAAAGGATGCAGATGCTGTCGTTTTAATTAATGAAGTAAAAGCTGTTAGAGATGCTCTAGTTAAAAACTGCTGAACAATTTCCAACAAATCACATCCTCAGCAACCTACTAGGTCTAGTGTGAGTGTGACAGGCACAGCTTCTCTTATGTTGGCCTGCAGCAAAGGAACTGCAGAGTGAAAGGGCAATGAATAGCCAACATTGCTCTGCTCAGGTAACTGATTACTGACTTCACTCTCTAACTCATTTCTTCATCTTGGGTTTGGGTTTGAGGGACTATCAATGTCTATGTCTTCAGCAATGCTGGTGCTGTGTCTTGCTAAGGACTATACATAGATACTCTGAATTCCTGTCCTCCTGACTCACTGCATGTTCTGGAGCAAGAAAAGCAATCTCAGTGTTTCAGTCCCCCCCACATCATTATCATTATCATGGTTTATTAGAACCTACACATCATTCACAGAGGTACTGTGGCAAATCATTAATATTTGAACAGAACTCTGGTAATAGCCAATGTTATCTACCTATTAAATATCTGTTTGACCTCCCAACAGAAATAAGAGGGACAAACAACTTAAGGAATTCCCTGTGGCAAGAATCTCCTTCATGAACTAAGATTCCCTTTTCACAAGCACTGCAGCTGTGACCAGATAATCAACTACCATAATTAAGTACATCATGATTTATACCAGGAAAGAATCTGGCCCAGATCCTTTTCTTTTCCAGAAATTCTACTAAGAAAAAATGGATCCCTTGTGCAAAATTTAGTATGTGCCATGTTCCCTAAAATCCTTACAATAGCTCTGCTTTCCCAACACGTCACCTAAAGTACCCTCAGCTTCTGCCCACGATGTTGCTTTATCAGCTGTCAGATGTGAAGCTACAGATCTGTTGACCAATAAGCTGACATAGATGTTTACAACACTACCTAATAATCCAGGTTTTCCACTCTAGGGGAGCTGATTTGAATTTTTCTCCTCTATAGAGCTACCACTTCCAATGAAATTTATGGGAACCTACAATTTTTGGGCTGTAAGCCCTAAAGTCAGGTTCAAAAATTCTCAGGAACTGACAGATGCATTGGCAAGACACAGAAAGACAGGCACTTTTGGGAACATCAATCCCTTGCAATATTTCCTGTTGTATCATGGGAAAGGAATGGCAATTCTCATTTTTCTGAAAGTTAATTTTTATCAAGAGTGCTGCTAAAGTTTCATTTATGTAATTTTTATGAAACAAAGAGTCTGACTAAGCTCCCTTCCCCCCTTAGACGAACAATCTGAATTACAGGTTTCTTGTACAGTCAGTAGTTCTCTGATTAATCCCAGAGCATTGCTATAAAATAGGAAGCTGCACTTAACATGAACAATAGGTATGTTGTGGTTTTGTTTAGTGAGGGGGGGTGCTAAGGTGATAGCTTCTGTAGGAAACTGCTAGAAGTCGCTCCCCTTTGTTCAGGGGACTCGGCCGGGCCTAGGGTGGACCCGCTGCTGGCCAAGGCTGAGCCAATTGGTAGCAGAATGTTCCGTAATAACACCTCTGCGATAACGTATTTAAGAAGGGGAAAACAGGAAAAAAAAAGAGGAGAGAAGATGTGAAGAAGCTGAGCGGGGGCAGAGGCGCAGAGGGGGAGGCGCAGGCCTCATGGGCCTTGCAGGCCTCACCCTCTGGCCTCTCACCAGGCGGCCGACTGGGCCCAACTCAGCCCGGCCCGGCTGCAAGAAGTGGAGAGGAGATGAGCTGGATGATGTGAAGAGATTCTGAGAGGCGTCTGCCAGCCTGTTGTGAAGACCTTTTCTTGTGAGAGAAACAGCTGCAGATGCCAAGGTCAGTTCAGAAGGAGAGGGAGGAGTAATGCGGCTCCTGGCCAAGATTCCCCTGCAACCTGTGGTGACGACCATGGTGGAGCAGGTTGTCCCCCTGCAGCCCATGGAGGTCCGCGGAGGAGCAGAGATCCACTTGGAGCCTGTGAAGGACCCCACATCAGGAGAGGTGAATGCCTGAAGGCAGCTGTGGCCCATGGAGGGCCCACTGGGACAGCCGTTCTGGAGAGACTGAACTCCGTGGAAGAGATGACCCACGCCAGAGCAGTTTCAGGAAGGACTGTGGCGCATGGGTGGGACTGCACAACAGAGCAGGGGAGGAATGTGAGGAGTTCGTCCCCCAACGATGAAGTAGCGGCGTAAAACAATGCATGATGAACTGACCGCAACCCCCATTCCCTCTCCCCACCCCCATGCCGCTCGGAAGGGGAGGTAGTATAGATAATGTTAAGCCTGGGAAGAAGGACGGGTGGAGGGAGGTTATCTTGTTCTCTGTCTCATTATCCTGCTGGTTTTAGTAATAAATGAATAGTTTTCCCCAAGTCAAGTCTGTTTTGCCCATAATGGTAACTTTAAGGATTTTCTCCCTGTCCTTATCTCAAACCTCGAGCCGTTTTTCTTATATTATCTCCCCCTATTCTCTCGGAGGGTGGCGGGAGTGAGAGAGAGACTGCGTAGTCTGGTCCCGATCAAGGCTGAACTACGACAAGGTAAAATAATTTTTAACAGAAACTTTCTAGTCTTTTTCTTTTATCACAGAAGAACAAAGAATAATCTAACTTTTTTTTTTTATAGATCACCCTTACATTTGCATCCATAAATTAGAAAAATGCTGTGATACAGCTAATAATCCTTAGGGAATTCATGCACTGCTGGCGAAGATTTTTCCTCACAAAAATCAGTCATTGGAAAGATAAATACTTTCATTAATGAGATATAAGGAGAAAAGTAAATTATTTTTTCTGTATCTCTACAATTAGGTTGGCTGAGCTGCCTGGATTAGATCCATGTAGGAGTCAGCACAATATTCAAAAGACAACAAAAAGGGGAAAATGTCCATAAACATGAACTAGAGCAGCTTAAACATCTTCCAAAATAAGATGCTTAGCTCAGAGTGTGACGGTAGGTAAACTAAGGGGTTTATCCTCTGATATACTGAATATTTCAAAGTGCTAGCATGCCAAGGACTCTGGACGAAATACAGTTGACCTCTATGGGTGGCTATGAAAAATGACAATACTGTGGATTCTCTGCTTGCAAATAAATTACTCCATCTCTCTAATCAGACTGGTCAGAAAAGCCTCTTCCAGTACTGAAATACAGGCTTGTACAGCTACTTTCTACTGGAGGAAAGGACCCTCACAACTTCTCTTGAGCTAAGAAATATACTTCCAGCAGCTGACTGAAAGAGATTTTGAAGCAAGCTCTGTTTCAGCAACTAATAACAGATCATCTTTAATTTGTATGGTATGGGCCTGTGTTACATATGAGTTACATGTGTGTCTTTTGCTTCACAAGTTGCATACACACAATTCATCAGACTTGCTAAAATGCATCAATTCCACAGGTTTTGCATTGCACCTCTTGTTGTCCTTTTCATCCATTGATGCCTCTGATGTTTAACTCCTGGTTTATGCACTTATCTGATGTTATTCCAGTGGGACTTATCCACTGAAACAATTATCTGTATCAAGCTAGTCTCTCTAGCATACAACACGTAGCCCCAGTTTACGCTACAGAATCACTACTTTGGCACTTGGCAACTCTGGCAGCATCAACATTGAGAACTTTGAAATGAAACCCAAAAAAGGTTGGGGCCTCGGTGTCACCAAGTGGTGCCCAGTGGAGTCCTGGCCAAGCAGAGTGACACAGTTAGTGTGTCTGGGAGGGAGCAGCCCAGAGCAGTGCAGACGTGAGCAGCTCTGGATTACCTGACCAAGGACAATTTCCAGGTGAAAATGTCTTTAGCAATAGACAAAGCACAACTTGCCTTATCTGGAGTATAACTTCACTGCCTTTAGTGTAAAGGCTGATCAGAGGTTTAAGAACAGGTTGTTGAATCATCAGGGTGTGAAGAGCTATGTGAAGCTTGAGGTCAGAGTTATCACAACCATGTAAATGCAGCTAAATCTAGTTTCAGAGGAGGAGGTTCTCTTAGCATAGTCAAGAGCTAGTGTAAAGCTTGCATAAGGCCAAGAAGAATGAGTTCCTCACCATGTTCCTCAGCACCCTGTTGCCACCCAGTACCAGGACAGTTGTGAAGCAGAAGGAAGCCCAGAGCCTTTTGCTGTGCATGGCAGGAGACTAAAGCCTGTGCTGGAGACAGGAATAGTGCTCTGATGTTTCTCCTCCTCCGCTCTGTCAAGCCAAAATTCACTCAGGCAGAGAGCTTCATCTTATAGCCATGATATTCTTCTGGCCCTGAAATTTCCTGCTTGGCCGAAACTTGTACTGTAGCCAAAGGAAGTTTTAGCACATGGAAAAGCTGCAGAATATGGGCCCAAGGCTTCAAATACATATTTATTATTCATGCAGGATTTATAATTGAAGTGGACATTCTGGCAACGTGATAATGATCTGGTTACAATTTTTATCACTGTTTCTCAGAGTTTCCAAAAGGCACAGAAATGTAAAATTTATCTCCTCCCTCCACATTCCACTGCAAAGCCTGTCAAGGCGTGTAAACCTCTGCGTGCCATTTCTGAGGGCTTGTTGTGGGAAGCTTCTTTGTTATCTCTGCCTTATGCCTGGGCCAAGAGATCTCCTGGCTATTAGCCTAAAACAGACTCAATGAATGGCAGATTTCTCTAAGCTTGCCAGGTACCCATTTTATGTCTGGTGCAGCCTTGTAACCTATCGAGACTTGTCTAAGGCATCTGCTACAGATGGGATTTTTGTCCGTGAAAAACTGAAGGACACCATTTTAACCATATGTTGTAGGTTGTCAATGATGTTCTAGGTCACGAGACCAAGAGTAAAAGGGAATTAAATAGGAAAAACATGTAAAAATAGTTTGCATTAGTGCCAGAGGACTATGAATATGTGTGTTTTGCATTGACTGTATTACTATTTGATAGCTTGGATTGGTTTTTGTGTCATTTTACTGACACCAAATCTCCATTTTTATGTAAATTGTTAACTGGGTTTAATTTTATTTATTATCAAGCTTTGTCTATTTGAAGTATCTGCAAATAGCAGGATTTTATTGCACTTTGATTTATAATTCTCCTTGAATAAAATAAGTGTATTTATTTTTCCCATCTTCCAAAAGGGGAAACAGGGGAGAAAGAGCTGGACAAAAATCTGAGGAGATCTTGGGGCACACTCAGGAGTCTTATGATTTTGGACCCATTACTTTTAATCACAAGCTCAGCATTTTATAAATTTAAAATTATATTTTTCTTTCTTATCTGATAAAGAAAACTCAAGTGTATGGGGAAAAAATCATTTATTTGAGCTACAATTGGAATTCTATGCTTTTTTTTATCAGCACATTGCCAGAGGGAATAAAAAATACCTGATAATCCATTTCCTCTTACAGTGAGTTTTTGATGACAGTGACATTTTCCTCTTTCTGTGTACAGGTGATTAGCTTTTCTTGTTATCTGTCTCATATTTTAATGGGAGGTTATAGCACTCCGTGGGACAGGGTTGCAGAGGTTCCAGCTTGGGTTTCCTCACCAGCTCTGCTGCTGGCTCGCTGCAAACAGGGACAGGGACACCAACTCTGGATTCAGAAGTGTTGAGTAGCGCAGAGAAGGCTTAAATCTGTGCAGCAAGCCTTGCTCAGTACTGCTTCTCAGCTCTTCCTTAGCCAAACCCAATGGCTACACATAAATGAACTCTATTAATTCCTGATCCAAGCTGGCATATTTGCAAGGTTTTGCACGCTCTGCTGGTTACTAGCTCAGACCTGTGCTACCTTAAATCTCTGTACGGTGCTCCACTGCATGAAATAGATTTGGCCTTAGCGATTGTGATTGATAAACTTCATTTGACGTGTCTCAGGTCATTTGCCTCTGGAACTGGGATTAGACCGATTTGTTTTGCAGGTGTGAATCAAAGCGCAAATGTCTGTAAAATCAGGAGTTTCAAAGGGAGGCCACAGCAAAGCCGCACTGGCTGTTTTAATAGCTTGCATTCATACACCTGCAATTTCTTCATCTACTCACGTGCTGAAATTTTCCATCCCTGAGATCACCCCTTGAAAAATCAGTATTTTGGAAAGTCTGAGGAAAACAGAATTTATATTCCAAAAATTAATTTCTGGAAATGAGATGGCCCTTTGGAAAAGAGTAGCAGTAGGGTGCCTCAGCAACGTGTAGGCTGGAACACCCAGTACATTATCTCGTGTCTTTCTGATTGTCAGAAATGAGGCTCCAGATTTAGACACCAAATTTAGGTGTTACAGAGGTGGTGACTATGCGTGTGATAGGTTTACACAATTACAGACAATAGAAATCGAATAAACATAGTGAATCCGGAGAGTGTTTCAGCTTCCCAATATAGGTGTCTGTTCTCAGAGAAGAAAAAGAACTCTCTACTAGCAATATTCAGCTGCCAAAACATCGGTGTCTAGCGTTAGTCAGACACTGTGGGCTAACCTCTGACTCCTGCTGCTGCTGCAGGATGTCTGTCTGGGATAAGGCCATATAGTCCAGCCCTGTGTAGATGTATCACAGTCTTTGGGGCATCTCAAATGGCATGAGATACCCATATTTAGGCAATTGAGTCATGTCTCATTGACTGCATCAACTAGATCTGTGTTAGCTGTACTGAGGGCTGATAAGTCTGGCTGGTCTGTAAATACCTATACTGTAGACACCTAAAAAATGAAGGTGGAGCTGGTTACCACTCTGGTTTCATGTGTATTTGTCATGAGTGTGTCAGCTGCAGTCAAAACAGGACAGCAATCTTGTGTCCAACAGCTGCCTGGCAACAGTTAGTGACGCTGGCTGGGAGTTAGTGCTGGTACACCATGACTGCATCATTCATCTTAATCTTCGCCGAGTTGAACGGAGGCCACAGATCGTGTATGATATTTCACCAGAATTCTCTAATACTGTGTACAAGTGCAGTGAGGGTCTCTTTTTTTTATTTTTCCAAGACATGTTTTCCTGTGGGTTTAAAACAGCGCAGCTGAAGGCTGTGTGACTTCTCAACAAGACTAATTAGTCTACAGGGAGCTCTGCCCCAAGACAGACATGCTGCTCCCAGCTCTGAACAATAACTTGGGCATGCCTTACTGGGTAGACAGCCCTACATGTGTAGGCATCCAAAGACTAGATTAGCCACCAGATCACACTGAGAACATATGCCTTATTGATAATCAAAATGTTTTTCTGATCCACTGCCTTCTAAAATTCAATGCTTCCTCCTGCAGGTTTGATGGAAATGTGAATTTGATGGTGAACATGTCTTATTAATGAACTTATTTTGCTCTACAGAACTTCTCTGACACGGTTTATCAGGTTCCCATATAGTGTGTTAAGGGCATTGCTGGACTGAGGTCTACAGTGCTAACACCACTTTCAGAAGCAGAGGGGGTTTCACTGGAGCTCTGACATCCATTTCTTTAGCAGGCATGACTCTGCTTAACTTACAAAAGCTGACAGCAGCTCTGAGTTGGGAAGATTGATTCTTGCTTCTTTATTCTTTAATTAACCTATCCTCTGCTGCACTCTGTAGTTAATATTAATGTGTTCTCCTTGAGCTCTGCTACTTACCCATCACACTATGTGATCCTCCATTGCCAAACAATTAAAATATCCCTTTCTCTTTTTTTGCTTTTAATTAACTTACTGACTATATTTTATGAGATGGAGTAATTTTATTTTACAGAATCTAAGTATTAAAATGTATTAATGTGGTGAAAGTGAGCAAATATTTGGAATATAAAAAGTGTCTCTGTGGTTGTTCACATAGAAAATCCAAATATTTGCTTAGCTCTAAAATGAATTAACAGAAATTGCGTAGTTTGCCTTCTGCTGCTTAAGCTAAATGTTTCTGACAGATGAGTGAAAATTGCAGAGAAACCATATGCGTTATTTTAAAATGATAGTTTATGGAAAAGCAGCCAACATCATCAAAATTCTAATCTGAGTCAATTTTTTTTCTATTTTTTTTTTCTAAAAACCTTAAAAAGATATCCTCAAAATCTTCCATTCATATTGAGTGTTTTACCAGAAATTGATAAATATTTTTTAAATGTGTTACAGGAATTTCAAAAAGAATAAAAATTCAATTATTTAAATCCTTATAGAATGAAAAGAACTTTCAAATTTAAAATTTTCCTGTATCCAGAGAGGCTGTTTTTTCAAGGTATGCCTAAATACTTGTTATTAGTTGTACCTTGCCTTTGTAGTGCACTACACTTAAAAGGAAGTATTTAGTTATCAGAAATAAATTAAAAATCCAAATATTTATTGTAATTTGACACATTTGAAAATCTATCTAGAAAGACTGAAAAACAACTAAAACTTTATAGGAAATGAATTGAATTTTGAATGCGTAGATGCCTAAAAATGCAAAAAGAGTAAACCAAAAGATCTAATTCTTCTCTGTATATAACATGTTAGTAAAATATTCTTATTCTTAGCCGCATGCTCCAATTGCACTGAATAAATACATAATCTGACCATGAAAGTGAAGCAGAATCTATTAGACTTTTGGTGGAATTATGTTTTTGTTTAATAGCTATTGAGTTTGTGACAATTTTATGCCTTGTAAATAAATAAATCAATGTCAAATTTTTAGTTCTGTAAAACTAGATATTAAAGCAAAATATTAATTACATGCAAATCAAAGTATATTGCCAGCTTTAGATGGCAGAACATAGGCACAGCGTAAGACAAAAGATAGTAGGGCCTGACAAGTTTATTAACTGGCTTAGGGCTGCAGTTCCATGTCTGTCACCTGAAGAAATCTCTGCCAGTTTGTACAGTGCAGGCACTGAAATGCTGGCAGTCTGAAAGGACATGTATATAACAGTACCTTCAATATCTGCTATTATTGTAATGTCAGACAATGCACTGTCTTTAGGCACTTGCCACTTGCAAAAGAACTGTACCTGAGCACTAAGCCCTAGGGAAATGACTTAAATAACTGAATAACTCGTTCTTACTGTACTGTGTTAGACACATTGATGACAACCATTTGCAAGAGTTAAATGAAGTTCAACCAGTGATGCCTCTGGTTTTAACCTCAGTGTATAAGAAATCCAGTTGCTTTATAACAGAGATTCCATAAAAAAGGTGATTTCAGAACTTTAGATTTCATTTACTAGTAAGCAGAAGCAGAGGTGGAAGCTGAGACCCATTCACACAGGGTCTACCAACACCAGGCCACTGAATGAATGACACATAAATCTTACACTCCATTTGTTTGCAACCAGATTGATCAGGAAATAGAACTCTTCCTTCCAGAGGAGTTAATATTTAGTTTTGCCCTCTCAGGGTTTTGAGCTGTATTAATGCTTTGTACATCTTCATGAAGCCAGTGGAGTTACTCTAGGGATTCATCAGATCATCTCTGCCCCTGAGATTGTGGAGGAAAAATTAAATATGAAATGTGAAATACAGCTTTTCCCACTGATTTTTCGATTAATAGAATCAAACTCCTGTTTATGATATACCTCAACAATAACTGAGTGAGTTGATTTCTACCTGTGATACCCAGGAATCATCAGTAATCTTGTCATGAAAAGTGCTTATTACAGTATCTTTCGCCTGCAATCTGGTGGACATTTGCGTTCAACTTAACTATACTTTTCCCCTTGCTCGTAATTATTTGTCAGCGCACTGTAGTCCATTAAAGATGTGTGAGAATTTGATTCACAGCTTGGATCTCATATTATATTAGCACTGGGCAGGTTAAACCTTACAGGGCAAAGAGAGCAAGTGCTTGGTTTACAGATAATTGAACTGCTTGTTATCATCAAGACTGATCCATATAAGTTGCTGCAGAAAGCAATTAAATACTGCAGTAATAGGAAGGGTGTGATTTTAGATGAACTTTTAATTCTAGTTGGAAATGTCTTAAATCTTAATGAAGTTCTAGGATTAGCTGTACCTTCCCATTTCCATTCTCAAGCCATTCTTTCTGAGTGACAGACTCACCCCTAGATGTCTGTTAGAGTGGAATTCTCTCATCTATTCAAATGTCTGTCATCTTCTCATGTTCAAATACCCAAATCACAGGACTTTTCTCTGCTATTTGAGATCATGACAGACACCAGTTGACTTGGCTCCATGGCATTCATGTAGTGGTCAGGATAAAGGGTAACCCTTTGGATGAAGGTATAACTCATGTATTTATATCACACAAGGGAAAAAAAAAATAAGACAGAAGAAAATATCTACACAGCTAAATTTCATCCCTCCCTTGGAAAGCTTAGAAATCTCCCCTTTGACCCACTTGTTCCTTTGGGACTTGGGACACAGCATAGGAGACATTCTTCAAGCTCTTGGTCTAATTCTCAAGTGCTGACCATGCACTGCCTGGTTTCTTGAAAGTGGAATCTTGAATATATAATAATATGAAATAATTTGGTACAAGCTTAACATTCACTACCTGACACTGCTTTAAGGGGTGACTTACTTGTGCCAACACATAACCAGAGACTATGGCACTTACCAGAGCTGTCTAATTACAACAGCAAAAGCCATCCAAAGACAGACAAAAGGCAGAAACATGTAGAACTGAGAGTAAACTTATTCACAGTCTTAAACAGGCCAGCAGGCTCATACACCCGATGTTACCATCAATCCGATCAAGCAGGCTCATTGGATTGTTCCACTTAACAGATGAAGTACCATAGTAGATGAATTTGCCCAAAGCATGTATACTCTGAAGAACATTATTGTTCTTTACCAGTTTAGTGTGAAACTCACTAAACGGCTACTTTAAACCTAATTTACTCTAATCAGTAACACTGTTTTGAAAGTTTTCTCTTAACAATTTGCTGATAAGAAACAAGACAGTAACTGCAAACTGAGATACGTGCAAAATATTTTTATACAATACTTCTTCCACTCCTATTTTTGCCCATTTTAATGATACATAAACTTTACTCCTGTCCTGCCTGGGGACTTTGGGAAGATCCTTACAAGTCATAACAAATGACACTTCAAACAAATTATCATTATCAAAAGATTTGTTTGTTTCGAAGGAGGCCAGCACAGAGAAGAGAAAGGATAAAAAAATCATTTTTCAGTGAGTCCTCTATCTCCAAATATTTCACAACTACCATTAAAGATATTTGTTGTCTCTATGAAATCTGTCCATGTGCATTTTTCAGTGTTGCCTTGAACCCAGTGAAAGCTGTTCATCCTCTTTCTTGTGATTTGGTTTTAAAACTTTTGAAAATGCTTGCAATAGCTGTCCAAATGTATTGTTCCAATCTGTTGAAAACTGGCTTACAAAGTATCATCTGGTTGTGCAATAACCATTGCCAATTCATGGAGTTTGGATCCTAAACCAGTGTTTGCTAGTTTGGACCGCACTTCCCTTTAGACATGAAGTATTACCTCAGACCACCATAAATTTACTGAATGCAAACTGAAGCTATAATCATTGATAGCCATCAGGTGTACCACAGGATAAGGCTATATTTTTTTCTTGTAAACTCTCAAGATAGGTAGGTAGTAGATGTAGATAGATCTATCTATCTATCTGCGTACAAAGATATATAGGAAATGTTTACCTGTATTCATTTGTATCCACAAGTCAGTATTTGCCTAGAATATGGTATAGCATACAGAATATATACAGAATATATAGAATATAGGTAGCATACAGAGCTATCTGCCAGCTATTTACAAACCTTATGTGGATCATCCTTGGAATACAATGTCACAGGTATCATTTGCACTAAACACTGTTCTTTGCAACTCAAGCACCCATCCAAAAATTGTGTAGAAGTTATCTGTATGCAAAGCTTTGCACTTCACGCCTGATTCCTTCTCCACTGTCGCTTGGAGGCATCTACAAGTATTTGTGTTGTTTCTTGTGGCAGATAAGTGATTCTGGTAGCTTTTGCTTTAAAGACTGAAATGTTGCACCAGAGTCGTATTGATTTGATTATTTTAGATATGATCTGACAGAGCTCGGGAACTTAATCTCTTTTAGCTCTTTCTGAAGAGACATTTTGTGAGCAGACTTATAAGAAAAAAAAAGTAAGAGGAAGTTGCAGCACATGGCAGTTATGCTAAAATTCTGCTTCTGAAGGCACTGGAAACCAGTCTAACCAACAAAATTGCAAAACTTGTTTATGAAAAATAGCCATACTACACGTCTCACATGTTCTCCATAGGTGCATAGTTAAGATAAAGGGAAAAAAAAAATTAATTGTGCTACTCTTGCCTTGCAGCCTAAGAAGATTTCGAGTGTAGGTTACAAAAACAAGTGGGAATTATGGGACAGAGGATCTGCACTGAGACACTCTGTTCTGAATCATGGTATGCTAATTTGAAACTACCAAGTTCAGTGGCTTATCCTCCAAGAATTTCAAGAAAATTCTGACAGAGGAGATATAGAGGTAAAAAAAAGGGTTATCTGCCATCACATGAAAAGTAAATTTAGTACAAAGTTTTTGAGACTTGCTAGTGGTGGAAATAAAGAGAGCCAAGCTGCCAGCTAGTCTAAACTGGACTCAAATCAGTGCTCCATCACTATGTGTGACAGTGAGATAGTTCAAAGCAAGATACAAATCTCCCCACATCTCATTTTCAAAGAACATCTGTAACCAGAAAACATCTTCCTGACCCACTCATTTTGGAATATGCTAGTCTGTGACTTTCTCCATAATGTTAGTAAATCGATGGAAGAAGCCAGGAACTGGTCCTCACGTTTCTGGCTGGGATTTCCTAGATTGAAAGACACGCATATGTTTTGCAAAGATGCCTTCTGTGTGAGAGTGAGCCAGATGTGCTGTGGACCGGTTGAACTCACAGCACAAAACCAGATAAATTGTAAATTCTGTACAAATGGCCCAAATCTTGTTCTCCTATTTTAAGAACATTTCCAGGGGAGAGAGGCTGTTATGCCTGCTGGTCCCATCCAGGAGTCAGGACTTTACTCAACCATCACTTCCCACCAGATCTGCTCTGGCAAGGTAATTGTTCTGTGTCTGTTCTGAGGCAGACTGGCAGCAAGCTCTCTATTCGTGATCAAGTAGAGTGTGGAGCAAAGATTTCCTTACCTCTTCCTTCCTTAGACCTGCTGGCAATGTGGCAGAGCTTTGAGGATAAGTTCCACATGAAGAATGAGGCAGGAGTACCTGCCCACAGTTCAGCAGTTCACACATTCTGATTCCTCTGTGGAAGTGCTTCATCTGGACTTCAATGGTTAGACTGTATTTTAATACCATTTCTCCCATTTTGCCTTGTGAAGCAGATATCACCAGGGATGATATTCTTATTTTTCATTTCAGTAGCAAAATCACTTAAAATCCTTTGAAAGACTTTTGGCAAAGCAGAAGAGTCCCCAAAATAATTTGAAGAGAGATTAATAAGAAACTGAATGGAAACATTGGGATATAATTTTGTTGTTCACGAAAGACAACATCAAGTATCCATTTTACACAAAGCAACCAAGAAATGATTACCTAGATTCTGACATCTTTACTGCAATAGTGATACTTAATCTTGTAAGTAGCTACTTCAAAAAAAAAAATTAAACTAAGTCTAGAGATCTTAGTGTAAAAAGAAGTTACAGTATTTGAACTTAACACAATTTGTGTAATTTTTTTTGAGTATATGGATCAATGAATCATAATGATATTTTTCTTACAAATCTTCGTTTAATCAATATTTTGGCTCTTTGAAGAAAAGTTGATCAACCCCAAGATCAAGTAGGGGAAGATATTGGTCATTTAAAACACATACTGATGAAACTAATGATTTATAATGAACTATAAAAATCTCTGTTTGGAATATTAACTAAAGGAATATGGCTTTATTTTGTGTATTATCCCAGAACCCACTTTAACAAAAAATACGACAGTGATCTGTTAGATGTCTTAAACATGTAATCAGCATTAGTAAGGAGATCTTACACAGCATAGATTGTGGACATTATTATCCTTTCTTGATTTGGGATATTTTGGTGGGCTAAAGCTAACAAATTGTGTCTATATCCAAGACTGAGACCCCCAAATACCTCTCATGAACCTCTCTGAGAGCTGAAACATTATACAAAGCTATTGACACGGGTGGACTCAGATGTCTTTTCGGGGGTAATAATTTTTCAGTGTTGACTCTACAGAGAATTTGGCTTCCAACTTGATCTGCTCTGGATTTCACTGGAGGTAGATGACTGAGCTAACTGATGTCAGCTGTTCTCCCTAAATGATACAACTCCATATAAGAAGCTTGTGGTACCTTTTTACCTGTAGATATGGCTAAAATGCCATATTTTCTCTTAGTTATTCTGCCTGAATTTCACACGTCAGATTTTCATTATATTCTGGATCTGTTGTCTAGGTAATGACAGACTGTTATAACAAAAATATTTGTTGGCGGCCTATCTTGTAATAACCAGGCACTTTCACATTAATTGCGGAATGTGGCACTGGAGATGTCCAAGACGCATCAAAAGGATTTGAGACAACTGCAGATTTTGTACATAATTTTCAGCTTGATTGTTGAAATTTAAGTTCTTAAATTCCTGCACAGGAACTGCAATATAAATGGCTTTGTTTTCCAAGGAATTTATACAACTAGCTTGGAATCTCCTTTGAGGAGTCCACCCATGCTTATGTGTGAGATTTAGGTGTGTACCTCTGACAACTCTGATGAAAGCTTATTTTGGTGGACTAACTTTGAGCATAGTGATAACTTCCTTAAGACAGAAGAATGATGTCAGATCTAACATGTTTCATGTCAAAAGAGCAAAACCCATCTGTTTGTCTTCCTCTTCCCACAATGGCACTAACAATCAATATCACATCCCCACTCTTCTCACATCTCAAGAGGAACTGTGAATGGGGACTTCTGCTTCCCACTGATCAGTGAGAAGAGAAGAAACTTTTGTGAACAATTCACCCACCTCTGTTCCCTGGCACTTCCCAAGCACATAGCACGCACCTGAAAATGAAGGTGACAGGTGTGGCATAGCCACGGTATACCTAGTGATTATATTTCAGCTGGATGGCTCTATTTCTCCTTAGAACCCAAAGGAATTGCTGTGACAGAATTTGCTATGTACAATACTAGGGAACTTCTCCATACCAATCAATCTAAGTGCAATTTATGTGCAAGAACCATGAAATGAAGCTAAGTTATTCCGGCACCTAATAAGTGAATGAGATGACATCTTCCTCTGATTGAAAGCCCACAACTCTTTAATTATAGAGCATTGGGCCAAACCCATCTTAATTTCATGCATTTTTAGGTTGACCATAATGGGTTTTCTTGTTCTTATTTGGATTAAATTTTCAGCTTGCTTCTTCATTCTGAACCCCTTGCAAAGACTTTAACTGATCTACCAGCACAAACATCACTCTCAGTCACCTCTGTAAAAGCATGGCAGAAAACAGCCTAACCTCCTTCTGATCAGGGGGAAGAGATGATGTTTCTAACCAAAAGGGAGGGTAAACGATTTAAATTATTTGTTATATAATCTCAGTTTCTACAGCTTGGATGCTAGCTGTACGTGAATTGCTAATACGGATTGATGTCATTATTTGTATTGCTGCTTTTCTTCTCAAAAGAAGTTTTCAGATGCAAAGAATGGTCTGGATCTTCAAAGACAGGTCCTAAATTTTTCAGGTAATTTGTTGTTCTGACAATTACCTTGGTATTTCCAGAAGTCCTTGCATAAATCAGTAAGTGAAAAGACCCCCAAAATCAGTTTTTGCGCTACTCAGGACAATACCATTCAATGAATTTCCTTGCTTATTGTGCCTGCAGAATGTCCATCCCTGACAAACCATCAGTATCACACCAGCCATTTTGCTGTGTTGACAGCTCGCTTCCGATGTACAGTGAGGGACACTGAATGAATCAAAACAATTGGGAAGTGTGACAATGACATCACTCTGTTAAGAAGATACAGTTTGGAGGACATAACTGAGGTGACATGTTTTAGTCATCAGAGTAGCAATATTTTTGTTGACAAGAACATTTTATATTAGCCTGAAAAAAACATTCTTTACTACAGGTCAGATTATACTGAAGTGGGAAATGGTGCAAATTCAAGACGGATCACTCATCTTTAATAATTAACATCTGAATTTAAAAGCAAAATTTTGCTATGATTCTAACAGTATTTTCCCTTTCTTTTTCCTTTTTGCATTGAGGTGATGTTTTATAGTTCTTATTATTAGAAAGTACCTGGCTTCTCATGAGCAATATTGACTCATTTTTTGTTCCCTTATGAAGGTGCTAACTTTTCATCCAGAAAGAATTTAGAAAGGAAGCAAATCTTCCACTGAATTTTTGGATGGGTTTACTTACAAAATTAAAAATAAATGAAAACATTCAGAATCCAATTTGAAGTCTGCTCTCTCAGTAAAATGCACAGAGATCCATGCTGGCAACTTCTATTAATACTAATGGAAGTTATTAGGTATGTCTTCCCCCGGCGTTGATGGGAGAATTTCCTGCAAAGCAGGTGGAAGTGAATGATTCTCCTGTGATATAGCTTCTGGAAATCTGAATTAGCTATGGCTATGAACATTATGAAGGAAAATGAAAAAGACTGCTTCCAGAGGATGCTGTGGAAAGGTGGTAGAAGTTACAAAATCAATGGATGTGGCAGCATATTAGATAAAAAAATTACTTTGGCTCTTATTTGTGTTGCTGTAGGCGTTGTCTTTGATAAATAGCTCTTGTAAATCAGGGGGAATGTTGTACCATCCCATCCAAGATGAAAAAGTTGAAGTGCTCCTGATGAACTTTATAAATGCCAGCTAGCAGATGCACCTGGGGGCTGTTAACATTTGTACACTTTATTATACAAATGAAACACAGAAATCAAATTGGTAGAACTTCTGGTGCCCAGAGAGGAGCACCAGCCTCCACTTCCTGCTGAAGGAAGATGTATTTCTGGCATATTATTAATAAGAATAAGCTTAAATAAATTGTACATAAATTGACAGAGGAATTTTGAAGGTAATTCTGCGTATTGTCTCTAGAGCTGGGTGAATCATTTGTGTGCAGCTATTCAGCAAGTCTTGTTCACCACTTTATCACAGGTTTTCAGGAACTTGATTTGCTTTGTAGTAATTTGTTCATGCACAGGTTTATTCATTTTATCAAAACAGAAATGCCTACGTGCTATGTTGTATTGTGACTATGACCTGACTTCCCAGCTGATTCAGGCTTTTATGTCTCTGTCCTGGCTACCCTTAAAAGTGTAGGCAAGTGATGAAAAACAACTTCTTTAATAAGAACAAATTAAATGAGAAATTACATTTTAATGTGAATAGAAAGTAATTAAATAAAATCAAAAGGCAGGTGCAGAGCCCCCAACTCCACAGGCTACTGGAGAAGCCATCACATCTCTGGGGTGGGGGAAGGAGACAAGGGTGGGGGGTGCCAGATGCAGGGATGGGGATGGACGTAAACATGACGAAAAATGCCCCAGGTCTACAGACCTGTCCTAGGAGGCCACCAAGGGGCCCTATGCAATCCCGGGCCAGGGCAGAGCAGAACCCAAGACTCCTCAGGGCCCTGCTTGCAGCTGCCCAGCATGGGCAGTGTGTCCCGACAAAGTGGACCTCCAGGACAAAATAACAACAGCTGAAGAACATGTGCGGGGCTAGGAAAGAAAAGCCCCAAGAGGATCCCCAGAAGAGACTATGTGAGCCTGAAGAACTGTCTGATGGACCCATGAATCACAAACTGCACTTCCAGCAAAGTTTCACATGGAGGGCGAGTGGTGGGATTACTCTGCCCATGGCTGGAGAGAGCTCACAGCGCCTGTGAGACCATTATGGGGTGCAGTCCTTGGGCCAGTGATGACCTTGTAGAGAGCTTCAAAACTCTGGAGCAGACTGACAGAAGAGGGAGAAGAAGACGTGTGACAGCAGGCGCCTGCTGAGCAGGAGTCATTAGAGAGGCTGGTGAAGGTCATTGTGGGGAGCAGAGGTCAGAGAGCCTCCACAGCCTGCTGGGGCTTTGCCAGTCCCTGTTTGCCCCACAGCATGTCCCACTTCTGCCCAAACCTTCTCCTGTGCTGGGGCAGACCAGGAGCATCCATTTTTGAGCCCCTCCCCACACCTACTGGGTTTTTCTTAGGAGTGTACTAGTTTTGGATATGTCTTATTGTACCCTTCAGGACCTGATGGTGATTAATCTTTCTACCTTGTCCCACTGCTGTGAGTCATTAGGATTTAGTCAGTGTATCTGCTTCATATCTGTCTGTTCAGCGAAACTGCAGGTAGATGTGTGCTTGACAACCTGCTACTGAAGGCCTCAACAACACATCTAATTTTTACAGCCCTTCTGTTGGTATTTGGCATCCATGTGTTCACATTCTCTCTCCACTCACATCAATAAAACATTTTTCCTACAATTTTCCAAAGGCCTAGAAGATTCCCAGGTTTCTATTTCCTAACATATTGTAGGTACCTGCTGGCAAGAAAATGACAGCTACCTATAATGATTCCTAAGTTTTCTTCTCAAAAGTCACCAGACCTGTGGTGTTCCCCCTCAAAATACAGAAGTGGTAAACTTTCAATTTTTCTAATGCAGAATCACAAATTAATATCACATTTCATTTCCTTCGATACAATAACTTTGTCTATAAATTCTGACACTGTCTTCACAAATGTCTATTTTACTGGATTCTCATGAGCTTTATGGTGTGCCTCCTCGCTTTCTCATTGCACATTACCCACCTTACATTATCCCTTCTTATCCAAGAAAATCTGGAAAAAAAGGTTTGAGAGGAAGAGACACTTGACATTGACAGAACAGACAGAAAGAAATCTTGAGTAACAGAAAAAATTCTCTCTTTCACTTTTAAATAATATTCTAAATAAACTCTAATTCTAAATAAACTCTAATAATAACTCTAAAAAGAGTTACAATACTCTTCCACCAACTCTCCTACTACATATTATCAAGGGCTACATCACATTTATAGCTCCAGATACTGGAGTTTGCACAGAAGTAAAATAAATAAGTAGTTAAAATGTGTTCCATAAGACTCTGCATGTCCCTACTACATCTCTTGCATCCTGACAGACTAGAAGAAAGCTTGAGAGCAGTGATATCTGCCAAACCATTAAGAAAATTCCATTTTGCAGGACTGTGCCACCTCAGTACAATTTTACAAATCAAGTACACAGATAAAGGAAAATATCGTCCTGAGGCACCAATGTGACAAGACTAATGCAAAGTTTCTTATTCTTATTCCCTTACTGACCTCACACACGTTCTTCTGCTGTTGGCATTTTGTACTGGATTTCCACTTTGATGGGCCCGTGTTCACCATGCAGGGTAGCCGCCAGCAGAACCCCAAGGCTGCCCCAGCAGCACTGCACGTTCCTGTTTGTGCCACTCTCATATATATACACTATAATACACTATAATTATATACACTATAATACACATACATAAGAATATATATAAGCTGTATCTATGTATAAATAAACTAAATACGTATTTATGTATATTTGTATAGTTTTTAATATATGTATTTGCATAGAGAAAGAAAATAAATGTGAATGTCTAAAGTGACATATTTTAGGTAGGAGAAATTCCCAATGCAAAGGAAAGTAGCCGAAAACAAGAGGGTACTGAGCTCATATGGGTTTATTTGTTCCAGAAAATAGCAACCAGCCAATCACAGACCAACAGGAGACCACATGGGTTATGATGTCATAGGGTGGCACCCACGGGCTAATGGTGGGTGGGGTTTCCCACCCTGAAGTATTTCTGGGTATAGTGGGTGGAGCATCTGGTCCTCCCAGCCAATCACAGGCCTGCCTGAGAGCAACAGGGTATGAAGTTTTACAAAATGGTGCCCCAGGGCAGGAAGAGGTCGGGTGAACAAACCACATGACTGGCTGAGGGGTGGTACTTCTGGGAAGCACAGCCAGAGGTTAGGTGTTTCTGGGAGGACAGAGCAGGTAGCTGCTGTGCTGGTACTGTGGGGTTGGTATGTCCCACCATGCTCCAGGCACCACACGGAAAGAGGTCGGTCAGCACCCAGGGAGTTACAGGACCTCAAGGGAGAGAAAGGGGTGGCAGGAGCTGCCACTCTGGGGCACCACATCTGGGTTCTGGCAGCCCCAGCCCATGGGCAGGCTGAGGCCTCCTCATCCGCCTGCCATGGTGGCTTCTCCACAGGAGGCCATCCTCCAGAGAGTGTGAGCTGCCAACTGCTCTGCTGAGTCCCCATGCATAAGTAAAATCACTTTTTCAACTCCTTTTTACTCGAGATGGAAAGTATTGAAGATTAAAACATTTCCAATAAGATTTTCTGTAACTGAATTTTCTTTAATGATTTTTATTTAAAGTAATTTCCTAAAATGGGCTCAAGCACAGACTTCGTTCTTTTCTGGGAAGAAAAAAAAAAAAAACAAAAAACAAACAAACAACCTAGATTTGGACAAGTCCCAAGACATATACAAGTGCAGTATCCACCCTGCTGCCTTCACTGTTCCAACTCTCTACTCACACGAGTGGAAAATAACTCTGTCCCATAGCTGTAAGAACACAGCTTCCTCTTCTTCCATGGGAGCACAGGGTATGCTGACAGCTGGTACGGGGTCACCCAGGCACGTCCACTCCTGGAGGCTACTCCTGTGCACCTGGCGCCATGTGCTGTGCGTCTCTCCATTCACTCCTCTATTGACATCCTTTTTTTTCCCATGTCACAGTCATTGGAATTTTTTCAAGTCTTCCCAGCTTCTTGCTTTGTGTATACTGCACAAATGAGTTTACGCCAGGTAAAGACCAGAGAAGCTACATCACACATCCCTCTATGCGTGAACTGCATATTTTGCCATTGGAAGGGAACAAATCTCGTTTTTCACATTCAGAACCATCAGCTGGAAATTCTCTAAATCCAAATTCCTCAAGTTCCCAGGCCACACAAGACAACTTTTCTTAAAATGTCAAAGATGCTTCTTGATTAAGAAACCAAGTTTAGAGCTTCCTGCCTAGCACGACCCTCAAGGGTGATTTTAGGAAGTCGTTTAAGTTCTCTGTAACTTAGTTCTTTTTTTTTATAAACTGGGGAAACATCTTTCCCATGAACATGAAGATTTTCAGCTTCAGAGGACCAAGATCTCTTATTAGGGTGCTACAAAACACCCTATGGAATAAATATTCATAATCAATTGGGATTTCTAGGTGCTGCAATAGATATAAAGAAAAATTGCAGCACATTGTACTCTGGGAACAAATTGTATAAAGGAGAAGAATTATAGCACAATCCCTCTGTTGTAACAGTTCACATCTGTCTATGCTCTGAAAGCAGAGAAAACTATGAATCATTGTTTGAGGTGAGCAAAGTCACCTATGTTTGCTTTCTTCAAAAAGAAAAATAGTCCCCATACATTTGAGGACACACAGATATTTACTGTTTTGGGCTTCTGTAGAAATTATCAACTCCCATTGTTAGTAGAACTCGATTTCTGTGCAAAACAGAAAGTTGGTGACATTTCCCTTGCAATGACACTTGGAAGAAATGTTGCTGGGTTGCATAGCAATGTGTTCCAGGACACCTAGAGATGAAGATGAGTTATAAGAGAGACGAGTTATCAGCAGGAAAACAAGGACTGAAAAACAGGAAGGGAGATTAAGTCCTGTCCTTACCAAGACAATATGTGTTAGCTAACAGAAGTTCACATCCTAGTATGGATTTGTGGTGTTTGCATACACTCACTCACAAGCTTAACACTGGGACAGACCCCGAGGTTTATTGAAGCCTCACATCAGACTAGCAGCGTAGCCAACAGGTACTGTTACTAACAACTTCCTCTAGGTAGACATGGCTTAAAAATACAATAATGTGAGGTGTTCACTGTCCCTGACTTTGACTGACATAAACTGGACACAGGATTTCTGTGGCTTGGGAGACTGGGCTCAGTTCACTTTTTCAATCTTCTGTAATTAGGACTAATGTTAGATAATGAAGTTGTCCAGACTCAGGAACTCCTCAGCAATTTTTTTCAGTTTTAGAATAGGAAGAATGAGAGCTGCTGGGGATCAGCTGTGAATGTGCTATTGATTTCTCTCCTACTGTTACCCAGAATGAGAAATGCCTTGTAAAGCATTCTCATTTAGTTGGAAATCAGAGCTTTTCCAGCAAAGTGCAACAGCACCACCAGAATGCTTCCTCACGAGGGAGGGTACGTTCTGCCAGCGATTTTTTTTGGTCAGCCACACCAGTGAACTGATACAGAGCTTTGTACTTTTCAACCTTACCTAGACTAACTCACTGGATTTGTAGCCAGTAATATTAATACTATATGGATGCCACCAGAGGCGTGGAGCCAAGCCACAGAGGAGTAGCATTTGTCTGCAGTGGCACGTGGCAGTCATCCATGGCAGGCTTCTCGCTTGGCAGCATCAGGCAGCATCAGACGGGCTGCATTTCCTTGGGAATTCCCACGAGGCAGCAAAGCAGATGGGGGATAGTTAAGCCATGCAGTACTTAAGTTTGAGCTATGCCTGTTACCAAGCATCTTGGAGTATTTCCAATTTGAAGTGTTCTTTTGGGAGATTGGCGGGAGGATGGGATTGTGATTCCCTAAATAGTCAAAGATTTCACGGGGAACAAACATCTCACTTTGTGACCCGCGCTACCGTTTCAGCCTCTTAGCAAACAAAGGTGTAGGTGTCCAAAGTTTTGGACACTGCTCCAAGTGGTTTTACCATTTCAAGGGAATATGTTGAAGTAGGAAATAAAATAACACAATTTCACTATGTTTCAAATCAGAAACATAACGTACTTTTAGGTTTAAAGACAGAACTCTACATCAAATTTGTATGACTGCTGAACTACATTCACTGAGCTTTAGCATAAATTTTTCCTCAGTACTCACTTTCATATAGCATATGATGTTTTTGACAGTGTGATTGTACTAGATTGCTTAAAAACTCATTCGTCTTGCCCTATTACCTGCACCAGATCAAAGGACAATAACTAAACAGATGTTGCTACATATATTTGCATCTGTTTGTGAGTTTGTTTACGTGAGACTATTTTAAAGAAACACGAAGTAAAACAGTGCCATTGTGGAAACAGGGAAATGGGAATAACACATTGTTATTGTTAATAGATTGAAATAAATAATTGTGAGCAAATCTACTTTAAAAATATGAAATCTGTGCCTAAAAAACCAAATTGTTTCTTACTCACATCCTTTTTAAAAAAAAAGTACATCAAAATTTATTCTCTATACTGTTGCTACTTGTATACGCAGCTGTAATACTAGGTTAATGTTTAATAGCGTGCATAGCTGTGAAAGTGTTTCCAATTCCCATTTGAATGTGTTAAGGAAATGTAAAGGTTACGGTACAGTGCCCAGGGCCTCACTCTGCTTTAAAAAGTAACAGTAAAAGGGTTTTCAATTTTACAGACGAAATTATTCAATAATCCCATTTTTGTTGTATTTCTTAAATTACAGATTAAAATATATTACGGTTAAAATGCAGCAGTTTCAATAAAATGTAAAGTATATGACGGTCTGTGTAATTATACACACATGAATAGGAAGACACTTTACCTCCTTTGACTGTGCAATTCTAATAGAATTCAGAGTCTCCGGTATTATTTTCATGAGGATGGAAAAATGATGATCAGAAGTAGCTGCTTTTGAACGAAACCCTGTCTATTTACAGAAATTCCAGACAAAACTCTGTTTCTGCCAACATAGCAGGCACCAAACCAAGAAGCTGCTCCTCTCTATGGGGTTCTTAGGCTCTCTCCAGGCAGTGCCAAGGATGCTCTCTTCACTCTCTCCATGCCAGCAATGCCTATGAAGTTGTATCATAGCTTTTCAGATTTGTTGTGTTTTGGTTTTATAATTTTCCCACTGGTTTTGTGCCTCTGTCCCTAACAGAAACACACAGCCATAATCTAATGAGTCCCCTCTCTCCATTAGCATAAACTATGCGGACACTTAATCAGCCCCCTCCTTCAGTTTGAACTAAAGAATGTTTCAGAAAAAAAATAGATTAGTGTTCCAGTGTGAGCTCTGCCACATTCTTTTCCCTCATGTTACTGGTGGTTTTAAGTGAATCAGCCCCTAACATTTTGCTCTTTCTAGCTACTGCAGCCCCATCTTCAGAGCCAGAAGGAAAGTTTTTACTGTTGTCACCATCCTGCCAGTGAACCGCAACGCTGAATCTTATCATAAGAAGCAGGTTTTGTTCTACCTGACTCTAACTGGGACCATACTTGTCACGTTGTCATCTGTGCTCTTTGAAGTCCACCTGAAATCTGAACAACCTCTGGAAGTGTCTTTTACTCTCCCAAGAAATGGGAAATCGGACAACTTCTTTCCTAGTGTGGGTCTCTCAGGTCATTGCTTGAAATAAATTGGAATGACTCAAGCTGGCATCAGATGAATCCAAGATGATATCTGCAATTGTGAATCTTATATTACTTAATGCTTACTTCAGTGATTCTGGAGGTCCTTTTTTTTCTTTTTTTTTTTTTTTTGCCTATGTAATTTTAAGTTTCAAGGAAATAAATAGAAATTATTCTTTCTAGGGAAAACTGGCTTATGCATTTAAATTGTATTTTCTTCTGATGCAGCTCATCAGAACCAGACAGGGGATGGATTTGGGAAATGCTGGAGTTTCAGTTTGGTCTTCAATGTTTATCTTGCTGTAACAGGATCACCTAGAGCGATGTCCTGGGCATTAAGTGTCCCTGTTTGAAATGTATGGGATCTGTAATTAAAAATTGATGGTATGAAATGACTGTATAGAAGGTATCTCAGGTCCTGCAGATAAAATGGGATCTAACTGCTACCGGATGAGCTTTGCAATGTTTACAGTTGACTGAAGCAAGCAGGAACTCTTCAGTTCTGCCCTCAGACACCTGAAAGTATAACAACATTTTTCCTATGGGAACGATTGGGCAGCCTGAATGACTGGAAAAATATATTTAAGGAAATTCTTAAGAATTTCTTTTTTCCCCGTTACATCAAAGGATGGCTTTACTTAGGAGAGTTCTGCAGTGCAGAAGAATGTGGGAGGAATCTGAGTATGGAAAAAAATTTCCACCAGAAAGGAATTGATTAACCAAATTGATCAGAAGTGTTATAAGGGTTTTGTTTTGTTTATTGGTTTAGTTTTTTTTTCTGTAGTATTTACTTGTCAAAATGGAAACCTTTCTAAATTTACATTAAGTTTAAGCCACAATGCATTTTGCTCTCAAAATTTAACATGTATCATTATTTCAGCAAGATGACAAAATTTCCCATTTTAAGAAAGGCAGATGTATTTTCTATGTAGTGGAGTGAAAAAAAAAAAAAAAAACTTAAGTATTTAGAAACTGATCTAATGTCTTAGCTCTGGAGTCAATTTTCCTTGAGAGTTTGGCTGATACAAATGTATTCAATTTTTATTTTCCATCCCTTTTTGCAATAATTATTTTCTAACATCTTGGAAATTTTCATCAATGGGAAAGCTATTTCACACTCATATCTGCTAATCAACTCAGTTATTCTTCCTCTTTGGACATGAGTCATTGTCTCATAAATCTCAACTGTGTTATGAGTGCCAGAGACAGTCAACTAATCCCATGAACCTAAAAAAAGGAAAAAGCATTTTAATATATTAAAATTAATTTATCATTACTTTGTTATTATAAAAAAAAAGCTGTGCTTTACTTTTATGCAGTCTGATTCTCTATTGTATTGCATGTGTACTAACTGTTGAGCTTAGATAAAATACTTGGCTGTAATAAAGCTAATCCTCTGTTTCCAAGAGGGATGCTGGGGATTCTGGAGTTAATTTATTTTTGCTAAACCACAAACATACTGCCAAACCTGAAATATTTGCAAGTACAAAGAATATTTAAATATTTTTTTTTTCTTATCCTATTATTGCTAATCTGTATTCAAGTGTTAATCAGTATTCCAGTCTATGTTGGAATTTACATGTGTGCAATCCTGTTGCAAAAAGAAAGCTCTGCTAATGAGTGCAGAAATTTTTCCCCGTCTGAAATATAATGTGTGTCGAAAATTACAATGTCAGAATTGTGCTAAGTGCACATGTTCCACCACTTCTTAACTGTTGTAAGTCACTTTTGCGTGGTTCATTGCAGAAATATATGTGTAATTTTCAGTAGATGGAAATACCACTGCCACGTTACATAAATTAAAAATATTTCAGAATTCAGATGTGAATGGGATGTGCTGGCTTCCTGTATATTTGCTGATAGAATTTATGTTTTCCTGTAAAGCATATTGGAGCAATCAAGGAAGAGCTCCAGGTATTCTTCAGTATTAGGTATTCTTCATCCAAAAGTACGTAAAGGTACTAGTGTAGCGCAATAAAAAAGTCTTAAATCACAGGGCAGCAATGTAAAGGTTGCTTCTATTAACATTGTATCCTTATGTATATGTTTTCTAGATAGTTTCCAATTATGTCATGAAACTAATACGATACAGTATTTCTATATTTACTTTATCGTAAT
This sequence comes from Chlamydotis macqueenii, assembly GCF_036417535.1. NCBI lineage: Eukaryota > Metazoa > Chordata > Aves > Otidiformes > Otididae > Chlamydotis > Chlamydotis macqueenii. The sequence goes on along the minus strand of NC_141556.1, from coordinate 12,312,381 downwards.
AAGGTAAATAAGATAAGGAAATTCTTCATTGAGGTTTTATTCTGCTTAAATTTAGCTATTTTTCTGAAGTGTTTTTCATGGGAAGTTTTACTCTTTCTATTAACAACACATTTTTTGAAGAGAACGTTTTGAGTGAAACTTGCAGTGCAAAATTTGTTACAATTGTTTATTCTAGGAATGTGGAAAAGAAGCTTTCCTTAATCTTCTGATTTTTACTTGTTACAAATAAAACTTTGATGTAAAGTAATCATGTAATTTTGAATAGTTATTTGATTCATAGAATCATACGATCGTAGAATGGTTTGGGTTGGGAGGGACCTTCAAAGGTCATCTAGTCCAACCCCCCTGCAAGGAACAGGGACATCTTCAACCAGATCAGGTTGCTTAGAGCCCCGTCCAGCCCGGCCTTGATTGAACCAAACTATATTCCTATACAATAGTTCTTGCATAATTTAACATCTTTTCCATACTTTAAAACTTTATTTTATTTTCCTGATCACGTTACTTTTACTTAAATGGGGAAAAATATTAGACAATAAGAAGCTTAACGAAATAATTGTGCATTGTCCACACACACTTAAATGCACATATCTGTACAGTCTCTTCAACAGAATAACTGAAATATATTATTTAGTAAAACATGTTAACTGGTAATATGTTAAATTATTTATAGGCTTAAGTATTTTCAGGATTGGGCAATGATCTGTTAAATGACATATGTCTCTAGATACTTGGTCTCTTTTAGTCTTCAAATCTGATACGTAATGTCCATAAATAAAGCTCCCATGTTTCTTCAGCATATTCTGGCACTGGGTTTTACCAGAATGTCTCTTTACATTTTTCATCTTGTAATTCATATTAAATTGCACTGAATAATGCAAACATACAGACTTCTGTTGCAAACTGACTAAAAGTCTATCAAAATCTGAACTGTCTGATGTAATCACAATTTCCTTGCTAAATCTGATTCCCTTCCAGAGCTATTTATACGTTTGTTAATGCCTCACTTTGTGTTACACTAGATAAGTCACTTTGTATTATGGTTGGGTAGTTTAACATGTCATAAATGGCATAAGCAGGTGTGACATCGTGGAAAACAATGACTGGAACATGATATTCTAAAAAGGTATCCTAAAACACGCTATGTAAAAAAATTCCTACTATTTTTTTTCTTCATTACATGTATATATATATAAAATGTTCAGTACTTATGGAATCTGTTGAAAATTAAGGAAGGAGCCCTTTTGATTGCTAATATGAAGCTAATCAGATACAATTAGTGTTTCATGCCTGGGCTACAAGGTGAAAGCCATAAAACTACACCAGTTCATGTATAATCTGTTAGTCCATGTATGTTATTTTTTCTGCTATAGGTCTACGTGTTGGTTCTTACACTGATTTATTGTAATTTCCTATTACAGACTAATTTAATTTTAATATGATCTTTTGTGTATATGCCATGTGTTACATGACAGTGAAGCCCTCATAGATTTCTTTGCATAATCATTTCTATTGTCACAGAGTTGTAGATGAATTTCCATTTACTCTTATTGTAATTCATTTAATTAAAATTAATTCATCTGAAAAAAGTTCTGACACTCGTGGTATGGCCTGAAGCAATGTAATTCCCCACACTTATGATACTGGGGCACCTCAAACCCAGCAGGAAGATGCCTGCATGAAATACACCTCTCTGAAGTCCTTGATTCCTTGACCTTCTTTTGTAGCTTGCCGAGGGTAGAATACCACACTACTGTGATTGTGTCCTTTATGAACTGGGCAGTTTTCGCTAGGAACACAGACTGAGGTTGTTACGTAAGGAGCATCCTGGGTTCAGCAGTAATTACTTTCAGACACTATTAATTTAGATAACATTCAGAATAGAGATGATACCCATATTTACAAGTTATTTCTAAATGAAAGGGTTTTCACAGCTGTATAAAATGCATTAGTGTTGCTTTAAAGGTATTTTCTTATTGAATGGCATCACAAAATAAATTTTAAAAGGGACTTGTGCACTGTTTTGTGAAATGCAGTTGTCATATCTTAAAATTGCATACCTAGAAGATTTTATTTTGTCAGAATGGAAATTCAACTTAACGACTTCATGTGGAAGATTTTAATTACTAATTACAGACTGAGACGGAGATAGTAAATGATTTTTGGCATAGCTGATGCCAGATATGTATTTGGATCAATTGATTAGTACAATGTGATTTTAAAATGTGAGAAAAATGAAAGGGCATATCACCCTATCAATAAAATAAACTTAAAATTATGAAAAATGCTAAGTTATACACCTAACTACTGTTGTTTGATGACACTGATTATAGCAACGAGTTCAGACCGTGACTAATACCTTTCTGCTGCTTAGATGGGAAGGGTTTTGCATTGTTTTTTAAAAGATCTAAATGAGAAATGTTTTAGCATAAATCATTTTGGTACAGCACAAGTTTTAATATCCAGTTGTGAAGGTATCTGGTACTTTTATTTCAGAAATGTTAGAGCAGCAGTAAATGTTAATTAGTCATAGAATTAAGAGTTGCTTAAAATAAGATAATGTCATGTGACAATCCAGTTCTTCTCTTTGTACCACATTTTCTCTCAATAAACATTTTAGCCATCTGGAGTGAGAGAAAGGCAGAGAAAGGGAAAGAGACACAAAAGGTATGTTGCTACCTGGAAGATACTGTTAATATAGATAAACCATCATTAAACAGGCTGCATGAAATAGGCAGTGCTTTTCTTCTGCAGATAAAATAGCTGCTATATTTATCAGCATTCTCTAGTATTTCAAAATTTCTTAGTTAAGTCAGGGCTTAGAAAAGGTGCAAGACTGACAGCACAAGAATATTAAGTCCTTTGTCTGTCTCCTGGAAAAGTACTGAGTAGGCAGCAGAGTCCTGGTTCTCTTTTCCTTTAAAATTATTTGTCATTTGTGTCACTGTTGAATTTACTGCATGATTTACCTTTGATTGACAACAATAATTTAAGGAGGCTATGCCTTTCTGCACTGTAGTACCATTATATATCAAATTAGGATGGAAGGCAACATTAAAAGAGAAAAAGTGTTTGGTTTCTGTAGCTATTCCATGTCTTCCAGCACTGGACCATGGAAAGAATCTGGTTTTCTGGGGAACGCACTAGGTGAGCATAGATTGATTCCCCATCCGGTGAGCAGTGAGGGGGTGCTGGCACTTGAGTGTGATACAGGGCTGTCTATGCACAGGGGCCCTGGGGCTGGGACCTCCAGAGAGGCAGCATGGTGGGCAGGATGCTGGGTGTCTGGAAATCCAGCAGAACGCTTACCAAAATGGAGTGAAAGAGCTGGTGGCAGCACAGTAGCAAGAGATACCATTCAGTCCTTGGACTCTATCCAGATACTTCCTCTGGGTGCTACTGCAGCCACAGTTTTGTCTTGTGGATGTTTTTCTCCAAGAAAATGGACTGAATCTGCAAAGGGATCCCATAGAGCAGGAAAGCAATGATAACAGTCCCCGTTGCATATGTCAAAAGCTTAACAGGCATCTGAAATATTTCTACGATAGATGCTGATCTCCCACCAGCTGGTGCATGGAGTGCAGCCTGTGCCAGCTGGGCTGGGCGCAACAGACAGTTAGATCCCAGCATATATATTTCTTACCCACTTCATGGTATTTTGTCTCAACTGCCAGCATTTCTGGAGTAGAGAATTCATCTGCCAGCGTCCTTCCTCCTCTGTGTGGTGTGAAGAAAAGATTCACACTCTTGTTAGTATTCTACTTTCACACTCCAGAAGCATATTCTTGTCACTAGTGATGCCCAAAAAGTTAAAAGCAATTGTAAGGAGGTGTGGAGGTTTTGTTTCAGACCTGTTGAGAGCAATGCCAAATTCACGGGAAGGGGAGTCCAAAGCGTGCAGCTGTGAATTAGCCAATGCCAAAAGTAATGGGCTCCAGATGTTAACCAAACCCTATAGATACTTAGAGTGAAGCAGATGGCAAATTTCAATACATTCTGCATTATAAGGACTGTGCTTTTTTTTTTTTTTAATGAGTTGCTAAAATCTGCAGTGAAAAATCTCAATAAGTAAATAAATCATCTGCTTGGATTGTGTGTCACCAGAGCAGTAGGAATGACTGGGCTGCACATCGAAGCAGCACGATAGCTGTTGCAAACCTGTTGATATTTGGTTTTAAGGGTTCAGAATGGACCACATGTCTTAAAAGTTCAGCTAAGCTTGAATGAAATCCCAAGATGTAAACTACACTTAAACAGAATTTTTTTTTGCCTGAGGGACTCTTCAACTTCAACATTTCGATTGCTTCTGCAGCCTCTGATACTATTCCATCTGCTCCATCTGTTGTTGTCCAGTTAACACTGGGGGAGGTTAAAGCTGTGCTCTAGCCAACTGAAAGTGCTTTTCTAACCTGATTAAAGACCATTCATAGAGCTACATGCAGCAGAATGGTCTTTCTGTATTGTAAGCAAAGAAAAAACCAATTTTTTTTTCCCTTTTTTTTTTTTTTAATTAAGTAGTTGCTCCCTGAACCTCTTTGACTGTCAGGTGGCTAATGAAGATCATGACATGGTCTGAAAGCATAAAGCTTTCTCTTATTGCTGGGTGTAGTATCAGCTGAGGTGGTGACCACTCTTTGTTTTCAATTAGGAGCTTAAACTCTGATTCTTCAACATAACCAAGTCACTCTCTAGCACTCTGCGTTTGTTTCTTGTGAAAGGGGCATGGAGAGGAAAAGTCTTGCTCTGGTTTCTCCTTTACAATGTTCCATTCAGATTTGGACTCAAGACAGGTGATTCTGGTTCAAGGATGAATTTATTTGAAGGCAGAGTTAAGGCAGTGGTGCCCTCTGTTTGGTCTGGAGTGTTACTTGCTCTCCCTGTCACTGCTGACTCACTTCTGCAGGACTTACCTGCTTAGGACGCTGGTTTAGCCCATCGGAAGACCATCCAAGCCCAGTGCAAAAAAGTCTGGACCTGCTGTTCCTGGAAGCTCAGCGTGGGCTGTGTGGTAAGATTGTTTAACCTCCTGACACAGAGACAATCTTGGTTTTAAAGATATTACATCTGCTTTTTATAATAATCCCGAAAGCCTTTGGATACCCAGCTTTGTGCCAAAATGCCTGAACACTCACTGAGTGTCAGTACAGTCCTTATGCAGCCACATTCATGCAACCCATCCAACCAGTGCTACGTTCATCCATTGCAGAAACGTAGGGAGGGGTGATTCAAATCGATGTCGTGTAAGCATCTGATAATACTTCAATACTATGATGTGGTTAAATGATCTTTTCACAGCTGATCCCAAATGCTTTGACAACACTTTGCACTTCTGTAAATTCTCTGGTATTTGAAGGTGTATGTTCAGCATGCTTTTCTGAACCCACAGACAGTTCTGTGACATCTCCAGGTCCTTCTGTCACTTAGCCAGCAATATTATTTCCACCTGATATCTTTAATTTCAGCTGCCAAAGGAAAAAAAAAAAACCTCAAAACCCAAAAAACATTGGTTTTTCCTCTCATCCATGTCCTAACCTGCTTTTAAAGGCTCTGCAGGAAGTAGAAGGATGAGTGGGAAAAAAAAATTAATTGAAGGGTGGGGTTTTTAAGCCAAATTTTCATCTTACACCAAAGCCACTGGTTTAGTTGCCCCTTATCCTTATAATGAAAGCATTTCTGAGTATATTTTTAATATCATTGCAAGAATTTAACTCCAGGAAGGAAAATAGCTGTTAATTACTCCAGACTGGTATGGGTATGATTACAGTGAATCAGAAAATAAGTGAGAAGAAATTTTTTCTTCCATGCAAAATCTTACCTTGAAGAAATTTAGTGAGTAACTGAAGGTTCATGGAACAGTGCATTCAGGACCTTTGCATGAGTTTGCAGTCCTGGGAACAGATAACTGAGAGGGACTAATTATAGATATGAGTACATGTTAAGACTGGCTTCATGATGCCAAAAGTTTAAGTGAGATTAGAATCAGCTCCTTTAGCTTTGAAGCAGAGACCGGTGTTTTGCTGAGGAGTTTTGGATTAGGCCATATAGACTTACGCCTTCTTAAAAATCCACATATGTTATCTAACTCTTCAGGAGGAAACACAGATATGTGATAAAACCAAAGCTACAGTATTACAGGCTGCTAAACGCATTCCCTAAATCTGGAGGAGTTTAGTTCACAAGAAAAAGGCTTTGCATTCCAAGTAAATTACATCCTGCAGCTCTGTAGGGAATGTCTTTAATTGAAAAGTCACATTCCTTGCCTCTCATGCAAATAAATCATAGTACTTGAATTTGGTCATGGCCTTTGTCTACCTTGAGGCCAACACTAGTCCAAGGTAATGTTGTGAAGGTTAGAAATAACACAGAGGAGGCAACTTTCACATTAATGCATTCTATAACACGGTAGGTAAGACAGGGTTATCTCAAGCTGGGATATGGATTTTACTTCATGCCTAGCTGATCTGGATTGAAATACATGTGTGTTTATGGATGCTTGAAACATGAGCTAGGCCCTATATCAAATGAAGCCATTAAAAAAGTTGATAGAAGCCATAGCAGATTGTTATGACATAAACAAATGTTTTAGGAACAGGTAAAGTAGCCCAAAAGAACTTAACCACATTATCTTAAGGACATACTAATACAGTTAAAAATAAATGCAGTGGTAATGCTGTGTTTGATTTGGAGTAAATTCGCAGTAGAATATAGCAAGATAGAAGAAGAAAAATCAACCTTCTTAGCTAAACTAAAAATGTGTTAAGGCACTGCTGATTATTGCGGTTGGTGACAGCCAACATGGCTTCACCAAGGGCAGATCGTGCCTGACCAATTTAGTGGCCTTCTATGACGGGGTGACAGCATCGGTGGACAAGGGACAAGCAACAGCAATCATCTACCTGGACTTGTGCAAAGCTTTTGACACTGTCCCGCACGACATCCTTCTCTCTAAACTAGAGAGGCATGGGTTTGATGGACAGACCACTCGGTGGATAAGGAGTTGGCTGGATGGCCACACTCAGAGAGTGGTGGTCAATGGCTCGATGTCCAAGTGGAGACCGGTGATGAGTGGTGTCCCTCAGGGGTCCGTGTTGGGCCCGGCCCTATTCAACATCTTTGTTGGCGACATGGACAGTGGGATAGAGTGCACCCTCAGCAAGTTCACCAATGACACAAAGCTGTGTGGTGCCGTCGACACGCTGGAAGGGAGGGATGCCATCCAGAGGGACCTTGACAGGCTGGAGAGGTGGGCCCATGCCAACCTTATGAAGTTCAACCAGGCCAAGTGCAAGGTTCTGCACCTGGGTCACGGCAATCCCAGGCACAAATACAGGCTGGGCGGAGAATGGATTGAGAGCAGCCCTGAGGAGAAGGACTTGGGAGTGCTGGTGGATGAGAAGCTCAACATGAGCCAATGTGCTCTTGCGGCCCAGAAGGCCAACTGCATCCTGGGCTGCATCAAGAGGAGCGTGGCCAACAGGTTGAGGGAGGTGATTCTCCCCCTCTACTCTGCCCTGGTGAGACCCCACCTGGAGTACTGTGTCCAGTTCTGGAGCCCCCAACATAAGAAGGACATGGACCCATTGGAGAAGGTCCAGAGGAGGGCCACAAAGATGATAAGAGGGCTGAAGCACCTCTCTTATGAGAACAGGCTGAGAGAGTTGGGGCTGTTCAGCCTGGAGAAGAGGAGGCTCCGGGAAGACCTGATAGCGGTCTTCCAATACCTCAAGGGGGCCTACAAGAAAGATGGGGAGAGGCTGTTCAGTAGGGCTTGTTGTGATAGGACAAGGGGTAATGGTTTTAAAATAGAGGGAGGTAGATTTAGATTGGATATTAGGAAAATTTTTTTACAATGTGAGTTGTAGAACACTGGAACAGGTTGCCAGGAGAGGTGGTGGATGCCCCATCCCTGGAAACATTCAAGGCTGCATGAGGCTCTAAACAACCTGATCTAGTCAGGGGTCCCCTGCTCCTTGCAAGGGGGTTGGACTAGATGACCTTTGAAGGTCCCTTCCAACCCTAACCATTCTATGATTCTATAATTCTATTTCTTACTGAATTGCATTTTAAAACACAGTTACAAAAACATCACCTGTTCCTGGTGAAGGTAATGGTAATGTTTCTGTTTTCCTCAGTATTTTCTCACTCCATTAAAAATACAGCCTGTAACTCTCCCATCTCTTAAGACAATAAGAATTAATGTCTTAAAATTATCATTGTTCTAAGAAAAACTATTGTTATTATTTACTGTTTGCATTACATTGGGTTCTATGATGTGTTAGGTGCTGTACAAGGGCAGCAAATGCATTTCCAATATGAAAAAAAAAAAAAAGGCCCTTACAGTTTAAGATAAGCAGCAAAGTAGGGAGTAGAATATAATTCTATTTAAGAAGATAGCTAAACTCCCACAGAAACTCTCTTTTATCATTATAGCTGTTTTGCTGTTTGCTATGTAGATGTGTCCTTGGCGATTCCATGGGGAAAGATATGATTTTGCCATGTCTCTAATCCCAAAATACCCTTAACACATTAGGGGAAATCGTTAATAAAGTTACACTTTGAAGCCTCTGCATTGCATTTATAAGAGGGAGTTAGTTAATCTACTATATCATCTAGTTTATACATTGGAAAATGGCATGCTTTTCATAGTCAGAGTTACATTTTGTCTTTAAATCCTCATGGCTATATATTTACTCAAGTGCTTTACTTGAAGAAATACTTACAGAAGTTTGTTGCTTCTCCCAAGAGCATGAACTACTCTATCAAATCATGATTCATTTCATTTCGCTTTATAAAATTTATAAATCAGTGCTCTGATCTGCATTTGTAGCCAACGGATAGAGGCTGATACGAGCAAGTTCCTCCACTAATTATGGAGAGTATTTTGGATGAACTGCTCAACACTGGCACCTAACTTTCACATATATATGTAAATATAAATGAGTATCATCCTCGGTTGCTGATGTAGTGGAAAAATCCTGCACTTGGTTAAGTGCGGGAAGCCTTCTGCTCTAAGATGACAGCAGGCACAGGGAACCAGTTCAAATAGCAAACATTCCTCTTGAACCCAAGAAACAGAACTGTCTGACTTTCTGGAATCAGAAATTATTTCCCTGAGGAACTCTCAATAAGCAGCATTTCCCCATTCATAAGCATGGAGTCTATGTGTGAAAGAACAAGAACTTTATTATGGAAATCAGAAAAACTACATGAATGATAAAATGCACTCCGTGGTAGCTTTACCAGCAGCCCATAACTGCAGTTCCTTTCCATTCTGGTGATCATGTAACGGGCAAGTATGCTTAACCGTGTAATTTATTGATTTTAGGGTTTGTCTACACTACCACATAATTTACCTCCTGAGTTCACTGTAGGCACTGGATTTTGTGCCCTTACTCTCTACATTGCATGGATTTTAGTTTGCTTTTGGGATTTCTTTTACAGTGAACCAGCCAGAGGCACTGAGACAAAACTTGTGTGCATCCCATGTCAGGGACCACCCCACGCCGACAGGGCTGCACCTCTACCCTCATCCGTCTGTAGTGACAGAAAGAAGTCCACCATACTCCAGGACTTGCAATGTAGTGTGACTACACTGAGTTCCAGATTATAAAAATTTCACTTGAGAAATGGCCTGCAAAACTACTCAATCCGTATTTGAACTGAGTTTCACTTAAAAAAAAACTCACAGAAAAAAAAAAAATCATTATGTCTCAAACAACAAGGTTGCTACCTAGATGAAGCTGCCCCTGAGCCTGCTTAAAAGGGGCTAGCCCTGATCAGCAAAAATATTTTTCACTCTTCACCAGTTTGCTTAGGGCTGTGGTTAACTCCTTGAATTGAATGCATTTAGCAGTAGAGATGCAACCTAAGCAACCCTGGACACAGTTTTTTGGTAGTGTGTACCCAGCATCCTGAGGTGCAGGCAGACAGACCATCTTCCATTCTTTACACTGTGCTGCTCAGTGCTATTGCTTTTATTGTTTGACTACATTAAAAAGCTGCAGAATTCAACAAGTGATCCTGCTCATTTTCCATCAAAGGCTCATTTTGACAGTCAGACTCCTTTACAAATGTAAATTAATAGCATACAGGACTTTTAGACAGAGACAATAAGGAAGTCCTGCTTCTCAAAAGCAAAAATAATTCTCTTTTTCTCTTACTTCAATTATGCTGCATAATCCGTTCTGAGTTTCTCACTGTTTATGATAATTCCCGAAGTGTTTTGGAGATGATCTGGAAGAAGAGTCCTCAAAATAAGCCTCTACTGGAAGCTATTCAAAGTCTCTCACCCGTACTAGGATGTGACAGAAAGTACCTACTATCTGCAATTCTAACTAAAAGGAGATATGGCGAGGAAAAACTATGGTGAATGAAGGCTTTTGTACTGAAAAATGCTGTTTCAGAAACACTGGGATGTTTTGGATAAAACATTTAATTTAATGAAATTTTCAACAGTATTAAATAGTATTAAATTTTCTTTATTTGTGTTTCAGTTTTAGTTTACTTTCTTTGCAACATTATGTCTTCATTTCACTGAAACTTCAATTATTTTAATTTTTAAAAGATTGATTTTGTTTCATTGCATGTTACATTTACAGTGACAACATGAACCACCCTGATGCCTGCAAAATAAAGCTTTCTGATTAATTGTATAATTTTCTAAAATGAAATGGTTTTGAATTATTCTTCTTAAATTTAGAAACTGATATACTCCATTGGGTTTTAGAAGAAATATGAAAATGTCAGAGTCTTTCACTGGAAAAAAAAATTGCTAACAATGATTTTAATAGGCAGAGAAAGCAGTTCAGTATCTGTCCACCCACTGGTGGAAGTCCACTGCCTTGCAGAGGACACTGCATCCCAGCCTTAGGCAAAAGAGAATTGAGTTGCCTTGCTGAAATCAGGGTTGTCCAATATAGCAATGTCCCAGCGCGAATTCTTGTCACTCACCACGTATCTATAACCAGAAGGAGGTTTAATGTAGTGTAACTAAAGGATACAGCATCCTCTTTGGCAACTAACTAGATTGGGAAGACTGAAGGCAGGTGAGGTTCACATGCAAGCTATGAGTAAGAACTTCTCCCTTTTAGCCATAGGAATAGGAAGCATTTTAGAAACATAATCAAAACAGTTAAATGCTAGAGAGTTTTTGGAGGACGTTCAGCTCGATGGTGAGGTACCTCATTATGCTTTAAATTGTCCCGTAGGTCTTACAAGCCATATAGACAGAACACAAAAAGTGGTAGCCACAGGAAAGTATTTTTGGGATGGATGTTTGAGACACAGAGAGATGAAGGCTATATATGAGATTTCTTGCAGTAATAGAAACTGTCATGACTCATCTCAGAAGAAGCTGAGGGGAACAGACAGCCTTATGCCCCGAGCACCGCAGCACGGGAATGATCCTTGCTGTGGCAGGCAGGTACACATCTGGACAGGAGTGCTGTCCTTGGGCTCAAGGACAGTGTCACTGCAGGTCGTTAAGACTGATGAGGCATCAGGAATGCTGCACTACAGCTTTTCTTAATGGGTTGTAGCCAGAGAAGGTATTTCTCACTTTCTGTGATAATGCATTCTATTTTGCTACTGCGTGCAGGAAAATGCTTGCTGGGCTCCACCTCAGAGCGGGTGGCATTTCAGACAAGTTGTCCCTGTGGCATACTAAGTCTGATGGCTTGTAAAATGCTCTGGAATCACTTCAGGGGAGAAAGTGGATATTTAAATGGAAAATGGTTATTATTTCGCGCATCTTTCCTGTTCTATCTCATGCAAGTCTTTTGAAACAAAAATAATTTCATAAATCTTGATTAAAATAAAGTCCAAGCTTCATCTGAAATGTTTCTCCTGATAGTTGGTCACTTTAAGCAAGGAAAAAAAAATAGTTATATTCCCTCAAAATGAAGGGCACTCTCTTCACAGTTCTTATTGTCCCTGCCTGAAAAAGTCCTACTAATCTTAAAATAAAACACTTTGGGGATCCATAAAGCTTCAAGGTATGTAATATATTTCAGAAATACAGCTCATAAGCTCTGTTTTTTTGAAAAGCAATATTTGTAAGCACAAGATCATTCTGTCCATGCACATCATTCTTAACTCCCTCTGGCACTCATAACAAAATTCAAGGGAAGCATCCAGAAATCTGGGGAAAGGACAAGGATCAGCCTAGGACTGAACTCTGCCACGAGTTCAGCAGCACAGAAATGTTGCAGTTCCTTTTCCTTCTCTTCCTGCAGCTCAGTGGTCCAATTTATGGCATATTTTTAAGACTACCAGCAGAAGGAAGTTTTTCTTTTGGTTTTGGTGAAAATTCCTAGCACAATACAGCACCTCTGTAGATACAAGCACTGTTATGCTGTAAAATTGTGTGGACTATAAAGAAGGCTGTCAGTTTTGTCTACTGGCTATGTTATGGGAAAAGGTTGGCAGATTGAAAATATTTCATTGCAAGGCTGATCCGTAGAAATATTCCTTCACTGAGCTTCTCCTAATCTTTGAGGTCCACAGTAGATAAAGATCCTCTGTAAGTATGAAACCACTTCTACTGTGTTCATTTAAAAAAAAAAAAAAGTCCTGAGACTGATTTCTGCACCATTTCATGTACCACTGGAGAAGGTGCTAAAGAGATTCATGAAGACTGACTTCAGTGCTCAGGTTTTATTCTCTTCTACTTTGGTCTTTGAAACTTGACATGTTGTGGCACAGCCTGAGGAAGGTACAGCCTGGTCTCTTGCTGGTCCTCTTTGTGAACCTTTATGGCTGAAAATGGATGCTGAGAAAATTTTGCTGTCATGAGGAAGTTTCATAGAAGCAAAGAGAGAGTAGAGATCTCTAGCTGGAGCTGTCAAACTGTACTTTTGAATTCTGCAGCAGGGACACTCTGGCAAGCATAGGACTACTATTAGCCATCAAAGGACACAGCCTCTTCTGAAGCACACTAACAGTACCTCACTCTACAGCCCCCGTTGCCGTCAGTGCCCCTGGATGCCTTCACACCGTGGCAGCACGTGCAATCTCTAAAGCCCAGAATGTCAAGCAGCAATTAGCAAAGTATTTTGTCTGCTTAAGGATGCAATTATTTTTCTATTAAATTGCAGGACTCTCAATGAATCCAGTATTGAGTTTTGAATTGTGGTGGAAATAACCATTACAGAAAAAAAATAGTAATTTCTTCCTGGAAGTTTAATCAGTCAGTCATAATTACGGTTCATCTGTTGTTACTAGTTTATTTGGTAACACACACGCGCGTGCACGCACTCGGATAAAATAAGGACGTGTGGGCACTTCTCTGAGATGTTGACAGAGGCAATATGTGCAGGCTGAGGCATGAGGCATGCTCCCCTCCTAAGTATATTGTTGTTTTAAGTCACTGCATTGTTATCAAGGACTGAGAACACAGTAGGTCAAAAACACAGGTTATTTAGTCTTATGGCTGCTCTGATATAGAATGTTTTTTTGACACTTCGTTGCAGAAACAAAAGGAAAATCCTGCCATAGTGCTGAACTGGCCACTGTGAACTGTGTATAATTTTGTCAATTCAAAATGCTGATATAATCCAAGTCCTCATGTGGGGAGTGCTTTTTGATGAATTTTATTCCTATATACATCATCCAAAAGCTACTTCTCTGTGTTTAATTTGCAATGAGTAAGCAGATTAATTTTTTTTTATTTACTCTAAGTCATAGATTTTTATTAGCAGATCCCAAAGAATGGCTGGTTTGCTTTGTGCTTTGCACAAATACTGAAACAATTCAACATGGAAATTCAATAAAAACACAATTTCACCATTAAAATATCTCTAATGTTACATTATGCTTATATTCTTCAATGATTGTGTTATATACTATAAATAGACAACCATCTACAGATCAGTAATAGCATTTCTGGGAACCCTTAGATATTCTGTATCTAATTCTGTATCTAATTCTGAATTCCTGTGAGATAGCACCCTGCATTGTATGTTAGGCTTCCTAAAGCCAACACTACTGAATTTCAGGGAAAAAAAATTGGTTGAGACAAAACGTTAAGTACCATAGATTTGTTGTAACTGCTCCCCGTAACTCATCTCTGCATAGCACTTCCAGTCATGAGCCTAAGGATGCCAATTTAGACTTAACAGAATGCTAACGGAGTGATTGGAAAATTGCAAACCTCTCATCAATCTGCTGTGCTTACTTTCCCTCTGAAACCATATTCCAGATTCTACATATGCTCATAACTTAAAATAGACCTGGAAATGGTAAAATACTGCAAGTCCAGTGATAAGTATAGCCCCAGGTGCGTTCAGATCATCTGAACATTTCTGTTTACAAAGCAGCCAGCAACATTGTTTAGCAAACTATAAATCAGTGTTGCCTGTCCCCTTGATAACTGTAAAAAGACAAAGCATCTTTTGTACGGTCACCGTAATCACAAGTTTATTACTTATGGAAAGTAAATGCTTGGCCCACGCTTGGCACTAATGCCTTTTCAAGGTGGTGAAGGCTAAAGCTACTTAAGGGATTGATCTATGAGACGGCAAATCAGCTCTTGCCTGCACGCCAGAAGTTCCGTTAGCAAAATTCTGCACATCCTGCTCGGAGGCAATGATTCAGAATTAAAGCTGCATAAATAACAGAGGATTCATTGTGGGATAAATCCAAATGTTTTGCTTGACTTCAGAATAAATCTCTGGGTTATTTAACCTAGAATCATAAAACTTTTTTCTGTAATTGTTGTCAATTTAGAATTGAAAAATGATGTTTCAAAAGAAAGTTTACCGTTTCACAAATGCAAAAAAAAAAAATAATTCTTACATGAAAATTCATTTTTCATTCTCCATCACTTGAATAGACCCTCCCTACTGAAGTATTCAAAGTAGCATTTCTGCTGAACACATTATTTGGTGGAGAAACAATAGTTTAATCTACTTGTTTTGACTCATTGCTGGCAGGAAGCTTACACTGGCAGAGAAGCTATGAAGATCACAGTGGGTTTTTTTCTTCTGTTTAGCTTTTATAGGTCTGTGATTGCTTAAACTGGCTCAGTTCACCTGGTTTGAGACTGAGTGGCACAGCGCAGGTGCTTGAGCCCGTTCTGAGTCTCAGGGACGTGACTGTATCCCTGTTACGAGACATTTCCATGGAGCACCATCATTAACTGTCGTTGGCAGTTCTGGGACTGATTTTCAAGTGGCAGTCCAGTGCGGGCAGTGCATGTGGGAACTGCAGAGTGGTTGATAACCTGGGTCAGAGAAGCAATATTTTAAGCCCAAATATGTAAGCATTTCTGATTAAATCTAGCTATAAGAGTACAAAAACTGTCCCCAGTCATAATTGCATAAGTCTTTTCTAGCTGTAGGACTAGCTGGTGGTATCACTCTCATTTGTACCTGTGTAATTTCATTGCTTATACTATTTCATAGTTTATATAGCTGCAGCAAAAACAAAAAAAAATATGTCAGAGTAGCCTGCTTTTTTTTTTTTTCTGAGACTACTTTTTATGCTTTGCCTAGTATATCTTTAATTTGCAAAATGTTAATATTCCACCGTGTTCAGCGTTAGTGTTTTTCACAACCTAATGAATTATGCCTTGACGCACATCCTGATAACTGTCCAACACATCATCTTTCCTCTCTATATCCCATTACTCCTAATTACTGTTTTGTGCATCTCACTAAATAAATGTTCAACAACATTGTGATTTTATAAGCCAATTAATTTTATACATTACTGCCAACACATTTTTTAACTCAAACTATAAGTTTTTAACTTTTAACCTTTATGTTATAATTCAGCGTTTCAGCTGCTAGAGCGATTTTGCTGCTTTGCTCTGAACAGTCTCTAATTTTGCCACAGTTTCCTGGTAATGATGGATGCAATCATAGCAATTCAGATGTGAAGATATTAGAATTGCCATGGGAAGGTGTACGAGCTTGTTGCTTTACCATGTGATGCCTTGATCTAGAATTGATAGGTTTTGTGTGTCCTGGGAGCACTGCAAGCACTCTGCCTGATTTCCTGCTAATCTGGAGCTTTTCCCATCCATTTTGTGCCAGTGGCCATTGAGTGAGCACCCTGACAAACACACCAGGGAATGTATGTATTGTTTCTGTCTGTGTGCATTCTGATCTGAATGCATTTCTCTTACTTGCATGTCAAGCCAGTGCATGAGCATTTGCACTATAAAAGACCAACAGAAAGGATAAAATAATGGAGATATCATTCAATAGATCAAGATCTCTGCTAGCCTGTTGCAGGACTTCAGAATTTCCTAATAAAACACAATCAATAATGAATTTCATACCTGCATCTCTACCTGAGCAATAAGATGTGAGTGTAAAGTGTGATACAGCAAGCTGGATTTTTAAACTTCACTGAAACCAGATAAATTCTCTAATACAAAAGATGTGTTCATATACTATGTTACAGAGCAAAAGAATAAATGTTTTATCCAGACCAATTAAATTCCTGAGATACTCTTAAAATTGCTTAATGTTTAACAATATTAACATTGCATTTATGGAATATTTATATCAATATACATATTTATATTAATGATATTTAACAGTTATTAAATAGCTACTGAACAATTATTTGTACAGCTGAGATAGTTACTTTAATAGCATGGGACTTCTCCTGTGAAGGAGCAAGCTATGGAGCTTAGTGCATTATTGCTCCCATAGCAGAGGCACGCTGTAAAAATTGCAGTTTATTGCTGCAAGAAATCTTGTTGACCAACTGTAGAATGTAGGTTTCATTAAAGCCAGAAATGAAACTTCTACCAGCAGGTCCTGGGTAGCGTCCTCTGTGAATTGGTATTGATCCCGGATACCCCATAACCATCTACATCTCTGGATAGGCTGTAATGTACAAGTCGTTTTCAATTACTGGGATCTAAATCTGTTCTGCAGGAAAATTAACTGAGAGCTAGTGGTCTGGTTTGTCAATTATTTGTCATCTAAAAAGTACAGGCATCATTGCTAAAGACACTTCTGGATAAAGCACAGAGCAGGCTCAAGGTGTTTCGTCGTCCCTATGGCAGGGAGAGCCATGAGGAAGGGCAGTGGGTGCAGCGTTTGGAGGAGGAGACCCTGTCAGCCCCAAGGACAAGGGGCTCCTCTCGCCTGCAGGCCTTGCCATTTTTCCACTGAAGCTGTGGACCCTAAAAGGTGAAACCTGGGGGTGGTAGAAAAGCAGCTAGAATCTGCTTTTCATAGGTACTTTTTGTAAACCCCTTAGTAATCCTTCACAGATATTCTGGGGCTCAGAGACTACAGTTAAAAAAAAACAAAACAAAAAAAAATCAACAAACAAAAAACCCCAAACCCTGAGACTGATGCAGCCAACTGTTGAAAGCAAGCTGGCCTGTAGTACAGCTAGAGATGCAGCTCTAAACCACACAGTTCTGCAGAGGAGATGGACATCATCCTGGCCCCTGAGATGCTGAAACTCCTTAGGAAGGTCCTTGGGCCCTGCTTAGCCTCCATCGTCCCCATTTCGTACTCAAAGAACGTACCAGGGACAAGGGGGCTCCCACAGGTCTGCTTTCTTAAGGCCTACGTGTCCTCTAGGGTACTCTGCTGGTGGCATTGGAAAACCAAATTATAAATATGATAAACGGGAAAAGTCAAGTTCTTGTTGTCCAAAGAGTCTTGGCAGAGGAGGGAGGATGCACCTTTTCCCTGGCCGAAGCAGGGCATGCATTTGCAGAAGATGGAGGAGTAAATCATAAGCTCTCAAGAACCACTCCTGTTATCTGCATTTGCAATGTCTGATACCTCAGAGTTCTGCTCAGTGGCTGCAGCAGTTCAGTGCTAATGCAAAAATTATGAAGAAGTGGGGACTAGCTCGGATAAGCATAGGTCATTTTGGATAGTGGGAGCATATTCAGCTTGTGTCTACAAGAAGGTTTTCTGACAGGCTACTGTGAGGAAACGTTAATCAGCGTATTTGTTTCTATAATATTTGCAAAAGCATCCCACAAATTTTTACTTTATTGACCTGTCATTTCCAACATCCAATGCAAATCAAGACTAATGGTTATATTAACAGAAACTGAGTTTAGGATAATAGGATCTATTCACTGAATTTCTACGTACTAATTAACTGATGTCTTTTGGTAATAGACCTTACATGTTTTAACATCCTCAGCTGTTATTCATCATTGGCCTATATATTTATTTAATATGAGACTACCTGAATGTGCCAGTTAGAAATTTTTCTGTATTTGCACAGGCTATGTAAATTTTTAAAATAATATTTCCAGTGTTGCCCATAGTGTGGCATTGGTTGTCCGTATCTTTGACAAAAAATTAGAAATGTGTTTGCACTTACACATTTAAGGACACTTATAAGCCAAATAATATCTTCACATTCAGAATAGACACAAAACTCCCAATGGTAATTTGAGTAATGATGACCAGGTAGCTGATTGATGTGTTAATTAATTATGTGACCCTGGCTGTGGCATGTCAATTAACAGCTTATCGTTTAAACTCTTAAAATCTAATTCTTTCTACTTTCTCTCTTCAGTTAACTAAGAAATTTAGAGAGAAAATTCTGCATGAATGGTCATGAATAATAGCAAGAACTACCTTCAAATTAAAAAGTCTGTAACCAACTGAATTTGTCAGATACCAATCTAGCAGTGGTAGCTCTTTTCTAGCAATCTTTTTCCTTTAGTGGTCTTTGGGCATGTTAAATTTACATTAAATCCATGCAAATCATGAAGTATCAGGTGGAATAAATTATGCAAAATCAAGAAAAAATTATCAAATATTGCATTCTGAAGGCTAAATGAAACTACAGATATGCGCCTGTGTGCTTCTAATGGTGTGTCTACGAGGAGATGCTATTGTAACACACAGTACGAATTGCACATTAGACCACAATTATTATTCCGTGTTGTCTCCCCAGCTCCCACTCAAGCTCAGAGCTATAGGCAGAAACGCAGAAGAGACAAGTGTAACCAGGCCCTGCTTATGACTTTGGCCGCTGCTGCTAATGCTCTTCTGGAAGCTGAGCAGAGTGGTCACAGTGATGAACAGATGGCAGGGACAGCAGCAATTGGAAAGACCACAAAGAGAAGGGTATGTCCTGGCATCCTCTGGCTGCAATGCTGATGTCCGACATACTGAACCGTTGTCATGTACAGATACGCTTGGCTGAATTGGCATGGACTCAAGAAGTCCAAGACTAATTTAAAACAAAGTTTAAAGTTTGGATAGTTTCTTTTTTTTTTCCCCTGATTTCTTTCAAAACTTTGCTTTCTTTTCAAAATAGATGTAATTTTTTTTTTAAGGATGAAAAATTTACAGGTTTATGACCTCAAAATTCTATGAAGCCTTAGGAAAATTAATGATGTCAACCTAAACTATTTCTTTTCTCCCCAGGTCGACCCACTGAACTATAAAATCCATTATTTTCAGAGATCTAGTACTATAATGGGGCACAGGGAAAAGCAAAGATAATATTTTTTAAGTTCTCTCTGTGTCTGAAATTTCTTGAAAGTCAGGTGCTGGCAAGGAAATGAAGCATGTCTCTCCCAGCATCTCTGCATCTTCCTGCCAGGGTGCTTGATAAAGCACCAATAAACATAATTGCCTTTGCATATCACTGACACAAAGAACAAAAAATATGTGCCCAAGTATGGCTCCCATTTTCCAGTGAGTTACGTATGTGTTCTTCATCGTTCTGTGTGCTCTATAATCAGGAGCTGCATCTTGGAATTCACAGCAAGTCTCATTTATGCACTGAACATTTATGGGATTTATTGCCATTTTTATAGATATGGTAAGTAAATATAAACTGAGAAAGTGTCATAAAATATAAAACTCATCAGCAGATGCTGATTAAGGAGAATTATTATGTAAGCTTTATATATTTTTCTATTTAAAGTTTTGCTGGTTTATTAGAAAAGACTTCATATGGACAAGGTATGACACAGCAAATATAAAACGCAAAGGCAGAGTGTGGGGCATTGGAGGTAATACATGACTAATACAGAACTAGCAGATTGCTTCACTGGGGCAGTCCTACCTCACCAACTGTGAAGGCTGCAGCTGGACAATGCTACAGGTTCCCCCCAAGGCGGGGTAACGGTAACGCGTATCGCACCTGGCTGGTGTGAGGTCTAAAGGAAAGCGGATGGCAGAACGGATACCTAAACTCCCAGGATTTGTACACATCAGTGAAAACACATCATTGGAAAGAACTTTACATCAGACCGTTTTTCATTAGAAAAGAAGAATAGAAGAGGAATATTGCAAGAGATTATGTAATTTGACCTACTGTGCTACAAATAACACCTTTATTATAGTGAGACTCTGTGGCCAGGCTCATTGGCTATGCTCACTTTGATTCATTCTACTTCGAATTCATGTAACTGCTTTTCTGGGTCATTCTGCATCGTGTCAGCAGCTGAAGGGTACAGCAGACTCTCACACAGTGTAGAAGATCAGGGAGACATACAGAAGGCAGAATGAGAGATGCTTCCGAGGGTATAAGGCTTTGTGGCCAGGGCCAAAGGGACTTACTTGGCTGAATCCTACGAGCCCATAGATATATTTTGCAGTTGCATTTATCCACCATGTTTTCTTATTGGAAACATCAGCCTTCAAAGATGAATGGTTCAGGGAAGAGATGTATTTACCTGGACCGTTTCATTTTCAGTGCTGAACACCTGCTTCATGCCTTCACCTGTGAAACGTGGAGATTGAGGAAGGCTGGCCGTGAATCAAAATGAGAAACAAGAGTTTGGGGACAGACTATTTGTGTGACAAACTGTGTTCCCTGAGCTTTGTCCCAGTGAGCTGAGCTGCCGCAGAACCTGCGCTGCCTTTGCAGACAACAGCAAAAGAGCTAACGACTGTGCTGCCAGAAAGAGCCTGTATTTCTGCAGCCAGAGTTGTAGGCTGTGGCTGTTAGAGGCAGTGGTTTTGCTGCATTAGGAGCTACACATTCAGCTTATAGAAGTAACCTAATTGCTCCTGGACAGAAGCGTTAAGTAGACAGTGAGTTCATTTCCTGCAGAACCAAGTAATTGCTGCACGCAGTTTTGCACTTACAGGGTCAAATTTTACTGTGTTTAAATTATACAGTTCAAAAGTGATTGGCTTTCTTCTAGCAGAGAGCAGTTTGGCTGCAGCAGAGGATAACAAAACCAGAAACGCTCCGCTGCAGCACCGACTTGGCTGCAGTATTTCTCGGTTACCTGTCAGTATGGATGTGCAGTTGAGGGCTTGACGCAAAGCCATGTTTCTGTCGCTGGTTCCGGTAGGCACTGACTCAGGACCTAAAAAAGAAATCCGTGGTGAAAAATCTGAGAGCAGAGCATATGTCGTACACAATATAGCTGACTATTTCTGTGCTCAGCAGCTGATAGTATAGGGCTGCAGTATTGATTTCTGTTACTGCATTTTATAGCTAGTATGTTACAAGATTAATTTTGTGCTACTCAGCATCTGCTTTCTCCTTGGGAAGTTTTGTAAAGAATTCTGCTGACTATAAGGAATCGACTTTTTCTTTTTTTTTTTGCAAACCAGCGAAACAGATCCTTTATACCCTGCCCTTCCAAAGTGTAGTATGACAGATACTGTTAAGATGCTTATACTATATACTTATATGTGCTCACAGGCTAACAGCTAAATTCTTATTAGTACAGGTCAGCATCCTTGTTCAGTCTTTCTTCTCTCACTTACTTCCAGCCAACATTACTGTGATAGATTATTATTCTGCTAGGGTAGGCTTTGGCTCCTGTCCAAAATGATATAAATCCATAGCCTTTTACAGATGAGTATTATTTTCTTCTTGCATTACTCATGCTTTTAAATGGGAAATAATAGGCACTGGGTATTGATACAAGGGTGGAGATTCAGTTCAATAAATAAATGTATAAATAGCTCAATAGTAAAAAACAAGTGGTATTACCATGAATGAAATTTGCCCAGAGGGAATTTATTTAGGTGTCCATAGATATCAGTGAAGTGGTGTCTAATACTGACATTTAATATCTTATCACTGAATCAATATGGACAAGATTTTGAGTGTCTGTGATTTGGCTGTGCCTTCCTTTGGGGGTCATTTAGGAGCAGGCAGTGTGTGATGGGTGGCAGGCCATGTAATGGGCCTTTACACGGCTTACCAGCAGCCACTGCAATGGGCAGGGCTCGGTTCAGAGAGGAAGAGAAGAAGTAAGTTGCATCATTTTGAGGTCTGTCATAAATGCTTTTCCTCTGCTTCAAAGGAAGGAGCTGTGACCCTGTTTGTTTCTGGACAGAGCAGTTTTGTGCTGGCTTTGAGTGAGACTGTGCTTCATTGCACTCTGTGGCTCTGTGTGCCTTTGTGCCTGCCCTTTGCAGCAGGACATAAAACTCATCCTTTTCAGCTTAGTCGCTGAATTAAAAGCAATAGAGATGTGAATAGTAGATGCTTAGTCAAAATGAGAAGAGGAAATGAAAGCATGGATGCTCCTTAAAGTTTAACCCAGTCTCTGTCTCAGAGGCAGGGGCAATGACCAATGTTTTTAAGGAACCCTGAATGTATTTCCTATGAAGGTTCTTGTATAGATATTTCCTCTAACTTGCTTCAAAGTTGTTCTTAACTGGTTTTTATGGCAGAAACAGCCCTGATTTTTTGCTTTAGGGAGTGCCACCTGGTGGTAGGGCTGAGAGAAGAGCTGAATTATGGTGCCAAAAGTTACAAAGGCTAGATCATTTCTGAACATGACCTACCATGTTATCATGAGGTTTCTGCAGCAGAAGCATGCTGACTTAAGCCTGGTGAAGGTCTGTCCCTTTTAGGTTGGAAAATGCCAAAGGTCTAGTTGTAGATGACAAAATTTAAGGTGAATTTTCTTTAGGAATCTGGAAGGATGCAGATTTTAGTCCAGGAAAAAAAAAAAAATAAAACACAACAGAAAAACTGCTCCTCTCCATCAAAAATCCATGTCCTCCTCATAGCATAGGCTGTACACCATGGCACAGAGGACAATTCAATAAGGTTAGCAGTGTGTGAACAAAATTGTCAGGGCCCTTATCTCAAATGACCAAAATGTACACATAAGTAATCCTTCAACCTAGACATTGTAAATAAAAAAAAAGGTCAAGAAGCCTTGGCAAAGGATCTGTGGCAATGCGCTATGATCTGACTAAAGGCTGCTGTAAATCACTTTGACAATCGCTCACAAGCAGAAGTGGTTCAAAATTGCTAAGACAAGAGTAACCTTGAGAAAGCAGCCTGCAAACAGTCTGTAGATGGTGGTAAGTCTTGGGAGAGGAGTACAATATATTTATTACCACACCATAAATGAACATGGTAATGCAGAGATAAACAGACTGTAAATCTGATTCTACCCTAAGCTAACAAGGCCCTTAGTGCCGACCAGGGCTACAGGTGGGGATTTCTCCCTCAGAGATGGTCTCTAGCCATGTTGCCACCCTCATCAACTCAACAACTGGAGGAAAAACAGTTCAGTCCTCCTAGAATATTTTCCTGAGTTTTTCACTGTTATATCCTTGTAGCCACTTAACTTTCCAAATTATGAAAGTAGATTGATTCATGCTATCTGATCTTAGATGTCTAAGAGTTGGTGTCTGAGCATGAACCAGCCTCTGTGGGTTTCAGGATATGCCCCTTCAGAGGGCAATTCACCTGACAAATGTAGCTGAACTGACCCTTTTCTGCATGAACAGTTTAGATAAAGATCAGACTTTGATCTGTTGATCAGTCCAACACTTCTAAATTAAGGCGTCTGTAATGCAGATGTCTACACGTGAACTAGCTATGTCAGGTCCAATGCTAGTCCTTAAAATTGAAGTCAATATATCCAATGGAGCCACAAGAGAGGTTCAGTTCACCCCAGAATAGACATCTGTTGAACAGACACCTTAGTTTTCTAAGCCTCATTGACTGGATTGACCAACTCTCCATTGATTGCAATAGAAACTTGGGCACTTAGCTCAGCTGTGTACATCTACAGTGAAATTCAGATGCCTAAAAAATAGGGCACCTGGTGTTTTCTGAGATGTCCTAGGTTGTCCAAACTATCCATGTATGAATGGCAGGAGGACACATGGTTTACAGGAGACCTGTGTCCTACTGGAGGGCCAGTCAGAAACTATGTGGAAAAATCTCCAGCACCTCAGATAGTAGGAGACCCTAATGTTTTGGCAACTGAATTGTCCTCCTTTTTGTAGACACCTGACTTCATATGTACGTGAACTGAAGCCAATCCCTAACTGCTTGTGTCAGAACAAATCAATCTCACCTCTTGTATATCTGTTTTCTTCAATCTGTGATATCTACAACCCTTGCATCTTGAAAAAAAAACTAAGTCCTTTTTGTGGAGTTAACCCCTGTTTCTGTATAACTTCCATTTTTAAAGTTGTTGAAGACTTTCAGCTGGCATTGAGAGGGCCCCATTAAATTTTCTCATGTGGGAGGCCAGGGCTACTGCGTTCTTCTCTGTCATTTACCATCAACAGAGTGAGATGCATTGCTCTTGCACTCAAATTTTTATAAACTTATCTGCAAGGTTTAAAATTACTTCAGGCTCTGTTAGAACTCATCTAAAATGAAAATGGTCTTTCCTAATCCATGCTGTGTATCTCCTTTTTGTTGCATTTATCATTCACTCCATGTATAAATCTCCTGCAGACATGTAGGGAACAAATATGCAGTGTGTAACAGAAGATAAGTTCGAATATGTAATTCCAAAAAGTTAAAACAGCAGGATTCTTGAATTAACATGAAAGAAGATTCACTATCAGAAGAAAGAAAACTGAAACACATGGTGATGGAGCACACTTTTTATTGTTTGGGGTTTTTTGAAAACGTATTTGTTTGATAGTTCCCAGATCTGTTCTGGGTCAAGACTCTCAGTGTGCTTATCATTACAGAAACAGCCTGAACAGAAAGAGTACGCTATTAAGCGCAGTGAATTACCTTCTTCAGTTAGCAGCATTTGGATGCAGAACTAAACTTTAGAGGGCTTGTACAGGAGATGATGGAACCCAGAGCAGAAGCCAGACCAACTAAGATGTCAAAGGAACAAACTCTGCAGGTTCCAACACTTTTGGAGAAGACTTGATTAAGCCGTTTGATTTCTACCATAACGCATTTGAAAGACTAGGTATCAGCACTCAGCGTGACTTGCAATCTCCCAATAAAATTGGAGAATAGATTGCTAAGACCAGATGTCCCAGTAAGTACTAATGTTGCTTTCTGAAAGACAGTTCTTAATTATATCACTAATTACCTGTAATTATGAAGGCCCTAGTCACAAGGTGAAATAATGAGATGATTGTTCTGTATTCTGACAAAATAATCTTTAACTTCAGGAAGTCCTTTAGGCTCTGCTCCATAGACTAGAAAAGCAAATGTTAATAAAAGCTTTGTGGAATATCTTTTCCTCTTAACTCTGAGTTTGTTTCCTCTGATGTCAATGTTAGCAGTTAATAATGAGACATGTATTAATTACATTTTAAAACACTGAGTTTGATGTACAGAGGTGGGACAAATTGGCACTTATGCTGAGCCCTGCTGGCAATTATACATAACCTGGTTTTAACCCTAATTTCATCCCTTATAAAATGTAGCATCAGTGTGGAGACAATAAATCACTTACAGGCAGTAGAAAGATTCATTTATCTTTGCAGAGTTGCTGTGCAGGAGCCTCATCTGAGCAAAACACTAAGTCACTGAAATGAAAGTGGATTTGGGGGCACTTGTGAAAGTAGGCTTGCGCAAAATGTTTCCTTTTCAATATACTACTTTTTACAAACCTTTATTTACTCCTGCTCATTATTTTTGAAGAAAACATTGTTCTGCATTTAATAAAAATTATTTATTTCAGCAAGGCATGTTATACCAGATACAGAAGGGAGTGTACAATAGGTGCAAGCATGATGTTGTAGACAGAGCATTCCTTCAAGATTTAGAATAATCCAGGGTGCAGTCCTTGCCCCATGGACTAGTTAATTTTTGAATGCACGGGACACTGGGTGAACAGCACTGACAGCAAACAAAACTTAATTCTCCCTATCCATAATGGTGTGGCCAGTTACAGACCCAGAAAGGGAAAGGCTGGATATTTTGGAAGACAAAGCTGTCTACCACACTTGATGAAACCTGTGGACCAGCATGTATCTCCTCTTCTTGCACCACTTACCTCCATTTTTGCCATTTTCACTCCCCCAGCCCTCCTGGTCCATCTCCTCATGACTGGCCTCACCAGAGCCTGTCTCAGCAGTCCTTCCTGTGGACTCTCAGCTCCTGTGCCAGAATCAGCCACACATGCTTCGTACACCACGGCCTCTGGTTTTATTCTCTCCCTGGATATGTGAAGATCACTCAGGTCACCGAGGATGTGTAGTGTCCTCTGAAGATTTCAATTCTGTCAGGCAATTCAGGGTAAGGTAATTAGGTGGACTGAAGCTCACAGCAAAGTAACTCTTGGTTCTTTCAATTTCAGTCAGTATTTTGGGATGAAGAGATGATTCCCTGACATTTTACACCCTATATTTGTTGGGCATCCTATTTTTTTTAAAATTTTATTTTGAGGTTTGTTTTTTTTTTCTTCTCTCTATTGTAACCATCATGGCTGGTCTGCACTAGAGATTTGGCTAAGTGGTTCATTATCAGTGCCTACATACCATGTCCCTGACTTGAGCTGCAGGAAAGAGGAATAATTAGAGTGTTTGAGGCTGTTCTAGATTGCATTTGAGGCTGTGTCTCTGGCTACAGGGAACACCTCCAGCAGTCTGGAGACACTGGGATGCATGTGGGTATCGCTCATGGCCCACCCACCTTGCTGTGCCTGGCTAACAGGTTAGCATGCGGGCAGATGGTGAGTTAACGGGCTGGTTGGGGACTGTCGTGGATTCTGTTCCTATGTTGACACAGGACAGAGTGGTGCTTGCTGCAGAAATATGTCTGACAAAGCTGGGATCTGCCAGTGAACCAGCACTTTCCACATAGGAATTTCCCTGCTCGGAACCTGAGTCTGGCACATGCTAGGTGAGCTGGCGTAGCTGCTGCTGCGCTGTGGGTTTGTGTCCCTGCTTGTGCTTATTTGTCTGGCTAATTTGTGTAGTTTCAACTGTTGGTTCCTTGTTATTCAGATTTGTTTGCTAATTGTAAGGATTTGTGTTTCAGTCATATTGCAATAAAAGAGAAGCTCTCTAGTGGAACACAGCAGCTGTTTAACGGTTTTTATCAACAGTATGCAACCAGCAATGATGGAGGGCAAACAACAGTGCTCTGCTCAAAAACTTGGGAGAACAGAATAAAAATACACTACCTGAGGCTGTAGAAATCCCAACTTTCTGAAAACTAGTGTAGGACCTCTGAAGATCCCTCAATGAGCCATTGTTTTACAGAGATAGGAAGAGGTGGTGTCTCTTGGAAATCTGTGCCAGAACTGAGCTCGTACCCCAGCATGGTGTGTGAGGTCTGGAGTCATAGACCATGAAAATAAAATTACCAAGGTTTTTTTTTCTGGGGGGCCTCCATTTAAGCATAGCAGGATCTTGCTTTGCTTGTGGAAAACTGTCAAGATTGGAGTTTGCAATGGTTTACTTTAATTTCCTCTGCACTCAGTATAATCACTGAAATAACTGGGCTAGCTACCATTATTGGCCATGCAATTTCATGCGTCCGTGAAAATTTATTGAAGTACAAATCCTTATATTTGCTCTAATTTGTGCTAATGAAAGAGCTTGGCACATTTGCTAGTAAGTCTTATGAGGAAGAAGATTCAGAGGGAATTCAGAGGGAATCACTGTAATGATTTCAAATTAGAATAATAAATTTGACTTTATCACATTAAAATTAATAAAACTGTTGTTAGTGATTCGATTTTCCACTCCTCTGCACCTAGTGTGGAATATAAAGATGGATGTTTTTTTCAATAAGTTTCTGGCAATCTACAGTTGGAACTTTTGATCAAAGCAATGCTATAGATTTACATCTCGGCATATTTCTTATTAAGAAATTTGACTTTGAAGGAATTATTAGAAACTGTAAAAAAGTGTGGGTTACAGAAACACAAAAGCTCTCCAGCTGCAGAATGATAATAGAGTTTAATGAACATTTGGTTTGCAATTTAACTTACAATCTGATTAATGATACAGAATTATATTTTTCCTCCAGATGACATTATAATCAGAAAAGCGATAAAGATGTCTACTGTACTAGTGGTATGGATGTGATATCTTTATTTTTCATACCTAAATACTATGTTTGTCTGAAGAGCAAACATATATTTCATGAGTTGGTTGAAGCTGGTCTACGAGGAACATATGCTTTGTGCTCAGCCATGGAAATTCATCTGTCCTTCTTTGTGTGTATGTCACTTCAGTGAAAATCACTTGAAAGTAAAAGCTTTCAAATGTGCTTTTTCCTTGTGTCTTCACAAACATAACCAATTTCCACATAATGAAGGCAGAAGAAGTTGAGAAGTACAAAACACTTCCACTGTCTGCTGAAATTCAGATGGTATCCTCCTGCAGCAGAATGACCAAACTTATCCACCGGACAAGACCATGCACTGCAGGAAGGGTCACTGAGGGCGCTGGACTAAGAGATGTCTCTCAGTGGAGCTTCTATCTCTGGCTTGAAGTTGCAACCAATAATAAAACACTGCAAAGATACAATGTAGGATCACTGTCCAATATCTACCACAAATTGGCGCATTGTTCAGTTTTTCACTCCAAGTCCCTTACAGTCTGGATCCAGCAGCTAAGTATGTGCAGCATATAAACTGCAGAAGGAAGAAGGAAGTGGGGAACATTTGGAGTTACGGTGTTTGTCTTCCCAAGTAACCATTACACGTGATGGAGCCCTGCTTTCCTGGAGATGGCTCAACACCTGCCTGCCAATGGGAAGTAGTGAATGAATTCCTTACTTTGCTTTGCTTCTGTGTGCAGCTTTTCCTTTACCGATTAAACTGTCTTCATGTGAGTTTTCACATTATTACTCTTCTGAGTCTCTCCCTCATCCCACTGTGAGAGGAGTGAGCAAACCGCTGCATGGTGCTTAGTTGCCGGCTGGGCTTAGACCACAAGCATTTATGGTTTGATAATGCAAAACAGAAATGGACTACAAGATAACTCCCTCTGCTCTGCTGAGATCTTGCATTTGCTTGCAGCCATAAGGCAGATGGAAGAGGCACTGACTAACCTATTCAGAGACTAGGATGTACAACAAGAGCACTATCTTCTGAATCCTAGATCTGCCGGAGACAAGGCTTCATCCTCATCTACCTTGCATACCACTTACCTATCTACTTGGTGGATTAAAATTAGAATAATTCCTGGAGGAGAAGGATTAGTGAGCAGAGAAGAAGGAAGTAGCTAAGGTACATTAAAAATAAATTGATCACCTTACTGCACTTTCTGACTTACATATTCTCTGTTAGTGACAGCTAGAGTGCTGCAAATTACTTTGTTACTGAAGAAATAAATATCCATGTCTGTTCCATGCCAATCTGCCTCCTGCTTCATATTCTTCAAGGTGGTGATACTGCTTAAAATAATATACACAATCTGATTGCAATATAAGGTTGAAATGAATTTTAATTGTTTAATGGATCTGTTTTGAAAAACTGGGCTGAGAATTCTTTTCCTGCTAACTGCATCTCAACAACCTAGACTGTCCTTAGTTCATACCGAACTTCGAAAAATGTATTATATCCTGTAGTACAGTTCAATATAGGTCATAATGTCTGTATCAAAAGTAGGTACTTCTTCTTGTTATGGTTTACTCCCAATAAAAAAGAAAGAGGGCGCAGGGAAGGAATTCTTCCCACCCAGCACTCCTCTTGGGGTGCTCCTGGTGCAGCTTATGCCATAACCTGGGTCTTGCTCTCCTGGCAGGAGAGTGCGATGAGTTGACAGAAGGTGGTTGTCCTGTTCTTCTGGGCCTGGGAACACACAGGAAGCCTCATACTCCACAGTTCAGCAGCACAGGACTCCCAAATCAGCCCCATATTAGCGCCCATTGGTCAGAAGATTGCATCCATTTTTCATGGATGGGGAAGGTGCACTGCAGTAGGAAAAGCAGACTTTCTCAGCTCCAAGTTTCCAGGAGGTCCAGCCCTAATGATGTTGTTGCTGTAATTATCTTACTCTATTTAATGTTTTCAAGAAGACTGAGCAATGATCACATAATCCAGGTTATGATCACTTACAGTATCGACAATCAAATGTGTTTATGAAAATCAAATCGATATGTGACTTAGAGACATCCATTTTCACATATCTCATTTGCAAATTGCTCCCTGAAGATTTTATTTACTTTTTTATAAAATGTCTTAGCTTTATAGAAAATCAATTCTCTGTCATCTAAATGTTGTTTTATAGCTCAACATGCCCTCAATTTATTTTTCTAGTGCTCCCTATTAATAGGGATGTATATTAGAAATAGCTGTAAAAATATATGCTGTGCTTTTTTTTTTGCTGGGGAGGATCTTAGAGAAGTTTGATGAAATTATATTTAAAGTGAGTGCTCTAAATCTTAAATCTGTATGATTTATGTGTCCAGGGTGACAGATTAATCATAGGTGCCTGTATAACATAAAACTCCAATTAAAATAAACAAAAATTAACTTGTCAGAGTTGTCATGTATGCAAGAAATTACTTTGAGTAATAAAAGAAGACTTTAAGCCATCTTTTTCTTATTGTCTTTTTTTTTTTTTTTTTGTTATAAATGCTCCCTGCCTTGAGTTAATTGAATTAGTGGACTACAGTTTACCATAGGTAGTTACACATTCTGGAAGAGACTGATGTGAATAAGAAATAAAGATGACTGCTAGCCTTGTATGAAGAACCCATAAAATGTTCTCCAAAAGAGAAGAACAGTTTTGTAGACTTCAAGCTAATGAGTTGTGCTACTATAAACACTAACTAAAGAGTGGCATTGCAAGGCTGGAAAGATCATGTTAAATAATAGTAGTGGAACATGTAATTGGACAATTTGGGGCTTGGTGGAAATCATTGCTATTGTAAATCAATTATTAAAATAAACATTTATTTTTGAGTGTTGGAGTTTATCTGACAAGCTATAATCTTCAATTTATATTGGTTTCCTTCTCTGTATTCCCAGCTACTAAAATCAGAGGGATGCCTCTTCTTCTGTTTTCCTGCACCCTCCAGTTATAATTTCTGATCAGTTTTAGCATCTCCGACTCCCTAGAAGAGAGGAAGAGAGGTCGTAGGAGAGAGAGGAAAGAGATGATGGCCAGTCTAGAACTGACTAGAACTATTTTAGGGGGAAGCAACAGACAGAAGAGGGTGAAATAAATAGGCAAGAAAGTATGGCCACTGAATGTGGAGAAAAGAGGCAGTCTTGGAAAAATCACATCTGTCAATTTTCACCAATTAAAATTGAATCTAACTAAACCAAGTAATAAAAGATATCTCCCTTATAAAAATCATTGTGTTGTATAATATTATTTTAATAAATAAGATAATGTTAGGTATTTAAAATATTTACCTCCAGTAAATCCTGAAATTAAAAGAATACTAGATATGACAGCAGGAGTAGAACCTGAATATTATCTTCATTTTTAAAAAATTAACAATAAAAGTAGTATCTACAGCCAGCTCCTGCAAGTGTAAGTACTAACAGGACACATGGAATCTCTCCTCAATCATTTATCCATAGAATAGTTTGGGTTGGAAGGGACCTTTAAAGGTCCTTTAGTCCAAACCCCCTGCAATGAGCAGGGACATCTTCAACTGGATCAGGTTGCTCAGAGCCTCATCCAACCAAGCAAATGTGTCAAAGCAAAACACAAGTATTAGTCAAAACATAATGATAGTGTTTGAAGATAGATATTAAAACCCCACCTCCCAGACTCTAGCTGTGAAAGAGAAGTCTTTTGCAAATGGGAATTTTCACACCACAAAATGGAAGTTATGAAATTCGAATGAAGATAGAAATGGAACAAAGCAAGAGCAACCATGTAATTAATAGTGATAAGGAAAGCTGCCTTGTGCTTCAGCAGACCTTGGCCATCTTGATAACAGACCAGAAGTGTCTATGTAAAACCCTAGCAATGGTCCAAAAGTATTTTCATTCCACACAAATGATACTTATTTAAAGACTGTATCTAGAACTCCATAGGAAAAGTACAAAATAAGTATATTGCCATGTATATTGTGCAAAATGGCTGACTCATGATCAAATCTTAAAATGTGAACAAATGTTGTGATAGATTAATCATGGCTGTGAAGTATGAAGCAGCTCAAATGGGAATACTCTGACAGCCCATAATAAATCAACAAAGAGCTATATGCAGAACGAGTAAACAAGCTTAGAACCAAATGTAGAGCATATGATTCAAGCACAGAAGTGCTTTATATATATCAAATGATATATATAAATATGGAAATTGTAAGAAAGATGTATAAAATGGTTACAAAAGCACATGCAGAAATACAAGGATAGGAGATAAATCAAATGAAAAATAAAATGCAAGCACTATTGCCAATTTAAGAAAGGCAAAAATATTTCCAAGTGCTTTGTCTAGCAAAGGATACTGACAACTACTATGAACAGGGAGGTAGTTACATCCCTGTAGCATGGGCATAGCAGTCAGGCGAGGATGGCCAACGACAGTGTTTGGCTGCTGGAAGAGGGAAGGCAGGACTTGCATGGATCAGTGGAACAACCCACACAACCCAGAGACCAGATGGGAGCAGCAGGGTCAGAATGGGATCACAGATCCTTCAAACATCTACAAAGAGCATGGTGAGTATGCCTAGAACTAGATAAAAATGAGAATTTGATTATTTGTTGAAATATTGGGATACGGGCCCTGGAAAGGCAAAATCATTTAAAAACCTTAGTAAAGATAATAATTCAAGTCAGAAACACTATAACAAATCTCAAAACCTCAAAGTATCTTCCATAAATCACAGATATTTGCAAATTCTGAGGCACTGATTGACCAAAGAATGAAACAACCTTGTTTTCTTCAACATGAAGCATTTATCCCATATGGCAGAGAACTAGTGACCTATTCTAAAATACTTATGATGTGAATGAAAAGGTAAAGATAAAAACGATAACACGGGGCAAGACATGAGGCACTTTCCTATGAAAGGGACAGCCTCCAGTTTTTGCCTCAGTGATGCTAACATGGACAGAATAAAGGTATACCCAAACTGAAAGAAATGTCTTGTAGTGATGTTTGTGCTTGAAAAGTTCACCCAGCTCTTTCAGGAGCAGAAAGCCAGTCAAGTAGAACATGAGTATAAATCACTGGAGGGCATTCCTTAAAAGCCACTACAAGCTGCTCCGAAGTGCTTTCAGCCCACACTCTGAGACAGCAGCACTATTATTTTAGACATATGCTGCAAGAAAGGAACTGCAATTACTGACAACTTATCCAGAGAAGAATTGCAGCATTAAAGGAAAGACAAGTGAATAAGAATAAGAAATTGTAACCCTCGCAGAAATGTAAAAGACATGAGAACAGGGAGGCCATTGGCCTTTTAAGAAAAGGTCTGGAGAGAATAATATGAAATACATAAGGCAAATATTTACAAATATTTGTAACCATTTTCTCTCAGACTGTTTGGTCCTGCAGAAAGAAGCCCCAGCTCCTCCTGAAGTGTGCCAGAAAGACTGACATGAGAGGAGTATCCAAGAACACATCAAACTTTACACTGCAGTCAAACTGTTATGTTCAGACTATTGAAAAAAGTTCTCCATTCCAGAATACAGGCCTGTACCTGGAAAACCCAAGCACCCTGTGTATCAGCAAACAGCCCTAAAGATCTATGAGACCTGGAGAGCAGATATGATAAATGTAGGAGAAGGCCAGGCAAGCCACAAAAGGGAAAATAAAAATGTACAGCTCTCCTCACAGTCCTTGGAGAAAAGAGAAAATAGATCTCATGAACACAAAGCACTTATTATAGCGGACTGATTTCTTGACTGCCTCAGTGAAAGATGAAGCAATGGGTTTTTTAAGTCCACTTGTTGTCACAAAGTATTATTTCAGACATTGGCTACAAATGAAAATAGAAACTATTCAGAGTCAGATAAAATGTTCCTCTACTCCTACTCCTGTAGGGTCAAGAGAAAATACCTAGAGATGGGTAAAAGAGCAGGTAAGCACAGAGGTAGTTCCCCAAAATGTCCCAAGAAATTTTACTTTCCGTGCATTTTTCTTTATAGCTGGAAGATTAATTCATGACCTTTCATTATGCAGCATGCCTGTGTATTAAAGTGTATTATCTTTTCATTTCTCCATCTTCTTTTCTTTTAAAACCTCTTTCAATACTTCAGTGTTTTTGCTGGTAACTGTTGTTGGTCTCATGTGAACATCCTCATGTGCACTCAAACTTTTCTTGGCATACAGTGACCCATACTGACAGCATATTTCATATGAGGCTTTGGTAATGTGGCATAGACCAGAAGGTTAACCCAATATGTTTTACAGGTGAAATGTGCATTTCTCAGAAACCCAGAGTAGCACAGAGGTGGAACAGCTGAAGTTTTGTTGGCTATGACATTGTTTCTGTGAGAATGAAAGCATATTTATTTCTCTTGTGCCGAAGTATTGCGGAGATGCTATACAAAGCAGGGCTGATTTCACTGGAGGTTATACCTCTGTTGCTTTTTATCTACTTTAGAGTTTAAAAAATAGTTCCTGCATAGTGCAAAGTACCAACAACATTGTAAAGTCATTCCCTACTTTTCTGTGTGACTGTTATAAGCTGTCTGTTACATAAGGCACGAACACTGAAAAGTCGGTGCTTACATGTCAACATAATAGACAGCTAAGAAATATCTCATATGAAGACAAAGATTTTGTACATCAGTGAAGAACAATGAGCTAATGAGTCATGGATGTCCTGCATGAAATGCCTTAATCCTATTATAAGGCTTATCCCATTCTAACCCCAAATTATCTCGCTAGGTCTGACTGTGGGAGAGGGGGAGATGTTTGCATATTCATCGTAGAAGAACTTTCCATCTCT
This sequence comes from Chlamydotis macqueenii, assembly GCF_036417535.1. Lineage (NCBI taxonomy): Eukaryota > Metazoa > Chordata > Aves > Otidiformes > Otididae > Chlamydotis > Chlamydotis macqueenii. The sequence goes on along the minus strand of NC_141556.1, from coordinate 12,277,410 downwards.
GTGAGGCATAAACTTGTTTGATGCGAAAAGAGAAGAAAAAAAATCATCTAATTTGTAGCCTTAACATTCAGGGATGCAATTAATTTCCTTAGCACACTGCTCATTTGTTATGCAGCAGAAAGCGTGCACAGCCCTGTATGACACCGTGCACTCCTCATGAAGGACCAAGATACTTCATTGATCCTTTTGTTAGGAGATTGTCACAGTTTTGGAAGTCCTTTAAATTTAACAGGTAAAAAATTTCATCCTGTCACTTGCTCTTTGTCCTGCTCTGGAGGCAAAAAAAGAAATCCAGATTGGCTCTGAGAAAATTCTCCCAGCAGAGCAGTGCTGAGATGCACAGCTTTCTGCTCCTCCTTGCAGCCGGTGGACTTGTTCTGCTTTACTCTGGGAAGGGGTGCAAAATCTGGGAGATAAAAATATGGGGCAAAGGCCCCCAATCTTTCCTTGAGTCTTCAAGGAGACAGATATTCTGGGTTTCACTGTTTTTTTTATCATGCCCTGCTATGGCACTCAAGACCCAAATCATGATCCAAACGCAGGTAACAAGGATTTGCAGCCAATTCCCCAGGTCCCGCAGACATTGCTGCTGGACAGTGAACTGGCTTGGGGGAAGACAGAAATGATGAGAAGATTTCTGCAGTGCAGGGGGGAAATGGTTCAACTTTTGAAGCTTCTCATCAAAGGAACCTGAAGCACTTTGAATCTCTTAACGACTCCATATTAGCTTCTTAAGTGTTAAGTACTGCAGAATACTTTTCTCATCAGTTTTGCCATGTTTGTAGTTCTTATGAAAGCATTAGTATCTCTTAGCACTTAAAGTGACTTCTATATTTCTGTAGAATTTTTAATTTTGACCCTACTTATTTTTTTTTTCAGATGGGAATACCTTTAGTTGTATATCTTCCCTGAAAATATAGTTTTTGATAACACAACAATAAGCATATATATGTCCAACTAACACAAGAAAACTCCCAAATTAAGCTCTTCCCAGGTTTCTGAATCTGTGAATGTGTTTTTTACTTGTAGCTCTTACCACAATTGATAAGTATATTTGTGTGGACAAGCTGGAGATGACAGAATAGAATCTCATGTTTAGGATACAGAGTCTGCAGATGGAGAAAAGTATTGGACTCCTGAATTAAATGTTGTTAATATTTAAAAAAAAATACATCTATTTTAACACAAATGCAATTTTGAATTTCAGAATCTTCTAACATTTCTATTTCTTACAGTGAAAACATTAATGTTCATACAGAGAAGTGGGTTTTGGTTGTTTTTTTTTTTTTTTTCAATTGCCCATGAGCTCTTACACCTGTTCCTTCTAGCTGTGTTCTTAATTACATTTTTTTTTCCAGCTGTCTTCCCAGGACCTGGCAGAAAATGAGGCACACAGCTTTAATCAAGAATTATTTACAGACAAATTCCACTTTACTGTCAAAGGTGAACAGAAAAACTTTACGGCTCTGATGATATGGAATACCTGTGAACAGCTGCATGCAGCTAAGCCACAGAAGTACAAAGAGGACTTGCTCTTTTGTTTATTCAAGAAATTCACTCTGTTTTATTCACCATCAGTTTAAGAATGCAGAATAATTATCATTTGTTTTCCTCAATGGACTCAGCTGATGAAATAAAAACAACTAAAGCGAATGCTTGATGGTAAACTGATGTGTATCACCTTTCAACTACCACACTAATGCATTTATAGAAAAAGAAGGCAGAGGGAAGTGATCTATTTTTTCTGTAGTCACTGCTCTCTCCAAGCTTTTGATTCATCTCTAAGGAAGACGTCTGGGTCTGGTTTTGGTTTACATTTCCTGGGACCTTGTGGAAGTCTGGCAAGTGGCTCCTTTCTCTACAGGTTGGGGACAGAACTGCTCTTGCTCAAGGCAGGTATCTGTCGCACCCTTCCAGCTTTCTAAGTGGTTCTCGGGGATGAGCTGGAAACTATTAAAACACCTCCACCCACTGTGGAAAGGATAGTTTAACTGGTGACTAAGGAAAACCAGGGTCCCAAAATCAAAGCCATTGTCCTTGCCTGGGGACTTGCTGACTCAAAGCCATGATTTCCTTGCATCATGTCCGCACAGCGGTTCATCTTCCCCGCGCACAGCTCCAATCGCTCTGCTGCTCACTCACCTTGAACTTCGTGTCCCTTTTTCCTCTCCCTTAGCCCTGGCACGTTTTTCTCATCTTCATGGATAAAAGGGTCTATGCTTTCTGCTAGGGACTAAATCTCTCATATAATCCAGAAGGTTCCCCATCCTCTTCACAGCTAAACTGATCCCTGAAACACTCACACCTGGATCACAGACGGGCATCTGAGGAGCCCTCTATTAGTTCTTCAACCTTTTCTAATTCTGTCTGTGCAAGGAAGGAAATACACAGGAATAGGGCAGTAAACCAAAGCATAAAAATTAATAACCACATTATCTATAAAAATCCTCCAATAAAACCATCAGTAAAGCTTCATTCACTTCAGCTGGGACTTTGCAGAGCAAGTTTCATCCCTCAGAGAACATCTGGAGGAATCTGACTTCGGCCTTATACACAAGGATACTTGTGCCAGAAACACCTTTGTGCTCAGTTAGGTTATTTGTTTAAACAGTAAGATAAATAACCCAGCCCAGGATATTTAGGTGCTTCGAGGAAGCTTCCTGTACAGTCTGAGGAATAAGAAGAACTTCCAGAGAGCGGTTGCCCACATTAGGCTCTGAGGAGCCCAGGGATGCTTTCCTAAACTGGACTAATTTGGGCCTATGTGCCCAATCAAATTAAATTACCATAATTAAAAATATAAATATAATTGAAGACCTCTTTTCACATTTACACATACAAAAAGTATCCAGCATGTTTACATCAATGCGTTTTTTGCAATACAGAGCCTTGTATACATATTCTAATTCAAATAGATTTGTGGCCCTCTCAGATTAAATTCTTTCCCAAGCAACAAAAACTGAAAATGGTGCCCATTCTCCTGAATGCCAACCTTAGCTTGTATTACCAAAGCTTTTCTAAGCTTTTACAAAAACTTTGTTGAACTTCTAATGTTTGCAAGATCTTGGTTCAAACAATCTACACTCAGCAATTAGTTGATGTAAATTTTCAGAATATTTCTGTGTTGAGCACAACACCACACCAAATTCTGAAACAGGAGAATCTTCCTGAAGTAGCACCTTAAGTGATTCCAAGCTGAGCTAAAGACCCAGACTTCGCAGCCACATTCTGTAAGAGTTAAATATTGTCTGTGAGTTAAACAGAAAGGGGAATATAACAGACTCTGACTAATAGTTTACACTTGCATAGTTCCAAAAGCAGCAAGAGAAACTAAGCTGCAATAACATATTTGTTGTTAATTCTTTGCTTAGCTCTTTGTTGACATTTGCCTGCATTATTATTTTTTTTTCATTGTAACTGGAAAAAAAAGATTAAAAAATTCTCTGCACTTCATACCTAGTCTAGGTCATCACTGCTCTATTTAATAGAAAAATATAGAGTGGGGTAGGGTAGAAAATTTAGATCAATGACTCAGTAGTAAGCACCATGATCCTATAGAATCATAGAATGGAATGGTTTGGGTTGGAAGAGACCTTTAAAGGCCATCTAGTCCAACCTCCCTGCAAGAAGCAGGGACATCCCCAAGCAGATCAGGTTGCTCAGAGCCCCATCCAACCTGTCCTTGAATGTTTCCAGGGATGAGGCATCCACCACCTCTCTGGGCAACCTGTTCCAGTGTTCCACCACCCTCAGTGTAAAAAATTTTTTTCCTTATATCAAGTACAAATCTGCCTCCTTCTATTTTAAAACCATTACCCCTCATCCTATCACAACAGGCCCTGCTAAAGAGTTTCCCCTCATCTTTCTTTGGTGCTTCCAACTCTGTCCCTCTTGGTATTGTCAACAAACCTCATTTAAAACTATCATGGCAGCCGCATTTCTTTGTGGAATGTAAGTATGAAATACCAGGTCGCTCTCGATCACAAGCACGTGTTCACCCAGCATCACTGTCAGTCGTAATTCACAGAGTTGTATTGCCTGTTCCCTGGCTCGGTTGGCAAGTGAGTAAAGCTACAGCTGCCTGTCTTGGACATCTTACCTACTAAAGCATGGACAGTGAAGCTCTCAGTTACCATGATGAATGAAGCCTTGTCACTGTCTGTAACATTTAGAAACTACAACTCCCCCTCTGTTCTGTCCTTACTCATCAGGAGTAATTGCTTAGTGACTTAAATGTAGGATTTACTTTGTGATTTATGTGCATGTACATCTATAGCTCTTCTGCAGTCAAAAGTTTTCCACCTTTTGTCCAGTTTATTGCTTTATGAGAATTTCTCGCCTTTGTTAGAAGGTATAGTGAGCCCATAATATATTTTCTTCTTACTTCTAGGCAGTGATCTCCAAAGAGCAGCAATACTATAGCAACATTTTCATCCTGTATTAAAGCCACCAGCCAAGCATCTAAAAAAGGAGCCCAGTTTTTTTAGCCACTCATGAAAATACTGCAGTTCAAAGGATTACACAAACAAATAAGAATTAATTATACGAGGAAGGGAGAAAAGTCTAGGCTTAATACAGCTGAAGAAAACCCAAAGAAGATAGAGCAGCTCACAGGAAAACTGCTACCAGGAACATCATCTACTCCAACCTCAACCCCAAAACCCCCGCTGCTGTCAAGGACACTGGATTCTTTCTCTAATTCACCCTGCTTGCTTTCTTCCACGGCTATTGCAGTCAGGCAAGCATTTCTGAAACCAAATATCTGATAAGGCTGTCATGGGCAAGAATAACATTTAAGCTGTGAAAAGCAAAAGAATCGAAAAAGAATCTGCACCCTAAGAGAAGTTTGTTATTGTGGCTTGCACACAGCTGGAAAATCCCATCCCACTAGTAGCTAAAACTATTTAATTAGCCCTAACTTGAGCTGCTCTGTTATTACACTGGTCCTTGACGAAACCATGTCACAGCATTTACTCAGTGTTTACTTTAGTGCCTTACTGCTAGGAGGAGTACTTTTTAAAGCATTTGGGGTCAGCTGCCTGTTCCTCCTCTCCAGCCTTTGAGGAATGCTGAGTAAGTTGTTCTTATCTGTTAAACTCACGTTATTGCCTCTGGGTTACAGCAGTTACTGTGTAAACTGACAGATCCCACTTAGGCAAATCAGGCTCATATTTTACATGCGGCCATCAGATCTAATGAGGGAGAAAAACAAATCTGCCAAAATGTTACTTTCATTTAAAAATCTGTCTACCATCAGAAGCTCATCCTTGAGGGAACTGGTGGAGCTAAAGAATAACCATCAGGCTTTTCATCTCCAGGTCACTGGTGCTGCTTGTGCCGTCATCCAGCTGCTCCTTGATAATTTTGGTCTGACACTGCAACAGGCAGCCAGGCCAAAATCACCAGGAAACTGCTAATGACAGCTTCAGCACACAGGTTAAAGAATTAGCCTCATCCCCAAAATACTCAGCCCACCAGGTTAGAGTTCCAGTTGATTTGGAAGGAGTTGAGAAGAGACCTGGGTAAAATTGTTCTGTGGATATAGAGGGGATTTTAGTTTCCAAATATGGTTAATTTAACTCACTTTACTTAGCACTGGCTACTTTTATGTGCAAAAACTCAGAAATGTTTATTGATGCCAGTTTGTACTGCACTTTAGTAACATTCATAGTCAAGCCTAAAGACTACTTTGAGCTTCCCCAGCCTTTTTTTTTCCCTGTCAAAGCTATAATACTGAGTAAGAACCAATTTAATACATTTTGAAAAAAAAAAACCCATAACTTCTCAGAAGCAACCCCAACTAATGCTGTCTTTGCTTTTGAGTGAAGGGACAATAATGGGTGAAACCCACTCACAAATTATGGTTTTGGTAAAAGCTATTTGAGCCTCTGAGGTTCACAAAATGCCTTTGCAAATTGAACCACTCCCTGATCAGCCATATGGAAGCAGAACAACTCTGTAGGTCCTTCCTGGAATTTTGTTAAAGCTTTTGTAAAGCCACGAGGCTACACAGAGACCGAACTGTGTGAATGTGGAGTGCAGTCTTTATCAGGCTGTTTGCCTTGGGTATTTGAAAGATACATATGCCCTGTTTTAAAGAACTAAACCCAAGGTTTGAGGTGTCAAACTTTGCATTGTTCCTCTTCAAATCAAAGCCGTAACAAGCCAGGGAATGGCCTACTTCGTTCAGTTCAGTTGTCTGTGAAGAACTTTGGTATTTTGAGAGGAAATGTAATGCATTAGCCCTAAAATAGTATGTGTGATCCAATTTAGCAAAGCACATAAAACACTTCTGGTGGTATCAGTTCACACCACAATAACATTATAGAAAATGAGGGTTTTGGTTTTGAAAGTAGAGCTTAAAGATGAGCTGAGCAATTAATAAAGGTTATAGCTCCAGATGGCCTGAGTGCCAGTGTCAAGCACTCGATATGCAGCCACACATGGTGATTTACTTGTGGGGCAGTTGGCATTACCTAAACTTGGGCCTTCGATACCAGCTTAACCACATGCTTAAGTCTTTCATAGCATCCAGATACCGACATTTTCAATTGCGTCTTTTCAATACAAGAATGGAGAGATCTCTTCCTCCTTTATAGTTACTAAAAAGGTCAGGGAAATAGGCACAGAGTGAGGTTTTCAGTAGACTTTTTGCAAAGATAAGAGAAGGGAACACGACAGAGATCGTCACTTCCTCCCTGTAAGCCAGGCACAGAGGTAGTCAAGAGACAGATAATTCAAACATTACCAACTCTCAGACACAGCCTGAAAACTAGAAGTAATGCTGGAAATAGTGCTGAAGCATCAATCTTTGAATGCATCCAGTATCCAAGGACTCTACTTTCCAAAATGTTTACATTCTTCAGCCATCTAGACTCCATCTCTTTATTAAACTGCTAGTTAAAATTTTCTTGTTCTTGATAAATGCTAGGAGATATAAGTAGACACAACAGTACAAGAGGATGATGTTGATTTGTGACAACTAGTTTTTCAATATTGAGTATAGAAGTTACAAAACTGAGATGAATGTTGCTTTTTCTGCAGAACAGGAGGAGTAAGCGTTATTAAGACCATTCATTTCAAAAGGTCTGCAATGGAAATTGAAACTGCCCAGTGCCATATTTCAGAAATCTTGATGGACTGTATACTTTGAAAATTCCACATTGAAACATAATTGTTCACAAACATTATTACTTTATTGCATTTTGTAAGACAGATATTTCTGCCATTCTGCTCAGTCTGGCAGTCTTTCACTGGGTGGGACCTGCAACTTATTGGTTTGGGAATTGAAATTATTATGATGCTGTTTCTTTGTTGTCAGGGCATGTAGTCAATACTGAAGCTTAGAAAAGTACTAGTGATAACCTATTTTTTGACAGCTTGTCAATAATCCTGGTGTTATGATCAATAGTGTTGTCATAGGACTTATAACCTGTGTCAGACAAACAGAGATTGACCTTATTGAGAGTAGGGGAAAAAAAAAAATCTGTTAAATTTATTGCTAGGAAGTAAGCGGAAGACAACAGCTTGGCAAAAACACACTAAAAAGCATAAAGTGAACAGATCTTCTGAAGTGTACAGTCACCAGGTTATTAATGGGAAGAGTAATTAGTCATTACATAATGTTCTACCTGGTCACTTTTGAAGCAAAATGAAAATAAAATCTTCAGAGATTTATTAAATATTTCTTTAACTGTTTTGTATGTCTTTCACCACCACTACCACATCCCACAAATCTTGAAGGAATACACACAGCATTATTAAAAAATGATCCATGTTTTCTACTTGTATATTAATATTTAAGCCAATTTCAGCCAGCACTGAAAAGACATCAGCTGTTAGAAATATCTTACAGAAGCCAGGCCATTTGTGGAAGCAAGGTATAGGAATAATTGAAAAACTTTTTTATATCGAATTATTTTACATTATATTTGCATCCACATCTGCCTTCGTGCACCTCATAGTAGAAAACTCTTATTTGATTTTTCATGAAGGATGAACTTGGAGCCGGAACTGTTCTGTGGTGGGCACTGAGGAGGGGATTTGAGTTTAGGCTCCTCGAGGCACCACCACCCTTAACAAGTCCTTATTTGTTTTTGTTGCCTTCATAGCCCATGGCCTTTCAAATCATGCTCCTGTGGTCTTTAGAATCACAGCTTAATTAAGATGTCTAAGTAGCCTGACTAGGCACTACAAATAATACATTATACCCCATCATAATTCCTTGGAATATTACAGCAATTTAATTACAGTTCCCCCCCATTCTCATTAAACTTGGCTAAAAATAATCTTGCTTTTATTAATAAGGGAATCTACATGGATTTTCTTTGTATGTCTGGCTGAAGACTTTTTTGTGGTGAACAGTGTGTGATACTCAAGACCTCATTCTATTTCAGTAAAGTGCTTGAAACACATAATAATTAGTCAAACAGAAATCATATAATAGGAAATTAAATAACAAACAAACAGAACAGACATCTCATGACAGCACTATTAAGTAACAGTTTCTCACATGATAAAAAGGCCATGTAAAAGGAAGATGTGAACCCAGACTGGATCAGGCAAGACGTTTTCAACAGAGACAAGGAAGCACTAATGATGATATCCAAGACATTAAGAAAATATCTTTTGGAATATCATGTAACATTTAGGTCAGGTTAATTTGAGACAAAAA